>NC_058082.1:382389532-382989532 GCF_014858855.1 Bufo gargarizans | reverse complement strand
GACTGCAGAGCTTTTAGACTTAGTTGTGGCCGAAACAAACAGATATGCCACACAATTTATAACCGCTAACCCAGGAAGCTCTTATGCCCAGTCTTTCCGGTGGAAACCAGTCCAAGTTTCCGAAATTAAAACTTTTCTGGGCCTCCTCCTCAACATGGGCCTGACAAAAAAACATGAATTGCGGTCATATTGGTCCACGAACCCAATTCATCACATGCCCATGTTCTCTGCTGCTATGTCCAGGACACGATTTGAGACCATCCTGCGTTTCCTGCACTTTAGTGATAACAGCACCTCCCGTCCCAGAGGCCATCCTGCTTTTGACCGGCTCCACAAAATTCGGCCCCTCATAGACCATTTCAACCAGAAATTTGCAGATATTTATACCCCAGAGCAAAACATCTGCATAGACGAGTCCCTAATACATTTTACCGGGCGCCTTGGCTTCAAACAATACATCCCAAGCAAGCGCGCCCGGTATGGGGTCAAATTGTATAAGCTCTGTGAAAGGGCCACAGGCTATACCCACAAATTTCGTGTCTATGAGGGAAAAGATCAGACCCTGGAGCCGGTCGGTTGCCCTGACTACCTGGGGAGCAGTGGGAAGACAGTTTGGGACTTGGTGTCACCCTTATTCGGCAAGGGGTACCATCTTTATGTGGACAATTTTTACACAAGTGTGGCCCTCTTTAGGCATTTGTTTCTAGAACGGATTGGCGCCTGTGGTACCACGCGGGCTTCCCCCAACGGCTCGTTACCACCCGTCTTGCAAGGGGGCAGAGGGCCGCACTGTGTAACGAAGAACTGCTCGCGGTGAAATGGAGAGACAAGCGTGACGTTTACATGCTCTCCTCCATTCACGCAGACACGACAATCCAAATTGAGCGAGCAACCCGTGTCATTGAAAAGCCCCTCTCAGTCCACGACTATAACCTCCACATGGGAGGGGTCGACTTCAATGACCAGATGTTGGCTCCGTATTTAGTTTCCCGACGCACCAGACGCTGGTATAAGAAGGCGTCTGTATATTTAATTCAATTGGCTCTGTACAATAGTTTTGTTCTCTACAGTAAGGCTGGGAGAACTGGATCCTTCCTCAAATTTCAGGAAGAGATCATCGCGAACCTCCTGTATCCAGGAGGTTCCGTGGCCCCATCCACCAGTGTAGTTAGCCGTCTACACGAGCGACACTTCCCCAGTGTCGTTGCTGGTACCTCAAACCGACCCGAAAAAAATGTCGTGTCTGTAGCAGGAGTGGAATAAGGCGTGACACCCGCTATTTCTGTCCTGACTGTCCCGACCACCCTGCCCTATGCTTTGGAGAGTGTTTCCGGAAGTACCACTCACAGGTACACTATTAGCATAGGGATCATCTCACCAGGATAGGCACACAGGGCTATTAGGGCCCATTCACTCACAGCTGCTGCAAACGTCTCCTTTCACATGGGACAAAGTGCATAACGCACTTCGCCACATCTTTGGGCGATTTGCGCTTTGCACATTGACCCATGGGGAAGGAGAGGTTTGTTCTATAAAAGGTAAAAAAATAAAAATAAAAACACAGGTAAGCAAACAGGTTAATGTTTAGTTCCAAAAGTTAAAGTTACATGTTCTGTTCCAAAGTTAATAAAATTATTGCGTTGTGGCCTGTTTTTTTCTTTTTTTTTTTGTCTTTTTACCTTCCAGGTGGACCAACCGATCTACTAGCTGCAGCACCGATGTGCATTCTGACAGAAGCATTGCGCTGCTGTCAGATTACACGCAAGTCGGTGTATGCGGCGCTGCAAGACGGGATTTTCTCCTCTGCAGTGACAGATACGTTTGCCGAGGCATACGAGCTGAGGAGGAGGCGGCGTTCCTATGCTTTGGCAAGATACACACACACATATATATATATATATATATAAAAATCCCGGCAATGATTTATTCATCCACATCGATTGATGCGAATGGAGAAATCTGGTTTGCCAGGGCATACGAGCTAAGTGGGTATGGATGTAGGGCGGAGCTCCTATGTCCTGGCAGACGCCTTTCCCCTCCTTTTTTTTTTTGGCAGAGATTTTTTCATCCACATTGACCGATGCGAATGAAGAAATCTGTGCCGTTCATTTTTTTCTTTCAGCCCAGAGGCTGAACGGAAAAAAAAATCTCATTACCTGTATGCTCAATATAAGGAGAATAGCAGAAACTCCTAATGCTGGCCATACATGTAATGATTGCGGAGACCCTCAAATGCCAGGGCAGTACAAACACCCCACAACTGACCCCATTTTGGAAAGAAGACACCCAAGGTATTTGCTGAGGGGCATATTGAGTCCATGAAAGATTGAAATTTTTGTCCTAAGTTAGCGGAAAGTGAGACTTTGTGAGAAAAAAACAAAAAAAAAAAAAAAATCAATTTCCGCTAACTTATGCGAAAAAAAATAATTTTCTATGAACTTGCCAGGCCCCTCATTGGATACCTTGGGGTGTCTTCTTTCCAAAGTGGGGTCACATGTGGGGTATTTATACTGCCCTGGCTTTTTAGGGGCCCTAAAGCGTGAGAAGAAGTCTGGGATCCAAATGTCTAAAAACGCCCTCCTAAAAGGAATTTGGGCACCTTTGCGCATCTAGGCTGCAAAAAAGTGTGACACATCTGGTATTGCCGTACTCAGAAGAAGTTGGGGGAATGTGTTTTGGGGTGTCATTTTACATATACCCATACTGGGTGAGATAAATATCTTGGTCAAATGCCAACTTTGTATATAAAAAAAAAAAAAAGGGAAAAGTTGTCTTTTGCCAACATATTTCTCTCACCCAGCATGGGTATATGTAAAATGGCACCCCAAAGCACATTCCCCAACTTCTCCTGAGTACGGCGATACCAGATGTGTGACACTTTTTTGATGCCAAGGTGGGCAAAGGGGCACATATTCCAAAGTGCACCTTTCGGATTTTGCAGGCCATTTTTATTTATTTATTTTTTTTACACATTTTGATTGCAAAGTACTTCTCACACATATGGGCCCCTAAATTGCCAGGGCAGTATAACTACCCCACAAGTGACCCCATTTTGGAAAGAAGACACCCCAAGGTATTCTGTGAGGGGCATGGTGAGTTCCTAGAATTTTTTATTTTTTGTCGCGAGTTAGTGGAATATGAGACTTTGTAAGAAAAAAATATATATCATTTTCCGCTAACTTGTGACAAAAAAATAAAAAAAATTCTAGGAACTCGCAGTGCCCCTCACGGAATACCTTGGGATGTCTTCTTTCCAAAATGGGGTCACTTGTGGCGTAGTTATACTGCCCTGGCAATTTAGGGGCCCATATGTGTGAGAAGTACTTTGCAATCAAAATCTGTAAAAAATGACCGGTGAAATCCGAAAGGTGCACTTTGGAATATGCGCCCCTTTGCATCAAAAAAGTGTCACACATGTGGTATCGCCGTACTCAGGAGAAGTTGGGGAATGTGTTTTGGGGTGTCATTTTACATATACCCATGCTGGGTGAGAAAAATATCTTGGTCAAATGCCAACTTTGTATAAAAAAAAATGGGAAAAGTTGTCTTTTGCCAACATATTTCTCTCACCCAGCATGGGTATATGTAAAATGACACCCCAAAACACATTCCCCAACTTCTCCTGAGTACGGCGATACCACATGTGTGACACTTTTTTGCTGCCAAGGTGGGCAAAGGGGCACATATTCCAAAGTGCACCTTTCGGATTTCACCGGTCATTTCTTACACATTTTGATTGCAAAGTTCTTCTCACACATTTGGGCCCCTAAATTGCCAGGGCAGTATAACTACCCCACAAGTGACCCCATTTTGGAAAGAAGACACCCCAAGGCATTCTGTGAGGGGCATGGTGAGTTCCTAGAATTTTTTTTTTTGTCGCAAGTTAGTGCGATACGAGACTTTGTAAGAAAAAAAAAAAAAAAAAACACTCATCATTTTCCGCTAACTTGTGACAAAAAATAAAAAGTTCTATGAACTCACTATGCCCATCAGCGAATACCTTAGGGTGTCTACTTTCCGAAATGGGGTCATTTGTGGGGGTTTTCTACTGTCTGGGCATTGTAGAACCTCAGGAAACATGACAGGTGCTCAGAAAATCAGAGCCGTTTCAAAAAGCGGAAATTCACATTTTTGTACCATAGTTTGTAAATGCTATAACTTTTACCCAAACCATTTTTTTTTGCCCAAACATTTTTTTTTTTATCAAAGACATGTAGAACTATAAATTTAGTGAAAAATTTATATATGGATGTCGTTTTTTTTGCAAAATTTCACAGCTGAAAGTGAAAAATATCATTTTTTTGCAAAAAAATCGTTACATTTTGATTAATAACAAAAAAAGTAAAAATGTCAGCAGCAATAAAATACCACCAAATGAAAGCTCTATTAGTGAGAAGAAAAGGAGGTAAAATTCATTTGGGTGGTAAGTTGCATGACCGAGTGATAAACGGTGAAAGGAGTGTAGTGCCGAAGTGTAAAAAGTGGCCTGGTCATGAAGGGGGTTTCACCTAGCGGGGCTGAAGTGGTTAATCATTGTCAAATTAACGACATCCTGAAAAAATTTTGTTCTGAGCTCTGTACTTGCTTTGTATTGGAATTGATGGGGATTTTTTAAATTGTCTGCATTATTTCTAATAAAAAAATCATAATCAAGTCTCTTAATAGTATATTTAATGTATTAAAAACCCATACAACCTAAAAAATAAATTAAAAAATTATGTTTTTTCTATGAAAAATTATCCAGCAGATCGCGTTTAGTCTGATCATAATGAAGCAACTGATCTGGGGTGTGGCAACATTGCCAACACACTCATAGAGGTGATGATCGCTTCATTGTGATATGCAAGCCCCTTCACCATAACAAGGTACCAATCACGAAGGGAAATTGACACATGTATGTGCCTTTTTTTGTTTTGTTTTTGCAGCCACAGTGCAGCACTAGAGGCCAGAAAAATTAAAGCATGTACACATGCCTGAAAAATCAGGTATTGTTGCAGCCGCTGCTGTAGCACCGGGCGGAAAAAAATTGATGTTTTCCAGGCAGAAAGGTCACTATAACATTGCGGCTTGAACCCTAGTTGGTGGCGGAGAATTCACGAAAGTCATCCGGTATGCAGACATTAAATACAGCAGCGTGGGGACCATTTTATGGCCAAGGCATGTCATCAGGCCTTTTGTTAGTCAAACGTATCCCCCACTGTCAGTCCCTTCGGGATCCATGCCTCATTCATCTTAATGAAGGTGAGGTAATCAACACTTTTTTGACTGAGGCGACTTCTTTTGTCAGTGACAATGCCTCCTGCTGCACTGAAGGTCCTTTCTGACAGGACACTCGAAGCGGGGCAGGCCAGAAGTTCTATCGCAAACTGGGATAGTTCAGGCCACAGGTCAAGCCTGCACACCCATCGCTCCTCAGAGTGTCGATATCTGCAGTTAAGGCGAGGTAGTCTGCTACCTGTTGCTCGAGTCGTTCTCTAAGGCTGGATCCCAAAGGGCTGTGGCGATGTGTAGGACTGAAAAAGCTCTGCATGTCCTCCATCAACACCACATCTGTAAAGCGTCCTGTCCTTGCCGCCGTGGTCGTGGTAGGAGGAGGATTACTTTCACCTCTTCCCCAGTTAGATTCCCGTTGTGCTGTGACATCCCCCTTATAAGCTGTGTAAAGCATATTTTTTAGTTTGTTTTTGAACTGCTGCATCCTTTCTGACTTCTGGTAATTTGGCAACATTTCCGCCACTTTCTGCTTATACCGGGGGTCTAGTAGCAAGGCCACCCAGTACAGTTCGTTCTCCTTCATCCTTTTTATACGAGGGTCCCTCAACAGACATGACAGCATGAAAGACCCCATTTGCACAAGGTTGGATGCCGAGCTACTCATTTCCCGTTCCTCATCCTCACTGATGTCATTGACGGTCTGTTCTTCCCCCCAGCCACGTACAACACCATGGGTCCCAGATAGGTGACAACAACGAGCACCCTGGGATGCCTGCTGTGGTTGGTCTTCCTCCTCCTCAAAGCCACATTCCTCCTCTGACTCCTCTTCCTCATACTCCTCTTCCAGAGTTGCCACAGGTCTGGCAAGCGATGATGACAAGGCTGTTTCTGGTGTTGATGGTGACCACAACTCTTCCTCTTCACGCTCATCTACAGCCTCATCCAGCACTCTTCGCAGGACACGCTCAAGGAAGAAAACAAATGGGATGAGGTCGCTGATGGTGCCTTCGGTGCGACTGACTAGGTTTGTCACCTCCTCAAAAGGACGCATGAGCCTACAGGCATTGCGCATGAGCGTCCAGTAACGTGGCAAAAAAATTCCCAGCTCCGCAGAGGCTGTCCTAGCACCCCGGTCATACAAATACTCGTTGACGGCTTTTTCTTGTTGGAGCAGGTGGGCGAACATTAGGAGTATTGAATTCCAACGTGTCGGGCTGTCGCAAATCAAGCACCTCACTGGCATGTTGTTTTGGCGCTGAATGTATGAAACGTGCGCCATGGCCATGTAGGAACGCCTGAAATGGCCACACACCTTCCTGGCCTGCTTGAGGAAATCCTGTAAGCCTGGGTACTTAGACACAAAGCGTTGTACGATGAGATTCAACACATGTGCCATGCATGGCACATGTAACAACTTGCCCAAATTCAATGCCGCCAACAAATTGCTTCCATTGTCACACACCACTGCCGATCTCCAGTTAGTGCGGGGTCAGCCACTGATCCACCTGTGCCTTCAGGGTGGACAGGAGTGCTGGTCCGGTGTGGCTCTCTGCCTTCAGGCAAGTCAACCCCAAGACGGCGTGACACTGTCGTATCCGGGATATGGAATAGCCCCTGGGGAGCTGGGGGGATTCAGTTGATGTGGAGCCAGACGCCGCAGCAGAAGAGGACTCAGCCGAGGAGGTTATGGAAGAGGATAAAGTAGGAGGAGTAGAGGAGGTGGCAGTAGGCTTACCTGCAAGTCGTGGTGATGTCACCAACTCTGCTGCAGAGCCACGCATTCCATGCTTGGCAGCCGTCAGCAGGTGGACCCAGTGTGCAGTGTAGGTGATATACCTGCCCTGACCGTGCTTTGCAGACCAGGTATCAGTGGTAAGATGGACCCTTGCCCCAACACTGTATGCCAGAGATGCCATGACTTCTTTTTCAATCACTGATTAGAGGTTTGGGATTGCCTTATTTAAGAAAAAAAAAAATAATTGTCCGGGTACCTTCCACTGTGGTGTCCCAATAGCGACAAATTTTTTGAAGGCCTCAGACTCCATCAGCTGGTATAGTAAAAGCTGGCGGGCTAAGAGTTCCGTCAAGCCAGGTGTCAGACGCCGGGCAAGGGGGGTGACTGACATTGGCTTCTTACGCTCAAACATTTCCTTTACAGATACCTGACTGTGGGCAGATGAGATGGAACTTCTAAAGGTGAGAGCCGGAGTGGCGGGTGGTTGAGAGGGGGCAAGAAGGACAGCAGTGGTTGATGTGGCTGAAGATGCTGGACCAGGAGGAGGATGGTGGCTTTGAGCTTGTGTGCTGCTTCTACTCGTCATCATGTGTTAATCCCATAGGCGTTTGTGATGTGCGATCATGTGCCTTTGCAAAGCAGTTGTACCTAGGTGGGTGTTGGATTTCCTATGACTCAGTTTCTTTTGGCACAGGTTGCAAATGGCATCGCTGTTGTCAGAGGCAGACACAGAAAAAAAATGCCACACTGCTGAGCTTTGCAATGACGGCATTCTGGTGGTGGCAACAGCATGCGTTGATTGGCGTGCTGTCTGGCTGACCCCGGGTGCCGATACATGCTGTCTGACTGTGCCACTAGCTCCTTGCGATGACCTCCCCCTGCTTCCAACTCGTCTCCTCCTTCTCTCTGCCTCCCCTTCGGAACTTTCCCCCTCTTCTCTTCAAGCAGGCATCCACGTGGCATCCACAGACACATCGTCATCAACCACTTCACTTGTATCTGACACCTCAGCAAAGGAAGCAGCAGCGGGTACAACATCATCATCACACTGTACGTCCATGTGTGTAATGCTGCCTGACTGAGACATATCCCTGTTATCTACATCCCCTGGCAATAACGGTTGTGCATCACGAATTTCATCCAACTGATGTGTAAATAACTCCTCTGAGGGATCAAGTGAATCGGCTGTGGTGGTAGTGGTGGCGTGCGGGAGAGTGGTAACTTGAGAGCAGGTGACCAAAGCTGAGCTGGAGGAGGATGGTGCGTCAAGGTTCTTAGCGGAAGCTGTTGAAGATTGGGTGTCCTGTGTAAGCCAGTCAACTATTTTCTCCGAATTTTTGGGGTTCAGGGTACATGGCCTCTGAACACTGGGCATTATTCCAGGGCCAGTGGAAATCACAGCACCGCGACCACAACGGCCCCTGCCTGTCATTTTTTTTTTATGTGAAGTGGTACTATGCGTGCAAGGTACTGTGCCAACCTATATAAGTGGTGGGCAGTAAGCACAGTACAGTCTGTGTGGGCCTGACACACACGGGCTTCCAAATGTGATTACATCACAGAATTTTTTTAAATATACTTTTTTTTCCCTGCAAGGTATTTAAGTGAATAACACCATGTAACGGTATGAGTGGAGGCCTAGCCAGTGGCCACAATACAGTCTGTGTGGGCCTGACACACACAAGGGCTTGCAATTTGCAAATGTGATTATATCACATTTTTTTTTTTTATATAATTTTTTTTTTATCTGCAAGGTATTTGAGTGAATGACACCCTGTAACGGTATGAGTGAAGGGCTAGACACTAGCCAGTGGCCACAATACAGTCTGTGTGGGCCTGACACACACGGGCTTGCAAATGTGATTATGTTACAGAAGAAAAATATTAAATATAATTTTTTTTTATCTGCAAGGTATTTTCTGTCACACCCTGTATGAATGGTGTGCACGTGCTGTCTGTGACTGAGCCTGCAGCCTCTCACACATTAGAGATTAGAGATGGCACACTGATGTACCAGCCCTGAAAAGGGCTTTTTGGGGTGCTGTCAGGACGCTGTCCTTACAGCAGATTAGTCTGTGAACATAGAACAATGCCCTAGCTAACGCTTTCCCTATTGAATCAGCAGCAGCAGCACTGTCCCTCCTCTCACTGTGAATGCAGCTTCCGAATGAATCTAAAATGGATGCTGTCCAGGAGGTGGGAGGGTCTGGGAGGGAGGTTCTGCTGCTGATTGGCTGGAATATGTCTGCTGACTGAGGTACAGGGTCAAAGTTTACTCAATGATGATGTATAGGGGGCGGACCGAACATCGCATATGTTCGCCCGCGTCGGCGAACAAGCTATGTTCGCCGGGAACTATTCGCTGGCGAATAGTTCGGGACATCACTAATGATTACTTGTGTTCGGATCGGCTATCAGAAAGGTGTCCCTAACCTATCTAACCCTATCTTGCAACAAGCAGTAGAATTGTGCCATAACTGCTGCTGTAGGGCAGCCTAAAGGGGCCAAAAAGCATAGACCTTATTTAGAGTAAAACATATACATACCATTATGACACCCGCTTTGAACGCAGAAAACTCTACCTGATGAAGGTGCGGAATATACCGTACATATCAGCGACTTCTATATACCTTACCTCTTTGTCACGTGCCGTTGTTTTTGGAGGTAGCTAAAGTTGATGTTTTGAAAGAGCGGTCGGTAGTCAGAAACGATTTACCCCTATGTTGACGATCATATGAACATATTACGAGAAGGTCTGAACCCGGGAGCTGCAGACTGAAATAACAATGGTGAATGTGGTGGAAGACTTAATGAAGTCCAACCATTCGCTAAGGGCCCTGCTCGGACACCAACTATTGCTGGTAGCAAATACTTCACCTATACTTCCCCAGGCCACTGCTTAAATTATTTCTTATTATTAATAAAGGACCCAAAAATTAGAAGATGGCATATGCCGCTTAACTCTGATAATGGATCGGGACGTAATCGCCTGTAGACGTGACAGGATTTCGTAATCGCCTGAAGACGTGACAGGACTTCGTAATCACCTGTAGTCGTGACAGGATTTATTAACCGCCAGGCGCGAGAGACCCTAATGGTGGGGCCAGGCGCCAGCGAGGGAAGAAACGTAAACCTGAAGGAAAGCAGCTATGTTCATTAGGAGAACGGTATCAGAGCGGTGCACTGACTCCCCCAGAGAAAATACAGAGTAACCATGATGTAGCAATAAAAAGGAAAATGCGGCCTTAAGTGAAAGCCGAAGTGATGTATGAACAGGTGGGTGAACGCAGCTGTGGATGTGAGTAGTGCCTGAAACATGGTATGGGCCCAGCTGTGAGAATGAAGAGCACGGTATAACGCAGCTGTGAATGCAATCTGAAATGACAGGGTATCAATGTGATGCAACAGCAACGCATGAACGCAGCTCTAGTGGTGAACAGAGTATAAATTGTAAATGCAGACACATGGACATAGCTTTGAAGGTAACGCCTCCACATAATGCTACAGGCTTTTTTTTTTTTTTCCCTTTTCTCAGGGATGGTCACCACAGCACCACCCAAGAAACATAAACGTGTATGAACATGAACCTTGAAGCAACGACAATAAAGCAACATATAAAGCACCTATACCCCAGCACAGAACCGCTGACACATGCGTGCCCATAACATACAGTTTATAGATAAACCACTCTTACCTACAGGAGCATCAGAACTCAAATGCGGGCGCCTCAATTGATCTGCATGGATCCCCACATGCAGACCCCTGGTATACATACCCCAACTCCTTGCATGTTTGGCGTTAGCTACGGATGTGCCCCTGCATGTTAAAAACACACATTTTATTTTATTTTTTATTTTTTTCTAATAGAGGAAACCTGCGACCATACCTACACCAGGCGCCTGCTAGGCCAACAACTATATGCAATGACCCCCAACGAGCCCCTAGACAGCCGAGCATTCACTAGACCGTTAGCACCCCACTCTGCTTTGAACCAGAGTACTGCGCATCGCATGCCGCCCTGTAGGCACCATGCCATCAAGTGCAATACCACAGCATTTTTTTTTTTTTTAACCATTGATATAAAAACACAGCGTGCATGACTTGAACCAACTAACAAACATCATTCAACCGTTTAGCACCCGACTCTGCTACATCTCAGAGCGCTACATGGCGCGGACCGCAGCGTTGGTCCCGTGCAAACCACTCCGATCCTACCGTGAATACCAGCGCCCAGCCGTAAGGAGCCTCCACACCATGCTGCTGTATCCCAGAGCTGACTCACAGGTAGTGAAATCAGCTGAATCATCGTCAGCCTAGGCCTACAGGAGCCTATAAATAGCCTAGTAGTACCCAACCAGCCTGGCCTCACAGGTGCAAGTAAGTAGCCGTGTAATCAGCCTCTCCTCTCACAAATACAGCAAAATACTTTTGCGTAACACTAGTATGAGCACTATGGGAGCATTATTACTTCTGGGGCACAGTGGGGACATGTTGGGGGCACTGTAGGAGCACTACTACTACTACCATGTGTGCTGTAGCAGAGAATTATTCCTATTGGCAATGGTGGTACTTTTTGGGAGCACTATTATTGATACTGTACCTTGGCACAGTATCAGCTTACCACAATTATTTTTTGGGGACGTTATGTTTACACTATTAATGTCAGGGGCACTATTTGCTGGGCGCAGTTATTTTAGGACACGGTGTGCCAATAATTATAGAAGGGCACTATCTGCATAGTACTATTATTTTTAAGGGGTTTATCTGTTTCTATAGTATAGTATTAGGGAGCACAGCGGCACAGTATTGGGGGTGGTAGGATGATTTGTCCAGAAGATGGGAGGATGATGGAACAGTAGTAAACTAAGATTTTGTTTGTCAAACTGCAGAGATGAGAAATGGCAGAAAAATGGTGGTCTGGTCTGAAGGTCTGATAGGAGATGATTAGGAAAGAGAACATCTACATCAAAGAGACGTCACTGTAAGAGGTATGTGGCGCTGTATTACCCTGTATGTAGGGGTGGATGGAGGGGTTAGTAGTACAGTACTATCTGCACATTGTAAAAAAAAAAAAGTAATCTACAAAATACAATATATTTGTGTCAGAAGTTGTGCTTTTTTAATTTTTTTTATAATGATACAGCCATTTTATTTGATACTTTTGTGCAGATTTTTTATAGTCACCAGAACCAGAAAAGCTAAACATAATAGTACTGGTGTCTATAGCATGTCTCTGCAAGCTTTTTAATGTAAACACTGCCTTTTCAGAAAAAAAGGCAGTATTTACATTACTGCCAAGGAACACCTCTAGTGGCCACCCATCATTATCAAAGTTTACTACTCTACGAGGTGTGTGGATTTTTTTTTTGTGTGTGTTGTGGTGCAGGGCGTGATTGCATGCTAAGGTGTGGGAAGGCGGGATCCAGGGGGCCCAAGTAAATTCTTGCCCAGGGTCCAATCAATATTAAAGACCACCTGGTAACAGACTAGTCCAGGAATACATATACAGTAACAGCAATAGATTACCACACTGACAGAACTGGTATGAATGTGAAAACAATGGCTGGATCGCCAAAGTTATGCAGAGGCGCCGACCTACAACTCCTTCTAAATGTAAAACAGCTTACTTTTTTCTTACGTTTACACCATTTTCTCTATGTTCCCTTCCCCACCCAGGCCACACCCACATTTTAGAACTGGCGTGAGCAGAGAAAAGTCTCAGTCTGCGGCGCAAATATAGGCATATTTCTGTTTAATAAATGGACCCCAAAGTACCATCACCCTTGGTATGTTGGCAGTGTGAGATTAGTGGCCTGAATGCATTTAACCCTTTAGAAAATTACTTATTATTCAAATTACTGAAAAGCATCTGTTTGCCCACCTTAAAGCCAGTTCTTGTGTCCAGAACCTGTTCAGGTGAGAGTGATCACATCTAATGCGGGGCATCACCCTCTGTATGTTGGCAGTGTGAGATCAGTGGCCAACATTCATATAACCCTTTAAAAACACCAGTTATGTATTTAAATCAGTGAAATGTGTATGTTTGCCCACTTTGATGCCATTTATTGTGCCAAGAACCTGTTCGGGCCAGACTGATCTCAACTGTATCAGATGTGGAGCACCACCCTCTGTACCTTGGCAGTGTGAGATTAGTGGACCAAATGAATTTAACCCTTTTAAATACAACCGCCACTTATTTACATCAGTGACAAGTGTCCGTTTGCCCAATGTGATTCCAACTTCTCAAAAACCTTTTAAACACCACTTTTTGTGCTCAATTTTATGCCCATTTGTGTGCCTGTCATTTATATTTTAATACTGCTTTGAACTGGTTTTCCTTCAGGATGCTCACTGCAACTTTATTTATTACAGGCAAAGAGGTGAATAAGAAACGGGGGAATTAGAAACCAACTTCAGCCCCAAAAATTGGAGCCGAATAAGATACTGACTCCAACCTTGTCTCTAAGTGAAAATTGTGTGTCTTTGTTGTCCAGAGGTCTGAGTTATTATTTAAAGGGAACCAGTCAGTGACAGTCACCTAAAAAACGCCTCCCAAACTGCCAGCATTAACTTAAAGTAGCCAATGCCAACAGTATGTTTCTAAACATCCTTTTCTTCCTCTGGTCAGATGCACCAAAATCTTGAAAAATGAACTTAATCCCCTGCACACACTATGTAACAGCAGAGTTTAAAGTCAAGGGGGTAGTGGCCTCCCTGCTTTAAGTCAAGATAACCAAGCCCCCTTTCCCTGTCCCTTCGAGTGTGAAAGCATCCTTACACATGTATATTTTTCCACAGTTGTATTGTGCTGCTGATTTTCCACATTTTGTGTAAATTTTATGTTGTAAATCTGGACACGAAAACTGCAGGATTTCTGCTACTTGTGGACATACTGTCTCACACGGTAAAGATACTGGGTTGTACGTTCACTAAATATAATTCGTATCACATTTGCCTGAAGAACGTATTTAAAAGAAAATAATAATTTATTAGTAACTGGTTAAAACGGGAAAAATTCTGTGCATTACTTTCGTGAAATTCAGGCACCAGACTGGAGTTATGTAGTCGAGGCTAAATATTGACCTGCTACATCAAAAACAGTCTGGACTAAATCCTAGTCCTACTGGCACATTGGTGCTAATAATCCGCAGGAGAAGGAGTAAGGACACGATCCATGTATTGTGAGTAGGCACAGGTGCGCTCAATTGCAGTCCTACCTAACGCTGTACAGCAGGGCAGCTAATAGTGAATTAAAGCTGGAATCCCAAAATTAAAGAAAGGAAACATTTCCAATTCAATAGAGATACTAGTGACTTGTGTGCCCTCACCGAAGTTCAATCTCTTCAATTGGATTAAAGATCTACAGTTGTATGTGCGTAGATTTAAGTGGAAAAAGTTATTTAATATGCATAGTAAACGGCAGTGTCAGGAGCTTGGGATTGATGTAGAGGACCTCCAGGATGTACATCTTCTGGTGGGTGTATCCGAAGAAGGAGATAGGAATATAGGTGATGGCCCGTTCACATATTTAAAGAACGCATCAAAAATGTTTCCACCAATAAATGATAACACCTCAATTGACACCTTTCTCAATGTGGTAACCCGGAATCTTCAGAAACTTGATGTGCGATCCATGGGGTATGATAATGTGCGCCATGAGGAAAGGGTGTCATTGGAGGAGTTAGAGCATGATAACAGTATTGTCATCAAGCCCTCAGATAAGGGCGGAAATATTGTGGTCATGGACCATGATAAATACTGCATGATGTGCCTTAGACTCCTGGAAGATAGGAACACCTATACTTTCCTTGTCACAGATCCTACACCTGTGTACAGGACCCAACTTATGACACTGCTAAATAGTGCATATGAGAATAGACTTATTAGCAAGGCAGAGTTAGAATATTTGTCACCTAAGTTTCCTGTCCTTGCTACATTTTACAGTCTGCCCAAGCTACATCAACAAGGAACTCAATTGAAGGGCAGACCAATTGTCTCGAGCATTGGCAGCCTCACTGCAAATATTAGTACGTATGTGGACACAATTTGTAGTGAGTCTGCCGTGAAACTATGGATGTGCTACAGCGGCTGGATGGCATTTATTGTGATGAGGGCGTATGACTGGCAAGTTTGGATGTGAAGGCCCTGTACACCTCTATACCCGACGAATTGGGGTGGGGTGTGAGACTGTCGAGGCCTTCCTCCAACAGAGGGGTGAACATTGTCGCTGCCATAACGCCTTCCTAATGCAACTTTTGAGATTTGTCCTGACACGGAACATCTTCCTCTTTGACCAACACATCTATCACCAGCTCAGGGGGGTTGCGATGGGCAGCCCTTGTGCCCCCACTTTTGCAAACCTCTACCTGGGCTGGTGGGAGAAGGAGGTCGTGTTTGCTGATATGATGGAGCAGTACAGATCTTGTATCCAATTGTGGATTAGATATATAGATGACGTGCTGATACTGTGGAATGGCACCAGAACCAGGTTTATGCAATTTGTGGAAACCCTAAATATTAACCAATTGGGCATATTTTTTACATCAGAGATGCAGGAGAGCCAGATTGCCTTCCTGGATCTTACTATTTCAATAGGTAGGGACAGGAGAATTACCACTAAACTCTTTAGAAAACAAACGTCCTCTAATAGTCTCCTGCATTGGGAGAGCGGACATCCCCTGGCCCTGAAAAGTGGAATACCAAAAGGGCAGTACCTCAGGGCCAGGAGGAATTATTCTGAGTTAGGTGAGTTCAAGGCAGCGGCATCTGATTTAAGATCAAGATTTGTAAATCGGGTGTATCTGCAGCACACATTGAAAAGGGCATATCAACATGCAATGAGTGCTAACCGGAGTGAATTATTGGTCCCAAACATCAGGACCAAAGTTGACTCTACCCCTCAGATTATAGCAACATTTAATAAAGCTGACGACCGGTCCGTGAGATTTTGCAGAATCACTAGTCCATTCTTCAGTCCGATCCAGATATCGGGTCATCTATACCTGATCGTCCCTCTGTTACTTACCGGCGTGGCCCCAATTTGTGTGATCGGTTGATGCACAGCCTTTATACACGTCCCGCGTCTGGTACATGATTGAAAAATACAGAAAAAGGAACCTTCCCCTGTGGTTCCTGCATTATATGCTGGAATATCATGAAAGGAGATTCCTTCACCAGTTATTCGACTGGTGATAGATTCAGTATTCATTCCTTTATTAGATGTACCTCAGTGGGCGTGGTATATCTCATCACCTGCAAGTGCGGCCTACAGTATGTAGGCAAGACCAAACGTGAGTTAAGGAGGAGAATAGGTGAACTTGCGGGTACAAGGGATTTTATTGATCAATAGATCCATTTGCGGCGGAAATATTGACACACTCTTACTCCGCAAGGAAGCAATGTGGATCTTCAAGTTGCAAACCATCCATCCGAGGGGTTTGAATGAAGCAATTTCATATGCTTGCTTCATTTAACTCATACTGTAGACAGTAAAACGGGTTTTTACTATTGTAACAACCTTCTAGCTATTGCACATACAGTGGGGGGCGGGCACATACAGTATACAATGGTGGGGGTCACATATCACTATAAACAGTGTACAGGGGTTACACATCTCTAAATACAGCATACAGTGGGGGGGGGGGGGGTTTGCACATCTCTACATGCAGAATCTCATATCTTTTATATACTGTATACAATGTAGGGGTGTCACACATCACTATATACAGCGTACAATGGGTCACACATCTCTCTCTCTCTATCTATATATATATATATATATATATATATATTAGACAAGGATGGGAATCACATCTGTATATACAGTATACAATTATGGGAAGGCACATATCTCTATATATATTGTACAAGAGTGGGGCTCACATCTCTATATACAGTATACAGTGATGGGGGTCACATATATACAGTGTACAGGGGGATCACACAATTCTCTGTACAGCATACAGTGGTGGGAGATACACATCACTACAGGGAGTGCAGAATTATTAGGCAAATGAGTATTTTGACCACATCATCCCTTTTTATGCATGTTGTCTTACTCCAAGCTGTATAGGCTCGAAAGCCTACTACCAATTAAGCATATTAGGTGATGTGCATCTCTGTAATGAGAAGGGGTGTGGTCTAATGACATCAACACCCTATATCAGGTGTGCATAATTATTAGGCAACTTCCTTTCCTTTGGCAAAATGGGTCAAAAGAAGGACTTGACAGGCTCAGAAAACTCAAAAATAGTGAGATATCTTGCAGAGGGATGCAGCACTCTTAAAATTGCAAAGCTTCTGAAGCGTGATCATCGAACAATCAAGCGTTTCATTCAAAATAGTCAACAGGGTCGCAAGAAGCGTGTGGAAAAACCAAGGCGCAAAATAACTGCCCATGAACTGAGAAAAGTCAAGCGTGCAGCTGCCAAGATGCCACTTGCCACCAGTTTGGCCATATTTCAGAGCTGCAACATCACTGGAGTGCCCAAAAGCACAAGGTGTGCAATACTCAGAGACATGGCCAAGGTAAGAAAGGCTGAAAGACGACCACCACTGAACAATACACACAAGCTGAAACGTCAAGACTGGGCCAAGAAATATCTCAAGACTGATTTTTCTAAGGTTTTATGGACTGATGAAATGAGAGTGAGTCTTGATGGGCCAGATGGATGGGCCCGTGGCTGGATTGGTAAAGGGCAGAGAGCTCCAGTCCGACTCAGACGCCAGCAAGGTGGAGGTGGAGTACTGGTTTGGGCTGGTATCATCAAAGATGAGCTTGTGGGGCCTTTTCGGGTTGAGGATGGAGTCAAGCTCAACTCCCAGTCCTACTGCCAGTTTCTGGAAGACACCTTCTTCAAGCAGTGGTACAGGAAGAAGTCTGCATCCTTCAAGAAAAACATGATTTTCATGCAGGATAATGCTCCATCACACGCGTCCAAGTACTCCACAGCGTGGCTGGCAAGAAAGGGTATAAAAGAAGAAAATCTAATGACATGGCCTCCTTGTTCACCTGATCTGAACCCCATTGAGAACCTGTGGTCCATCATCAAATGTGAGATTTACAAGGAGGGAAAACAGTACACCTCTCTGAACAGTGTCTGGGAGGCTGTGGTTGCTGCTGCACGCAATGTTGATGGTAAACAGATCAAAACACTGACAGAATCCATGGATGGCAGGCTTTTGAGTGTCCTTGCAAAGAAAGGTGGCTATATTGGTCACTGATTTGTTTTTGTTTTGTTTTTGAATGTCAGAAATGTATATTTGTGAATGTTGAGATGTTATATTGGTTTCACTGGTAAAAATAAATAATTGAAATGGGTATATATATATATATTTTTTAAGTTGCCTAATAATTATGCACAGTAATAGTCACCTGCACACACAGATATCCCCCTAAAATAGCTAAAACTAAAAACAAATTAAAAACTACTTCCAAAAATATTCAGCTTTGATATTAATGAGTTTTTGGGGTTCATTGAGAACATGGTTGTTGTTCAATAATAAAATTAATCCTCAAAAATACAACTTGCCTAATAATTCTGCACTCCCTGTATATACTGTTTACAGGGGTGGGGGGGCACACAACACTGTGTACAAGGGTGTCTTATAAATAGTATATAGTTATATCTGATCCATCTGTACATTGTATATAGAGATATGTGACTCCTCGCCACTTCCCTGTACACTGTATATAGTATGCGATCCCCATCTGTAGTGTACAGGGGTTAGACATCACTATATACAGTGGGGGAAGGGGGGGGGGGGGAATATCACTGTACTGTAGTCCTCACAGGCAGGGCCTGCAATTGTTTTGTATTATGCATGTCTCCCCCTTTTAATATGTACAGCGCCACAGATTTGGAATGACTGTAATCTTGCGCATGACAGCTAGTGCATGTGCAGCTCATTCACTATGCCAGCACTGACATGCTACAGGGGATTCAGAGGATGCGGGCGTGGTGCTGGGCTCCTGAAACTTTGGTAACAGCCCCTTGGGCACTTTACAAGTCTAATTTGCATTTACATAAAATGCTTTTTTTTTTACTGAATAGAAAGCATTTACAGCTATGGAAAATTTATATTGTGGATGTGCTAGTGACGATCTGAAAATAAATAAATAAATAAAATAAACATTTAGACGATCTACCAGCACATGTACAAAACGAAAACTAACTGACAGGATACCTTAAAGGGAATCTGTCACTGGCATATTAGCAAAAAAATGTTTTAATGAATCCATGTGTAATAAAGTACCTTATTTCCATGTGTCTTGTCATTTCTTAAAAAAAACGCTTTTTATATTCAAAGGAAGCTGTAAGGAGCACAGAGGGGCGTTATTTTTTGTCCACGGTGCCCAGGAACGCCCCTCTGAAGTGCCATGCCCGCCTAAATTTGAAAACTAAGAACCCCTCCAAGATCGCCTAAATCGCCTCCCAGAGGCGAGGCTAAGTGCTCCCCTCCCCCCCAGCGCCGCGCTCTGCGGCAAACACCCCCGATCCTCCTCTCGGCGGCATCCGAAATCCCACGCAGGCACAGTGCCGGCGATTGCCTGCGCCTGCGCGATGATGAGACGACTGAGGGCAACAGCCCAGTGACGCTGTTGAAGCTGTTGCCCTCAGTCGTCTTATCATGGCGCAGGCAATCGCCGGCACTGATGCGGGCAAGAGGAGGATCGGGGGGGGGGGGAGCCCTTAGCCTCGCCTCTGGGAGGCGATTTAGGCGATCTTTGAGGAGTTCTTAGTTTTCAAATTTAGGCGGGCACGGCACTTCAGAGGGGCGTTCCTGGGCACCGGGGACAAAGAATAACGCCCCTCTAGGCTCCTTACAGCTTCATTTCAATATCATAAAAAGCGTTTTTTTAAGAAATGACAAGACACAGAATAAAAAGAACAAGACACATGGAAATAAGGTACTTTATTACACATGGATTCATAAAAAAAATTTGGGCTAATATGCTAGTGACAGATTCCCTTTAAACCCCTTAGGGACCAGGCTCATTTTCAACTTAAAGACCAGGCCATTTTTTGCAAATCTGATCCCTTTATGTGGTGATAACTTTAAAACGCTTTGACTTATCCAGGCCATTCTGAGATTCTTTTCTCGTCACATATTGTACTTCATGACACTGGTAAAATGGAGTAAAAAAAATTATCATTTTTATTTATAAAAAAATACCAAATTTACTATTTTTTAAAAAAAAAATTGCAATTTTTTTGGTTTCAATTTCTATACTTCTATAATACATAGTAATACCTCCAAAAATAGTTATTACTTTACATTCCCCATATGTCTACTTCATGTTTGGATAATTTTGGGAATGATATTTTATTTTTGGGGGATGTTACAAGGCTTAGAAGTTTAGAAACTACACCCATCAATGTATTCAAAACTGATTTTACAAACAAGCTGCCACCAAGTGCATTTAACGCTCAATGGTGTGGTTGTTTTTTTGGCTAAATCCTACATCAGGATGAAGCTGTCACACCAAGTGCATTTAACCAGCAATAGTCTGTTTATTTTTTGGCCATATACTACATCAGGGGCAAGCTGAGCCTGTCACCAAGTGCATTTAACCCTCAATGGTGTGGTTGTTTTTTGGCTAAATCCTACATCAGGGTGAAGCTGTCACACCTAGTGCATTTAACCAGCAATAGTCTGTTTATTTTTTGGCCATATACTACATCAGGGGCAAGCTGTCACCAAGTGCATTTAACCCTCAATGGTGTGGTTGTTTTTTGGCTAAATCCTACATCAGGGTGAAGCTGTCACACCAAGTGCATTTAACCAGCAATAGTCTGTTTATTTTTTGGCCATATACTACATCAGGGGCAAGCTGCGCCTGTCACCAAGTGCATTTAACCCTCAGTAGTGTGGTTGGTCAAGCTGTCACACCAAGTGCATTTAACCATCAATAGTCTGGTTATTTTTTGGCCATATCCCAGTCTAATTCTGTCAGTAAATGTATACCTGTCACCCAGCACCTAAATACTAGGCCTCAAGTTTATATCCAGCTAAATATGTCGTTACTGGTGTGGCTGGTCAATTTATTTAGTGTCCGACAAAGCACAGTTTTTGTTCTGGGTTGAAATACAATTCCCAATTTAGCAATTTCCTAATTTAGCGGTTTCTGCTGTATCAGAGCTATTTTAAATCTATCCCTAAAAGGGTATCTCAGATTCAAGGTGCACATAGGGTCATTCTGAATAACTTCACACACACGCTACTGTGCATTTCCAAGTCGAATTCTGTCAGTAAACCTATACCTGTCCCCGAGCGCCTAAATACTAGGCCTCAAATTTATATCCAGCTAAATCTGTCGTTACTGCTGTACTGTTGTGGCTGGTGAATTTATTTAGTGTCCGTCAAAGCACATTTTTTGTTCTGGGTTGAAATACAATTCCCAATTTAGCAATTTCCTAATTTAGTGGTTTCTGCTGTATCAGAGCTATTTTAAATCTATCCCTAAAAGGGTATATCAGATTCAAGGTGCACATAGGGTCATTCTGAATAACTTCACACACACGCTACTGTGCATTTCCAAGTCGAATTCTGTCAGTAAACCTATACCTGTCACCCAGTGCCTAAATACTAGGCCTCAAATTTATAGTCAGCTAAATCTGTCGTTACTGGTGTGGCTGGTCAAGTTATTTAGTGTCCGTCAAAGCATATTTTTTGTTCTGGGTTGAAATACAATTCCCAATTTAGCAATTTCCTAATTTAGTGGTTTCTGCTGTATCAGGCCTACTTTAAATTTATCCCTAAAAGGGTATAGCAGATTCAAGGTGCACATAGGGTCATTCTGAATAACTTCACACACACGCTACTGTGCATTTCCAAGTCTAATTCTGTCAGTAAACCTATACCTGTCACCCAGCGCCTACATACTAGGCCTCAAATTTATATTCAGCTAAATCTGTGGTTACTGCTGTGCCTGTATTAGTGTAATACGGTACCTAAATAGATAGCCAGATAGTGTTAGGTGTCTGTAAAAAAAGGCCTGAATTTGAATTCAATACATTGGGCCAAATTATATTTTTGTTGTTGTGGTGAACGATAACAATGAGGAAAACATCTAGTAAGGGATGGGGACGTGGACATGGTCGTGGTGGTGTTAGTGGACCCTCTGGTGCTGGGAGAGGACGTGGGCGTTCTGCTACATCCACACATCCTAGTGTACCAACTACCTCAGGTCCCAGTAGCCGCCATAATTTACAGTGATATATGGTGGGGCCCAATGCCGTTCTAAGGATGGTAAGGCCTGAGCAGGTACAGGCATTAGTCAATTGGGTGGCCGACAGTGAATCCAGCACGTTCACATTATCTCCCACCCAGTCTTCTGCAGAAAGCGCACAGATGGCGCCTGAAAACCAAGCCCATCAGTCTGTCACATCACCCCCATGCATACCAGGGAAACTGTCTGAGCCGCAAGTTATGCAGCAGTCTCTTATGCTGTTTGAAGACTCCGCTGGCAGGGTTTCCCAAGGGCATCCACCTAGCCCTTCCGCAGCGGTGGAAGACATAGAATGCACTGACGCACAACCACTTATGTTTCCTGATGATGAGGACATGGGAATACCACCTCAGCACGTCTCTGTTAATGACGAAACACAGGTGCCAACTGCTGCGTCTTTCTGCAGTGTGCAGACTGAACAGGAAGTCAGGGAGGAAGACTGGGTGGAAGACAATGCAGGTCTTCCACCCAGGTCCTAGACCCCACATGGAATGAAGGTCGTGCCACTGACTTTCACAGTTCGGAGGAAGAGGCAGTGGTGAGACCGAGCCAACAGCGTAGCAAAAGAGGGAGCAGTGGGCAAAAGCAGAACACCCGCCGCCAAGAGGCTCCGCCTGTTACTGACCGCCGCCATCTGGGACCGAGCACCCCAAAGGCAGCTTCAAGGAGTTCCCTGGCATGGCACTTCTTCAAACAATGTGCTGACGACAAGATCCAAGTGGTTTGCACGCTGTGCCATCAGAGCCTGAAGCGAGGCATTAACGTTCTGAACCTTAGCACAACCTGCATGACCAGGCACCTGCATGCAAAGCATGAACTGCAGTGGAGTAAACACCTTAAAACCAAGGACGTCACTCAGGCTCCCCCTGCTACCTCTTCTGCTGCTGCCGCCTTGGCCTCTTCTGCTGCTGCCGCCTCGGCCTCTTCTGCTGCTGCCGCCTCGGCCTCTTCTGCTGCTGCCGCCTCAGCCTCTTCTGCTGCTGCCGCCTCGGCCTCTTCCTCCGCCTCTGGAGGAACGTTGGCACCTGCCACCCAGCAAACAGGGGATGTACCACTCCTGCCGCTGCTCACCTGTCTGCGCTACAGCGTAACTTCGGCCTTCCCGCTCACCGCCTCATATGCGACGTGCCCACCAGGTGGAACTCCACCTTGCACATGCTGGACAGACTGTGCGAGCAGCAGCAGGCCATAGTGGAGTTTCAGCTGCAGCACGCACGGGTCAGTCGCACTGCGGAACAGCACCACTTTACCACCAATGACTGGGCCTCCATGCGAGACCTGTGTGCCCTGTTGCGCTGTTTCGAGTACTCCACCAACATGGCCAGTGGCGATGACGCCGTTATCAGCGTTACAATACCACTTCTATGTCTCCTTGAGAAAACACTTAGGGCGATGATGGAAGAGGAGGTGGCCCAGGAGGAGGAGGAGGAGGAGGAAGAGGGGTCATTTTTAGCACTTTCAGGCCAGTCTCTTCGAAGTGACTCAGAGGGAGTTTTTTTGCAACAGCAGAGGCCAGGTACAAATGTGGCCAGCAGGGCCCACTACTGGAGGACGAGGAGGACGAGGATGAGGAGGAGGAGGATGAGGATGAAGCATGGTCACAGCGGGGTGGCACCCAATGCAGCTCGGGTCCATCACTGGTGCGTGGCAGGGGGGAAAGGCAGGATGATGACGATACGCCTCCCACAGAGGACAGCTTGTCCTTACCCCTGGGCAGCCTGGCACACATGAGCGACTACATGCTGCAGTGCCTGTGCAACGACAGCAGAGTTGCCCACATTTTAACGTGTGCGGACTACTGGGTTGCCACCCTGCTGGATCCACGCTACAAAGACAATGTGCCCACCTTACTTCCTGCACTGGAGCGTGATAGGAAGATGCGCGAGTACAAGTGCACGTTGGTAGACGCGCTACTAAGAGCATTCCCAAATGTCACAGGGGAACAAGTGGAAGCCCAAGGCCAAGGCAGAGGATGAGCAAGAGGTCGCCAAGGCAGCTGTGTCACGGCCAGCTCCTCTGAGGGCAGGGTTAGCATGGCAGAGATGTGGAAAACTTTTGTCAACACGCCACAGCTAACTGCACCACCACCTGATACGCAACGTGTTAGCAGGAGGCAACATTTCACTAACATGGTGGAACAGTACATGTGCACAGCCCCTCCACGTACTGACTGATGGTTCGGCCCCATTCAACTTCTGGGTCTCTAAATTGTCCACGTGGCCAGAACTAGCCTTTTATGCCTTGGAGGTGCTGGCCTGCCCGGCGGCCAGCGTTTTGTCTGAACGTGTATTCAGCACGGCAGGGGGCGTCATTACAGACATACTCAGCCGCCTGTCTACAGCCAATGTGGACAAGCTGACGTTCATAAAAATGAACCAGGCATGGATCCCACAGGACCTGTCCGTCCCTTGTCCAGATTAGACATTAACTACCTCCCCATAACCATATATTATTGGACTCCAGGGCACTTCCTCATTCAATCCTATTTTTATTTTCATTTTACCATTATATTGCGAGGCTACCCAAAGTTGAATGAACCTCTCCTCTGTCTGGGTGCCGGGGCCTAAATATATGCCAATGGACTGTTCCAATGTTGGCTGACGTGAAGCCTGATTCTCTGCTATGACATGCAGACTAATTCTCTGCTGACATGAAAACAGATTCTCTGTTACGGGACCTCTCTCCTCTGCCTGGGTGCTGGGCCTAAATATATGCCAATGGACTGTTGCAGTGGTGGCTGACGTGAAGCCTGATTCTCTGCTATGACATTCAGACTGAGTCTCTGCTGACATGAAGCCAGATTCTCTGTTATGGGACCTCTCTCCTCTGCCTGGGTGCCTGGGCCTAAATATATGCCAATGGACTGTTCCAATGTTGGGTGACGTGAAGCCTGATTCTCTGCTATGACATGTAGACTGATTCTCTGCTGACATGAAGACAGATTCTCTGTTACGGGACCTCTCTCCTCTGCCTGGGCCTAAAATTATGCCAATGGACTGCTCCAATTTTGGGTGACGTGAAGCCTGATTCTCTGCTATGACAAGCAGACTGATTCTCTGCTGACATGAAGCCGATTCTCTGTTACGGGACCTCTCTCCTCTGCCTGGGTGCCTGGGCCTAAATATATGCCAATGGACTGCTCCAATTTTGGGTGACGTGAAGCCTGATTCTCTGCTATGACATGCAGACTGATTCTCTGCTGACATGAAGCCAGATTCTCTGTTACGGGACCTCTCTCCTCTGCCTGGGTGCTGGGCCTAAATATATGCCAATGGACTGTTGCAGTGGTGGCTGACGTGAAGCCTGATTCTCTGCTATGACATGCAGACTGATTCTCTGCTGACATGAAGACAGATTCTCTGTTACGGGACCTCTCTCCTCTGCCTGGGTGCTGGGCCTAAATATATGCCAATGGACTGTTGCAGTGGTGGCTGACGTGAAGCCTGATTCTCTGCTATGACATGCAGACTGATTCTCTGCTGACATGAAGAGAGATTCTCTGTTACGAGACCTCTCTCCACTGCCTGGGTGCCTGGGCCTAAATATATGCCAATGGACTGTTCCAATGTTGGCTGACGTGAAGCCTGATTCTCTGCTATGACATGCAGATTTATTCTCTGCTGACATGAAGCCAGATTCTCTGTTACGGGACCTCTCTCCTCTGCCTGGGTGCTGGGCCTAAATATATGCCAATGGACTGTTGCAGTGGTGGCTGACGTGAAGCCTGATTCTCTGCTATGACATGCAGACTGATTTTCTGCTGACATGAAGCCAGATTCTCTGTTACGGGACCTCTCTCCTCTGCCTGGGTTCCGGGGCCTAAATATCTGAGAATGGACTGTTCCAGTGGTGGGTGACGTGAAACCAGATTCTCTGCTATGGGACCTTTCTCCAATTGATATTGGTTAATTTTTATTTATTTTATTTTTATTCATTTCCCTATCCACATTTGTTTGCAGGGGATTTACCTACATGTTGCTGCCTTTTGCAGCCCTCTAGCCCTTTCCTGGGCTGTTTTACAGCCTTTTTAGTGCTGAAAAGTTCGGGTCCCTATTGACTTCAATGGGGTTTGGGTTCGGGACAAAGTTCGGAACCGGTTCGGATCCCGAACCCGAACATTTCCGGGAAGTTCGGCCGAACTTCTCGAACCCGAACATCCAGGTGTCCGCTCAACTCTACTAATATGCATACAATTTTTTTTATTTATGTAAGTTTTACACAATGATATCATTTTTGAAACAAAAAAAAAATCATGTTTCAGTGTTTCCATAGTCTGAGAGCCATAGTTTTTTCAGTTTTGGGGCGATTATCTTGGGTAGGGTATGATTTTTGCGGGATGAGATGACTGTTTGATTGGCACTATTTTGGGGTGCGTATGACTTTTTAATCGCTTGCTATTACACTTTATGTGATGTAAGGTGACAAAAAATTGCTTTTTTTACACCGTTATATTTTTTTTACGGTGTTCACCTGAGAGTTTTGGTCATGTGATATTTTAATAGAGCAGGTTATTATGGACGCGGCAATACCTAATATGTATACTTTTTTAAATTTACTTAAGTTTTACACAATAACAGCTTTTTTAAAACAAAAAAAATAATGTTTTAGTGTCTCCATATTCTGAGCCATATTATTTTTTAATTTTTGGGCGATTGTCTAAGGTAGGGTCTCATTTTTTGCAGGATGAGGTGACTGTTAAATTGGTACTATTTTGGTGGGCATACGCCTTTTTGATCGCTTACTGTTGTACTTTTTGTGATGTAAGGTGACAAAAAAAATTGTTTATTTAACACAGTTTCTATTTTTTACGGAGTTCATCTGAGTGAATTTGTACCCTGTATAGTGATTTTTAATTGATAACAGTTTTTTGCACAAATTTTATATTCACTTATGCGCACTGTGTTTTAGATATTGAATACTGCCTCATGATCCACCTGATTTGAGGAACTGGCCCCCCTTTGTAAGTAAGAGTGCATATACGATCACTGGCGCTTATGAATATGATGCTTTTTCCAGCGGTAGAAATTAGGGCGGGCGGCTCTGTGCAGATACATGGATCGGATCCGCAAAACACATACGGACGTCTGAATGGAGCCTTACAGGGGGGTGATCAATGACAGGGGGGTGATCAGGGAGTCTATATGGGGTGATCAGGGGTTCATAAGGGGTTAATAAGTGACAGGGGGGGGTGTAGTGTAGTGTAGTGGTGTTTGGTGATACTTTACACAGCTACCTGTGTCCTCTGGTGGTCGATCCAAACAAAAGGGACCACCAGAGGACCAGGTAGCAGGTATATTAGACGCTGTTATCAAAACAGCGTCTAATATACCTGTTAGGGGTTAAAAAAATCGCATCTCCAGCCTGCCTGCGAACGATCGCCGCTGGCAGGCTGGAGATCCACTAGCTTACCTTCTGATCCTGTGAACACGCGCGCCTGTGTGCGCGCGTTCACAGGAAATCTCGCGTCTCGCATATATGACGCATATATGCGTGACTGTGAGCAGAGCTGCCGCCTCCGGACCGCGATCCTGCGTTAGGCGGTCCGGAGGCGGTTAAACAGGATCTTTTGGAGATCACTTGATAAATGCTATGTAGTAGCCGAAACGTAGCAATTTTTTAAACATGGTTTTGCATGTAAGCAGTTCCCAATAAAGGGATTTTTTCACCGAACATGCTGCCTCTGTTATCACTTATTGGATTCCATCTGTGACTGGCACTTCTGGCTGTCCAGGGCTGGCAGAGCCTTAGTGGGAATGCTTGCTGGAAGAAGGGATACTGTGAGGAGAAGCTCTGCTCAATGGATGCTGAGCTCACAGACTTACAGACTCCGCCCTCACTGTGTCTCCTGTACTGAGAGGCTCCTGCCTGCATGTGAGTACACAGCAGAGCTAAGGAAATGCTCATCTACTTTGTGAGGCCCACAACCTGTGAGGAGCCCAGGTGTCTGTCCTGTTTATGGCCCATCTACACGGTGTTCTCATCTTAGACTTGTTTATTCCAACTATGGTACTTAAGGACACAGGGCGTACCTGTACATAATGTGATATATTTATAGAGCTGTTCGATACGGATGCGACAATACCTAATATGTCAACTCCCCCCCCCCCCTATTTTTTTGTTGTCCCGCTTTGGGACTTCAACTTTTGGGGGTCTAATCCCCTTTACAATGCATTCCAATACTTCTGTATTGGAATGTATTAGCTGTATGAATAATACAGTGTGTACTTCTCATACAGCTTCCGGCCTGTGAGATCCAGGGGGCTGGATCTCACAGGCTCATCACAGGAAGGCAGTGCCAATGCATCAGGACAATGGGTGGGGGATCCCGTGACCCACCCGTGTCGGCATTCGCCGCAAACCACAGCTCAATTCAGACCTGTGGTTTGCGGCTTTTACATGCTGCGGTGGGTGGCGGTGCCATTGGGTCCCCCCTACAGCCCCACAGGGACCCAATGGCACCGTCACCCGCCACAACATGTAAAATCCGCAAACCGCAGGTCTGAATTGAGCTGCGGTTTGCGGCGCATGCCGACACGGGTGGGTCACGGGATCCCCCCACCCCATCGGAAATACATAGGACGTACAGGTATGCCCTGTGTCCTTAAGTACCATGGCTGGAATAAACAAGTCTAAGATGAGAACACAGTGTAGATGGGCCATAAACAGGACAGACACATGGACTCCTCACAGGTTGTGGGCCTCACAAAGTAGATGAGCATTTCCTTAGCTCTGCTGTGTACTCACATGCAGGCAGGAGCCTCTCAGTACAGGAGACACAGTGAGGGAGGAGTTTGTAAGTCCGTGAGCTCAGCATCCATTGAGCAGAGCTTCTCCTCACAGTATCCCTTTTTCCAGCAAGCATTCCCACTAAGGCTCTGCCAGCCCTGGACAGCCAGAAGTGCCAGTCACAGATGGAATCCAATAAGTGATAACAGAGGCAGCATGTTCAGTGAAAAAATCCCTTTATTGGGAACTGCTTACATGCAAAACCATGTTTAAAAAATTGCTACGTTTCGGCTACTACATAGCATTTATCAAGCACCAAGTGATCTCCAAAAGATCCTGTTTAAAAAGTGTAAGCCACACCTACAGATACGGACGTGGCCAATTACATAATTACACAATATAATAATTGTTCACAGTGTCTCAAAATATATACTTATAAACCTGCTTACCCTTTATATCAGTGTTCTCCCATATGCAAAGTAAAACCAAATAGAGCACATACCTCTATGATACACGCTTCCAGCGCGTCCTTCGGCAGCCAGTGCGCATGTCTGGAGAGGAGGGGCCGTTCACTCACATGTCCGTCACTTGTCACATGATTGCAGACTGACCCGTCTAAGCGATCGTCGGTGACGTCGAGCCAGGGCCGGCGCCACCAGTAAGGCGACTTAGGCAGTCGCCTAGGGCGCCATTTAGCAGGGGGCGCCCGTTGAGGGGAGGTAAAAAAAATAATAATTGGTTATGTAGGTTCGGGCGGGCGGCCTGTGGCGCCCCTCATGCTGCGCCTCCTGAGTGGCCGGCTCAGTGCTGCGCAGCCTGCCTGCGCCTGCTGTGTTGTTAATGTAGCGTGGCCGAGCTCTGTTCGGTCCGGGGTACAGGAGCATTTGTTTCCTGTACCCGGCCGGACTGAAAGAAAGTGCACACCAAGTGAGCACTTCCTGTCAGTCCGGCCGGGTACAGGAAACAAAAGCTCCTGTACCGCGGACCGGACCGAGCCACGCTCCATTAGAGGTGACAAGGGGGAGGAAATGAGAGTGACAGGGGGGGGGAGTAGAATGAGAGAGACGGGGGGGGGAGTAGAATGAGAGTGATGGGGGGGGGAGTAGAATGAGAGTGATAGGGGGGTAGAATGAGAGTGACCACGGGGGGGGAGTAGAATGAGAGTGACAAGGGAAGGGGGAGTAGAATGAGAGTGACAAGGGAGGGGGGAGTAGAATGAGAGTGACAAGGGGGGAGTAGAATGAGAGTGACAAGGGGGGGGAGTAGAATGAGAGTGACAAGGGAGGGGGGGGGAGAAGAGAGTGACAAGGGAGGGGGGGAATGAGAGTGACAAAGGAGGGGGGAAGAGAGTGACAAGGGAGGGAGGAGTAGAATGAGAGTGACAAGGGGGGGAGTAGAATGAGAGTGACAAGGGGGGGAGTAGAATGAGAGTGACAAGGGGGGGAGTAGAATGAGAGTGACAAGGGAGGGGGGAGAATGAGAGTGACAAGGGAGAGGGGAGAATGAGAGTGACAAGGGAGAGGGGAGAATGAGAGTGACAAGGGAGGGGGGAGAAGAGAGTGACAAAGGAGGGGGGGGAGAATGAGAGTGACAAGGGAGGGGGGAAGAGAGTGACAAGGGAGGGGGAGTAGAATGAGAGTGACAAGGGAGGGGGGGGGGGAGAATGAGAGTGACAAGGGAGGGGGGAAGAGAGTGACAAGGGAGAGGGGAGTAGAATGAGAGTGACAAGGGAGGGGGGAGAATGAGAGTGACAAGGGAGAGGGGAGAATGAGAGTGACAAGGGAGAGGGGGAGAATGAGAGTGACAAGGGAGGGGGAGAAGAGAGTGACAAAGGAGGGGGGGGAGAATGAGAGTGACAAGGGAGGGGGGAAGAGAGTGACAAGGGAGGGGGGAGTAGAATGAGAGTGACAAGGGAGGGGGGGGGAGAATGAGAGTGACAAGGGAGGGGGGAAGAGAGTGACAAGGGAGAGGGGAGTAGAATGAGAGTGACAAGGGAGGGGGAAGAGAGTGACAAGGGAGGGGGGAAGAGAGTGACAAGGGAGGGGGGAGTAGAATGAGAGTGACAAGGGGGAGGTAGAATGAGAGTGACAAGGGAGGGGGGAAGAGAGTGACAAGGGAGGGGGGAAGAGAGTGACAAGGGAGGGGGAGTAGAATGAGAGTGACAAGGGGGAGGTAGAATGAGAGTGACAAGGGGGGGGGAGAAGAGAGTGACAAGGGAGGGGGGGAGAAGAGAGTGACAAGGGAGGGGGGAGAAGAGAGTGACAAGGGAGGGGGAGAAGAGAGTGACAAGGGAGGGGGGGGAGAATGAGAGTGACAAGGGAGGGGGGGAGAAGAGAGTGACAAGGGAGGGGGGGGTAGAATGAGAGTGACAAGGGAGGGGGGAGAGAGTGACAAGGGAGTCCCCAGAGCCAGACCAAGAGCCAGACTGCAGCCAGAGACCAGATCATCTTATTGTCCTGGTGGTAAGTAGACAATGCAATATGTTTATTATTTAATTGTTTAATTATTAATACTACATTGGAAACTAATTTACCTCACATTTAGGGTCCATTCACACATCCGTGTGTGTTTTTAGCAGATGCACAAAACACGGACAGCGGCAATGTGCGTTCCGCATTTTGCGGACCGCACATTGCCAGCACTAAGAGAATATGCCTATTCTTGTCCGCTATTGGGGACAATAATAGGACATGTACTATTTTTTTCAGGATCGGAATTGCGGATCCGGGTCCGCAATTCCGGATCTGATAAGGGGGGGGGGGCGTCAATTTTTATCTTGCCTAGGGTGGCAAAAATCCTTGCACCGGCCCTGCGTCGAGCCTCCTCCCACTCCTCAGCCAGGCAGCACGCCGTTGCTAGGGACGCACAGAGAGCCGCCCGCCCTCATTTCTACTGCTGAAAAAAGCATCATATTCATAAGCGCCAGTGATCGTATATGCACTCTTACTTACAGAGGGGGGCCAGTTCCTCAAATCAGGTGGATCATGAGGCAGTATTCAATATCTAAAACACAGTGCGCATAAGTGAATATAAAATTTGCGCAAAAAACTGTTATCAGTTAAAAATCACTATACAGGGTGCAAATTGATCTTAACGTCACTTGGATCACCTATATATTCCCCACATGAAACTCGATATTCATCCCAAAAGGCTGGAGTGCCTTCAATTCAAAGATCCACTTCAGTTCCTTCCTATGTAGGATACGGTCCCTGTCACCCCCACGTCTCATTCTACCAACTGAATCAATAATCCGGACCCAAAGCTGGTTAACCGAATGTCCACGCTCCAAGAAATGTTTTGCTACAGGCTTATCCACTTGGGCCCTTCTAATGTTGCTCTTGGTAATTAATCAGTTCACGGGCCTCCATCGTGGTCTCACCTATATAGATGAGACTACGGGCACGTGATCATGTAGACCACATCACAGGATCAACATGTGAAAAATTCTTAAATTTTGTAGATTTTACCACTGTAGGGATGGGCAAAGGTATCTCCTTTCACCATATTGCCACAGTTGCAGCAGCCAAGGCAGGGATAACATCCCAACTTCCTTGGCGCCAGATACCTTTGTCCATCATCTCGAGCATCCCCAATTTCTGTCTTCACTAACTTATCCCGTAAGTTGGCGCCTCTTTTGTATGCCATCATGGGCAAACTTTCAAACTCAACAATTGTAGGTAACCCTTTCTGCAAAATATGCCACTCCTTACATATAATGCGTGCAATCTCTCCACTAAGGGCACCATAAGTGGATACAAAAGGGATACATTTCTGATCCCTGTCCCTCTTCCTCCCTTGGAGCGTGGACTCACGGTCAATGGCCCCCACCTTTCGTGTCATCTTCTCCACTAGTTTACGCGGATAACCCCTATCTAGGAATTTCCTCCCCATCTCTTCGACTCTTACATCAAACCTCTCCTCTCCAGATATCACCCGTCCCACCCTCAACAATTGTCTCCAGGGGAGTGACTCCACCATCCGTCGGGGATGGTTACTATTAAATTTCATCAAATTATTCCTATCAGTAGGCTTATGATAGATATCTGTCGCAATTACTCCATCTTTGAGATATACCATCACATCCAGGAATTGTAATTCGACTGGAGAGACCATCATGGTGAACTCTAAACCTGGTACCATATTGTTGAGGTGCTGAAAAAATTATTGCAATTGATCTTGGGACACCTTATACCAACAACAATGTGGTGTGGCCATGGGGTCTAACGTGGCACCCACTTATGCCAACATGTTTATGGCGGAGGTGGGGGAAAAACTTATTTACAGGTCAACCTTTTGGGGGGGGGGGGGGGCTCGGTGTTGGTGGCGGGGGGGTCCCGAGATGAATTGCAATTATTTTTTCAGCACCTCAACAATATGGTACCAGGTTTAGAGTTCTCTCCAGTCTAATTACAATTCCTGGATGTGATGGTATATCTCAAAGATGGGGTAATTGCGACAGATATCTATCATAAGCCTACTGATAGGAATAATTTGATGAAATTTAATAGTAACCATCCCCGACGGATGGTGAAGTCCCTCCCCTGGAGCCAATTGTTGAGGGTGGGACGGGTGGTATCTGGAAAGGAGAGGTTTGATGTAGGAGTCGAAGATATGGGGAGGAAATTCCTAGATAGGGGTTATCCGCGTAAACTAGTGGAGAAGATGACACGAAAGGTGGGGGCCGTTGACCGTGAGTCCACGCTCCAAGGGAGGAAGAGGGACAGGGATCAGAAACGTATCCCTTTTGTATCCACTTATGGTGCCCTTAGTGGAGAGATTGCACGCATTATACGTAAGGAGTGGCATATTTTGCAGAAAGGTTCACCTACGATTGTTGTGTTTGAAAGTTTCCCCATGATGGCGTACAAAAGAGGCGCCAACTTACGGGATAAGTTAGTGAAGACAGAAATTGGGGATGCCCGAGGTGATGGACAAAGGTATCTGGCGCCAAGGAAGTTGGGATGTTATACCATAAAAAAGCTGCGTGCATTACGAATTTTATGGAACATCGGGCCCATAATAGAACAGTCCGATCCTTTGGGATTTTTGGGGGGATAAGGTGACCAAAAAAAAAGGCGAATAGTGCATTCACCGCATAGGACATTTTTTAAATATTTTAAGAGTTTGGAATTTTGGGATGTGATATGTAATATGTTAATTTATTTATTGTTTATACATTTTATATGTAAAATTGGGAAAGGGGGTGATTTATACTTAATACATTTTTTTTACTTTTTTTTTTAATAACTACAGTATTTCTCCCCTTAGGGGCTAGAACCTGGGATCTTTTAAAGGGTTTCTGTCACCTGAAAAATCAGTGTTAAGCGATGTGCTAATGTCAGCTGAACATAACTATATTAGTGCCATCTCACTACCGGAAGCCCCTATTGAGAAAAACAAACTTTTATAATATGCTAATTAGCCTCTAGGAGACGGGGGTGTTGCCCCTGCTCCTATAGGCTCCGTTCTACCACCTCTTGGCACTCCCTGCTAGATTGATAGGGCCAGGCAGTGTTCCTACCTCCGGCCCTGTCTGCAGTGTAAATCTTGCGACTGAGTCGCCCCATTCAGTATACAGCACAGGCGCAGTGAGTGAAGGGCGCTCGCCGCCTGCCAGCTTCCTCACTATGCCTGCGCAAGATTTACCCTGCAGACAGGGCCAGAGGTAGCAAACCAACGCTGCCTGGCCCTGTCAATCTAGTGTAGGAGGGCGTGCCCAGAGGTGGGAGAATGGAGCCTAGAGCAACACCCCCTGCTCCTAGAGGCTAATTAGCATATTACAGAAGTTCGTTTTTCTCAATAACGGCGGCAGGCAGTGAGATGGCACTAATGTAGTTATGTTCAGCTGATATTAGCACATCGCTAATGTCAGCCAGCTTAATGCCGATTTTTCAGGTGACAGAAATTCTTTAATCCCTTGTCCTATTCAACCTAATAGAGCTCTATTAGGGTGAATAGGACTTCACACTTTCCCTGCTGCCTTGTGCTTTGTGCACACAGCAGCAGGAAGCTTACCATGGCAGCCAGGGTTTCAGTAGCGTCCTGGCTGCCATGGTAACCGATGGGACCCCCAGGATTACACTGCTGGGGCTCTTATCAGAAGCTGCCCCTGCACCACCAATGAGGAGGAGGGGAGGGGACCCTGTGGCCACTGCCACCAATGATTTTAATACAGGGAGGTTTGAGGGGAGGGGGCGCACTGCACCACCAATGATTTTAATACGGGGGGGGTTTGAGGGGAGGGGGCTCACTGCGCCACCAATGATTTTAATACTGGGGGGTTTGAGGGGAGACGCCTCCTTGATTTGTATTAAATGTTTACTTTCATTGGTGGTGCAGTGAGACCTCCCCTCTGTCCCCTCATTGGTGGCAGCGGCACAAGGGGGAGGGAGAGAGTGCTTCCTTCTCCCCTGTGCTGCTGAGGAGAACACGGAGCACGATGAAAGCAGAGTGCTCCATGTTCTCTGATACTGGACCGCAATAGCCTAGCCTAATATCAAAAAAAGGCAAACCCTGGTATTGAGGATGATACCAGACAAAAGTATTGATTGGGTATCAAAAATTCGATACCCAAAGCAACTCTGTTTAGCATACAGACAAAAGAAAGGTATTGTTTGAATCAGCATGATCAGCCCTACCAGGCAGTATGTCTGGTTTCACAGGGCTGATCCTGGTGATAGAGCCTCTTTGAGGTGCAAATCAAAATGGATTATTATGACACAAGCTTTGAGTATAAAAGCTCCACCTTCCCTGTGTAGGAAAATTGGTGTTTTCCCAATCAAGTCTCTGACTGATTTCACTGAAATGTGCTTCCCACTTGATGTATGTTGCTGTCAAATGAGGTTAATCCAATTGGTGATGTAAGTACCTTCCATTCTGGATGTAGTCAGAACTCTAGATAAAGTGTGGTTGGCAATACTGTATGTAATTAGTAATCATATGTTGTGTTTTATCTAACCCTGATTCATTGCAAGTTTTCTATTCTTTGTATTTACCTAATTTGCTAAACGAAAGAAATATATTTGTCTGATTATGACCATTACCGTATTACATTTACTTATTTTACTATTCTTAAAGTAGTATGTGCAATCTCTCTTTAAAGATTATCTGAACCTGAAATGGTGTATTTATTGAAAATACAAGTGATTGGACAGCATTTCCTCTATAGAGTGTATAGAAGGAGACAAAGAGGACTTCCAACTTCTGGCTATCAAAGAGTTTTGCAGCCAAGAGAATGTGACAAATTAATTTCCTGAATTTAGAAGGTATTTTCTCAATGCCTAAAGAAAGTATGGCCGAACCTGGTGTCATAGTTATTGAGATAATTAAAATCTTCTGTAGCAGTGAGGTAACCACCATTCAGAGAGGTCTCATGATTGGGTATTCCCAAAAGATATTAAAAAGAGTACCAGCGATGTTTCGGCATCACCAACATGTATCCTCAGTATTCAGAAAGATACAGACCAATCTATTAGTAGTGTAATACCACCTAACTAACAAATTATGATATACTTCCAGTGGATTAGAACATAAATAGACAAGCATGGTCCAGCAGATAGCCATTTGCCAATCTTTATACTAAATACTGCATTTCAATCTTTTTCCCAGTTTAGAATATGAGACAGTTTCTGCACTTCTTTAGGGTCCTTTACACGGGCCGAGAATCACAAAGATGTCGCTAACGAAACATTTATATGAATGCTCATTAGAGATTATCTGGCAGTGTTAATATACCACTGATTGCCCGATGAACACGTGAACCACTCGTTCATCGAGTAATTCAATTGTTTGTGCACATACAAAACTCGTCATTTGCCGGCAGCAGATTGTGCTGTGTAAACACTAGCTGCTGCTAGCAAATAACGAGTCAGTATGGGGAAGAGTAATGGCATTAGCGAGCGCTCCTCCCAATACTCTGAAGGAGATAGCTGCATGTAAATGCAGCAGTCTCATCCAACAGCAAGCAGCAGATTGTCAGGAAAAAACACTTCCTTCCCAACAATCTGCTGCTCTGTCATCCAATGTATAGAGACCTTAAGTAATTTAGAAGGGCAGTATATACAGCTCTAGTAGAAGAAAAATCCCTGGAGGCTGCTAAATAAAGAAAATACGGGTGTGGACAGAATCCTTCACCAGAGGATTCAGTATTAAATAATGCTTAATTCTTAAAAAATCTAAATATCTATCCAAGGAGATGGTAATACTGAATGGAGTTGAAATGGCTTAAAGTCAGTGCCACTTTGTAGTAAAGAATCAGTTTCTCCTAAAATGGCGGATGCACATGTTACAAAGTGAAAGTAAAAAGCCTGGGAACGCGAGATCACTCATAATGCCATGCAGCCAGCCAATCCACACATAGCCATCCCCTGTGATGTTACAGCCCTATAAAACCCTCATTCCACACGGTCTCCGCCATTGTCCTGTGAACAGAGCATAGGGAGAATTGTGGCAAGTGCTGATGCGCAAGGGACAGTGTTGCTGAACATCATTAACAGAAGAATATTGGAGAGGGCAGAGAGATGTATGTTGTGTTTGTTTTATTTATTTATTCCTACATTTACTTACTCATACATCAGCCGTAAATGTAATTAAACACTAATAAGATGGAAGCCTTTATTATTATGTTGCCAGTGTGCCAACCAATGCCAACCAGCCTGCACCCTTAGTGGGGGGCCAGGTCTTAATGATAACAATCCTCATCTTTTGCTGGCTTTAATTCTTCCAAATCATACTTCATAGTTTCCATTTCCTATAAAAGTCAGCAAGCTGCAGAGAGAAGAGTTGCTGGATGTTCCTGATGACATATTCTCATCGATAGCAGATGATAATGATATTGAGGAAAAGCAGGTGGCAGAATAAGGGCTCCCACTTTTAGGACAGGAGAGTGCTGGGGTTGGAGAAGTGGATATGAAGTGGATATGCCAGAGCTGATTAATATTTGTTGTTTACTTTAAAATAACCTGCAGGAGAATGCAGGCAATAACAGCAATAATATGTATATTGTGCCCTCACCTAGCCAGCTAAATCCGATACCAGCAACAGCCCCCGTTTAAAGGTGCCGTGGGGCCATTAACAATGCAGGAGGATTATACAGTGTGGTGGTTTTCATTATAAAATGAAAGACAGCTGCAGACTAATTGGCAGCATGGTTCTTCACCGCAGCATGGCAGTACCCTAAGGAAGAGTGGAAGTGTCATTAAGGGTGTACCTCCATTAAATTCAGAGGCCAGCTAGAACTGGAGAACTGCATCCACCGGGTTGGAGTTGTTTAAGAAGTATTGCTTCATAATAGCGTATCAGGTTAGGAACTTGAAATCCTACTCTTGCTCTATGATTGTATAATATAGATGGTCCATCACCAATAGGAACAGGAGGGGAGGCAAAGGGCACCCCTGTCATGTCTCATTCATGATATCAAAGGACCTAGACAAGGTGCCATTGACCAAAACCCTTGCAGAGGGACGAGAATATAAGGCCTTAATAGCCAACACAATGGGCTCCTGGAACCCCAAGTTAGCAAGAGCTGAAAAAGCAATTACCAATGTAAGAAGCAGAGAAGGCTACTGAACAAATGGCTAAAATAGAACTACTTAAGGAATATTTTGAGGATATATATAGTAGTAAAACTAAGAAAAATATGGCGCAAATACAACATTTTCTGGATAAAATTACTATCACTAGTTTAACTCCAGACCAAAGGGAAAAGTTTGGAAACCCCAATAGACCCCGAAGTAATTGATAAAAAAAAAAGTGGATAAAATACTATCAAAGATAACTAAGAATAAGATGCCAGGCATAGATGGTATCCCGTTTGAAGTTTATGCCCAATATAGAGAAATAATAATTCCGAAACTACTAAATATTTGGACAGCATCGAGACAGTCAGGTAAATTGCCGGACTCCTTGAGGAAAGCCTTAATCACTCTCATCTTAAAACCTGGGAAAGATCCAATGTTATCAGATTCATATCACTCTATCTCACTGATCAATACAGATAATAAAATATTGGCAAAGATTCTGGCAGCTAGGCTTGTGCATGAGGACCAGGGGGGATTAATATCAGGCAAAACCACAACTGAAAATATTATGATGTATTTTGTGAATATCCAAGTGGAGCCCACAAATAGTGGTGAGATAATGATCCTAAGGCTGAGTTCACATGGGCGTGACGGATTTGTTCAGGATGCGTCCCAGGTGTACTGCGGCAAACCCGTGCAAGTAGGTACCCAATTGCAGTCAGTTTTGACTGCAATTGCGTTCCGTTGTTCAGTTTTTATCGCACAGGTGCAATGCGTTTTGCACACGCGTGATAAAAAACTGACTGTGGTACCCAGACCCGAACTTCTTCACTGAAGTTCAGGTTTGGGTTAGGTGGTGTGTAGATGTTATTATTCTCCTTTATAACATGGTTATAAGGGAAAATAATAGCATTCTTTAATACAGAATGCTTAGTAGGTGGTCAATTGAGGGTAAAAAAAATAATAATAATTAACTCACCTTCTCCTCTTGATCGCGTAGCTGCCGGTCTCTTCTTACGTCTTTAATCATGAGCTGCCGACTAAAGGACCTGTGGTGACATCACATGGTACAATCACATGGTCCATCACCACGGCCATCAAGAGGAGGTTAATTATTTTTTATTTTTTAACCCTCAATTGACCACCGACTAAGCATTCTGTATTAAAGAATGCTATTATTTTCCCTTATAACCATGTTATAAGGGAAAATAATACAGTGAATAGACTGTCATCTTAGCAACCATGCGTGAAAATCGCACCGCATCCGCACTTGATTGTGTGAGTTCACACGGAAATATCACCCGTGTGAACTCAGCCTAACTATAGACGCCTCAAAAGCTTTCAATACTATAGAATGGCCCTTTTTAATGCCAACCCTGAAGAAAATGGGATTTGGCAATATATTTGTTTCGTGGGTCAAGCTATTATATACTGAAATATCGTTGAGGGTGATTCTGAATGGAGAATATTCTGATAACATACCTATTGACAGGGGGGGGGGGGGGTAGACAGGGTTGCCCCCTCTCCCCCCTGCTATTTGCATTATGCTGTTTCTGGGCTCCCATGGATCACTTACTAGGATTTTCTGAGATATTTGATGAGTACACCAAATATGCTGGACTCAATATAAACTGGTCTGCATCCCGATTGACCCCCTGAATGGTTTAATACCGGGCCAATTGGAAATCAAGAGAATAGATGAACCCGTAAAATACCTAGGAATTCAAATAACGCCTAACCCTGAAGACTATGTCCGGTAAATGTACTACCCAAAATACAAGAAATTAGGAAGAAAATAGAAGTATGGTAAAAACTATATGTCTCAATGGCAGGTCGCATTTCACTACTACAAATGTGTATACTACCCTCCGTGAATTATATTATGTGGAATGCGTCGGTAGTAATCCCCAAAAAGGTTTTTAAAAAAATAGCTTCCTTATTGGCGGATTTAATATGGCGAGGCAAAAAACAGCGAATAAGAGCACAAATACTGCATATCCGGGAGAAGGAGGGTGGATTATCGGTCCCGGATGTGGAAATATATTTCCTCTCTGGCCACATTAGAAATATGATAATATGGAGCAACTCACAAAAGATATTAGAACATAATAGCAGGTATTAATAAAAAAATTGATAAATGTAGTATTTTTCAAGTGGTGGAAGCTGACATTCTGTCACAACAGCAAATTTGTAAAATACCGCTATTTGGGTTGTGGACTAAAATTTATAAAGAAGCAAGAGAACTGTGGCCCCAGACTAGATTACACACAGACACCTTACTGTGGGATAACATACATCTTATAGAATTGAAGTCAATCAAACAGAAAATGTGGTGGAAATACAGAATTTTCAGACTGGGACAGGTATGGAATGAGGGAGATATAGTTATATACTCAGATCTTAAAAATAAAGGCGGATTAGGAAATAAGGACTTGAGTATCTTCTACTTACAATTGAAACAAGCATTCAAAATCATGTTAAATAGGAGTCAGCATACACCTGCCATCATTTAAAATGCCGCTGATTAACCCCAAATAAAGTTCAGCTGCTCTAGTTGGTCTTTCCTGAAATTGTCTTATTCACATCCCACAGCAAAAGCCATGGTCCACAGAGAGCTTCCAAAGCATCAGAGGGATCTCACTGTTAAAATGTATCAGTCAGGAGGAGGGTACAAAAGAATTTCCAAGGCATTAGATATACCATGGAAGACAGTCATCATCAAGTGGAGAAAATATGGCACAACAGTGACATTACCAAGAACTGGACATCCCTCCAAAATTGATGAAGAGACAAGAAGAAAACTGGTCTGGGAGGCTACCAAAAGGCCTACAGCAAAATTAAAGGAGCTGCAGGAATATCTGGCAAGTACTGGATGTGTGGTACATGTGACAACAATCTCCCGTATTCTTCATATGTCTGGGCTATGGGGGAGGAGGGGGAATATTGAGAGTGACAAGGGAGGGGGGGAATAATGAGAGTGACAAGGGAGGGGGGGAATAATGAGAGTGACAAGGGGGGGGATAATGAGAGTGACAAGGGGGGGGGATAATGAGAGTGACAGGAGCATTGGCTCCTCCCATGCCACACCCCCATTGTGATTTTACTGACCCAGAGAATGAAAGGCACAGGTCAGTTTTGCCACAAAGGGAATGCCGTAGAAAAAAAACCCATACAATGGTGGAGGAATTGCGTTTTTTTTTCCAATTCCACCCAATTTGTAATTTTTTGCCTGCTTCCCACTACAATGTATACCATATTAAAGGGTGGCATTAGAAAGTAAAACTTGTCCCGCAAAAACTAAGCTCCTTTATATGGATATGTGACCGGAAAAAAAAATAAGTTATGGCTCAAGAAAGAAGGGGAAGAAAATAAAAATGCAAAAAATAAAATAAATAAAAAAAAAACTCTGGTATCCTAACTGTTAAAGGGGTTATCCAACCCCTATTATGACCCCCAAAATGCCTGGCCACCGCATACAGGTAATACTTATACCTGGGGGGCTTTAGCCAATAGTAGGCCGCGAAGCAAATGAGCCTCCCTAGCATCACCCGTGATTCTAAGGAGGCTCATTCCCATTGTGGCCTACCAATGACTGCCCCCCACATCTCTGGATGTTTTGATTCATGTGACGAGGGGGATGCAGTGGTGGCTGTGTGGGCATCAGTGATACGGGTGCCGAGAGCGGGCTAAATATTACCTGTATGAGGTGCCCTGGCATTTTGGGGGGCATTATAGGGATTGGATAACCCCTTTAATTCCTTGCTGCTGATGCTTAGTTTACCATGAGAAAAAATAGCCATTTATCATGAATAATGACTTTAGAGTTTAAGTTGATATTTCTGTCATAACATGCAAGAAATAAAAGCGTGAACATCATATGTTATACACAAAAAATATAATCTATTACACGTTAAACACCAATAATGTTGTTAAACCTTGCACACACCAGTATCTCCACCATATAGTGCTTCTCCCATACACTATGCACAAATAATAACATACTATGCTATACAGATAAATAATCCTGTTTATGCAATGTACAGAGATAAAGCCACCATATCCTGTACACAGTGGGACAGGGCAGCTATTAGCAATTTTTTTTGTCCCATTATTGCCACAGAGTCAGTGCCACTAGGCACTGTTAGAGGATGCAGATGTCAGGGACACTGCAGTGGGTGGGAGATTAGAAGCTGCTAGAGGCTCTATGAGGGGGGTGAACATAAAAGACAAAAGGTGATGGAGATCTGTTATTATAATTAGGATAGCAGCAGCTGGCATGGGCTATTTTATATGAAAGGGGAAAGAAGCAGGTGGCATAGACTCTGTTAGATCAGGGGGCAGAAGTTGACAAGGGCTTTGTGCTAAAGAATTGGGCACATTAAGTCCAATAGGTGATAAGAGCTCAGTTACTCATGGATGGACAGAAAAAGATTGGAGGAAGAAAGGGTTCCACGGGCTTTGTGAGTGGGTGGTGGTGACAAGTAATACAAAAGGTGGCAGGGGCTCTGTTATGAAAAGGGGGCACAGAAAGTGGTACACGTTCTTTGGGTCACAGAAGGTGGCAAGGAGTCTCTGGGGACTTCAGGTAACATAGAAGATGAAAGTGGCTGGAGGCCACAGATGGTTGCAGCTATTCTGCGGGGAGAGTAGTAGAGGGGCATACAAGAGAGGTTCTATGGGGGCCAGGAGCTAGGTAATAGGCAACAACAGCAGGATAGAGGGAGGTGGCAGACAGCTAGTTTCCTACCCGAGATTCTTTCCTGCTGCAGTATTTTTTCCCAGCGGTGATGGGAGCGTGGCTTCGTGGAGGTGGGCGTGGCCGGTGAAGTTCAGCAGCGTGTGCTCCCTTTCTGTAAACAATGGGGGGGGGGGGGAGGTTCGGAGGAGTGCCCTGACTGAGCATAGGGGAAGCAAGCAGGGCCCGGCCAGGACTGAACGGAGGACAAGTGGGCGGGCTGTCTCAATGCCTGATAAACTGACTGCAGATGTAGGGGGCGGGGACTTCCATGCACTCCGGGCCCCATAGCAGCGGCGTGGTCTGCCTATATGGTAGGTATGCCACTGCTCTGAAAATACGTTAAGAAAAATTTGTTCCCAGATTCGTGGATGTCTAAGAAAACCGATTGTGTGTTACTGCATCTAAATCAATGGGGAAAATCTGCTACCGCTGTTAATGGTTTTAATATATAAAATTCATGAAATAGCCATCCTTACATGAGGGGGACTTTATCAGTGAATTGGAAAACGGGGCATAGTTTTAACCCCTTCAACCACTGTGACGTACCCATATGTCTCACAGTGGTTGAGGGAATGTATTGAGTAGGGTTGAGCAATATCAAAACTATTCAGACAATAACAATATTATATATTGTGATAAATACCAGTTTAAACGAAAAAAATAAATAAACACAAGGAGACAGTATACTGTTTGGGGCCACAAGGAGATGTTATACTGTATGGGGGCCACAAGGAGATATTATACTGTATGGGGGGGGCCGCAAGGAGAGACGTTACACTGTATGGGGGCCACAAGGAGACGTTAAACTGTAGGGGGCGGGGGCCACAAGGAGATGTTATAATAAAGTCTTGTGGCCACAGGCCACCATACTTATAATAATGTCTTCTTCTTGTTCATGTTTGAGGGACTCATGTGACAAATTTTTCCCTAATGCCTGCTGTTATAGATCAAGGTGCTGACACTATTCTATGCTTTTTAGGGTCTCTCACTCACTCCTGTTCCTCTGCCTGGACACTCCTCGCAGGCCAGAAGTCAGGGGAAGTGGAGAACTCTTCTGCGGAGGGAGTTTGGAGAGACTTTTCCCGCGGCTGACTCGCTTGTGTGCTCTGATTCTGACATGAGATGTCGGTGGGTGGAGATTTGAATATGGGAGCAAGGAGGAGGGAGAGCCTGGGCTGCACACTGCGCAAGTAATACGTTTGTAATTTCATCATCAGAGCACACGAGCAAGGCAGCCGCAGAAAAAATCTCTCCAGAGACACCCTACTCACACACAGTTCACCACATACAATAGAACTGACACAGGCGGGTGACAGACGGTGATGTCAGATGGTGGGTGGAGTCTGGAGACTTGAATAAGGGAGGCGGAGCAAGAAGAAGCCAGGAGTGAGTGGCAGGAGGGGAAGTAATGTGTTTGTACTCAGCCATATGTAAGGTGCAGGCGTGGACGGATGCAGATTTAGAAGGGCAGACCTATAGTGTCGGGCAGGGGATCTATTTTCAGCAATATTGCCATATTTTTGGATAGACTACTCTGTGTCCATGTGACCTCAGCTCCCTCCTACGGGAAATTTTTGAACTAAACTTAGTGGGATCATTTTACCCATCCATTTTTACCTGATAAGTTTTGATGTGGTGTCTCTGTATACGTCTATCATGCATGATTATGGATTAAATGTCGTCGATGTGGCCCTGGCCGGCACGGGACTCACCTGTGAGGCGTGCCGCTTTGTCCTCGATCTCCTAGAGTTGGTCCTCGAGAGGAATTATTTTCTCTTTGGCAACACCTTTTACCAACAGTCATGCGGTGTGGCCATGGGGTCCAATGTGGCACCCACTTATGCCAATATGTTCATGGCGGAAGTCGAGAACAAACTGGTATATGCGTCTGAATACCATCGGTGGGTCCTGTGCTGGTTGCGCTACATCAACGACATTTTTATGATTTGGAGTGGTTCAATGGACAATTTGAATGAATTTCATCAACATCTCAACAATGGGATACCCGGGCTGCAATTTACTGTGACTTCCTCTTCTGAGGAGTTACAGTTTCTTGATGTCAGGGTATACCTAGAGGGAGGCCAATTAAAAACCGATTTATACAAGAAGCCTACAGATAGGAATAATCTTTTAAGATATGACAGTAATCATCCAAGCCGTATGCTTGACTCCTTACTTTGGAGCCAGATGCTGCGTGTGAGACGAGTGGTGTCAGACGATGATGTATTCGTTAACCGTACTGATGAGATGTGCAATAAATTTGCCAATAGAAAATATCCATGCAGACTGTTACACAAATCGAAAGCCCGGATCTCCTTGGCTGACAGGGTGTCCACCGTTTAGGCTTCCTCTAGGAATAAGAATCCCATTTGTATCTACCTATGGCCACCACAGTGTAGATATTGCACAGATCCTGAGAAAGGACTGGCATATTTTACACAGTGGTCTTCCTTCAGTAAGTGAATTTGATAAACCGCCATTGATGGCATACAAAAGTAGTGTTAACTTACATGACAAGCTGATTAAGACCGACATAGGTGAAGTTAACAAAGGAGGTCAGACATATTTAAAACCTAGAAAGACAATTTCCCTTGTTTGGGTTGTTGCAACTGTGGAAACATGTTGAAAGGGAATACCTTTGTTCACCCATACAGTGGTAAGAAATTTTATATTAGAGAGTGCTACACATGTCGATCTAAGTTTGTCATCTACATGATCGTCTGTCCCTGTAGTTTAATCTATGTGGGTGATGAGACCATGGAGGTTAGGGAGCATATCAATAAACACAAAAGTACTATAAGGAAAAAAATGCTGGACAAGCCAGTGGCCAAACATTTCGCTGACTGTGGACAATTGAGATTCCCAAGAGAGGAGGAGACAGGGAACGTATGCTAAAGAAAAAAGAGCTAAAATTGATTTTTATTTTACAAGCTCTACAACCCCAGGTATTGAATATTGAGTTTAATGCAAACAATGTAGACAGGTAGAGCATTTTTTTTTATATGTTGATGTCCAATTCAGTATATCATGTTTTTACTGTGTATTTTTAAGGCATTCCTATATACATTTGTTATACACACCTTTATTCACATGAAAAACTTTTATGTACCGTATATCACTTGCATGATCATCTGCTCCCTAATGTACATGGTTACTCATTGTTTTACATATACTTTTTCTGGCATCGAATCATGGTAACACTTGTGGATAATGGTAGTGCCATTTTTTTCCATATAGGGATTGAGTGGCTGATTGTGTGCTTGACAATCTATTTTATATATATACCACACAAAGATACATATGGGATATATGATTGTGCTTCTTTTGTGAATTAAATATAATATATAATTGTGGTTTGTATAGTAGATCTATCATTATCTTTTTACAGCGCTCCAGGACCTTCTGCGGGTCAGGTGATGGTCACGTGATCGATGAAACACCTGACATGTGACTGACAATAGCAGAGTCTATTGGTTCACAAGCGGCGCTTGTGTGTAGATAGGTGCGGTTGTTCTGCTGATAGTGGTGATGGTGCTCCACCCATGCATCAACGCGATGACATCACGGACAAGCGCAATGGGCCCATGGACACGCCAACATGCATGGCCAATATGATGATGCGGTTGGAGCGTGTGTAATGAATACCAGGTACATTTGATTTTGAAGCAACATTGTTATTGGCAGCAGTGATCAATTTAATTAACACACAGGTGATATTAACCACTATGTATAATAAAAATATGGATGGGCACTCATATACGGAAATATAGGACAAATTTATTATGACATATATTTAAATTGTAATAATCTAAAACAGCAATAAAATGATATAAAAATAGATCGTCTTTGAACAGAGGTCGCCAATCCAAAAATCCTCAATGGGTCAAGAGGGGGGAGAATATATTGTATGGGCCACCTCTGCCAAAGTATTTGTATGTCCTCTATAACTTATCAATTCTAAAAAGACAGGTAATTGTAACCAATCCACTAAAAATGCATTAAACAGTATGATTCAATCCTATATCCAATTGAAAAAACACATATAAGTGTTGAATAACGCTTAATTGTCCTTAGTGAATATACTGTGTATCCAACTCTGAATACACAAGTAGCGCTATATGTAAATAACTTCTCCTATCCAATAGATAAATTTTTTTGGAAAGTGTCCAGTCTTTGTAATATCAGCAAGGTATAATTATTCAGTTTTGTTCAATCGCTGGAAAAATGTTCATAACAAATGACTGAGTGCAGTTCATTAATTCCTCCGTTTGCTAGTTTGATATAATGCCTCATAGGTTTTTACCCACTGTGTGGGCTTACCTTTAAAATAAATAGCAAAAAAAGGCGGCTCTCCACTGGTTTTCTGGAAACAGGTGCTCTTGCTCAATTATGACTCACCCTTGTCACTTTTAAATAGTTAAAATTATGGTATTAATGAGCAGGCACTCTAATTATGGGTACATGGAGGACAATTTATTATTTAAAAATATATATAAAAATATATAGACATAAAGCAATCACAATGTTCATATAAAAATCACAATGTTCATAAAAATGATTAAATATCCATCGAAATAGTATTAGCAGCAATAGCAATGGTTAATATCAATAATGGCAGTAACAGTTTAAGGATATCAGCAATATTACAATGAATATACAAATAAAAATTAAAATAGAAAGCAGGAACAACTTGGATTAGTGGCTATTAGTTCCATGTATTAGTCCCCATAGAATATATATTGCACTGTTTGGAGTTCTTTGGATAGCTCAGCAAAATAGCAACAATGTTTGTAGCAATTGTAGCAGCTTTGTTATTTACTTGTGGCAGTGTTTGTAGCAATTTTACTAACAGTTGATTGCTAGATATCCACACGCTCAGATGCAGTCTCACTTGTTTTAAGTATAGAGATAGGGAATGTTCCGTCTGTGCACATTCAGTGCTTATGTTTACTCACAGTTCAGCTGTTCTCTGGTGCGGCGTCCCGCTTCTGCTGTGAAAACAGCCTGACCTTAGTATTGCAGATCCTCCGGTCACAGCTTATTCAAAGAGGTCAGCGTGCCACGTGTTATGGCAGCGTCCCTGTTGAGTGTTAGTTTCAGCTGTCGGGGTTCCGTTTAGGTCAGTTATCGTTAGTTCAATGTGTTCAATTCCTCTTGGAGCGCTCCAGTAGTGTAGTTTTAGATCTTCATATGCTTGTTCACCCAAACATGTTTCGGAGCGCAGACTTGCTCCTTCCTCAGTGGTCAAGCATATTCACATCCTATTTCCCTTTTATCCTGTGTCGGTCTGTTGGAAAAGCCGGAGTCTAGTCCGGAATAGTGTATAATCCATTATAAGAGCATCTAAATCATTTCATATTCCTTGATGTTTTAAAGTGCTATTGTATGGATATTATTCTATACTTTAAAAAAAAATACCTACAGATTATTATTCCTAGGTATAATATATGAATAAAAATAATTAAAAACACACAATGAATTGAAATAAAATATCAAATATTGGAGGAATATATCATTTGTTAAAATAATAAAACAGTTATAATTATATAATATAAGTTTACACATTGAAACAGGCGGAGAAAAATCATAAATACACACATACAGAACTAAAAGAAACGTCAAAAAAATTTCCTAGACAAGAGATAGGCCAGGAAATTGCAGCTTTTAGACAATGTGTTGGTTCAGATATAAGGAAATTTTAAAAATGGACGAAATATTAAAAATAACATAACAAACCAAGAAATACAGGCAATTGAACAGCTCCAAAAACAAGAAAATGTGATAATAAGACCAGCAGATAAAGGAGGAGCTATAGTAATAATGGATGCAGAAAAATACAATAATGAATGTTTGAAACAACTGACAGACTCAAACACCTATGTTAAATTAAAAGGGGATCCAGGAGAACAATTTTTTCAAGAACTCCTACAATATTGTAAAAAGGGTCTAGACAGCAATATTTTATTACAGCAGGAATACGATTTTATTACAAAAACACAACGGAGACTGCCAGTATTTTATTGTCTCCCTAAGGTCCATAAAGACCCACAAAATCCCCCTGGCCGCCCTATAATTTCAGGGATCGGATCTTTAACCTCCAACCTGTCGCAATATATAGATAGAATGTTGCAGCCAGCTGTAAAAAAAAGCGCCTCGTATATAAAAGACACTACCCAGATCATTGAAATCCTGGAAAAATTGGAGTGTAATCCAGATTGGATTATGGGGACGCTAGATGTGAACTCCCTATATACAATAATAAATCATGAACAGGGAGTCACAGCAATGAAAAATCAGTTAGAGAAAAATAGTGGACTGCATACTGAACAGATAGGTTTTTTAGAGGATGGGGTAAATTTTATCCTGTCACATAATTATTTTTATTTTGGATCCGATTTTTATCTTCAAACAAGGGGGACTGCCATGGGCACCAGATTTGCCCCCAGTTATGCAAATCTGTTTATGACAGATTGGGAGGACACTAACATCGGTCCAAGACTGGGGACAGATCTGGTGCTCTGGCAACGTTTTATAGATGATGTTATTTTTATCTGGAAAAGTGGAAGAGAGGAACTTTTATATTTTTTAGAGGATATTAATGTAAACACGTTTAATTTAAAATTTACCAGTAATGTGAACGAAATGGAGACTGAATATTTGGACATATTAATCAGGAAGGGAGAGGGAAAATATATATGTAGTACCTTCCAAAAGCCAATTTCGAGAAATAGCTATATACTATTCAGCAGCTGTCATCTTCCGAGATGGCTGCTGAATATTCCAACAGGACAATTTGGTAGGCTCAAACGGAATTGTACAAATGTGGAACAGTTTGAAAAGGAAGCTGAGAATATGAAAATCTGCTTCCTAGACAAAAAGTACCCACTAAATATAGTTGAAAAATCACTATGCAAAATAAGAGAAAAAGACAGAAAGTCCTTCTTTGAAAAGGGGGGCGATAAAGAGAAAGATAAAAATAATACAAGTGAGAGCCTGAAAGATGGGACACCAAGAATTATCTTACCTTTCAACCCAGAGTATAAAAAAGTGGAACGTATTATTAGACGTTATTGGCACCATATCCGGGAGGATAAGACTAAAGGTGCTCTAATATCACAAAATCCACAGTTTGTGTATACAAAAGCACAAAATCTGGGATGCAAAATAGCGCCAACAACTAAACAAACCCCAATAAAAAAGAAAGGAATCTCACAATATTGGGACCACCTAAAAGGGTTTTTCAGATGCGGGTAAATGTTCAAACTGTAAACAAACAACTTTCCCAAGAAAAACAATGGAAGTACAATCTATAAAAAATAATTTTAAAATTGAAATTAGTGACCTACTTACATGCAACTCAGACAATGTATTATATCTAATTCAGTGCCCGTGTGGCAAACAATACATAGGCCGAACAAAAAGACTTCTGAAAACTAGGATAGCTGAACATATCGGAAACATAAAGAAAGGGTATGAAAAACATGTCCTGTCGAGACATTTTAAACAGTACCATAACCAGAACCCCTCAGGTCTAGTGTTTGCTGCATTTGAAAAAATAAATAAACACTGGAGGGGGGGTGATCACATTTCTAGGATGTCTCGACAGGAATCAAGAAGAATCTTCGAGTTCGACTCCATTCAACCAAATGGTTTGAATGCTGAACTCGAGATCTTTGGCTTCCTATAAAATGGGACGCCCCTGGTTGACGGACGACAGTGGTCTCTGTTATTTATCAGCACTCTTCCCTTGACTAGGGGCCCCCCAAAAAACTACAAAACTCAAAATTATGTATTTTTGGAGGTCTCCATATATCCAAAAAATAACGTATTTTTTGGAGGTCCCTATATATTCACACATCATCTGATATTTCATGAAAACTGAATTTTTTAAAATTGATTTCAACATGTGTAAACTTATATTATATAATTATAACTGTTTTATTATTTTAACAAATGATATATTCCTCCAATATTTGATATTTTATTTCAATTCATTGTGTGTTTTTAATTATTTTTATTCATATATTATACCTAGGAATAATAATCTGTAGGTATTTTTTTTTTAAAGTATAGAATAATATCCATACAATAGCACTTTAAAACATCAAGGAATAGGAAATGATTTAGATGCTCTTATAATGGATTATACACTATTCCGGACTAGACTCCAGCTTTTCCAACAGACCGACACAGGATAAAAGGGAAATAGGATGTGAATATGCTTGACCACTGAGGAAGGAGCAAGTCTGCGCTCCGAAACATGTTTGGGTGAACAAGCATATGAAGATCTAAAACTACACTACTGGAGCGCTCCAAGAGGAATTGAACACATTGAACTAACGATAACTGACCTAAACGGAACCCCGACAGCTGAAACTAACACTCAACAGGGACGCTGCCATAACACGTGGCGCGCTGACCTCTTTGAATAAGCTGTGACCGGAGGATCTGCAATACTAAGGTCAGGCTGTTTTCACAGCAGAAGCGGGACGCCGCACCAGAGAACAGCTGAACTGTGAGTAAACATAAGCACTGAATGTGCACAGACGGAACATTCCCTATCTCTATACTTAAAACAAGTGAGACTGCATCTGAGCGTGTGGATATCTAGCAATCAACTGTTAGTAAAATTGCTACAAACACTGCCACAAGTAAATAACAAAGCTGCTACAATTGCTACAAACATTGTTGCTATTTTGCTGAGCTATCCAAAGAACTCCAAACAGTGCAATATATATTCTATGGGGACTAATACATGGAACTAATAGCCACTAATCCAAGTTGTTCCTGCTTTCTATTTTAATTTTTATTTGTATATTCATTGTAATATTGCTGATATCCTTAAACTGTTACTGCCATTATTGATATTAACCATTGCTATTGCTGCTAATACTATTTCGATGGATATTTAATCATTTTTATGAACATTGTGATTTTTATATGAACATTGTGATTGCTTTATGTCTATATATTTTTATATATATTTTTAAATAATAAATTGTCCTCCATGTACCCATAATTAGAGTGCCTGCTCATTAATACCATAATTTGGGCCTACCTTTGCCTGGTTCTCAGATTCGCTGGGACTGGTAAGTCAACTCTTACTCCGTGCTGGAAGCCGGTGTCCCGGCTATGGAGTCCGTTGCGTCCCACGTGTGTTTCACAGCTGCTTCCTAACAGCTGACTTAATATGAGCGTTGCGTACTTGTGGCTTCAGGCGCAGGTTAGTGACGTATTTGAGGTCTTTCAAAGATAGAGAAAATCCTGATTCCTTTATCTTTATAGTGCACTTTTATCCTTGGAGAGCGGGGTATCCTAATATTCACCAGGCGCGTTTCGGGGAGACGCTTTCCCCTTCCTCAGTGGTATACCCCGATTCTGTAGATCCACTTGTTTTATACTGGTTGTTGGTCTCTTTCAAGATCTGGTTCGGACCAAGGGTTCAACCAAAAAGCCAATCTGGCTCAGATTCTTAAGTGTCATTATATGACATTGCGGCTTACTTGCGGTTTGTATGCAGTATTTTCCATAAAGATGCGTTTTTTCTATTATAGTTGCAGTTTTATAATTCTAGTTTGCTCCATTTATTATTTTTCAAAAATAACAATTTTTTCTTAACCACTTACCGCTAAGCTAACGCCGAAAGGCGTCATCTCCGCGGCGCTCCCAGGCTACGCTAACGCCGATTGGCGTCATCTCGCGTGAGCCGAGATTTCCTGTGAACGCGCGCACACAGGCGCGCGCGCTCACAGGAACGAAAGGTAAGCGAGTGGATCTCCAGCCTGCCAGCGGCGATCGCTCGCTGGCAGGCTGGAGATCCGAATTTTTTAACCCCTAACAGGTATATTAGACGCTGTTTTCATAACAGCGTCTAATATACCTCCTACCTGGTCCTCTGGTGGTCCCTTTTGTTAGGATCTACCACCAGAGGACTCAGGTAGGTCAGTACAGTCGCACCAAACACCACACTACACTACACTACACCCCCCCGTCACTTATTAACCCCTTATAAACCCCTGATCACCCATGATCACCCCATATAAACTCCCTGATCACCCCCCTGTCATTGATCACCGCCCTGTCATTGATCACCCCCCTGTCAGGCTCCGTTCAGACGTCCGTATGATTTTTACGGATCCACGGATACATGGATCGGATCCGCAAAAAGCATACGGACGTCTGAATGGAGCCTTACAGGGGGGTGATCAATGACAGGCAGGTGATCACCCATATACACTCCCTGATCACCCCCCTGTCATTGATAACCCCCCTGTAAGGCTCCATTCAGACAGCAGCATGCGTTTTGTGGATCCGATCCATGTATCCGTAAAAAATCATGCGGATGTCTGAATGGAGCCTTACAGGGGGGGTGATCAGTGACAGGGGGGTGATCACCCTGTTTACCCTGATCACCCCTGTCATTGATAACCCCCCTGTAAGGCTCCATTCAGACGTCCGCATGCGTTTTGTGGATCCGATCCATGTATCCATGTATCCGTAAAAAATCATGCGGATGTCTGAATGGAGCCTTACAGGGGGGGTGATCAGTGACAGGGGGGTGATCACCCTGATTACCCTGATCACCCCTGTCATTGATAACCCCCCTGTAAGGCTCCATTCAGACGTCCGCATGCGTTTTGTGGATCCGATCCATGTATCCATGGATCCGTAAAAAATCATGCGGATGTCTGAATGGAGCCTTACAGGGGGGGTGATCAGTGACAGGGGGGTGATCACCCTGATTACCCTGATCACCCCCTGTCATTGATAACCCCCCTGTAAGGCTCCATTCAGACGTCCGCATGCGTTTTGTGGATCCGATACATGTATCCATGGATCCGTAAAAAATCATGCGGATGTCTGAATGGAGCCTTACAGGGGGGTGATCAGTGACAGGGGGGTGATTACCCTGATCACCCCCTGTCATTGATAACCCCCCTGTAAGGCTCCATTCAGACGTCCGCATGCGTTCTGTGGATCCGATACATGTATCCATGGATCCGTAAAAAATCATGCGGATGTATGAATGGAGCCTTACAGGGGGGGTGATCAGTGACAGGGGGGTGATCACCCTGATTACCCTGATCACCCCTGTCATTGATAACCCCCCTGTAAGGCTCCATTGAGACGTCCGCATGCGTTTTGTGGATCCGATCCATGTATCCATGGATCCGTAAAAAATCATGCGGATGTCTGAATGGAGCCTTACAGGGGGGGTGATCAGTGACAGGGGGGTGATCATCCTGATTACCCTGATCACGCCCTGTCATTGATAACCCCCCTGTAAGGCTCCATTCAGACGTCCGCATGCGTTTTGTGGATCCGATACATGTATCCATGGATCCGTAAAAAATCATGCGGATGTCTGAATGGAGCCTTACAGGGGGGTGATCAGTGACAGGGGGGTGATTACCCTGATCACCCCCTGTCATTGATAACCCCCCTGTAAGGCTCCATTCAGACGTCCGCATGCGTTCTGTGGATCCGATACATGTATCCATGGATCCGTAAAAAATCATGCGGATGTCTGAATGGAGCCTTACAGGGGGGGAGATCAATGACAGGGGGGTGATCAGGGAGTCTATATGGGTGATCACCCCCCTGTCATTGATCACCCCCCTGTCATTGATCACCCCCCCCCTGGTAAGGCTCCATTCAGACATTTTTTTTGGCACAAGTTAGCGGAAATTTTTTGTTTGTTTTTGTTTTTGTTTTTTCTTACTAAGTCTCATATTCCACTAACTTGTGTCAAAAAATAAAATCTCACATGGACGCACCATACCCCTCACGGAATCCAAATGCGTAAACATTTTTAGACATTTATATTCCAGACTTCTTCTCACGCTTTAGGGCCCCTAAAAAGCCAGGGCAGTATAAATACCCCACATGTGACCCCATTTCGGAAAGAAGACACCCCAAGGTATTCCGTGAGGGGCGTATTGAGTCCATGAAAGATTGAAATTTTTGTCCTAAGTTAGCGGAAAGTGAGACTTTGTGAGAAAAAAACAAAAAAAAATCAATATCCGCTAACTTATGCAAAAAAAAAAAAAATTCTAGGAACTTGCCAGGCCCCTCATTGAATACCTTGGGGTGTCTTCTTTCCAAAGTGGGGTCACATGTGGGGTATTTATACTGCCCTGGCTTTTTAGGGGCCCGAAAGTGTGAGAAGAAGTCTGGGATCCAAATGTCTAAAAATGCCCTCCTAAAAGGAATTTGGGCCCCTTTGCGCATCTAGGCTGCAAAAAAGTGTCACACATGTGGTATCGCCGTACTCAGGAGAAGTTGGGGAATGTGTTTTGGGGTGTCATTTTACATATACCCATGCTGGGTGAGAAAAATATCTTGGTCAAATGCCAACTTTGTATAAAAAAATGGGAAAAGTTGTCTTTTGCCAAGATATTTCTCTCACCCAGCATGGGTATATGTAAAATGACACCCCAAAACACATTCCCCAACTTCTCCTGAGTACGGCGATACCAGATGTGTGACACTTTTTTGCAGCCAAGGTGGGCAAAGGGGCACATATTCCAAAGTGCACCTTTCGGATTTCACCGGCCATTTTTTACACATTTTGATTGCAAAGTTCTTCTCACACATTTGGGCCCCTAAATTGCCAGGGCAGTATAACTACGCCACAAGTGACCCCATTTTGGAAAGAAGACACCCCAAGGTATTCCGTGAGGGGTACGGCGAGTTCCTAGAATGTTTTATTTTTTGTCACAAGTTAGCGGAAAATGATGATTTTTCTTTTTTTTTCTTTTTTCCTTACAAAGTCTCATATTCCACTAACTTGCGACAAAAAATAAAAAATTCTAGGAACTCGCCATGCCCCTCACGGAATACCTTGGGGTGTCTTCTTTCCAAAATGGGGTCACTTGTGGCGTAGTTATACTGCCCTGGCAATTTAGGGGCCCAAATGTGTGAGAAGTACCTTGCAATCAAAATGTGTAAAAAATGGCCTGCAAAATCTGAAAGGTGCACTTTGGAATATGTGCCCCTTTGCCCACCTTGGCAGCAAAAAAGTGTGACACATCTGGTATCGCCGTACTCAAGAGAAGTTGGGGAATGTGTTTTGGGGTGTCATTTTACATATACCCATGCTGGGTGAGAGAAATATCTTGGCAAAAGACAACTTTTCCCATTTTTTTATACAAAGTTGGCATTTGACCAAGATATTTTTCTCACCCAGCATGGGTATATGTAAAATGACACCCCAAAACACATTCCCCAACTTCTCCTGAGTACGGCGATACCAGATGTGTCACACTTTTTTGCTGCCAAGGTGGGCAAAGGGGCACATATTCCAAAGTGCACCTTTCGGATTTTGCAGGCCATTTTTTACACATTTTGATTGCAAAGTTCTTCTCACACATTTGGGCCCCTAAATTGCCAGGGCAGTATAACTACCCCACAAGTGACCCCATTTTGGAAAGAAGACACCCCAAGGTATTCCGTGAGGGGCATGGCAAGTTTTTCGAATTTTTTATTTTTTGTCGCAAGTTAGTGGAATATGAGACTTTGTAAGAAAAAATAAAAAAAATTAAATCATCATCATTTTCCGCTAACTTGTGACAAAAAATAAAAAGTTCTATGAACTCACTATGCCCATCAGCGAATACCTTAGGGTGTCTACTTTCCGAAATGGGGTCATTTGTGGGGTTTTTCTACTGTTTGGGCATTGTAGAACCTCAGGAAACATGACAGGTGCTCAGAAAGTCAGAGCTGTTTCAAAAAGCGGAAATTCACATTTTTGTACCATAGTTTGTAAATGCTATAACTTTTACCCAAACCATTTTTTTTTTTGCCCAAACATTTTTTTTTTATCAAAGACATGTAGAACAATAAATTTGGCGAAAAATGTATATATGGATGTCGTTTTTTTTGCAAAATTTTACAGCTGAAAGTGAAAAATGTCATTTTTTTGCAAAAAAATCGTTAAATTTCGATTAATAACAAAAAAAGTAAAAATGTCAGCGGCAATGAAATACCACCAAATGAAAGCTCTATTAGTGAGAAGAAAAGGAGGTAAAATTCATTTGGGTGGTAAGTTGCATGACCGAGCAATAAACCGCTAAAGTTGTGGAGTGCCGATTTGTAAAAAAGGGCCTGGTCACTAGGGGGGTATAAACCTGTGGTCCTTAAGTGGTTAAGTTATGAGCCTTGATATAGGATATCTTTTGTATTTGTCTTTTCAATACATATCTCCTGCATCACTTATTCATTAAAAAATACATATTACTAAATCTAAGTGATATGCATATGCAATAAATAATTAATACAAAATATTACAAAATGTGTTAAAAATATACACTCACAAAAATATGTTTAAAAATATATATACTTATTGTAAGTTCGCACAGTTTTCTATATATGGGGGATATTTCTCCGCTGATATTTCTCCGTTGCAACCACAGATGGGTTTTTTAATAGAACAATTGGCGACCTCTGTTCGATCTATTTTTGTATCATTTCATTGCTGTTTTGGATTATTACAATTTTAATATATGTCGTAATAAATTTGTCCTATATTTCCATATATATACATTTGTTTCAATTTTGAGGGGTGTCTCAGATTTTGGTTGGTGCACCTACCTTGAAAGAGCAGGGGTGAGCGGATCTCTGCTAACAGGATATTAACCACTAGCCGACCGCCTAACGCAGGATTGCGTCCTGCGGGCGGGCGGCCGGGTTATTCCTCCTTGACATGCCGGTGCGTCATCACCTGAGACGCGAGATTTCCTGTGAACGCGCGCTCACAGGAGCGTGCGTTCGCAGGATCCGAAGGTAAACTAGTTTATCTAGAGCCTGCCAGCGGCGATCATTTGCTGGCAGGCTGTAGATGCGATTTTTTTTAACCCTTGGAAGGTATATCAGACGCTGTTTTGTTAACAGCGTCTGATATACCTGCTACCTGGTCCTCTGGTGGTCCCTTTTGCTTGGATCGACCACCAGAGGACACAGGCAGCTCTGTAATAAGTAGCACCAAGCACACTACACTACACCTCCCCTGTCACTTAGTAACCCCTTATTAACCCCTGATCACCCCCCTGTAAGGCTCCATTCAGACGTCCGTATATGTTTTGCGGATCCGCAGATCCGCAAAACACAGACACCGCGGATCTGCAAAACACGGACACTGGCAATGTGCTTTCCGCATTTTGCGTATGCGCACATTGCCAGAATATATAGAAAATGCCTTTTCTTTTCCGCAATTGCAGACAAGAATCGGACATGTTCTATAGGCTCTACAAAAACGCAGTGTTCGCCCGATCAGGCCTGATCTTGTGCACACACTTTTGCGTTCAGCCCGCCCCACCGCAGTGACAGAATTATTTTTTTTCTGATCACTGCACAACACCGTAAAATCGCTGCGGCGCTAAAAAGATCATAGAAGATTTTTTTTTGGGGCACAAGAGTTTTTATTTTATTTTTTCTTACAAAGTCTCATATTCCACTAACTTGTGACAAAAATTAAAATCTCACATGAACTCACTATGCCCCTCACGGATTCCAAATGCGTAAACATTTTTAGACATTTATATTCCAGACTTCTTCTCACGCTTTAGGGCCCCTAAAATGCCAGGGCAGTATAAATATTAGAGAGTACTACACATGTCGATCTAATAAGTGACCCCATTTTGGAAAGAAGACATCCCAAGGTATTCCGTGAGGGGCATGGTGAGTTCCTAGAATATATATTTTTTGGCACAAGTTAGCGGAAAATGCTTTTTTTTTTTTTTTTTCTCTTACAAAATCATTTTCCGCTAACTTGTGCCAAAAAAAAAATATATTCTAGGAACTCGCCATGCCCCTCACGGAATACCTTGGGGTGTCTTCTTTCCAAAATGAGGTCACATGTGGGGTATTTATACTGCCCTGGCATTTTAGGGGCCTTAAAGCGTGAGAAGAAGTCTGGATTCCAAATGCCTAAAAATTACCTTCTAAAAGGTACTCATTGGAATTTGGGCTCCTTTGCGCACCTAGGCTGCAAAAAAGTGTCACACGTGTGGTATCACCGTACTCAGGAGAAGTAGGGCAATGTGTTTTGGGGTGTATTGTTACATATACCCATGCTGGGTGAGAGAAATATCTCTGTAAAATGACAACTTTGTATAAAAAAATTGGAAAAGTTGTCTTTTACAGAGATATTTATCTCACCCAGCATGGGTATTGTCATGCCCCGCTCTGACTATGTGCGGAGGTCGGCTAGAATAGCAGCATGAGTTTAGTGTTTTGTTTTGGAGCCGTGCTGGATCAGCCTCTCATCAAGTGCACTGGGTGGGGTCATTAGTTTAAATAGCAGTCCATCCCAGTGCTCTGAGCGGATTATAGGAATCACTTTGGTCTTAGAAGTTAGGAAGGAAGGTTGTCTGTTCCAGCTCAGAAAGATAAGTGTGGTTACTAGTTTTGTCGTTTACTGTCTTGGTTGTTTTGTGTCATCTCTCCCATCCAGATTCTGAGCGAGCAGGCTGCTCCTATTTCCCCTATTCACCATCTCAAGGAATTTAGGGTGTTCCAGCCCAGGCACGGGCACACATCATACCTAACACCAAGGTTTGCATGTGGGCTGAGCAGTGCAGGGAGAGAGGTCAGGGATTAGCTAGGAGGTGACCCTTTCCCTGCCTCTCGCCTAGAGCCTGGTTGGTGGTTTTCTGTGAGTCTGAGTGAGTCTGAGTGCACGCCCACCGTGACATTATAATCCGCCCTAACTTTGACTGTCATTGCTCAGCAGTTTTGTGATGGCATCAATTAAAGCGTCAGGGGCTATCCCTAGAGGTTGCGGAGCTACGTGGTTCGGTCACACAGTGTCAGAATGCTCTGGCATCTGGTGCAGGTCAAATTTGTGTGAAGCCTAAAGTGGCTCTTCCTGATCGATTTCCAGGGGGTACGGATGACTTTTTCCGTTTTAGAGAGTCCTGCAAATGGTACTTTTGGCTGCGTCCATCGTCGTTAGGTGATGAGAGTCAGAGGAGAGGTATAATTATTTCTCTGCTTAAAGGGGACGCGCAATCCTGGGCCTTTTCTCTGCCACCTGGTTCTCGGGCCCTCTGGTCGGTGGAGGAATTTTTTAAGGCTCTGAAATTAATCTACGATGACCCAGATCGGGTCTCGATGGCAGAGTCGAGATTACATAATTTGTTTCAGGGGGAACATGCTGCAGAGGCTTACTGTGTTGAGTTTAGGAGATGGGCTACTGAATCAGAGTGGAATGATCCAGCGTTATGTAGTCAGTTTTGTCAGGGGTTATCGGAAAGATTGAAGGATGCCCTTGCTTTTCATGAATACCCAGACTCTTTGGAGAACGCCATGTCTTTAGCAGTATGGCTAGATATACGTATCAGAGAGAGGTGTAGGGCACCCGCCGCGCAAGGGATCCCTTCTGTGAGTGGTTTCAGTCTCTACTGCCTCCCCGGGTGGTGTTACAGGTAACTCTGGGGTAGCTGAGGAACCCATACAGTTGGGTCAGGTTTCTTGCCATTCTGATAGTAGAGACTTTAGGAAATTGCACAAACTATGTTACCATTGTGGAAAGAGTGGTCATTTTATTTTTGCTTGTCCTTATGTTAAACCGCAGGTGGAAGAGAAAAAGAAAAAAAAAAACTTCCCTGACACTTGGTAGCATGAATGGTGTGGTGGAGCAGGCAGGTATGCAAGCTCCCTGCAGTTCCTGTTTTCTCCTTCCAGCTATGGTGGCGCTAGAGTCAAGCAATATTTTTGTTGACGTATTCCTTGATTGTGGTGCTGGGGTAAACCTAATTGACTTTCTTTTCCTTCAAAATCTAGGACTAAGTACTTACACTTTAGAGAATGAGATTCATGTTTTTGCAATTGATTCTTCCCCTCTTTCTCAAAGGAGCCTTACTCACATTGTTCATGGTATTCACTTAAGGGGGGGGGGGGGGGTTTCACATGTGGAAATTATTTCTTGTTTTGTCATGAAGGATTTGCCAGCTCCTATAGTTTTGGGGTTGCCATGGTTGACTAAACATAACCCAATTATAGACTGGCAAGTTAGACAAATCATTGGTTGGAGTGAGTTTTGTTCGGATAATTGTCTTGGCACATCTATCTCTGGTGTGTCCATCACGGCTTTACCTCAGTATCTCTCAGATTTTGCGGATGTCTTTTCGGAGGGTGGGGCTCAGGAATTGCCCCCTCATCGAGACTATGATTGTCCAGTTAATCTCATTCCGGGGGCTAAGTTGCCAAAGTCTCGGCTTTACAACCTCTCTCAACCCGAAAGAGAGGCCATGTGGAAGTATGTCGCCGAGAGTTTGGCAAAAGGTCATATTAGACCATCTAAGTCTCCAGTGGCAGTTTGTTTGTTTTTTGTGAAGAAAAAGGATGGATCACTGAGACTGTTTGGATTTCCAGGAATTGAACCGTATTACGGTACGGGATCCATATCCCCTGCCTTTGATTTCTGATCTTTTTGATCAGCTTGTTGGAGCTCAGGTGTTCTCCAAGTTGGATTTGAGAGGGGCCTACAATCTGATCAGAATCAAGGAGGGGGATGAGTGGAAAACGGCCTTCAATATGCACGAGGGTCATTTTGAGAACCTGGTTATGCCTTTTGGGTTGACGAACGTGCCAGCAGTATTTCAGCGATTCGTCAATGACATCTTTCATCATTTGGTGGGGAGGTTCGTAGTAGTTTACCTGCATGACATTTTAATTTATTCCCCTGATCTGAAGACCCATCAGGATCATGTGAGACAGGTTTTGACGATCCTTCGGGAGAATAAATGATATGCCAAATTGGAGAAATGTTTGTTTGCGGTGCAAGAGCTTCCGTTCTTGGGATACCTGCTTTCTGATTCTGGTTTTCGTATGGACCCCAAAAAGGTCCGGGCGGTTCTGGAATGGGACCGACCAGAGAATCAGAAAGCTTTGATGCGGTTCTTGGGGTTTACGAATTATTATAGAAAATGTATTTTGAACTATTCTACCACAGTAAAACCTCTCACTGATATGACCAAGAAGGGCGCCGACGTCTCTGTCTGGTCGGATGAGGCATTGCAGGCCTTTTCGGCTATTAAGGAGCGTTTTGTGTCTGCTCCCATTCTTGTGCAGCCGGATGTGTCTCAGCCATTCGTAGTGGAGGTTGATGCATCAGAGGTGGGGGTTGGAGCGGTGCTGTCACAGGGTTCATCCCCTGGCAAGTGGGTCCTGTGTGCCTTTTTCTCCAAGAAGCTCTCGGTCGCCGAGAGGAATTATGATGTTGGAGATAGAGATGTTGGCTATCAAGTTGGCCTTTGAGGAATGGCGTCACTGGTTGGAGGGGGCGTCTCACCCCGTTACAGTATATACAGACCATAAGAATTTGGCTTACCTGCAATCTGCCAAGCTTCTGAACCCTAGGCAGGCCAGATGGTCACTGTTTTTTACCAGGTTCAATTTTGTGGTTACCTTTCGCCCAGGGGTCAAGAACGTTGAGGCAGATGCCTTGTCTCGCAGCTTTCCTGGGGGAGGTGATTCAGACGATCCTACGCCGATTTTAGTGGATGGGGTGGTGGTCTCCGCTCTGTATCCTGAATTGGAGATGGAGGTGTTGGGAGCCCAGGAGGGGGCTCCTGGTTGTTTGTTCCTGAGGGCCTGCGATACAAGGTGTTCAAGGAACATCACGATACTGTCCTTGCTAAACATCCTGGTGGTAAGTCCATCTGTGATCTGGTGTCCCGAAGGTTCTGGTGGCCAGGGTTACGTAAGAGTATTGAGAATTACGTGACAGCTTGTGAAACCTGCGCTCGGTCAAAGGTTGCTCATACTCGACCGGCTGGTTCACTTCTATTGTCTATTCCGTCTCGTCCTTGGACGCACTTGTCTATGGACTCTATTACGGATCTGCCGAGTTCCTCCGGGAGAACAGTGATTTTGGTGGTAGTTGACTGTTTCAGTAAAATGGCTCACTTTATTTCACTAACTAGTCTGCCTAACGCTAAGTCTCTTGCTCAGATTTTTGTGGATAATATTGTGAAATTGCATGGTATTCCTTCGGATGTGGTCTCTGATAGGGGCACGCGGTTTGTCTCCAGGTTTGGGAGGGCGTTCTGCTCTCGGCTTGGCATTCAACTTTCATTCTCTTCGGCTTTTTATCCGCAGACGAATGGTCAGAAAGACCGTACTAATCAAAACCTGGAGACCTACTTGAGGTGCTTTGTCGCTGAGAATCAGGAGGACTGGTCCACATTCTTGTCCCAAAGCAGAATTTGCTTTGAATAACCATAGGCAGGAGTCCACGGGTAAGTCGCAATTTTTTTGGCGCATACGGTTTTCATCCTCAGTTTGGTACCTTTTCTGGGACTGGTTCCTCTGGGATTCCGGAGGAGGAGAGATTCTCTTCTGCCTTATCCTCCATCTGGCGGAGGCTTCAAGGGAATTTGGAGAAGATGGGTTAGAGGTATAAACGAATGGCTGACAAGAGACGTGTGACTGCTCCGGACCTGTGTGTGGGTGATCTGGTGTGGTTGTCCACTAAAAATATCAAATTGAGAGTGCCATCTTGGAAACTGGGTCCAAGATTTATTGGTCCGTATAAAATTTCTGCGGTGATCAATCCTGTAGCGTTTCGGCTGGATCTTCTGCAGACTTGGAGGATCCATGATGTGTTCCACAGGTTTTTACTAAAAAAAATACGTGAAACCGGTGGAACCATCGCCATTGCCTCCTCCTCCTGTTCTAGTCGAGGGAAACTTGAAGTTTGAGATCTCCAGGATTCTCGACTCTAGAATTCTTCGGGGTTCTCTTTGCACCTGGTGCACTGGAGGGGATATGGCCCTGAAGAGAGGATATGGGTTCCGGCGCTGGATGTCAATGCCAGCCGACTGGTGAGGGCTTTTCATAGGTCCCATCCGGATAAGGTTGGTCCGGGGTGTCCGGAGGTCACCTGTAGAAGGGGGGGTACTGTCATGCCCCACTCTGACTATGTGCGGAGGTCGGCTAGAATAGCAGCACGAGTTTAGTGTTTTGTTTTGGAGCCGTGCTGGATCAGCCTCTCATCAGGTGCACTGGGTGGGGTCATTAGTTTAAATAGCACTCCATCCCAGTGCTCTGAGCAGATTATAGGAATCACTTTGGCCTTAGAAGCTAGGAAGGAAGGTTGTCTGTTCCAGCTCAGAAAGATAAGTGTGGTTTCTAGTTTTGTCGCTTACTGTCTTGGTTGTTTTGTGTCATCTCTCCCATGACACAGGGATTAGCTATGAGGTGACCCTTCCCCTGCCTCTCGCCTAGAGCCTGGTTGGTGGTTTATCTGTGAGTCTGAGTGCACGCCCGCCGTGACAGGTATATGCTAAAATACACCCCAAAACACATTGCCCTACTTCTTCTGAGTACGATAATACCACATGTGTGACACTTTTTTGCAGCCTAGGTGCGCAAAGGGGCCCAAATTCTAAAGAGCACCTTTAGGATTTCACAGGGCATTTTTTTTACGCATTTGGATTCCAAACTACTTCTCACGCTTTAGGTCCCCTAAAATGCCAGGGCAGTATAAATACCCCACAAGTGACCCCATTTTGGAAAGACACCCCAAGGTATTCCGTGAGGGGTATGGTGAGTTCATGCAAAATTTTATTTTTTGTCACAAGTTAGTGGAATATGAGACTTTGTAAGAAAAAATAAAATGAAAATCATTTTCCGCTAACTTGTGACAAAAAAAAAAACTTCCATGAACTCACTATGCCTATCAGCGAATACCTTAGGGTGTCTACATTCCGAAATGGGGTCATTTGTGGGGTGTTTCTACTGTCTGGGCATTGTAGAACCTCAGGAAACATGACAGGTGCTTAGAAAGTCAAAGTGTGTAAATTCACATTTTTGCACCATAGTTTGTAAACACTATAACTTTTACCCAAACGAATAATTCTTTTTTTTATCAAAGACATGTAGAACAATAAATTTAGAGAAAAATGTATATAGAAATGTCGTTTTAATTGAAAAATTTTACAACAGAAAGTGAAAAATTTTTTTTTTTTGAAAAAATTTCGGTACATTTTTATTAATATCAAAAAAAGTAAAAATGTCAGCAGCGATGAAATACCACCAAATGAAAGCTCTATTAGTGAGAAGAAAAGGAGGTAAAATTCATTTGGGTGGTAAGTTGTATGACCGAGCAATAAACCGTGAAAGTAGTGTAGTGCAGAATTGTAAAAAGTGGTCTGGTCATTAAGGGGGTTTAAGCTAGGGGAGCTGATCTGGTTAAAGAGTAATGTTTGCTTATTGGCTATATCATGTCCCATGGGGGGCTTAGTAGGATATTTATATGCTTGATTAATTTTGTACCAGTATACTTGAGAAAGGCTACTGGGTAGCCGAAACGTCGTGTTTGTGTGTGATCTCTTGGTCCAGAATAAAAGTCACACTGGATATGCTGCTGTGAAATCTTCTGTTATCTACGCAGATTTAGAAGTGGTCAGCGCACATGACCGCTCCTATGACGTCACAAAATACAGCAGTTATTAGAAAACAGCTTTATCGCCATATCACTGTTCTTTAATACCGCGGTATATTGTTTCCACCAGTATACCGCTCAACCCTAGTATGGAGTGGGCTGCAGCAGTGAGCCCATTACATACGCTGTCGGTACCGACTGTAGGCACCCGGCCAAAATGACGGGAAATGGCAAAAGAATTCCAAATGTGGCGGAATTCGTGAAAAATCCAATTCTGAGGTTGTTTTTTTTGTTGTTTTTTTTTTGTTTTTACACCGTTCACTATGTGGTAAAAATTTACCTGTTTCCTTCATTCTCCAGGTCAGTACGATTACAACAATACCAGACTTGAAATAGGTTTTCTTGCATTTTAATACTGAAAAAATTAAAAGCCTTCAGAGTGAAAGGAGCACCATATGGCTTTTGGAGAGCAGATTTAGCTGGAATGATTATTGGAATATATGTCGCATACTGAATGAAGACACCCTGAGGTACCCCTATAGTAGAAACTCCCAAAAAGTGACCCCATTTTGAAAACTACACCCCTCAAGGAATATTTCAAGGTGTGTAGTGAGCACTTTCACATCAAAGGCGTTTTATAGAATTAGGATTTAAAAGCACACAGCGGTGAAAATAAACAATTTTTCACAAGGGCTAACATGAGAAAATGCACCCCAGTATGTGTTACCCATTTTCTCCCCATTATGGAAACACCCCATATGTGCTTGTAGCCTGCTGTATGGGCGCACAGCAGGGCTCTACAGGCAAACTGCAAAATATGTATTTTGTAGGCCTGAATTGTCAGACATGGATTTTAGGTGCCATGTCGCATGTAAAATATTTCTGAAATTGAAAACCCCAAAAAGTGACCCCATTTTGCAAAGTACACCACTGTACGAACATTCTAAGGAGTGGAACCTTTGAACAAACAGGCGTTTCACTGAAATGAATATGTAGTGGTTGGTGAAAAGTGGATATGTAAGCTTTGCAGACTAAATCAGAGATATAAGGTGGTAAAACTACAGGGTACATAAAAGACGAATGTAAATTAATTCTATGGATGAGTGGTAGATTCTGAAACAATCTTGCATTCACAAGCAGGTTTTTCAGGGCAGGTTTTGCAGTGGTAAATGGTATTCTTTCTTATCCCCCTTTTGGAACACACCCAGCATCTTTTTGGGGTCCTTCTCTTGCTTGCTGTCTGGTGGACTTGATCTGGGAAATGTTGCCCTGGTACATCAGGGGCATCATGACTTCCTTAAGTACTGGGGCCCTCCACGGCCTTGCTTTGAAAAATGATTGCCTTGATAACCACCTCTTGGAAAGGAAGGAAAGTTTCTGTGTGGCCTGCTGATTGAAATATAACATATGCATTGCACATTGCCGTCTGTACAAGCTGCAAGGCCAGCTTTTTGGATCAAACTTTTGTTTTTCATGTGGCACTGTAGGGCTTCAGAACTTAATCTGAAAGATCAACCCCTCCCATGTGCCTGTTGTAATCAAGGATGCAAACTGATCTGGGGACAGTGGTAGTGGCACCACCTTGTACAGGGACAGGGGAACTGGTGGCACTGTGAATGGTGGTCAGTGAAAAGACATCCCTCTTGTCCTTGTACTTAACTACCAGCATGTTTTCATGGAGGAGAGACCTGCTTTCACCCTTTCTCAGTGGTTGCCCTATGAGGTATCTAGGGAGGCCTCTCTGATTTTTGCATATTGTGCTGCAAACCACAGTACCTCTGGCAGTGGGTGCAGTAAGTCCCACACTATCTTCCCACTAACTCCTAGGACGGAGGGGCACTCTGGGGGGTTCAATCAGGGAATCTTTTCCTTTGTAAATGTGGACCTTGTGGGTGTAAACAGAGTTACTCTCACAAGGTTTGTAAATTTTTATGCCATACCTTGCCCATTTGCTAGGCAGGTACTGGTGGAATCTAAACCTCCCTTTGGAAAGTGATAGGGATTCATCTACAAAGACATTTTTATCAGTGGTGTACACCTCAGCAAGCCTGGTGTTAAAGTGGTCAAGGACAGGCCTAACCTTGAACAGACAGTCAAATGAAGGGTCGTTATGGGGTGAACACTGTGCATTGTCGTTGTAATGTAGGAATTTCCGAATTGACTCAAAACGCTTCCGGGTCATGTTATTACTGTAAATTGGAGTCTGGTAGAAAAGGTCCGAACTCCAATATTGTCTAACGTTTGGCTTCTTAACAAGGCCCATATGCAGCACAAGCCTCCAAAACTTCATTATCTCTGATGCATTTACTGGGGTGCAACCTAGGGGTCTAGTATATGGCGATGTAGGGTTCTGAGCAATGAATTGTTGGGCGTATAAATTAGTTTGGGCCACCATTAAATTTACAAAATGTTCAGAGAAGATGATTTTGAAAAAATCAATTTCAGTGAAGTCTGCACAATCTAATTGCCGAAGCTGCCCTCCAAAATCTAGAATTTGAGGCTGATAATCCTCAGGGGGTGGGGTCCCATAACAGTTCACTCTGGGGAATTGCCTCCGCTGCTACCCTTGGGGGCCTTCCTGAAGGTCACTTATTGCCAGATGATGATGATTATGAGGGGGTAGAGAAATGTAGCATCCTCTTCTCCCTCACTAGCAGATTCAGTATCAGAGACAAGATACGCATATGCCTCTTCAGCTGAGTATACATGTTGGGGCGGACAGGGCATTTTTATTTTATTGGGTTAGTGAAATGTATAAACCTTTATTTATTGTCAGGGTTGTGTATGTCGTGTTTTCACATGAGAAGGGGCTTGTATTAAATTTGAAATACAGAGAAAAGGAGGGGAAAAAAGTATAAAAATAAAATTAAAAGTGCAGGATGCACGCACAAACATGTTGTCTGCGTGCAAAAGTCTACACTAACACTGCCTAACTAAAATATAGATAGATAAATAGATAGATGTATCTATCTATCACTGATTTATTTTTTTTCTACACCAAAAAAAGAAGAAAAAACTGCACAGTAAACTTAGCAGACCAGTCAGAAGAATTGATGTTTCTAATCAGCACTCAGCAGGTGCAGGATGCACCTAGATATTGCACGCGTGCAAAAATCTACACTACGTAAAATTGATTTCTATATAACACTAGATATAATTGTTTTCACCAAAAAATAAAAATAAACTGAGCACAAAAGCGACCAGTAAAAAAATATGGTACTTATAGGCGCTCAGGGTTGCAGAACACACGCAAGCTGACGTTTGGTTAACAATAAAAAAAATCAACACTAGCTAAAAATTTACATATATGTGTATATATATATATATATATATATATATATATACACATATAGACAGTACAGACCAAAAGTTTGGACACACCTTCTCATTCAAAGAGTTTTCTTTATTTTCTATGAAAATTGTAGATTCACACTGAAGGCATCAAAACTATGAATTAACACATGTGGAATTATATACATAACAAAAAAGTGTGAAACAACTGAAAATATGTCATATTCTAGGTTCTTCAAAGTAGCCACCTTTTGCTTTGATTACTGCTTTGCACACTCTTGGCATTCTCTTGATAAGCTTCAGGAGGTAGTTACCTGAAATGGTTTTCACTTCACAGGTTTTCCCTGTCAGGTTTAATAAGTTTGATTTCTTGCCTTATAAATGGGGTTGGGACCATCAGTTGCGTTGTGGAGAAGTCAGGTGGATACACAGCTGATAGTCCTACTGAATAGTCCTACAAATGCCATTTATATTATGGCAAGAAAAAAGCAGCTAAGTAAAGAAAAACTAGTGGCCATCATGACTTTAAGAAATTAAGGTCAGTCAGTCCGAAAAATTGGGAAAACTTTGAAAGTGTCCCCAAGTGCAGTCACAAAAACCATCAAGTGCTACAAAGAAACTGGCTCACATGAGAGACCAAGAGTCACCTCTGCTGCGGAGGATAAGTTAATCCGAGTCACCAGCCTCAGAAATCGCAGGTTAACAGCAGCTCAGATTAGAGACCAGGTCAATGCCAAACAGAGTTCGAGCAGCAGACACATCTCTAGAACAACTGCTAAGAGGAGACTGTGTGAATCAGGCCTTCATGGTAGAATATCTGCTTAGGAAACCACTGCTAAGGACAGGCAACAAGCAGAAGAGACTTGTTTGGGCTAAAGAACCCAAGGAATGGACATTAGACCAGTGGAAATCTGTGCTTTGATCTGATGAGTCCAAATTTGAGATCTTTGGTTCCAACCACCGTGTCTTTGTGCGACGCAGAAAAGGTGAACGGATGGACTCTACATGCCTGGTGTGGGGGTGCTTTGCTGGTGACACTGTTGGGGATTTATTCAAAATTGAAGGCATACTGAACCAGCATGGCTACCACAGCATCTTGCAGCGGCATGCTATTCCAGCTGCTTTTTTCTTGCCATAATACAAATTCTAAAAGTCTATTCAGTAGGACTATCAGCTGTGTATCCACCTGACTTCTCCACAAAACAACTGATGGTCCCAACCCCATTTATAAGGCAAGAAATCCCACTTATTAAACCGGGAGCTCCTCCTACTGGTAAGTGAAAGGTCTGTGCAGCGCATTGCCTATAGCACAGACCTGTCACTTACCAGTAGGAGGAGCTCCCGGCCGGTCACAGACATCGCAGCTCGCAGGTAAGTATGAAGCTTCTACAAATTGCTAAGCTACCATGGCAACCGGGACTGCAGTAGCGTCCCGGTTGCCATGGTTACCGATCGGAGCCCCAGGGATTACACTGGGACTCCGATCGGTACTCTCCACTGCCACCAATGATAGGGGGGGGGGGGCGATTTTAATTAGGAGGGGGAGGGGAGAGGGCCCACTGGCCACCAACGAGTTATCTACAGCGGAGGGAGGGGGGGCCCACTGGACACCAATGAGTTAACTACAGGGGAGGGAGGGGGGCCCACTGGCCACCAACAAGTTAACTACAGGGGAGGGAGGGGGGCCCACTGGCCACCAATGAGTAAACTACAGAAGAGGGAGGGGGGGCCGGCCGCACTGGCCACCAATGAGTTAACTACAGGGGAGGGAGGGGGGGCGGCCGCACTGGCCACCAATGAGTTAAAAACCGGGGGGGGGGGGTCTGCCCCCTGCTGCCTGGCAGCACCTGCCAGGCAGCAGGGGGCAGTCATGTACACAGTTTTTCAGTATATTCTAACCTGAAGCGTCCCCAAAAACCGAGAAAACTCACCTCTGAAAAAGCTTTTATGCAGACGGATCTTCGGATCCGTCTGTATGAAAGCAACCTACGGCCACGGATCACGGACACGGATGCCAATCTTGTGTGCATCCGTGTTCTTTCACGGACCCATTGACTTGAATGGGTCCGTGAACCGTTGTCCGTCAAAAAAATAGGACAGGTCATATTTTTGGGACGGACAGGATACACGGATCACGGTCTCGGCTGCAAAACGGTGCATTTTCCGATTTTTCCACGGACCCATTGAAAGTCAATGGGTCCGCGAAAAAAAACGGAAAACAGCACAACGGCCACGGATGCACACAACGGTCTTGTGCATGAGGCCTAACTTTGTAACTTGTTGACAGTGATTGTATTTACATTCTGTAAACCCTGTGCAGTACTGCTGTTAGAGTTGTAGGCTGTGTGCTTGCTTGATCCCTGCACATTTTCCTCATACCGGTGGTGTGCAGTGGACCAGGCACATTCCAGCCTCCATTCAGTATTACCACATATGACTCTCTGCACTTGTATATGATTATTATTCCCATGTGCTCTCCTCATATTCTTGCTACCACACTGGTTCATGTTTACGCCCCTTGCTATATGTATTTTTTTAAGTGATATCTAATAAATTACATTTTGCTACGTTTTTGGACTCATGTGCTAATTTGTTGGGTGTATACACCAATTTTTTTAGGTTTTGTTGTCTAATTTATTTGAGATGAATCACGTTAAAAAACAGCTATTTCCTGTATGCTGAGAGCCTGTATAGTAGAATAGAACACTGTGCATTGCAGAAACATGCATAGGGAGTCCGCTGTGCTAGTGAAACAGTACTGTAAGTCAGTATGACACGCAGATGACAAGTGTCATTCTTAGAATCACATCACACTTCAATCATTTGGTCAGTTATCATTTTTTGTGAATAAAAGAGGCTGTACTTGAAGTACAGTCAGTTCCTGTTTTGACCCTTAACACGGAGCCTCGTCTCGTTCTTGGGGGGATTCACTGTATGCTGTTAGAGACTGATTGCTAGGAGTTTAAGCCGCTTGGGTGCATTTCCTATTCGTCTGCTAGCAGCTATTCGTGAGGTTCCGTTCGGAGTTTGGAGCATTCTTTTGTATGCCGTTACAAAAGCAGAGTGTGCTTGGCGTGCATGCTGTACCTGTGCTCCCTGGACTTTGTGTGGCTGTTATGGCCCATAAAAGGTAGGAACTAGTTATTACGCTTTGGCCAAAATGTACACCAATGCCTTATTCAACATCTAGCATCCATCCCAGAAACAAGGATGAATGGAAGTAATTTTTAATATGAAATAAACAGTCCAAAACTATTTGTATCAGACCGCAAATTCCCCCCAAAAGCAAGGATGAATGGAAGTACTTTTATATATGAAATAAACACACTGATTGGATAGAGTGAGTCTGTGCAGGTACACACCCCCAACTGGTTACCACTCCTCTGTACCCTTACTGCTGACTTCTAGCAATTCATAACCTCTAGTCAAAATAATAAAGAATGGAGAATGGCAAAATATAAAGACATAAGAATGGATGCTCAAGAATTGTTATTACACGGGGAATACATGAAGCTATTAAAACAGGCATGTCAAGAACGGTGAAAGGTCCTCCTTAACCTCTTCTGGACACATGACATACCGGTACGTACATGTTGTCCGGCGGGCAGTGATCGGAACCCGGTGCCAAATCATTGAGCAGGCACCTTGGCTAGATGCGCTGGGGGTCCTGTGACCCCCCATGTCGGCGATCGCAGAAAACCGCAGGTAAATTCAGACCTGCGGTTTGCTGCGCTTTCTGCAGTTTCTGATCCCTGCGGTCCCAAACTTTAAAATGCCTAAAATATAGATTTGGTGCATGGGGGGTTGCAGGCGGTGTGGACGGTGAGTGAGGCGGGCGGTGTGGCAGGTGTGATCGCGATCCCCCGTCCGCCTCCTCTTGAATATTCATTCATGTCCAGTGGTTATACCAGAGTGTCAGCACATTGCTGACACTCTGGTATAAACGGCTGACATCTGTGCTGCGATGTCAGCTGTTTAACCCTTTACATACTGCGGTCCGTACGGACCGCGGTATGGAAAGGGTTAACAGACAGGGAGCTCCCTCTCCCATCGGGGGGCTGCTGTGCCTTTGCAGCCCCCAGACAGGATGGGGTGACAGAGGGAGGGAGCTCCCCTCCTTCCCCTTCCCCGTCTGCTCAGTTGTGGCAGACGGGGAAGGTTCCCATGGCAACAGGACGCCTTCTCAGGCATCCTGCTGTCCATGGTGCTGAACAGATCTGTGCTAAATGCATAGATCTGTTCAGACAAAGTGTAATTAAAATACAGTACAATACACTATATAGAGTACTTCACTGTATTATACAGACATCAGACCCACTGGATCTTCAAGAACCAAGTGGGTCTCGATAAAAAAAAATGTGAAAAAAAGTAAAAATCAAAAAACACATTTATCACTGATTAAAAATGAAAAAAATAAACGTCCCTACACATGTTTGATAACACTGCATCCGTAACGACCTGATCTAAAAAACGGTCATGTAACTTTAGCCGAACGGTGAATGCCATAAAAATAAAAAATTTAAAACTATGATGAAATTGAAATTTTGCCCACCTTACTTCCCAAAAAAGGTAATAAAAGTGATCAAAAAAGTTGTATGTACGCCAAAATCAAACCGTCACCTCACTAAATGATCACCTCACTAAATGAAATAATTGTGTAAAACGTACATTAAAAAAGAAAGTATACATATTAGGTATCGCCGCGTCCGTAATAACCTGCTCTATAAAAATATCACATGAAATAAACCCTCAGGTGAATACCGTAATAATTTTTTTTAAACGGTGTAAAAAAAGCTATTTTTTGTCACCTTACATCACAAAAAGTGAAATAGCAAGCGATCAAAAAGTCATATGCACCCCAAAATAGTGTCAATCAAACCGTCATCTCATCCCGCAAAAATCATACCCTACCCAAGATATTTGCCCAAAAACTGAAAAAACGATGGTTCTCAGACTATGGAGACACTAAAACATGATTTTTTTTATTAAAAAAATGAAATCATTGTGTAAAACTTACATAAATAAAAAAAATTGTATACATATTAGGCATCGCCGCATCCGTGACAACCTGCTCTATAAAAATATTACATGATCTAACCTGTCAGATGAATGTTGAAAATAACAGAAAAAAAAAACGGTGCCAATACAGCTATTTCTTGTTGCCTTGCCTCACAAAAAGTGTAATATAGAGCAACCAAAAATCATATGTACCCTAAACTAGCACCAGCAATACTGCCACCCTATCCCGTAGTTTCTAAAATGGGATCACTTTTTTGTAGTTTCTAGCAAAATCTGCCTTCCAAAACCTTTCCTTCTGCACCCTGCCGTGTGCGCGTACGGCGATTTACGACCAAATATGGGGTGTTTCTGTAAACTACAGAATCAGAGCCATAAATATTGAGTTTAGTTTGGCTGTTAACCCTTGCTTTGTAACTGGAAAAAAATTATTAAAATGGAAAATCTGCCAAAAAAGTTACATTTTGAAATTGTATCTCTATTTTCCATTAAATCTTGTGGAACACCTAAAGGGTTAACAAAGTTTAGTAAAATCAGTTTTGAATACCTTAAGGGGTGTAGTTTCTTAGATGGGGCCACTTTTATGGAGTTTCTACTCTAGGGGTGCATCAGGGGGGCTTCAAATGGGACATGGTGTAAAAAAAAAACTGTCCAGCAAAATCTGCCTTCCAAAAACCATATGGCACATCTTTCCCTCTACGCCCTACTGTGTGCCCGTACAGTAGTTTACGTACAGTAGTTTACGGCCACATATGGGGTGTTTCTGCAAACTACAGATTTGGGGCAATAAATATAGCATTTTGTTTGGCTGTTAACCCTTGCTTTGTTACTGGAAAAATTGATTAAAATGGAAAATTTGCCAAAAAATTTTAATTCTCTAATTCCATCTCCGTTTGCCAATAACTCTTGTGCAAAACCTAAAGGGTTAAAAAAGTTTGTAAAATCAGTTTTGAATACCTTGAGGGGTGTAGTTTCTTAGATGGGTCACTTTTATGGAGTTTCTACTCTATGGTTGCATCAGGGGGGCTTCAAACGGGACATGGTGTCAAAAAAACAAAATCCTTTCTCTCTATGCCTTACTGTGTGCTCATACAGTAGTTTACGACCACATATGGGGTGTTTCTGCAAACTACAGAATCGGGGCAATAAATATAGCATTTTGTTTGGCTGTTAACCCTTGCTTTGTTACTGGAAAAATGGATTAAAATAGAAAATTTGCCAAAAAATCGAAATTCTGAAATGTTATATCTATTTGCCAATAACTCTTGTGCAACACCTAAGGGGTTAACAACGTTTGTAAAATCAGTTTTGAATACCTTGAGGGGTGGTTTCTATTATGTAAGTCTCACAAAGTGACTTCAGACCTGAACTGGTCCCTAAAAATTGGGTTTTTGAAAATTTCTGAAAAATTTCAAGATTTGATTGTAACTTCTAAGCCTTGTAACATCCCCCAAAAATAAAATATCATTCCCAAATTGATTCAAACATGAAGTAGACATATGGAGAATGTAAAGTAGTAACTATTTTTGTAGGCATTACTATGTATTATAAAAGTAGAGAAATTGAAACTTGTAAATTTGCAATTTTGTACACATTTTTGGTAAATTTGGTATTTTTTTTATAAATAATAATGAATTTTTGTTACTTCATTTTACCAGTGTCATGAAGTGCAATATGTGACGAAAAAACTATCTCAGAATGACCTGGATAAGTCAAAGCGTTTTAAAGTTATCAGCACTTAAAATGACACTGGTCAGATTAGCAAAAAATAGCATGGTCCTTAAGGTGAAATATGGCTGTGTCCTTAAGGGGTTAAACACACCCCAAAAAGGTTTTTATCAGGTGGAAAATGTACCCTAAAAGCAAGGATTAATGAAAGTACTTTTATATATGAAATAAACACACCCCAAAAATGGTTGTATCAGACTGCAAATTCACCTCAAAAGCAAGGATAAATGGAAGTACTTTTATATAGGACATAAATACCCCCTCAAAACTGGTTGCATCCGACTGCAAATTCACCCCAAAAGCAAGGATAAATGTAAGTACTTTTATATATTTAAAATTAGCACACCCCAAAACTGGTTGTATCAGACTGCACTTTCACCCCAAAACCAAGGATAAATGGAAGTACTTTTATATATTTAAAATGAACATATCCCAAAACTGGTTGCATTAGACTGCAAATTCATCCCAAAAGCAAGGATGAATGGATGTATTTTTATATACAGGTCCTTCTAAAAAAATTAGCATATTGTGATAAAGTTCATTATTTTCTGTAATGTACTGATAAACATTAGACTTTCATATATTTTAGATTCATTACACACAACCTGAAGAAGTTCAAGCCTTTTATTGTTTTAATATTGATGATTTTGGCATACAGCTCATGAAAACCCAAAATTCCTATCTCAAAAAATTTGCATATCATGTAAAGGTTCTCTAAACAAGCTATTAACGTAATCATCTGAATCAACTAATTAACTCTAAACACCTGCAAAAGATTCCTGAGGCTTTTAAAAACTCCCAGCCTGGTTCATTACTCAAAACCGCAATCATGGGTAAGACTGCCGACCTGACTGCTGTCCAGAAGGCCATCATTGACACCCTCAAGCAAGAGGGTAAGACACAGAAAGAAATTTCTGAACTAATAGGCTGTTCCCAGAGTGCTGTATCAAGGCACCTCAGTGGGAAGTCTGTGGGAAGGAAAAAGTGTGGCAGAAAACGCTGCACAACGAGAAGAGGTGACCGGACCCTGAGGAAGATTGTGGAGAAGGACCGATTCCAGACCTTGGGGGACCTGCGGAAGCAGTGGACAGAGCCACCGTGTACAGGCATGTGCAGGAAATGGGCTACAGGTGACGCATTCCCCAGGTCAAGCCACTTTTGAACCAGAAACAGCGGCAGAAGCGCCTGACCTGGGCTACAGAGAAGCAGCACTGGACTATTGCTCAGTGGTCCAAAGTACTTTTTTCGGATGAAAGCAAATTTTGCATGTCATTCGGAAATCAAGGTGCCAGAGTCTGGAGGAAGACTCGGGAGAGGGAAATGCCAAAATGCCTGAAGTCCAGTGTCAAGTACCCACAGTCAGTGATGGTCTGGGGTGCCATGTCAACTGCTGGTGTTGGTCCACTGTGTTTTATCAAGGGCAGGGTCAATGCAGCTAGCTATCAGGAGATTTTGGAGCACTTCATGCTTCCATCTGCCTGAAAGCTTTATGGAGATTAAGATTTCATTTTTCAGCACGACCTGGCACCTGCTCACAGTGCCAAAACCACTGGTAAATGGTTTACTGACCATGGTATTACTGTGCTCAATTGGCCTGCCAACTCTCCTGACCTGAACCCCATAGAGAATCTGTGGGATATTGGGAAGAGAAAGTTGAGAGACGCAAAACCCAACACTCTGGATGAGCTTAAGGCCGCTATCGAAGCATCCTGGGCCTCCATAACACCTCAGCAGTGCCACAGGCTGATTGCCTCCATGCCACGCCGCATTGAAGCAGTCATTTCTGCAAAAGGATTCCCGACCAAGTATTGAGTGCATAACTGAACATAATTATTTGAAGGTTGACTTTTTTTGTATTAAAAACACTTTTCTTTTATTGGTCGGATGAAATATGCTAATTTTTTGAGATAGGAAATTTGGGTTTTCATGAGCTGTATGCCAAAATCATCAATATTAAAACAATAAAAGGCTTGAACTACTTCAGTTGGTGTGTAATGAATCTAAAATATATGAAAGTCTAATGTTTATCAGTACATTACAGAAAATAATGAACTTAATCACAATATGCTAATTTTTTTAAGGACCTGTATTTAAAATTAATACCCCAAAACTGTTTGTATCAGACTGCAAATTCACCCCAAAAGCAAGGATGAATTGACAGCACTTTCAACCCAATAAAATATGCTAGGATTACTGCAATTACTGTTTAAAAAACATAAAATCTGTAGTATTAGATCACTTTTAGTAACCCCAATTAGAGCAGCAAGGTGCAATAGAATAGCTCCTATTACCCAGGCTTTACACTCTCCTATTGCCCCCCTGATCTCTCCCTACAGTGTGGAAAATGCCTCCCTATCCTTTCTCTAAACTATGAATAATCTTTCCCTGAACTGCTCAATCATTTTTATTTTTTTTATAAAGTCTTTCCTAATCACTGTACCTAGTGCATGTAAAGTCTCTCCCTGCACTAAGTTCACTGTAAAATGTTGGAAACCGGGCACAAGGAGGCTTTTTATAGGGCTGTGACATCACAAGGGCTCGCTATCTGCTGATTGTATGTCTGCATGACATTGTGGGTGCTCCCTCATTCCCAGGCTTCTTAATTCTTTGAAAAAATGTGATTCGTTACCATGGATCACAAGGAAATTCAACTTCGGGACAAATTGAATTTTTTTACTGAAATTCGGATCGAATTCCACTTTGTCAACTTCGATTCGCTCATCTAGTAAGAACCCCCGATTACAAAAATAAAGTTTTAGAATATGTAAATGGTTTACTTATTTAAAATGTAGATAGAGTAGGTCAGGTTATTTGGGTGTGGCAGATTTTGGCAAAAAGGTTAAAGCTATTCAGTAAGTATCCAATGAAATCATTATCACTGAACATATGATTTAGCAATCGTCGCTGCAGAGAGGAGAGAGAATCAGCCCCCATCTTCATTCATGTGTTTTGTCTTCTGCAGTTTTCTGGAATGGTTAAGCACATGAATTGTATACTGAAGTCAAAATTGTCTAAATTGATTTAGGAAAAATCTAATCTTAAGTGATGAGCGGCAGGTGTCATATTCGAATTCGCGATATTTCGCAAATATTTTTTAGAATATTCGTCGAATATTCAAAAATTTGTGATTTTTTTCTCAAAAAAAAAAAAATCGGCAAGGTAATTATTGTGTAATATGCAAATTTTCAGATTCAAATTTTTATTGTGAATTTTTCAACTTACAACTATTAGACAAAGAAGATTATAGCACTATATTAGCTAAATTGCTCTATATTTGATTTTTTGGAATATTCGCTATATTGCTATAGCTTAGTTTTTTTGAATATTCGTAATATTCTAAAACAAGAATATATAGCAATATAGCGAATATTAAAAAAAAAAATAACGAATATAGAGCAATTTAGCTAATATAGTGCTATAATCTTCTTTCTCTAATAGTTGTAATTTTTTTCTCATCTGAAGTCCAGATTGGAAAAAAATTACAACTATAAAAAAAAAAGATTATAGCACTATATTAACTAAATTGCTCTATATTCTTTTTTTTCGAATATTCGCTATATTGCTATAACTTCTTTTTTTCGAATATTCGTAATATTCTAAAACAAGAATACATAGCAATATAGCGAATATTCTAAAAAACTAATATAGAGCAAAATTCGCAAACACTACTACTCCTAAAGTCAAGTATATTGCAGCCTTCTTATTGGCCCACAAGCTAGAAGCAGGAAGGGATCATGTGTACTGATTAAAAAAAAAATATATATAAAAAAAATATAAAAATCGGAAAAAAAAATATAAAAAAAATGGAATATTCGAAATTACGGATATATACAACTATATTCGAAATTCGCGAATTTTCAAAGTACCTATATTCGCAATAAAAATTTGAAATTCGAATATTCGTGATCAACACTATTATTTACTAGATATATTGTCATTTGTGTAATGTTATTTATACATATAGGGGGTCATTTATTAAACAGAAATACGCCTATATTAGGTGTATTTCAGGCGCAGATGTCGGCGCGACGGTTCTGAGACTTATGCCCACTCAAGCCAGATCTAAAATTGTGGGCGGGAAAGGTGGCAGGCTGGCAGGCCCCTCTCATTCACCATTTTGTAGAGAAGGAAGAAAGCTGACTTACATTCAGACTGGTGCTGGACGCATAGGCGTTATAAAGACAGACTTTTAAAACCCCGGTCTTAATAAATGACCCCTACAGGATTTTCTCATTTTTGAGTCAATAACAGGGAGATAAAGGTTTGTAAATTTCCTGAATGACAGCGTTTCACTTACCTTAGAAAGTATAGCAAGATTAATGGGTTTTCACAAGTTTAAAAGGAGATTTGGAGTATGGTAGGAAACTGGAGTGGGGCTCACAATCTCTATCAGTTCCCTATCAGTATGTCTTTGGAGTGTGGTAGGAAACCGGAGTACCCTACCCCAAGGAAACCCACACAAAATAGGGAGAACATACAAAATTCATGCAGATGTTGTGTTTGTTCAGATTCAAATCTAGGACTCCGATGCTGCAACGCACTACTGTTAACCACTCAGCAACTGTGCTGCTCCTCAATAGTGTGAAGTTTTATATAGCAAAAGACTGTATAGACCCAATAAAAAGTTATATTAATCTACATTTGTTAAAAGGGTTTGGGACGCAAATTGAGAAGACTCTGGTGATAGAGTTTAATAATAACAGTATAGAGGCCTCTCTATACTCTGGTGATAGATTTCTGGTGTGGGACACCCTGTTGTCATGTTATATATATGTTTTTTCCCCTGAGGAGCCTGTAACCAACTAGGCAAAACGCGTAGGGACAGTCAGGAGTGTCAGTCTGACACATGACCTGTATACTTGCTACATCACTTACCAATTTTTTTTGCACTGTTTCGCCACCTCACTGGGGGGCTTTTGCACTGTTTCGCCACCTCACTGGGGGGCTATGTATGCACTTTGTTTGTTATTTTCTTGGCATTTATACTAGCCTAGGTCTCAATATAGGGCCAGCATCTCAAATTGCTGTATCTATTCCCCATGCTAGGGCCTTCTAGGGATCTATAGGAGGCATGAGACACGGGATCGCCGCTATCGGGGCGGCTATTCCGTTTGCAGGCAGGGCAACTATAATAGGGCTAAAATCAGGGACATTGCCCCAACAGCCTATTAAACAATTGTCTGCCATCCTGCGAACGTAGGCTAGAGGAATATAATTTCCATATTTAGGTTTTTGATTTATTTCTTGATTTATATTTATTTTTTGTATTATAAGGGTCCATTGGCTTTTATTAATGACTTATTAAAAGTTATGTTTTAGAATGAATGGTATTTCTGTGAAGTGTATTGAGGGACAAGGAATTATGGATGAGTGACTTTGCCATTCTGACGTGCTTGCTTAGTCCATCGTCAGTGTCTCGAGGGTGGGTGGAGGGACCCCTGATGGATCGGCATCTGGCATTACCTGAAAGAAAACAGGGAAGCTGAAACGAGAGAGGGCATCAGCCGCCGTTTTTGGTGAACCCTGTATGAATCTACATGAGGAATGAAAATTGAACTGTAAAGCAAGACACATTAGTCTACGGACAAAAGGCATGATTTGTGGAGAAGAGGAACGGCATTTGCTGAGGATTTCTACGACTGCCTGATTGTCTGTGACGAAGATGACTGGCTTATTCCTCCAAAGCTCGCCCCAGACCTGGGCAGCTACGACAATAGGATAGATTTCTAGAAGTGGAGAGGATTTCATGGAACTCTGAACTGAAGAAATCTGAAGCGGCCAAGGACCTGGGAACCAGTGGTTGTTAAAAATGGCTGCAAACCCTTTTGAAGCTGCGTCGGAAAAGACTGTGGGTGAATTATGGTCCCAAGAAGGGACGAAGAGGGAGATGCCATTCCAGTTTGAAAGGAAATGGTGCCACATGTGTAAATCGGCCGTTGCTGTGGTATCGAGATGGATCAAGGCATCCTGATACGAGGCAGCAGGTAAAAGTTGCAGCAGTCTGGAAATGAAAGCTCAGCCCTGAGGCAAGATCTTTGAGGCAAAGTTTAACATTCCCAGAAGTGACTGGAGTTCGACCTTGGCAAGGGTCCTGGCCGTGACCAATTTCCTGATGGAATCTTGGATTTTTATTAGCTTGTTGTTGGGCAGTCTGGCTTCCATCTTACCAGTGTCCAAAATGATGCCCAGGAAGGTTATGATTGAAGATGGGCCTTCAACTTTTGCCAGGAAAACCGGGACGTTCAGTTTTGAAAATATGTCAAGAAGTACCTGGAGCTGATTGGGTGCTTGATCTAAGGTTTCAATCAGCAGGAAGTCATCCAGGTAGTGAATGACCCTGTAACACCCGCCATGATTGACCAAGACCCAGTGGAGAGCTTGGGGCGAATTAATCAAACAGTCAGGGGCTGCTTTTTGATCCAAACATCAATCTGTCTGAAAAATAGTACAGGTCCCTCCATTTGATGCCATAAAACTTTGATAATTGAGGTGAAACTGAAAGTAATTTAAAGGCATCGCCAATATCTGTCTTGGAAAGCCAAGCGCCTGGTCCCAGCTGGAGAATCAACCGAATGGCTTCGTCCAAGGAAGAGTACTGCATGGAAAAGTCTTCCGAAGGAATTAAGAGAATTTAAACTAGGTGTGCTGGAAGCATGAGGAGCAGAGATTTCAAATATCAGCCTTTTTTTATTTGAAAACTTTTTTGTGACCAGACCAATGGGGTTGACCCTCCAGATGTCAAAGGGGGGCACTGCAAATGGACCTAGGAGAAAACCCTTGCTGATTTTGGACTGGATGAGAGAGTCAACTGACTCCGGATCTGCCAAGGTGGAATGGAGATTGGAGCCTTCCCATGTGGCCAGGGGGGAGGAAACCAGCCCAGTGTGGAACCCCTATGAAAACCCAGAAATCAAAAACTGCACAAATTTGGTGTCATGGTGATGCTGAAGGAGGGCAGCTAGTAATTCGATTTTTGGACGATCTTTGCAGACAAGAAGACTGGGGATGGGCCCTGAAACAAATAGAGCAAACGTGCAAGGCCTTGCATTTTGAAAAATAACAGTCTGACCAATTGAAATTATTGCAGACCTGACTCCTGCCCAGAAACACTATGGGCCTGCCCCACTTGTCAACATTCTGCCCTGAACTTGAGGACCCGGAAGGAAGGCAGGGGGCCTACCTTGTGCCAGAGATCCTGAATTGGGACACCAGTCAGAGGAATGCTAGATGGATTGACAAGTGGCACAGGTGGGCGCTTTAAGACCCGCAAAATGCCTGCAGAACAGCTCCATGTCTAGTGTGGACCAATCCGTGATGTGCTGGAATTGGGACAGAGCAGCAGCAGCTTTGGCAGAGAACGAGCGATGATAATCATAAAAAGCATGACCTCCATACTTATGACCCAAATCAGTTACTCTGTACAGGTAGGTGTCTAGTTCCTCCCTACGGTGTGGTTGGGCAGAGCATAGAATATCCTGGAATAAGCTGAAAGCCAGCACAAATTCCGGAATGGAGAGTTTTTTGTGCAAGCGGGCATCTTTGGACTTAAGAACCACTGACACGTCTCCACATGCGATGGTCTTGTTTTCATTGGAGTCGCGAGTGGAAATGAGGATAGAAGCCAGGTTTACGTCTTACCTGCCAAAATATCCTTCCGGATGTTGTCAGGAACGAAGTGTGATGGTGCAATGGTAAAGGAGCTGGGGCACGAGTGGTGGAGGGGCCTGGAATCGGAGAGGTAGGTATGTCCGGCATTGACGGCCTGGTCTCCATGGCCAGCAACCTGGTCTGGTTGTCAGACACTGAACTGGAAAGAGTGTTGATGGTTGAGTGAAGCTAGGCCAGCGATGTCTGGATTGTAGACAGGGACACTTGTTCTTCTGCAGCTAAGATAGGCTCAGCAGCTAGCAGTCTGTACAAATCTGCTTTGCGAACCGAGGCAGGATAGCGGATGCCTCTGATAGCGGGATGCCTAGTTAATTCGGTCATTAGCTTTGGAATGGTCCACTGCCTGAAGGAAAGATTGCTTCCATGGGCCGAGTCGGGTGATTCCGGAATGGGGCGAGTCTCGGCGATATCGGAAGCGTGGGACATCGTGCTGTGAAATAAATGATGGGAAAATGAAAAATGGAAGTGAGGAGGGTGGTAGAGCCACCTGACGCCCTCGAGTGAACCTGCGAAACCCTCTGAATACAAACACCGGAGTGTGACAGAAAAAAGCAGTCACCAAGAAGAGGGGTGTGACGCTTTGCGATCCACAGCGATACTAGGAAATCACAAATGCGCCATATTTCTCAATCACAAAGACAAAAGAGCCTTCACTAAGAATCTTCTCTTTCACTAAAGGAGTAACTCACAGATCAGAGGTACAATTAGCACCTTCTTGCCAAAGAATCTTTCTGCCCTATGCCAGGTTGAGTACCCATCAATCTGGTATTCTCTTGACAGAACCTCATAAAAAACTTCCTTTCTGCAGCCATAGTGTCTCCAATACCAGCAGGGGTCTCACACCTTTAGCCTGGGCAGCGAGCTTCAGAAGAAAAGGACAGATCCTTATCACACAGCTGGTTGGTACAGGAAGGAAGATGACCTGAAAGTCCTCTTCAATCCATAAGCTTCATATTTTTCCCATATTTTCCTAATATTTCATGGGTTATGGAAATGTGAAAGGAACCATCTTTTCAGAGATGGTTTTGGTTCTCCTAACCCACCTTCTAGGAAACCCGCGGACAAATCAGAGATTCCCGCTCTGAGATATGACGGTTCTTAGGCACACTGTATTGTCGTCCAGTCATATTTGGTATCAGATGATGCGTAAAATTGTACTGATTATCAATATCAACTATATTTCTTGATTGGACGTACGGGATATGGAGAAATGGGCAAAGCAAAGATGCTGCCAGGTTTTCTCCCTATGGGGCAAAGGACTGCCCCTGTTCCAATTACACAAGGCTGGACCTGAACGTGTCATCCACTCCCCGCTTGAGAGTAGGTAAAAACAGTGACACACTGAGGTCCTGCGTCCTTCACCTACCATCTGACGTCGTCTAACATCTCGACCGCCCGCAGGGACACGGGCACCTCACCATCTTGGATTATTATTTCAAAGACTTTGCCTATTACTGGACTCTACCATGGTAGTTCTGAACTTACAGACATTCTATTTCCTTCCACCTCTAACTATTTCTATCCAAACCAATCTGTTCACCTGGCAGGTATATTTATCTGTCAGCTTTAATATATATATTTTTGTGTGTAGTTTTAGAATAAAAACTAACGATTTCATCGTTCCAGTTTTGCCCTTGTTACTTGATGACCTGATCTATGCTAAGAACTCTGTCCTCAGAAGACATACTACCAAATTGTTTTATTTTTATAAATTGTTAATGTACTAGCTAGGTTGCAAATAACCGTTTCGTCCCTTAAGGATTAGCTAGCCGGGGTCTCTTCGCCCCAATTCAATACGAAGAGTGGTGGCAGCAAATTAATTTGATTTCCAGCGTGAAATCAGTAATTTTATTTTTACTAATTGTACATACAATCGTGATTGCATCCTGTCTGGGCCCACCAACCAATCTTAAACGTCTTCTGTGCTCACAGTGGATTCGCCTCCAGGAGTCTCTAGTGGAGACCTGTATGGCAACTGTGGCATAGTACGACGGGATTGGCGGGTGGTCGTCACATTGTTGGCAGCTAGTGGGATAGCAGAACCCAAAACCAGGCAGAAGTCCGCTTTTGGGAGATCAGAGCACAAAGAACTGACAAGTGCAGCTTTTTGCACAATCATAACAATAGGACAGTGGTTACTTAGTATCCTGTCCTGCGGAACTTGTGTTCCGGGTGCAAAACGGTACACATTGATAGGAATAGATTGGTTTACATTTTCCCCACCTTTTCTTTGCTATATCCTATTCTTTTTCTCTTCTTTTCTGAATGTCTGATTCAGTTCCAAATTACCTAAGTTGGTCTGTCGCCGACTTACAAGCCGTGTGTGAGTCACAAGGCATTGCCATTCTGAACAAAAATCGATCACAGCTGATCAAAGCTTTGACGGAGAGAGACGGCCAAGCGATGGAGGATTCCAATCCCGTGCGGAGGCTTCGCTGCCCCTTCGTTCAACGTCACCCAGCATCGCCAGCTATGGGAGTGCTGATGTTGCTACTTCAGCTCCGGGTGATGCAGGTACCCTGGATAACAGCATGTCCACAGCTCCTGCTAACCCTCAGCAAGGAACAAGCAGCTCTGGACTGAACTTCACTGCCTTGGGCTCTATGAGCCAGCAGTTGTTACCAGGCATGACTGGCGCGGATTTACGTTTTTACCTGGAGATACAGCAACAGCAGCAATGAGAGGAGCGGCAGTTCCAGCTTCAGAGAGAAGCGCTGCAGCACCAGCGTGCACTAGAATTGGCCCAAGTGAGACAGGCCGAGCGGTCTTCCTCTCCTAACACTCCTGCTGCAGGAGGCATTCCTCTACCCGTGGTCCCCAAAGCAAGGTTTCCAGTTATGGAGAAAAACGGGGACATTGATTTATATTTACGCTCGTTTGAGAGAGCGTGCCGCCAGTTCTTCATCCAGTGGGCTCTACACCTGACGCCTCAGCTGACTGGTAAAGCGCTGGATGCTTTTGCGGAACTACACACAGACCAAGATTGCGATTATCAGACTATCAAGGAGGCCATAATTGCTAAATTCCAGTTAACCCCTGAGGTTTACCGGAGAAAGTTCCGTGCCATCCAGAAAGGATCCACAGACTCTTATGCGGATGTCGCTAGCCGCTTAGGCACCACATTCCGCCAATGGACTAGAATTCTTAAAGAAAAGACTTATGCTAACCTTGAGGATTTGATGATCCATGACCAACTCCTTGCAATATGCCCTACAGATGTGAGACAGTTTGTGCTGGAGCGCAAGCCCCAGTCTGTGAAAGAAGCTGCTGAGCTGGCAGACATGTTTGTCGCAACCCGGGTACCGGACATTCGCAAACCTGTGATGACGGACACCCGCAGGCCGGTGGTATCAGACATCCGCAAACCCCTGGTACCTGACAGCCGCAAAACTCCAGTACCCAACCAGGACAGAGCCATGTCCCAGAACTGGAGAGAAGGCAGGCCCGCTGGCCCTGGGAACCGTGAGACAACCAGGCCCTGGTGTGAGCTGTGTCGCAGGTCCGGTCACACCAAGCAAACCTCTTACGCAGGGAAGCCGGCCCAACCTCCTAGCACCGCGACGACGCCAAGCCCTAAGGGGGCCAACGTTTCCACACCTACCTCATCTGCTGTATTGCTGGTCGGAGGACCCGAGGTGCACCGCGGATCCCAGAATCACCAGCCTGTCACTGTGAACGGCCAGACTGTCATCGGATTCCGTGATACCGGTGCAGATGTCACCTTGGTCCGTTCACATCTTGTTACGGAGAAGGATATCCTTCCAGGAAAGTACCTCGCTCTGACCGGAGTTGGGGGCACTCGCACTCATGTGGCCCAAGCCCAAGTCACCATTGATTGGGGAATGGGACGACAAAAGTGGGTTGTTGGGGTCCTGGATGATATTCCTGTTGCCACAGTGCTTGGCACTGATTTGGGCACCCTTGTTTCCCATTACGAATACCCTGCAAGTGCGCAGGAGGCCCAAGCAGGGCTCCCTGACCTAAACCAGGTACTGTACAGCCCTTTGGGGAAACAGGGAGACGGGGACACTTTGCCTGCTATTCCTACTGTCCCTAACGCACCTAGGGAGGTATCAGATTTAAATGTACAAGCAACCGAATGTCATTTGCCTACTTCTGCACCTGTCATTGCTGATCCGAATGCGTGTGTTAGTGTTAGCAATGGTAATATACATGATGCTGTACCTGTTCTGGCCATTACACGTTCCATGGCCAGCCGCCTGAACTCAGAACCGACCAAAGGGACCCCCTCGGGCGATTCTGACCCTCAGGCGGATGACAATGCGAGAAAGACCTTTTCATGTGATGATGATGATGATTGGGTAACTGCGCTGGTAGACGCTTCCAGTGTCGCCAGTAACCTGGGCTCAGAGGGGGCTGCGGGGACAGAAACAGCCGTCCCTCCACCCACCTCTGACCCCAGCATTGAAGGTAACTCTCCACAGCTGACTTCATACGTCACTGGTCAGCTGGAGGAGACCGGTGGCGCTGCATTCGTGCAGGCCTTAAAGGGTGACCCTAGTCTGGAGGCACTTAGGGCCCGAGCTGGCCAGCCTCCAGGTGAGGGCACTCCATATAAAATCTATTGGGAGAACAACCGACTGTACTGTGAAGCTGTACAGCCTACAAAAGGTGGCGCAGGTGAGAACACGAGACAGCTGGTAGTCCCTAGGGAATTTCGGGCACAGGTGCTCAAAGCAGCCCACGACATTCCACTTGCAGGACATTTGGGTATCAGAAAGACCCACAAACGTGTTCAGAACCCATTTTACTGGCCCACGATGGGAACGGACATAACTAAGTACTGCCGATCGTGTACCACTTGCCAGAGGGTTAAGCAGGCTGGAGGACCCCGCAAAGCTCCTTTGCAGCCACTGCCTGTGATCACAGAGCCCTTCCGGCGAGTGGCAGTGGATATAATTGGTCCCCTTCCCATTCCTAGCAGTTCTGGCAAGCGCTACATCTTAACGGTCGTGGACTATGCCACCCGTTATCCAGAGGCGGTAGCACTGTCTTCCCTTAGGTCGGCCACGGTGGCAGACGCCTTGATCGGGATTTTCTCACGTGTAGGTTTCCCCGCCGAGATGATCTCTGATCAGGGCTCTTGCTTCATGTCGGAGCTAATGGAAGCCCTCTGTGAGAGGATGCAAATCAAGCACACCACTTCCAGTGCGTATCACCCGCAAACCAACGGCCTTTGCGAACGTTTCAACGGAACGTTAAAGCAAATGCTGGCCACGTTCGTGCAATCGCAGGGGAAGGACTGGGAGCGGCACCTGCCTCATTTGCTGTTCGCTTACAGAGAAGTGCCACAGGAGTCCACTGGGTTCTCACCCTTTGAACTCCTATATGGACGAAATGTCCGAGGGCCCTTAAAACTGATTCGGGAGACCTGGGAAGGAAAAGGTGACCCCTCAGAAGTCTCCGTGGTTGAATATGTCCTAAAATTTCCGGACAAAATGGAGTCCCTCATGACCATAGTGACGGAAAACCTCGCAAAGGCACAGGCCAAACAAAAGGCTTGGTATGATCAGCATGCCAGAGAGCGGTCATACCAAGCAGGTCAGAAGGTATACGCCCTACTCCCTGTCAGGCAGAACAAATTGCAGGCTGTCTGGGACAGGCCATACACCATTCTGAAACAGGTGAACCCAGTCACTTACCTAGTGTGTCTCGGGGGTAAGCGACAGAAACTGTTCCACGTCAACATGTTAAAAGCACACGAGGAAAGAGAGCAGTATGCATTAGCAGTGTGTAGCCAGCTAGAACCCGAAGAACCAGATCCACTGATAGACTTGCTAGCCGAGCTACGAGACGTGGCAGATGATTGGAACATCAACCCCCACCTCTCGTACCCACAGAAGCTTCAGCTCACCACTCTCCTGAGTGCGCACAGCACCACATTCTCAGGCATCCCTGGCCAAACCAACCTAGCAGCTCACCGAGTTGACACAGGGAACCACAAGCCCTTACGGCAGGACCCCTATCGCACCTCACCCGAAGTGCAGGCTGAGATCAAACAAGAGATTTATGAGATGCTACAGTTAATGGTCATCCAGAAATCCTCTAGTCCATGGGCCGCCCCGGTTGTTTTAATCCCCAAAAAGGACAAGACAACCCGGTTCTGTGTCGACTATCGGAGACTGAATGACATCACCATAACCGATGTGTATCCCATGCCTCAAATTGATAAATTGCTGGATCAGCTGGCGTCCGCCAGCTATCTAACAATCATGGACTTGAGCCGTGGATACTGGCAGATTCCGCTTGCGCCAGAGGCGAGAGCGAAATCCGCATTCATCACCCCTTTTGGCCTCTATGAGTTTACTCGTATGCCCTTTGGGATGAAGAATGCGCCCGCCACCTTTCAGCGGGCAATGAATGAACTGTTGGAAGGAATGCAAGGGTATGCCCTAGCATATCTGGACGATATAGCCATATACAGTCCAACCTGGGAAGATCACCTTGACCATCTGTCACAGGTATTGGAAAGACTGTCCGCTGCCAATCTGACCGTTAAGCCCAACAAATGTCAGATTGCCATGACAGAGGTTCAGTACTTAGGACACAGAGTAGGCAGCCAGACCCCGAAACCTCAGATAGGGAAGGTCGATGCCATTGTAGCATGGCCACGGCCTAACACCAAAAAACAAATACAGGCATTTCTGGGAACGGCAGGGTACTATAGGAAGTTTGTTCCATCCTATAGTACTCTGGCTGAACCGCTGACCGATGCAACGGGCAAAAAACAACCCAACACGGTAACATGGAACTCGGAACTAGAACAGGCATTTCGGGCCCTGAAGGAAGCGCTAGCTAGCGCTCCTGTCCTTCAAGCTCCCGACTTCTCCCGACAGTTCCTAGTACAAACTGACGCCTCAGACCACGGTCTGGGAGCCGTCCTTAGTCAGGTGGACGCAACCGGGAATGAGCACCCTGTCCTCTACCTAAGCCGAAAACTACTTCCGTGGGAAACCGCATACTGCACCACTGAGAAAGAGTGCCTAGCGATCGTATGGGCCCTACAGAAACTACAATCGTACCTATACGGACGATCCTTCCTGGTCATCACAGATCAAAACCCTCTCAGCTGGCTGAAACGTACTTCTGGTACCAACGGAAAACTTCTCCGCTGGAGCTTAGCGCTCCAACAGTACAATTTCACGATTCAGCACAAACCGGGAAGTCGCCATCAGAATGCTGACGGACTTTCCCGCTGTAACGAGCTCAAATAGGGAGTTGGGATTGCTTCAGTCCCAGTCTTGCTGACCACTCCTTCCCCAATCTTCCAAAGGGGGGAGGTGTGATGCTTTGCGATCCACAGCGATACTAGGAAATCACAAATGCGCCATATTTCTCAATCACAAAGACAAAAGAGCCTTCACTAAGAATCTTCTCTTTCACTAAAGGAGTAACTCACAGATCAGAGGTACAATTAGCACCTTCTTGCCAAAGAATCTTCCTGCCCCATGCCAGGTTGAGTACCCATCAATCTGGTATTCTCTTGACAGAACCTCATAAAAAACTTCCTTTCTGCAGCCATAGTGTCTCCAATACCAGCAGGGGTCTCACACCTTTAGCCTGGGCAGCGAGCTTCAGAAGAAAAGGACAGATCCTTATCACACAGCTGGTTGGTACAGGAAGGAAGATGACCTGAAAGTCCTCTTCAATCCATAAGCTTCATATTTTTCCCATATTTTCCTAATATTTCATGGGTTATGGAAATGTGAAAGGAACCATCTTTTCAGAGATGGTTTTGGTTCTCCTAACCCACCTTCTAGGAAACCCGCGGACAAATCAGAGATTCCCGCTCTGAGATATGACTGTTCTCAGGCACACTGTATTGTCGTCCAGTCATATTTGGTATCAGATGATGCGTAAAATTGTACTGATTATCAATATCAACTATATTTCTTGATTGGACGTACGGGATATGGAGAAATGGGCAAAGCAAAGATGCTGCCAGGTTTTCTCCCTATGGGGCAAAGGACTGCCCCTGTTCCAATTACACAAGGCTGGACCTGAACGTGTCATAACCACTCCCCGCTTGAGAGTAGGTAAAAACAGTGACACGCTGAGGTCCTGCGTCCTTCACCTACCATCTGACGTCGTCTAACATCTCGACCGCCCGCAGGGACACGGGCACCTCACCATCTTGGATTATTATTTCAAAGACTTTGCCTATTACTGGACTCTACCATGGTAGTTCTGAACTTACAGACATTCTATTTCCTTCCACCTCTAACTATTTCTATCCAAACCAATCTGTTCACCTGGCAGGTATATTTATCTGTCAGCTTTAATATATATATTTTTGTGTGTAGTTTTAGAATAAAAACTAACGATTTCATCGTTCCAGTTTTGCCCTTGTTACTTGATGACCTGATCTATGCTAAGAACTCTGTCCTCAGAAGACATACTACCAAATTGTTTTATTTTTATAAATTGTTAATGTACTAGCTAGGTTGCAAATAACCGTTTCGTCCCTTAAGGATTAGCTAGCCGGGGTCTTTTCCCCCAAATTCAATACGAAGAGTGGTGGCAGCAAATTAATTTGATTTCCAGCGTGAAATCTGTAATTTTATTTTTACTAATTGTACATACAATCGTGATTGCATCCTGTCTGGGCCCACCAACCAATCTTAAACGTCTTCTGTGCTCACAGTGGATTCGCCTCCAGGAGTCTCTAGTGGAGACCTGTATGGCAACTGTGGCATAGTACGACGGGATTGGCGGGTGGTCGTCACAAGGGGTAAGAGGCTGACCCACCTGACGAGCTGGCCTAGATTACCTAAGAGAAAGGTGACATACATGATTCCAGCAGGATCCTTAAGGACGAAATAGTGAAACATCGAAACTTACCTGGATTGGGCGTATGATACCGTGGAACTTGAATGATCTGGATGACCAAGGACCTAAGACTGATACCTGGAGGAAACCACCACCTAAACGGAAACTGAACTGAACCAGACAGACCTCTTGGATGACCCTGGATAACATGGCAAGCGGTTTGAGAGATGTTGGAGACAACGTGGAACCTGACGTGGATACATGTGAGGTAAATGAGCATATACCTGGAGTCAGAATTGAATGACCGATGCGTGGCAGGCAAACAAGAACACGTGTGCTGGCTGCGTGGCCAGTGGCAAGCTGCACCTGATGCGCATCTGGGCAAAATAAACAAATTAACCGATTGAACATGCCTGATACGTGTCAGACGACCCGATATGCCTGCCGCGTGACAGGACCGTGAAACAGAGACAGAAAATAACTTGTTGAAACAATCATGTGCCTGATGCGTGTCAGGGTGGCAGATGAACCTGATGCATTTAAGAACCTTGAAAATGATATGAATCTGCTGTGTCACAGATACCTGACCGGATAACCCTGATGCGTATCAGGAAAAATAAAAATGACATGAATCTGCTGCGTGGCAGATACCTTGCCGGATGAACCTAATGCGTATCAGGAAAAATAAAAATTACATGAATCTGCTGCGTGGCAGATACCTGGCCTGATGAACCTAATGCGTGTCAGGAAAATAAAAATGACATAAATCTGCTGCGTGGTAGAAACCTGGCCGGATGAACCTAATGCGATTCAGGAAAATAAAAATTACATGAATCTGCTGCATAGTAGAAACCTGGCCGGATGAACCTGATGTGTGTCAGGAAAATAACAATGACATAAATCTGCTGCGTGACAGATACCGGAGCAGATGAACCTGATACGTGTCAGGAAAATAACAATGACATGAATCTGCTGCATGACAGATACCGGACCAGACGAACCTGGCGCGTGTCAGGAAAATAACAATGACATGAATCTGCTGCGTGACAGATACCGGACCAGAGGAACCTGATGCATGTCAGACAAATATAAATTATTATTATTTTTTTTATGATTCTGATGCATGTCAGAAAATTGAACCAAACATGTGCCTGATGCGTGTCAGGCAACTCAGCATGGATGTAAGCGTACAGCAAAGTTGAGTCGGTGCTCAGAATGTAGATGTGGATTAAATGGAACTGCGAGGTGATGGCGAGTGAATGTGCGTACCTGGTATGTGTGAAACATTTAGCTCAATTATGCGTGAACTGGCACAAAATGGTCAGTGAAATAAATGGTGGTTCATGTATTACATAATGGACCCTTTGGAGCGGTCTCCACTCTGGATCATAGCGGTTTTATTTATTTTTATTTTACACTACTGCACGTCTTCCCAGGGCTAGGGACTGGGGCTACTAATGGGGATTTCTGCAATGGCCTATTGTGTCTGACCTAGCCGTGGAATACGTTTTGTCCCCTGCCACCATCTCTGCTTGTGATGAGATGTGAGTACTATGATGTATGCTGGCTGTTGTTATATCCGAATAATATTGTGCTCTGTGCTGCCGATCTGCTGTGGGAAAGAATCTGAGCAAGCTGGATGACGTGGTCGGCGTTGCCCAGGAGACCAATGCGGAAGGCGGGGGCCAAGTATGGCGAGAGGACGGCCGAAGCTGAAGATACCGGAGGAACGGGCGCCAAGGCTCCCAGAATGGGGAGCAGTTCAAGGCGCCGCAAGCTTACTGGATGGGTGAGAAGATGGCAGCGGCAGTGCGATTCAGGTGGCAGCGAGGTTCAGGCGAGCGGCGGCATGCGCAGGAGACCCGTAAGCAGAAGGGACGTCACGTAAGAGCGCGGCGTCCATGAGGATAAGCTGGGCGGTGCTAAATAGGCCTCCTTCGCCCCTTCCACAAACGCAGGCTGATCAGCCTTAACCACTTGTCTACCCTCATTATGTCCCATTTATTATGTGTATAACATTTTAAGTCTATATCAGTTTCCAATAATGCTTGTGGTATCATCACCTTAAATTTTCCATGCTTTTATACAATCCTCATCTGTACGGGTTACGGCCACCACGGCAATGGTCCGGGAATCACGGGAGCGAGTGCACATATGCCAACACGTGCGCATTATCTCCTATCCCCAGCCACCTCGTATTTCTTCTTTCCTTAGCTCCTTCTCCTACAGAACAGCTCCAGGGCTTGCGCTACAGCCTTAGAGCTGTTCTACACAGCTATGCCACTAGAGAATAAAGGTTATTACAGGTTCTAAGCTTGCATAAATAGCCCTGGACCTGTAATACAGATGCCTCCTTTCATCTTATGAAAGCTTTAGGGCAACAGGCCGAGGCTAGCACAGTAATGAAGTTGCAGTCTTGGGACCACGGGAGCGTGCACGCCTGTGCAATCAGCCAAGGAAAGAGGCTCCGCCCCCTCCAGCTCTAAAACGGTGCCCAGGGACTAGCAGAGAATTGAACAAAGAGGAAGTTGAGACATCCCCTTTAAGTAGTCGATTAAAAGGGTCAAGATGTAGTGTTACCTTTAGAAAGTGGAAATATTTGCATCAGTGATGGAGCTTTTGGCAAAGGTAAATGTAGTTGTCAATTGAAACTGAAGTAGGTGATTTTGGAAAGAAAAATGGAGATAGGTACTAAAATCAGAGAGGATTGGACAACCCACGGGAATGAATTACGTATGCATGAGGTCATATGTTATGTATATTAAGTTATCAATAGACAGCAGATACCCCTGATGAAGCTATATAATATGCAACAGCGATAAGCATGGGGTTTAGCCACACAGCATACTCAAGGAGGTCTTTGCCTTAGGCTACATGTACACGATCGTATGTGCTCCGCAGTACGCAAATTGCGGATCCACAAAAAAACGCGAATGGTCCGTTTTTCCTGCGGATCCATTGCAATAATGCCTATCCTTGTCCACAAAACGGACAAGAATAGGACATGTTATATATTTTTTTTGGGCTACGGAATGGACATATGGATGCGGATAGCACACGGTGTTAATGGGTCTGCATCCTATCTGCAAAAAAAATGTAACTGACACGGAAACAAAATACGTTCGTGTGCATGAGGCCTTACTTTTACAGGTTGTATTTGCACTAGCACTTTATATGTCATGTTTACCCAAAAATATTTTTGCACTATGTATTTCCCAAATCATGTAATAATTATGTTTATAATTTATTATTTTTATCCTATTCCTACATACATTTCCTTATTTTTCTTTTTTTAATCCTTGCATTTTCTTTTTTTAATCCTTGTATATGTTCATTGAATAAGTCCCCTTTCACATGAGAGAGTTTTCCGCACGGGTGAAATGCGTGACGTGAACGCATAGCACCAGCACTGAATCCTGACTCATTTCAATGGGTCTGTGTACATGAGCATTTTTTGACGCATCAGTCCTGTGTTGCGTGAAAAACACAGCATGTTCTATATTCTGTGTTTTTCATGTAGCCCTGGCCCCATAGAAGTGAATGGGGCTTCAGTGAAAAACGCACTGCATCCGCAAGAAAGTGCGGATGCGATGCGTTTTTCACTGATGGTTGCTAAGAGATGTTGTTTGTAAACCTTACGTTTTTTATCACGCGCGTGAAAAACGCATCAAAACGCATTGCACCCGCACGGAAAAAACTGAACGCAATCGCAGACAAAACTGACTGAACTTGCTTGCAAAATAGTGCAAGTTTCACTGAACGCACCCGGAGCCAATCTGTCACGCTCGTGTGAAAGAGGCCTTAAGGAAGTCTCTCTATATTTATCTATATGATATTTTTCCACTGTATTGTATTTATCTGATGATTTGCCTCCACATTCATTAAATGTATTATGCGCTGTGGGGGAAGGATTTCATGTGAGCCCCCCCCCCCCCCCCTGTTTCCTGTGTGGTTTTAGTTATTTTAATGATTATCCAATAAAACTACACTTATTTTTATCATACGGATTGCATCGGCCTTGCCAGGTATTTTGTCTTCTTTTGTTAGTCATTTGTTGGTAATTTTGACACCATTATTTTTTTTTTTTTTACGCGTTCATCTGATGAAGGCAAAGGGCCACTTTTTTTTACTGTAAACTAATATTATAATTTTTTTGTAAAACTTTTTTTTTTTATACTTTTTTCCCAGGGGAAACATTTCAGGGTCTGATCCCGGTTTCAATGTAGTAGAATACATACTACATCAACTGTGAGTTTCACACTGACAGTGTGCCTGTGAAACCTAGCCTGGGGGTAGGGTCTCACAGGCTTCCATACACTGCAGACCCCGAGGCCTTTGCGAAGCCTGGGGTCATCATGGCTGCCATCAGCCCCCTGTCACCACAACACAGCAGGGCATGGAAAGAAAGTGGGAGACCCCTCCCCCTCTGTGATCCTTCTATATGCCGCCGTCAACGTCGATTGCGGCATATAAGGGGCTAATCTGCCAGCGAAATTGGCGGATAAAGCAGAGGCCCGGCTGTGAGCGAATTCTGTGCCTGCCCGATCATTATGACGTACTAGTAGGTCAATTTGCACAAAGTCACGTCCCGCTGTGAGGTACTATTATGTCAAATGTCGCCAAGGGGTTAATCTGTTGTGTTTTGTTCATCTGAGGCTGTATTTACCTAATTTTCTAGACCTTTTAAGAACCAAAAACCATACAATTCAAAGGTGTATTTTTTTTTTTTTCCTGACTGCATATCATGATCATACCTTCTACAGAATCCCACGAAAAAAAGTACCACAACATACCATCCCAATAGAGGCTAGAAGAACACTCTTTTGGACACTGTTGGGTAAATGGTGCATATACCAGAAGTTTGTCCCGTTGTACAAGCCAAATGTAGGCTCTCAATGTAATGTTAGAACGCAACACACTAGTCTCATATATATCCTACTATCAGTGTATTGTTTTAATAAGATAATTTCTTGTTTTCCTACCTGATGAATATGCATATCATCAATCCTAATGAGTACTGATCGAAAGCAGAGAGATGGTTCTCTTGTCCTGCCTGTTCATATATAAGAAAGAAATCTAAATTAAATTACAGAGAAGTGCCTCATGCACATGCAGATCTGTGTTTTGCGAACTGCAAAATACATACGGTTGGGTGCATGAGGCCCAAAAATGTGAACAAGAATAAATTGAATGCTGAGACATTACAATAATGGTACCCTGCTCATTTTTAGATGAAGGTATTTTTCCAAACATACTGATATTAATTTCTTCCTTAGCTTGTCTTTCTTCTGCAAGATCTTGAGTCCACTGTTCACAAGTGCTCATTGCAGGAGAATAACGATTCCAATGGGCACAGCTCTGCCCTAGTAGAAAAATGACATGCCATTATAGATAGTTAGCTAATTTATATATCAACTTAACTTTAAATAAAACCTGCAGCATTTAAATAATTTCAACATGTTATAGAGCAGGAGGAGCTGAACAGATTAATAATGATAAATAATTTTGTGGGAAAAGGTCCAGTATAGGCTGTATTTCATTCATTTAACCCATTCATTCATCTAACCCATTAAAGATGTTCGCTCTGTAGCTGAGTGGACTCCACAGTCCCTATGTGCCTGCTGTTTTACACATTATTGCTGATCATAGACTTTCAACCCCTCGGATATCATGGTTAATTGCGACCATTGCATTTTTTCTCAGGAGCACTGCACGCCCCGGGCCTGAACAGCTTCCCATAAAGACCTACAGTACCTGTGGCAAGGCTCCATAGGAGCACAGGGGCATATTTATCAACACCGACATTTTAGATGTCGGTCTTAATAAGCCCCTGCGCAAATGTAAGACAGCTGCCTTGCTATATTACATTTAGAGCATTTCCTACATATAAACCAGGCATAGAAATTGATGAATGAGACTGGCCTGCCGGCCTGTACACTTCACCGCCTACCCAACGCCCCCTTTTTGTAAGCCTGGCGTCATCGGGGAAGAAGTCACAGATTCTGACGCAACATGGTGTGGAACAGAATCTGCGCCATATATGCGCCACAAAAGTGGCGTATATCTGTTCATAAATGACCCCCTTAGTGATTGAGGCTACTTTCACACTAGCGACAGGACGGATCCGACAGGTTGTTCACCCTCTCGGATTTGTCCTGCCGCTATTTCGCCGTGCCACCGGACCGCTGCTCCGTCCCCATTGACTATAATAGGGACGGGGCGGAGCTCCGGCGCAGAATGGCAGTTCACGGTGAGAGCCCGCCGGACTAAAAAGTCGGACATGCAGTACTTTTAGTCCAGCGGCCTCTCGCCATGAACTGCCGTGCTGCGCCGGAGCTCCGCCCGTCCCCATTTTAGTCAATGGGGACGGAGCAGCGGTCCGGCTGCACGGCGAAATAGCAGCAGGACGGATCCGACAGGGTGGACAGCCTGTAGGATCCGTCCTGCCGCTAGTGTGAAAGTAGCCTAAATCATTGCAGTCTATGGGAAAAGCAAACAGATGATTATGTCCCCAAGGGCAGAGTTCCCCAATGACCGGGCCTCGGATCATCTGGTACTGTCTGTGGGGAGCACCAGGATGAGAACTACTGACTCCTCTGCTACACCACAGACCTGGTGATGACCACGCCTGACTCCGTTATACCCAGGGTCAGGAAGTCGCAGCGGTTGGCTGCGCGCTCTATGTAGTAAGATAGGGCTGTTTCCTTATGGTAGCTTTCTGGGTTTGCTTTGCAACCCTTTTTGGCTCCCTCAGAGATCCGTAGCTCCTTCTCTTCAGCTGTTCCTTGTCCAGCACTCCCAACCTCCTTATATTCCCCTCTCACACTTCTCTGGTTGCCAGATATAGAGCTTCCTGCCTGGACTTCTATACTGACCCACTGGAGCTGTGTTGCTGCGTTCTCTGGTTGTTGGTCCAGAACGTTTCCCTCCGGATCCCTGTTGGACCTTTGTGGTCTGCTGTGGTCGCCCACCTGGGTTTATGTGTTTGTCTATATTGTCTGTCCTCTCCCTGGTGTTTTTCCTCTTAGTGTCAGTGGTGCGGACTAGCGATCCCACCGGCCCGTTCGCTATCTAGGGCTCATTTTAGGGAAAGCCAGGGTTTAGGCACGTGAAAATCTAACGGTGGAGCCAAAAAACCTGTACGCCCAACAATTTGTTGCTTAACACCCGGGCTCCTTTCTGGCTAGGCCCGGTGGCTGGACTCTGGTCAGTGCAGTCGAGATGAGGACATTTTGGGGCCTCGGGCTGCATATGGGCCTAGTCAAGAAACCTAGTGTCAGACATTACTGGAGTAGGGACATCCTCTACCAGGCCCCACTTTACAGTATGGCCATGACACGCTCCCGGTTTAAAGCCATCCAGAAATACCTGCATTATTCAGATAACGCAGCATGTTCCCCCCACGGTGATCCTGCCTATGACCACCTGTACAAAATCAGGCCGGTCATCGATCACTTTGGGGCCAAATTTGTACAGGCCTATGTACCTGGAAGGGAGGTCGTGGTTGATGAGTCTCTCCTTGCGTTCAAGGGAAGACTCCTTTTCCGCCAATAAGTTCCCTTTAAGTGGGCGAGGTATGGTGTGAAGCTGTACAAACTTTGTGAGAGTACCTCAGGGTACACTTACAAGTTTTGTGTGTATGAGGGGCGGGATTCCTGTATTTAACCCCCAGAATGTCCCCCCACTCTGGGTGTTAGCGGGAAACTTGTGTGGGACCTTATGCACCCACTGCTAGATACGGGTTACCACCTGTATGTGGATAACTTTTATACTCGTATCCCCTTGTTCCAGTCCCTCGCCGCCAGATCCACGTTCGCTTGTGGGGCCGTGCGGAAAAATCAACGCAGCCTCCCTACCTACCCCCTCCAGGTACCTATCCCCCAGGGGTGATACCCATGCCCTTACCGCTGGAAACCTGTAGCTGGTCAGAAATAAGGACAAGAGGGATGTCCTTGTGCCGTCCACAATTCATGGTAACGGCATCACCCCTGTCACTGTGCGAGGTACCGCGGCAACGGTCCTCAAGCCCGATTGTATCGTCGACTACTATCGGTATATGGGAGGAGTGGATCTCTCTGATCAAGTCCTCAAGCCGTATAACGCCATGCGCAAAACCTGGGCATGGTACAAAAAAGTTGCGGTCTACTTGGTATAGGCTGCCTTGTACAACTCTTTTGTGCTGTCCCGGAGCGCTGGCAACACAGGGACATTCCTTCAGGCATTCCTCAAGACCTTGATCTTTTCTGACTGGGAAAGAGCAGGCTGGAGTACCTCGGGAACTGTAGGCACCCGGATCGTCCCTGGCCAACACTTTTCAGGTGTGGTCCCTCCAAAAAAAAGTGCAGAGTGTGTCACAGGAGGGGGGACACCACTACTTAGTGTGGCATGCTCCCCGATCATCGGGCCTCTGCATTATTGGTTGCTTCAGGGAGTACCACACTTCCATGGAGTACTAAATTTGTTTCCCAATTTGGCCACTGACAATCTAATAAAAAAACTGGTTCTCAGACTTGAGACACTAAAACTAAAAAAATATAAATAAATAATATTTAGTAAAACTAAAATAAATAAATAAATAGACATATTAGGTATCACCGCGTCCGTAATAATCTGCTCTATAAAAATATCCCCCCTAACCCCTTAGATGAACACGGTCATGAAAACTTTATCACAAAAATTGTAATAGCAAGCGATCAAAAAGTCATATGCCCCTCAAAATAGTGCCAATAAAACCGTCCTCTCATCCCTCAAAAAAAGAGCCCCTTCCTAAGATAATCGGCTAAAAACTTTAAAAAAAATTACTCTTAGACTATGGAGATACAACATTTTTTTTTTCTTCTTAAAAGATAATATAGTGTAAAACATAAATAAAATAAAAAAGTATACATATTAGGTATAGGCGCTTCCGTAAGAATCCGCTCTATAAAAATACCCCCCTTAACCCCTCAGATGAACATAATAAAAAAAAAAAGGTGCAAAAAAGGTATTTTATTGTCACCTTACATCACAAAAATTGTAATAGCAAGTGATCAAAAAGTCATATGCCCCCCCAAAATAGTGCCAATAAAACTGTCCTCTCATCCCGTAAAAAATGAGCCCCTACATAAGATAATCGTCTTACTCTTAGACTATGGAGATACTAAAATGTTTTAAAAAAAAAGATGATAATATAGTGTAAAACATAAATAAATTTAAAAAAGTAGACATATTAGGTATCGGCGCTACTGTAAGAATCTGCTCTATAAAAATACCCCCCTTAACCCCTCAGATGAACATGGTAAAAAAAAAGAAAAACTAAAAAAAAAAGGTGCAAAAAAGGTATTTTATTGTCACCTTACATCACAAAAATTGTAATAGCAAGTGATCAAAAAGTCATATGCCCCCCCCAAAATAGTTCCAATAAAACTGTCCTCTCATCCCGCAAAAAATGAGCCCCTTCCTAAGATAATCAGCTAAAAACTAAAAAAAAATATGACTCTTGGACTATGGAGATACTAAAATGTTTTTTTTTGTTGTTTATAAAAAGATAATATAGTGTAAAACATAAATAAATAAAAAAAGACATATTAGGTATTGCCGCATCAGTAAGAATCTGCTATATAAAAATCCCCCCAACCCCTCAGATAAACACGGTAAAAATAAAACTGAGCCAAAAAAGCAATTTTGGGGCAAATTTTTATCCGTTTTTTTCCAATAACAAAGCAAGGGAAACTTTATATTTATTACTCTCATACTGCAGTTTACAGAGACACCCCATATGTGGTCGTAAACTGCTGTATGACCAAACTGCAGGGCGCAGAAGGAAAGGAACGCCGTATGGTTTCTGGAAGGCTGATTTTGATGGATTTTTTTTTTGGCACCATGTCCCATTTGAAGCCCCCCTCATGCACCCCTAGAGTAAAAACTCCATAAAAGCGACCCCATCTAAGAAACTACACCCCTCAAGGTAACATCGTTAACCCTTTAGGTGTTCCACAAGAGTTATTGGCAAATGGAGATGAAATTTCAGAATTTCTATTCTGGTAACCTTGCCTCCCAAAAATGTAATATAGATAAACAAAAAATCATATGTCTCCTATAAATAGTCCCAACAAAACTGCCACCTTATCCCGGAGTTTCCAAAATGGGGTCACTTTTATGGAATTTCTACTCTCCACAAGCCCCATGTGTGCCGTGGTTAGCGCTGACCGTGGCATACAAGGGGTTAATACCGATGCCGACGTATACAGCAGGGGCTCGGCTGTCAGGCTGTTCTTAATAAGAGCTTTCATGTTTTAATGTACTGGAAAAACCCTATGATGTTTTCGACCTAGCCCCTCAAAGACCTGATCTGCTATGCTTTTGGGTTGATTGACATCCTCCAACTGCATAGTTGCTTTTACTACCTTTTAATAACAATTTGGTGTCTTCTACTAGAAAGAGGACCTTTCCTGCTGTCTGGAAAGAGGACCCTTCCTGCTGTTTCTCCATCAGATGATGAATCCTCTTCTGACAGATCTCTGCGATTCAGAATCAAATTCCTCTTTATCAGAGCCAAAATCTGACTTCCTGCTAGCACTAGTCCTCTCGCTGCACATGCATCCCTGCCTTTTAGCTAGAAGTGTCCATATTGGAAGAAGGCAAACATGAACGTACCTTGCCGGACTGGATCGGAGCCACCTAGACACAGCGGCTCCCTGGAGGTTTGGGAGGGGGTAGGGAAAACAGCAGTCTTGGCCAGCGGATCCCGAGGAGACTGACGCCACCTGGGATAGGTCCCATCACTGGTATAAGACCCAGACCTTCCCTAGTCCCACAGTGTAAACCCACAACCAGGAGAAGAGCTCCACAGGTACTTCCTATCTGGAAGACAAGAAACCTGAACTAAGGTATGATGGGGGTGTGAACCTTTTTATCTCATCGGGTTTCCTATCGTGGATAAGAAGTCCTAGTCGCAAGGGTGCAAGTGAGGGGAAAATTGTTTTGCATAAAACTGGTCCCTGGTACAAAAAAGGTTGGGACCACTGCCTTAAGGGACTTTAAGTTTTAAAACAAGGTAAACAAAAATACTTACAAATATATATATATATATATAGATCTAAGAATTCAAAACACCCCCATATTAAAAATAAATAAAAAAGATCACAGGTATTGCCATGTCCCAACATTACCAAACTAATCAAATAAAAACATTTAACACGTACAGTGAATGCCATAACAGAAACAATGGAGTTGGTTACTTTAAACTCCCCAAAAATGTAATAAAAAGTGTTCAAAAAGTCATACACATACAATATGGTATCAATAAAAACATCTCACCCTACAAAAAATTAGCCCTCATAAAGCCCTGTAGACATAAATATAAAAACATTATGAGGATCAAAATATGGTGATGCAAAGAAAACTATTTTCAAAGTTTTTCAAACTATTTAAATTTGGTACAGCTGAGCCAGATAATTTAACAGGTCAGCTTTACCACATAGGGAATGCCATAAAAACTAAACCTATCAAACTGGTGGAAATATGTTTTCTTCCCAATTCCCTCCCCATATGGAATTTTCTTCCTGCTGTATTCAATATTAAATAGTATCAATATAAAGTAAAACTTGTCCCACTAAAAACAAGGGCACAAGGCTATAAGAATGGAAAAATAAAAAAGTTATGGTTCCAGGAAGGCAGTAAATAAAAAAATGGAAAAGCTGGAAAATCGTTGTGGCACAAAGGGGTTACATTCCTGCTCATTCTGGGCTCTAGGAGTGACCATTACCGATTGCACAGTCATACATGAAATGGACTGACGCTTGCCTCCAAAGTCCAGAATGAGCAGGAATTTAAATTAATAAAATACAAGTTATAGTGAATCTTTTCCCACAAATCTATTGTATTTATTTTCCCTATAAGACGCACCTGTCCAGAAGACGTACCTAGGTATTAGAGGAGGAAAATAAGGGCTGTTTTCACATGAGCATGTCCGCTGTGGGTATAATGCTCTGTGTGTGAGCGTGATCCTCTGATCTGGACTTGCAGCAGCGTAAGGCATTATCATGATTTATAATGCTATGTTTATGTCACTATGATCCTGTAGAAGTAAGGTCAAGCATAGGCACATAGTAATATAAATCATATTAATGCTGTGCGCTCCTGCAAGTCCAGAACGGAGGATTATGCTCACACACAGAGTGTAATTCTCACAATATACTTTCTCTGTATTAAACAGCCCTAAGAAAAATAAATTTTCATTAGACCTCACATCAGACACCAATCAGACCCCCAATATTAATCAGAGGTCAGCTTAGAGCCCCAATCAAATACCAAATGTTAATCGGGCCCTCAATGTTAATCAACCCCTGAAACAGACCCCCAATGTTAATAAGACTCCATTTAGACCTCAGATCACACCCCAAATGCTCATATCAGACCATCAAGCAGACCCCTCAATATAAATCATACCTCAACTTAGAGCCCTAATCAAACACCCAGTGTTAATCAAACTTCAGATCAGACACCCAATGTAAATACGACCCCCAATGTTAATAACACCCCATTCAGCTCTCAGTTCACACCTCCAATGTTAATAAGACCATATTCAGACCTCTAAGGGGAAGCTATATGTTGGTTGATGACTTAATCACCTTTTTTATTTTTTTTATTTATATAAACAGAATGAGGATGGTGATTTTTTGTTAAAACTTAACTTTTAATTACTTAGATAGAATAAGGTCCCTAGATGTTCAGATTAGATACAAAAAAGAAGTGCATGATAACACAAGGGATAGAAGATAAATTGGTGCACGGTGGCACCTTAAATAACCGGTAGTCCTACCGTTTTAGCCGGGGTCCTCCGGTTTCCGTAGATATCCAGTAGATATAAGTTTACAGTGAAAAAGAGCAACTAAGGCTAGGCAGGGGTATTAGTGGGTTAGAGGTACCTAGACAGCCCTAGTATATGGGTGCTATCTCGGCCCTAGCATCCTATTCACGGAGCACCTGTTCTAATAAGACGACCCCGTCCGGAACCTTGCCCTTTTGCTACTTGGCCCTATTGTGCCCTAGTGTAGCTAATCCCTACACCCATGTTTCGTATAAGAACTCATCAGGGGAGTATTAAGCACACACAGAGGGGCAATACACTATAATAACAAACGGTGTTGATATCCTTAGTTAGTGATCAACACACACAGTTATACACAGTTATGGTAGAAAAAGGATGACACAATTGATACCTTAAGGTGGTAGCCTTTAGTCCAGGCTCCACTTATGTATCAGGGCGCAGTACTTGCCTAGCGATAAACAGACAGTGTTGAGAGGGCAGCCTAGTGATGATCGGATCCCTCTCAGGGAGCGCAGCGATGTGTCCAGAGGCCATGATGTAGACAGCAGATCTTACCCCCAATGTTCATAAGACCCACATTCAGACCTCAGATCATACGCACAATGTGAAAGACCCCCACTTAGATCTCAGATTAGACTCACAATGTGAATGATCCCCAATCAGACCTCAGATCAGACCTCCAATGTGAATGATCCCCATTCAGACCTCAGATCAGACCCCCATGTTAATCAAAGTAGATAAAAATAAATAAATAAACCTTACTACTCCTGCTCTGGATGCTGCCACCGCTCCTGAGTTCCAGCGTTCTCCTTCCTGACATGCTGTGCTGTGTTCTGACATTACACAATGTGAGAAGCCTTGCAGTTGAAGACTAGGAAGCAGTGAATACAGAGCCTGCAAGAGGAGTGTTGCATTTACCCCTTTCAGGTCCTCCTGTGCTATTGAGCACTTCCATAATGAAAGCGCTCATTAGTATTTGCCCAATAAGATGCACTGATGTTTTTTCCCCACTTTAGGGGCAAAATGTGTGTCTTATAGGGTGAAAAATACAGTATATAACAATCTGCTCAGCTCATCCTGCTCATATACTCCAACCCTTCCCCACATACCAGATTAGTGATGTCCTTTTTTTGCATTTTTGCCCTTTCATCGCAAAACCATGGCAAGCAGGAAACAAAGTGGCGATCAAGCATGAGCTTTCCACTCCTTTCGAAGTTTAGACACTGACAGAAACAACTTAGCACATATCATAACGGTTTCCATAAGGGCTATAGACTTTCACTCAGCCAAATGTGCCTCGGCAATCTACTCTGGGCTCTCAAACAACACATTGTAAAAAAAAAAAACTAAAAACTTTCATACCTGTTTTGTGGGTAGGATAATAGTCCAACATGATTCTGCGGAAGGTCATTTGTATGGATCCTCCGGATACTAAATGAAAACAAACAAGTTGCATTATTTTAGCATTCTATTTTTTGTTTTGTTTTTACCACAATTGGAATTTAAGAGACCAAGTAACTGTTTAAGATATTCACTTTTTAGTTATCCATCTAAAAATACCAATTAATTAGCATACACCAGTGCAGATCAAAAACATTTTCTCTATATGTTAACCATACATGTTTATATGAGGGGAAAAAAAGTAAAGGTATGGGCATGAGAATGACCTATTTGTGCATTTAGATCAATTTGCATACAGCCGAATATATTTTGTTTAACCCTATAATGTACACCATGGATTCCCTTACCTAAAGGCTGCATCCTGTACACATAAATCAGAAAGATTGCACTGGCACAGCAGCCAGGTTCCTGTAGACAGCTGCATCTGTGGAGCTTCAAAGGGGAGGTGGCTCCCCTTTAACTACAAATGCCTGCAATTGTCTCCAGTTCTGCCACAGGTATCTAGCATATACTGGCATGTTCTAAGAGATCACCTGCCAGTGATACAATTACAGAAAATAATGTTTGAGACTGCTAATTTAAAAATTGAAAACAATTAAAAAAAAACATATATTGTAGCACTGCCAATGTAACAACAGATATACACAGTCAAGTCCCATTATTATGACCACCAGTTAACATCCTGAGTAACTGTTCTGTGCAGAGCAGACAGCAGCTAGATAGGCTGGGAATGACTCAATAAGTTCCTGGTAAGTTCCCTACTCCAGCACATCCCAAAGATTCTCAAAGGAGTTAAGGTCTGGACTCTGTGGTGGCCAATCCATGTGTGAAAATTATGTCTTGTGCTCCCTGAACCACTCATTTACAATTTGAGCCCGATGAATTCTGGCATTGTCATCTTGGAATATGCCCGTGCCATTAGGGAAGAAAAACATCCATTGATGGAATAACCTGGTCATTTAGTATGTTCAGGTAGTCAGCTGACCTCATTCTTGGAGCACATACATGCTGACCAACTGCAGCAACCCCAGATCATAGCACTGCCCCCATAGGCTTGTACAGTAGGCACTAGGCATGATGGGTGCATACCTTCATCTGCCTCTCTTCTTACCCTGATACGCCCATCACTCTGGAACAGGGTAAATCTGGACTCATCAGACCACATGACCTTCTTCCATTGTTCCATAGTCCAATCTTTATGCTCCCTAGCAAATTGAAGCTTTTTTTATGGTTTGCCTCACTGATTATTGGTTTTGTTATGGCTACACAGCTATTCAGTCCCAATCCCGTGAGTTCCCTTCGCATTGTGCGTGTGAAAATGATCTTACTTTCACTATTAAACATAGCGCTGAAAGTGCTACTGTTGTTTTTCTTGATTTGATTTCACCAAATGTTTAAGTGATTGCCGATCACGATCATTGAGGATTTTTTTCCCACCACACTTCTTCCTCGAATACGATGGGTCCCCACTATGCTTCCAGTTTTTCATAATGCGTTGGACAGTTATTAACCCAATTTTAGTAGTTTCTGCAATCTCATTAGATGTTTTCTCTGCTGGATGCATGCCAATGATTTTGTCCTTCTCAAACAGACTAACATCTTTCCCACGACCACGATATGTGTCTTTTAACATGGTTGTTTAAGAAATGAGAAGCAACTCATTACACCAGTTGGGGTTAAATAACTTATTGCCAGCTGAAAGATAATCACCCATGCAGTAATTATCCAATAGGAGGCTCATAACTATTTGCTTAGTTAAATCCAGGTGGCGACTTTTTTTTTGTGGACAGGCAGTGTATTTCTACAGTCCATCTCACAGCTGTTGGAGGGTGTATGGGTGAGGATCCATAGAGTGAACACAACAATGAAGGTGGTCCCACAGATGCTCAATTGCATTCAAGTCTGGGGAATTAAGGAGTCAGAGTAGTATTTAGAAGTCTTGGTCATGTTCTACTAACCATTTCTAGCTGTTTGACATTTTGCATCATCTTGCTGGAAGATCCCATCTGCCCCAAAGAAGACAATCAGCATGTATGGGTGTACATGATCTGCAAGAATTAATTCATACCCAAATCATTTGAGAGTGCTTTCCACATGGATGATTTGGCCCAGAGAATGCCATGAATGCATTCCCCAGACTATAACATTGCCACCACCAGATTGTGTTTTTCTAGCAATGGTTGCAGGGTGTTTGTTCTCTGATGTTTCTCACCTGACGTGCCAAGGTTCGATGAAGCAGGGGAGGTCCAATTCTGAAAGTGGTATGAAAATTTAAGCTTTTTCTGCCAATGCAACTTTGTTAGCAGGTGTGCAGTGTCCATCCATCTGCTTTGGAGCCACATACACAGTAGAGCTCACTAAAGTGCTGTTTTAGATACACATCTGATAGCCCACTGGTTTATTTTGTCAGTGAGCTGCGACATCTTTGTTGCCTATGTTCACTTTGCACATCAATGGCACGTGGTGCTCTGCAATTTCCTCATTGGTCATTTACAATGGTGTGATTTGTCTACTCACAATACACTTTTACCACAGCAGCACATGAACAGTTGACAAACTGCACATTTTCAGAAATACTGCCACTCTTGGCCTGAAAGCCATTAATCATCCCTTTCTGCAACTCTGATAACCCTCCCCCTTTTTTTTATTTATTATGACTGCAACAAAGGATATGTGTGCAAACAGTCTATGGCACACCTTATATACCCACCGAGCCAGCTCATGGCACGTGACTTTTCTCATGAGCTATGTACTGCCGTCAAAAGTTAGTACTGGTGCCTTGCAGCGCTGGGGTCCTGGGTTTGAAACCAACCAAGGTCTATATCTGCATGGTGTTTGTATTTTCTTCCTGTGCTTGTGTGGGTTTCCTCCAGGTTCTCAAAGAAGTGGCAGATGAGGCTTAACACTGACAAATGTAAGGTTATGCACATGGGTAGGAATAATGCAAGTTCCCCCGTACATACTAAATGGTAAAACACTGGGTAACACTGACATGGAAAAGGACCTAGGAATTTTAGTGAACAGCAAACTAATCTGCAAAAAACGGTGTCAGTCAGCTGCTACCGAGGCCAATAAGATAATGGGTTGCATCAAAAGGGGCATAGATGCCTGTGATGAGAACATAGTCCTACCACTTCACAAATAACTAGTCAGACCACATAGTACTGTATACAGTTCTGGTCTCCTGTGAACAAGGCAGACATAGCAGAACTGGAGAGGGTTCAGAGGACGGCAACTAATGTAATAACTGTAATGAGGGAACTACAGTACCCTGAAAGATTGTCAAAATTAGGCTTATTCCCTTTAGAAAAAAAGACGACTGAGGGGAGATTTAATTACTACGTATAAAAATATCAGTGGTCAGTATTGCGATCTCTGCCATCATCTATTTATCCCCAGGACTGTGACTGTGACAAAGGGACATCCTCTGCACCTGGAGGAAACAAGGTTTGCATGCAAACATAGAAGAGAACTCTTTATGGTTAGAGCAGTGAGACTATGGAACTCTGCCTGAGGAGGTGGTGATAGTGAGGGGGCCAAAATGTATTTCTGGAGTGTAATAATATTACAGGCTCTAGCTAATAGAGAGGGATCGTTGATCCAGGGAGTTATCTGATTGCCTAAATGGAATCGGGAAGTAATTTTTTTTCCCCTTAAGTGGGGACAATTGGCTCCTACCTCACAGTTTTTTTTTTTGCCTTCCTCTGGATCAACTTGCAGGATAACAGGCCGAACTGGTTGGACAAATGTCTTTTTTCGGCCTTATATACTATGTTACTCCGGTTTCCTCCCACACTCCAAAGATATATTTGATAGGGAACTTACATTGCGAGCCTCACTGGGGACAGCATGATGTTAATGTCTGTAAAGCACTGTGGAATGTAGTAGTATATACCGTATTTTTGTGCCCCATAAGACGCACTTTTCCCCCCTAAAAGTGGGGCGAATGCTGGCACTTTACATCTCAGTCTGCGATGCTGCAGCTTCGCAGACTGCGATGTATTAGTGAAGAGGGAGGAGGGTCTGTAGGAGGCGGGGAGAGCGGCGGGCAGTGCAGGCACTGTACTCTGGCCCACCGCTCAGTATGTACTGTATTATACCTAGTGTTAATCATAATATTTAAACTGCGCTCCCCCTGCTCCCCATCTGTACTGTACTTACATGTCACACTACTGTCACACTACTTTATGAATGAAGCAGGTGGAGCAGGCACATGACCTCAGTAAGTTATGGCCGCCTGCAGCCTGGCCTGCCTGCTAACGCTTACTACAGGAGACGGAGTGTGACGTGTACCAGTAAGTACGGTACAGATGGGGAGCAGGGGAAGTGCAGTTTAGATATTATGATTTACACTAGGAAGTGGAAATAGTGATGTGACTTGACTGCGTAAAAACTGCAAAAAAGACCTTTGATAAGGCTGCATCAACACAAAATAAAAAGTTATGCCTCTCAGAATGCGATGACACAACATTTTTTTCTCTATAAAATATGCTTTTAGGCTGCAGTCAAACACAGCCTCTTTTTGGAGGTCCATAAATATTGGGACATCGACACAATTATAATGTTTTTGGCTCTATACACCAGCACAATGGATTTGGATTAGAAATTAAACAAACAGGATGTGTTTTAACTGCAGACTGTCAGGTTTAATTTGAGGGCATTTACATCCAAATCAGGTGAACGGTGTAGAAATGACAACAGTTTGCATATGTGCCTCCAACTTGTTAACCACCTCCTGTCCACCCATAGACTATAAATGTCCAGGAGGTGGTCCTCTATTTCTGAGTGGACGTTACAGAACGTCCGTTCAGAAACTGCAGCTGCACGCTAATCGTGCAGCTGCTGATCGGGTTGCCCGCTGTTAGTGACAGCAGGGCAACCCAGAGAGAAGGCAGGGACAGTGCCCAGGTGTCCCTGCCTTCTGGATCGCTGCATATACAGCGCTCACCAAGCGCTGTGAATGCAAAGCAGGAAGCGTTATGCGCTTTCTGTTCCAGCCCGGCGGTCATCTGACCGCCGGGAGATCGGCGAATGCAGGGGCTGTATGAGGTCTTTCACAGACCTCGATCAGCCCTGCACTGAGGCTGTACAGTGCTGTACAACCTCTCTGGGGGGTGCATTTCTCCTGTAACTGGGCCTACTATGTCAGCCCCAGTTACAGGAGAAATCAAAAGTGAAAAAAGAAAAAGAAAAGGTGAAGTAAATGTCCCCCAGAGGTCTTGTATGACCTTATGGGGGACGAAAAGTGTAATAAATAAATAAATAAATAAATAAATAAAGTGTTAAAAAAAAAAAAAAAAAAAAAGTTTCACATGTAAAAAAATTAATTCCCCAAGTAAGGAATAAAAAAAATTGAAAAAATAAAATAGACATATTTGGTATTGCCACGTCCGTCACGGTCAGCTCTATAAATGTATCACATAATCGACCCAGTCCAATAAACACCATAAAAAAGACTTAAAAAAATAACTGTCAAAAAAAGCAATTTTTTTCACCTTACATCACAAAAAGTGCAACACCAAGTGATCAAAAAGGCGTATGTCCCACAAAATGGTACCAATAAAACAGTCACCTCATTCCCGCAACAAATGAGCCCCTACATAAGAATATCTCTCAAAAGATAAAAAAAAACTATAGCTCTCAGAACATGGACACATTAAAACATATTTTTTTTCAAAAATGCTATTATTGTGCAAAACTTAAATATAATAAATAATAAGAAGTTTACATATTAGGTATCGCCATGTCCGTAACAATCTGCTCTATAAAAATGTCACTTGACCGAACCCCTCAGGTGAACGCTGTAAAAATAAATAAATAAAAACTGTGCTAAAACAAACAATTATGGTTACCTTGCCCCATAAAGTGTTATAATGAATGATCAAAAAATCATATGTACCCAAAAATAGTACCAATAAAACTGGCACCTTATCCTTTAGTTTCCAAAATGGGATCACTTCTTGGGAATTCCTACTATAAGGGTGCGTCAGGGGGGCTTCAAATGGGACATGGCATCTAAAAACCATGTGGCGTTTCTTTTCTTCTGCGCCCTGCCGTGTGCCTATACAGCAGTTTATGACCACATGTGGGGTGTTTCTGTAAACCGCAGAATCTGGGTAATAAATATCGAGTTTTGTTTGGCTGTTAACCATCAATGTGTTAAAGAAAAAATTGGATTAAAATGGAAAATCTGCCAAAAAAGTGAAATTTAAAATTTTGATCTCCATTTTCCTTTAATTCTTGTGGAACGCCTAAAGGGTTAGCAAAGTTTGTAAAATCGGTTTTAAGTAACTTGAGGGGTGTAGTTTCTAAAATGGGGTCATTTATGGGGGTATCCACTATGTAAGCCCCATAAAGTGACTTCAGACCTGAACTGGTCCATAAAAAAGTGGGATTGGCAATTTTCTAAAAAATTTGAAGAATTGCTTTTAAACTTCTAAGCCTTCTAACGTCCTAAAAAACGTCCTAAAAAAATAAAATGACATTTCCAAAATGATGCCAACCTAAAGTAGACATATGGGGAATGTTAAGTAATAAATATTTTATGAGGTATCACTTTATGTTTTAAAAGCAGAGAAATTGAAATTTAGAAAATTGCCAATTTTTTAAAATTTTTGGTAAATTTGGGATTTTTTCATAAATAAAGGTGAAATATATTGACTCAAATTTATGACTATCATGAAGTACAATGTGTCACGAGAAAACAATCTCTGAATGACTTGGATAAGTAAAGGCATTTATTACCTCATAAAGTGAGATATGTCAGTTTTGCAAAATTAGGCCTGGTCAGGAAGGGGGCAAATGGCCCAGATGGGAATTTGTTAAGGAACCAAAAGTAGTGGGACAGAATAATAATCATAAATCAAACTTTCACTTTTTAATACTTGGTTGCCAATCCTTTGCAGTCAATTACAGCCTGAAGTCTGAAACGCATAGACATCACCAGACGCTGGGTTTCATCCCTGGTGATGCTGTGCCAGGCTTCTACTGCAACTGTCTTCAGTTGCTGCTTGTTCTTGGGGCATTTTTCCTTCAGTTTTGTCTTCAGAAAGTGAAATACATGCTCAATCGGATTCAGGTCAGTTGATTGACTTGGCCATTGCATAACATTCCACTTCTTTCCTTTAAAAACTCTTTGGTTGCTTTTGCAGTATGCTTTGGGTCATTGTCCATCTGCACTATGAAGCACCGTCCAATGAATTCTGAAGCATTTGGCTGAATATGAGCAGATAATATTGCCCGAAAGACTTCAGAATTCATCCTGCTGCTTTTGTCAGCAGTCACATCATCAATTAATACAATAGTCCCAGTTCCATTGGCAGCCATACATGCCCACGCCATGACACCACCATGCTTCACTGATGAGGTTAGTTTAGTGCTCTCATTAAGAGAAACAAAATAAGAGTATTGCAGGTTTGATACATTTTAATGGCTAACAAAAATAGAAATAATGATGTTACATAGCGAGCTTTCGAGACATCACCATGAATGGACATTTGAAAAAAAAACAGAACATCATATTAAAGATTTTGAGAATGAGTCCTTAATTATCTTACAGATACTCATTCTCAAGATCTTTAATATGTTGTTCTGTTTTTTTTTTTTTTTTTTCAAATCTCCATTCATTCCCCCATGCCTCTGTTCTCATTGTATATATATATTGCTGTTTCTTCATATATTCTTGTAGTACGCCTGATGAAGAGACTGGTGATGTCTCGAAAGCTCGCTATGTAACATCATTACTTATTAAAAGGTATCAAACCTGCAATACTCTTATTTTGTTTCTCTTAATGAGAGCACTAAACTAGTTTTCTATTGGCTAACACAGTACCAGTCATTTTTCTTTTTCTTTCACTGATGAGGTGGTATGCTTATGATCATGAGCAGTTCCTTTCCTTCTCCATACTCTTCTCTTCCCATTACTCTGGTACATGTTGACCTTGGTCTCATCTGTCCATAGGATGTTGTTAAAGAACTGTGAAGGCTTTTTTAGATATCGTTTGGCAAACTCTAATCTAGCCTTCCTTTTTTTGAGGCTCACCAATGGTTTACATCTTGTGGTGAACCTTCTGAATTCACTCTGGTGAAGTCTTCTCCTCATAGTTGACTTTGACACACATACACCTACCTCCTGGAGAGTGTTTTTGATCTGGCCAACTGTTGTGAAGGGTGTTTTCTTCACCAGGGAAAGAATTCTTTGTTCATCCACCACAGTTGTTTTCCGTGGTCTTCTGGGTCTTTTGGTGTTGCTGAGCTCACCGGTGCGTTCCTTCTTTTCAAGAATGTTCCAAACAGTTGTTTTGGCCACGCCTAATGTTTTTGCTATCTCTCTGATTGGTTTGTTTTGTTTTTTCAGCCTAATGATGGCTTGCTCTTTGGATCTCATCTTGAGAGTTGAGAGCAACAGATTCCAAATGCAAATAGCACACTTGAAATGAACTGTGAACCTTGTATCTGCTCATTGTAATTGGGATAATGAGGGGATAACACACACCTGGCCATGGAACAGCTGAGAAGCCAATTGTCCCATTACCTTTGGTTCCTTAACAAGTGGGAGGCACATATGCAAACTGTTGTAATTCTTACACCGTTCACCTGATATGGATGTAAATACCCTCAAATTAAAGCTGACAGTCTGCAGTTAAAGCACATCTTGTTCGTTTCATTTCAAATCTATTGTGCTGGTGTATAGAGCCAAAAATGTTAAAATTGTGTCGATGTCCCAATATTTATGGACCTGACTGTATAAGTCTATGGCAGTACACACTTTATTTGTATTGTTTGTTTTTTTACTTACAAGATGCATTTGTTTTCTGGCCAAAATAATCTTTTTTAACCACCTCCGGATGCGTCCGGAAGGTGGTTGATTCAATTCCTCCTGGACGCATCCGTGCGTCATCTCGCGAGACGTGAGATTTCGGTCAGAGCCGGCCCGTGCATGGGCATCGCGGGCCGGCAAAAGTTAAAGGAGTATTTCGTCAGCAACCTGCCAGCCAATGATCGTCGCTGGCAGGTTGCTGATTTAAAAAAAATCGAATCAGAAGCCAGCTAACACATCATATTAGTAAATTCTGATGTGTTAAATGGCTTCCCTGCTCCTCTGCTGGTCCTTTTCGTCGGTTGGTCTCAGCAGAGGAGCAGGCATCACTGTGAGTACCCACCAACACTTCACTTAGCCCAAGATCACCCTCCATCACCCCCATCACCCCAATTAACCCCTTGACCGCCCCCCTGACTGCCCCCCTGTCAATCACCTAGTGAAAGGGAAAAAAGTGATCAGTGTAAATTGTCACTTTTTTTTCCACTGGTATTGACTGTTAGGTTTAGGATAGTTTAGGCCCCTTGGTTAGGTAGTTTAGCGATTGTTTAGCGCCCAGCCCACCGCACCGCAGTCACTGATTCGCTGATTAGCGTATCGCTAATCAGCATTTGTACTTTTATAGTATCTGTAAGTGATCAAAACTGATCACAGTCAGATGTATAATACAAACCGGATTCCAAAAAAGTTGGGACACTATACAAATCGTGAATAAAAACTGAATGCAATGATGTGGAGATGGCAAATGTCAATATTTTATTTGTAATAGAACGTAGATGACAGCTCAAACGTTTAATCCGAGTAAATGTATCATTTTAAAGGAAAAATACGTTGATTCAAAATTTCACGGTGTCAACAAATCCCCAAAAAGTTGGGACAAGTAGCAATAAGAGGCTGGAAAAAGTAAATTTGAGCATAACGAAGAACTGGAAGACCAATTAACACTAATTAGGTCAATTGGCAACATGATTGGGTATAAAAAGAGCTTCTCAGAGTGGCAGTGTCTCTCAGAAGCCAAGATGGGTAGAGGATCGCCAATTCCCACAATGTTCCGCAGAAAGATAGTGGAGCAATATCAGAAAGGTGTTACCCAGCATCTATCATCATCAACTGTGCATAACATCATACGAAGATTCAGAGAATCTGGAACAATCTGTGCGTAAGGGTCAAGGCCGTAAAACCATACTGGATGCCTGTGATCTCCGGGCCCTTAAACGACACTGCACCACAAACAGGAATGCTACTGTAAAGGAAATCACAGAATGGGCTCAGGAATACTTCCAGAAACCATTGTCAGTGAACACAATCCACCGTGCCATCCGCCGTTGCCAGCTGAAACTCTACAGTGCAAAGAAGAAGCCATTTCTAAGCAAGATCCACAAGCTCAGGCGTTTTCACTGGGCCAGGGATCATTTAAAATGGAGTGTGGCAAAATGGAAGACTGTTCTGTGGTCAGACGAGTCACAATTCGAAGTTCTTTTTGGAAATCTGGGACGCCATGTCATCCGGACCAAAGAGGACAAGGACAACCCAAGTTGTTATCAACGCTCAGTTCAGAAGCCTGCATCTCTGATGGTATGGGGTTGCATAAGTGCGTGTGGCATGGGCAGCTTGCATGTCTGGAAAGGCACCATCAATGCAGAAAAATATATTCAGGTTCTAGAACAACATATGCTCCCATCCAGACGTCATCTCTTTCAGGGAAGACCCTGCATTTTTCAGCAAGATAATGCCAGACCACATTCTGCATCAATCACAACATCATGGCTGCGTAGGAGAAGGATCCGGGTACTGAAATGGCCAGTCTGCAGTCCAAATCTTTCACCTATAGAGAACATTTGGCACATCATAAAGAGGAAGGTGCAACAAAGAAGGCCCAAGACGATTGAACAGTTAGAGGCCTGTATTAGACAAGAATGGGAGAGCATTCCTATTTCTAAACTTGAGAAACTGGTCTCCTCGGTCCCCAGACGTCTGTTGAGTGTTGTAAGAAGAAGGGGAGATGCCACACAGTGGTGAAAATGGCCTTGTCCCAACTTTTTGGGGATTTGTTGACACCATGAAATTCTGATTCAACATATTTTTCCCTTAAAATGGTACATTTTCTCAGTTTAAACTTTTGTTCCATGATTTATGTTCTATTCTGAATAAAATATTAGAAGTTGGAACCTCCACATCATTGCATTCAGTTTTTATTCACGATTTGTATAGTGTCCCAACTTTTTTGGAATCCGGTTTGTAGTATTAGTGTCACCTTAGTTCGCCCTCCACCCAAAACGCAGTGTTTGCCCGATCAGGCCTGATCGGTTGCCCACACGTGCATTCGCCCACGCCCGCCCCACCGCAGTGACAAATTATTATTATTTTTTTTATCACTGCACATTCACTTTACACGCGCTGCGGCGATAAAAAAATCCGTTTTGATATTTTTTATCAACCGCAGTGGCCTCCGGTACTTCGCTAGCCTCCCATTTGTAAGACAGGCTTGCTTTTTTTCTTGGGTAGTCTCAGGGAATACCCCTAAATTTAGTTGCCCAAATGTCAAACAGGGGGTATTCTTCTGAAGAGGCCTACAGGCTTCTGACCCAGTCGGATGAGGAATGGGAACCCTCATCTGATGAATCTAGCGGGTCAGAATATGAACCTGTAGAAAGCAGTGGCACTCTGACCCAAAGTTCGGACGAGGAGGCTGAGGTTCCTGATAGCACCAGGCGTACCCGGCCCCGTGTCGCTAGACCACAGGTTGCGCAGGATCCGCTTCAAGGGCAGCAGAGTGGGGCTGGCGCTGTCGGATTACGTGGTGAGGCATACACCAGTAGCGCAGCCCATCCTGGACCTAGTACCAGCACTGCCGTACAACATGGTGAAGTGGCGAGCACCAGAAGGGCAGTTGAAGCTGGTACGGTGGCACGTGCAGTAGTTACCCCGTCACAGCCACCGCAAAGACGGGCCCGTAGAGCCCCTAGAATCCCTGAGGTGCTGGCAAACCCTGATTGTCAGTCCCCAACTTCAGCCGCACCTGTAGTTCCCCCTTTCACCGCCCAGTCTGGAGTTCGGGTTGAGACAGCTCAGATCGGTTCGGCCCTGGGATTTTTTGAGCTGTTCTTGACTGCGGAGCTCTTAGACTTAGTTGTGGCAGAAACAAATCGGTATGCCACACAATTTATAACCGCCAACCCGGGAAGCTTTTATGCCCAGCCTTTCCGGTGGAAACCAGTCCAAGTTTCCGAAATTAACATTTTTCTGGGCCTTCTCCTCAACATGGGTCTAACTAAAAAGCATGAATTGCGGTCATATTGGTCCATGAACCAAATTCATCACATGCCCATGTTCCCTGCTGCTATGTCCAGGACACGATTTGAGACCATCCTGCGTTTCCTGCACTTTAGCGACAACACCACCTCCCGTCCCAGAGGCCACCCAGCTTTTGACCGGCTCCACAAAATTCGGCCCCTCATAGACCATTTCAACCAGAAATTTGCAGATTTGTATACCCAAGAGCAAAACATCTGCATACACGAGTCCCTAATACATTTTACCGGACGCCTTGGCTTCAAACAATACATCCCAAGCAAGCGCGCCCGGTATGGGGTCAAATTGTATAAGCTCTGTGAAAGGGCCAAAGGCTATACCCACAAATTTCGTGTCTATGAGGGAAAAGATCAGACCCTGGAGCCGGTCGGTTGTCCTGACTACCTGGGGAGCAGTGGGAAGACAGTCTGGGACTTGGTGTCACCCATATTCGGCAAGGGGTACCATCTTTATGTGGACAATTTCTACACAAGTGTGGCCCTCTTCAGGCATTTGTTTCTAGAACAGATTGGCTGCTGTGGTAACGCGCGAACTAGTCACGCGGGCTTCCAACGGCTCGTTACCACCCGTCTTGCAAGGGGGGAGAGGGCTGCCTTGTGTAACCAAGAACTGCTCGCGGTGAAATGGAGAGACAAGCGTGACGTTTACTTGCTCTCCTCCATTCACGCAGACACGACAATCCAAATTGAGCGAGCAACCCGTGTCATTGAAAAGCCCCTCTCGGTCCACGACTATAACCTTCACATGGGAGGGGTGGACTTCAATGACCAGATGTTGTCTCCGTATTTAGTGTCCCGCAGAACCAGACGCTGGTGTAAGAACGTGTCTGTATATTTGATTCAATTGGCTCTGTTTAATTGTTTTGTTCTCTACAGTAAGGCTGGGAGAACACGATCCTTCCTCAAATTACAGGAAGAGATCATCGAGAACCTCCTGTACCCAGGAGGTTCCGTGGCCCCATCCACCAGTGTAGTTAGCCGTCTACACGAGCGACATTTCCCCAATGTCGTTGCCGGTACCTCAACCCAACAGTCACCCCGAAAAAGATGTTGTGTCTGTAGCAGGAGTGGAATAAGGCGTGACACCCGCTATTTCTGTCCTGACTACCCTGCCCTATGCTTAGGGGAGTGTTTCCGGAAGTACCACACACAGGTACACCTAGCATAGGGATCACATCTCACCAGGACAGGCACATAGGGCTATTAGGGCTATTAGGGCCCATTCACATACAGCTGCTGCAAACCTCTCCTTTCACCTGGGATAAAGTGCATAATGTACTTCGCCACATCTTTGGGCAATTTGCGCTTTGCACATTGTCCCATGGGGAAGGAGAGGTTTGTCCTATAAAGGTAAAAAATAAAAATAAAATCACCAGTAAGCAAAAAGGTTAATGTTCAGTTCAAAAAGTTAAAATTGATATGTTCTGTTCAGAAGTTAATAAAATTGTTGCGTTGCGGCCTGTTTTTTTTTTTTTTACCATCCAGGTGGACCAACCGATCGACTACCTGCAGCACTGATGTGCATTCTGACAGAAGCATTGCGCTGCTGTCAGATTGCACACAAGTCGGTGTATGCGGCACTGCAAGACGAGATTTCTCCTCTGCAGTAAAAGATAAGTTTGCCGAGGCATATGAGCTGAGGAGGTGGCGGTGTTCCTATGCTTTGGCACTTTGTATATAAAAACAAAATCCCGGCAATGATTTATTCATCCACATCGATTGATGTGAATGGAGAAATCTGGTTTGCCAGGGCATACGAGCTAAGTGGGTATGGATGTTGGGCGGAGCTCCTATGTCCTGGCAGACGCCTTTCCCCTCCTTTTTTTTTTTTGGCAGAGATTTTTTCATCCACATTGATCGATGCGAATGAAGAAATCTGTGCCGTTCATTTTTTTTTCTTTCAGCCCAGAGGCTGAACGGAAAAAAAATCTCATTACCTGTATGTTATGTTATGTTATGTTACTAAGTCCTTGTATAGCGCTCTAGAGGAACTCAATCCGATCAAAGCGCTTGTCGACGGCTATATTGGTGGGCCCCTACGTCATCCTACACAAAAAGCCAGGTCTTAACCAACTTCCTAAATTCCAGGTAATTTGATGTTGTTCTAATGTGTTCTGGGAGGGAGTTCCAGATCTTGGGGGCCAATACTGAGAAACGTCTGTCCCCCTTGTCTTGAGGCGGGTTCTTGGCACCGACAGAAGGGAGGCTGAGGTGGATCTCAGTTCTCTAGGAGGATGGTGACGTGTCATCTTTTTTTGCAGGCAGATGGGACCTGTTTTGTAGAGAGCTTTGTGTGTTAAGCAGCACAGCTTAAACTGCACTCTCTCTTTCACTGGGAGCCAGTGGAGTTCCCTGCGTGCTTTTGTGACAATCTGTCCAGTCTAGTTTCTTGATGAGCCGGATGGCTCTGTTTTGACAGTGTTGCAGAGCTCCCAGATCTTTCTCTGGCAGCCCCGCATACATTGCATTACCATAGTCCAGGTGGGAGTTGACTAGAGCTCCCACCACGACCTGTCTGCATGTGTTGGGGAGAAACGGTAGGGATTTTTTTTAGAAGGAATAGGGCGAAGTTTGCTTTCCGTATTACTTCTTTAATCTGGGGACGGAGGCTCATTTCTTGATCCAAGATTATCCCCAGACTCTTTCCTTGTGTGGCGATGGCAACGTTTTCCCCAAAGATAGACGGGCGGCAGCCTCAGGTGTTTTATGTAGTGCAATAAGCTCAGTCTTGGTCGGGTTGAGTTTGAGGTGGTTATGTGCTAGCCAGTTCCTGGCCTTTTTTAGTCCTTCTTGCGTGAGCTTGTAGTCATCAGCGGATTTCGATACTCTCAAAAGGATCTGTGTATCGTCCGCATAAGACTCATAGCTGATGTTATACTCCTTCAGAATAGCGAGCAGAGGTCGGACATATATGTTAAAGAGTAATGGCGAGAGGGGAGATCCCTGAGGGACTCCCCACTCCACCTTCTCGACTGGGGAAAAGAATGAGCCCAGTTTGACTCTCTGAGTTCTGTTTTTCAGAAAGGAGTCAAACCAGGCAAGTCCGTGGCTATCTACTCCGATGTCAGCTTTTAATCTATTTAGGAGGATGGGATGACTGATAGTGTCAAAAGCTGCCGACATGTCTATGAGGATCAACCAGGTCCCCCCTCCCTCGTCTGCGACCCCTAGGGCTTCATCCCATAGGCTGACCAAGGCTGATTCCGTGCTGTGTGTTGGCCTAAAGCCCGACTGGTGTTCATCTAGAAGTCGATGCTTTTCTACTTGCAGCTGGAGTTGGCTTGCCACTGCTGTCTCCATGATTTTAGCTATTAGGTGGATGTTGGTAATCGGTCTGAAGTTGGCCATTATATTTATGTCTGCTCCTGGTTTCTTGAGGAGGGGAGTTATGATTCCTAACTTGAGAGTCTCAGGGACGTTGCCACTGAGAAAGGAGTCATTTATAATTGTTAGAATTAACGGGGCAATGGTGGTCGTGCATTCAATAAGAGATTTAGTTTGGATATTGGAGAGGGGATAAGTTGCTTTGGACATGTTTTTCATGCTTTTTGTTAGGTCTTCAAGTTTTAATGGGCATAGGGTGAAGGTGTGAGTAGGGTTTGTCACGTTGTTCTCTATGGGGGGGACAGTTGCCTGTTGAGCTAGCAGGATGTCGTTTTGGATGTCGTTGACTTTTTGTTTAAAAAATTTCGAGATGTCGTTGCAGAGGTCTTGGGATTCGGGGATGGTGGTATTGAGGCCATCGGGGTTAGCCAGATCGAAAATGGTCTGAAAGATCTTTTTAGGCTTTTGAGCAGCGTTTTCGATCTCGCTAGCAAAATGATCTTGTTTGGCCTTAAAGATTGCTTTGTGGTAAATCGTCAGTTGGGTCTTATATTTTAGCTGTGATTCTTCTATCGGATTTTTCCTCCATGCCCTCCCTAGTCTGTTGCATTCTATTTTCACTATTTTTAGTTCTCTCGTATACCACGGTGCTTTTTTTCCCCTGATTTCTTTACCAGTCTCAAGGGGGCAAGTTGGTCCGCCGTTTTTTTGACGATGTCGTCAAATTGTAATGTGAGTTTCTCACAGGGCAGTTTGAAGTCGATTTTACTGATGTGTTCTTCTAGGGTAGGTAGGATTTTGTCATATGTCAGGTTGTTGTTATTTCTTCGCCAATTTTTTTTTTCTCCTGTGGTTAGCTGCTTCGTGTTAATTGGGATGTGGAGTTCGAAGGCTATGAGTCTATGGTCGGTCCAGAGCAATTCTTGTGGATCTTCTACCGTTAAGTTTAGATTTTTTTCAAAAATCGTATCGAGCAGGTGACCCGCTTTATGTGTGGGTTTGTCGACCCTTAAGGTGAGTTGGGCTAAGTCGAGCTGTGTGGTAACTTTTTGGGCTGGGGTATCTTGCTTATCGTTGAACCAAAGGTTAAGGTCCCCTAGAATAAGGAGTCTATGATGTTTTATTGTGAGATCCGTGGCCCATTCTATGAAGTTGTCTGTGAAATGAGTGCGGGGTCCTGGGGGTCTGTAACATAACGCTATTATTATTGTGTATTTATTTTCGATCGTCAAACGTGCTGTGAGTGTTTCCCATGATGGGTTTTCCGTAGGAAGGTTAATTTCTGTTATTTTTATTGTGTTTTTATGTACAATCGCTATCCCTCCCCCCTGTTTGTTAGGTCTGTTCTTTATGATGATCTTGTAGTCTGGTGGGAGCATTTCCCCGATGTCTACCCTGGACTTTTCTGTAAACCATGATTCCATAATGAACAGACATTCATAATTTCTATCTATGCATAAATCGCGAATTTCATATTTATTCTTAACTGCCGATCTGGCGTTTATTAAGGCACATCTTAAGTCAGTGTGGAGGGATTTTCTTTTCGGGGGCCGTTTATTTTGTTCTGGATATTTTGGGTCTGTGCTATCTATGGTTTGTGGCGAATGGTTAAAAATAGGTGCTTTTAAAATCTTAAGTTTAAAAGCTTTGGTTAAAATAGTACCAGGGATATCTGTACCCCTGTTTTGTAGTGCCAACAGTTGTTGTGAATCGTACTTGATTCGCAGATCTGAGGTATGAGACCCAGGTTGACCGCTCTGGTTTCTCTGGTCCCTCCTGGCCCATATGGGCTCAGACGGGCGTGTCCTCTGGACCGCCGGACCCGTCCGCCGGACCCGTCCGTGGTACATGTACATTTTTTATGTGTGAGGCGGCGTAAAGATGCCGAACGCCGTCCCTCTGTCGTCTCCGCCCCTCCCCTTAGCGTGCCACAGCGCTGGAGCCGGGCTTGGGGGTGTTCTTAGGCAGATTCCGCAAAGTGCAGGTGCGTTCAGAGAAAATTGCAAATTGTGCCAAAAGTGCAAGTGCTTGGTGTGGTGGCCCCCAAGAGGGGTCGCCACTTTAGTAAGTGCGGGTAAGCCTTTTCAGAGTGTGTAAGCAGCGTGAGGGTCCCGAGTCGAATCCGCCGACCGCGGCCTCTCGCACTGTTGTAGTAGAGAAAATTTCAAAATCGTGCCAAAAGTGCAAGCGCTTGGTGTAGGAACTATCAGTTAATATCTTCAGACAGTATAAAATACAAGCCTGTCACTGCACAATAAAATACACAATAAAATTATACTAAACAATAAATATAAAACTAGTGATGGTCGCTAAGAGTACATAATAAGCTATTGTAGATTGAATGGAGCTGCTAGTGGTCAGATCCGTCCAATCTATATACGCTTGGAGGCTCCCGCTGTAGGGGAGTGTTATCTGAGCAAATATAATCAATACATCTACTACCTATACAAAATGTGAAAAAAAAAAAAAAAACACACCAATTCCCAATGTGCTGATATTGAAGAACAGTCCCGGTATCCAAGTGCCAGTATTATAAAAAGGTGAAAAACGGAATCCCAAAAAAAAGACACTTGTGGTTAATCCAGATCCATCCATGTAAATAATTGTTCAACAAAAAATAAGAATCAAATTCATTGTGTTGCTGTGTTTAAAATAATAAGTGAATATTCATTTGCTGCGGAATCTCTTGTATTACCCACAAACAGCAGAGGTTTGCCGATATAAGCGGCAAAATACTATTGAGTCTGTAGCCGCTTGTGTATAGGAATAACTTTGTATGATCAATGGGGCCTCACAGGTGGGTTAATGAGCCATATCAGCAGACCAAGGGCTTTCAGGTTTGAAGAATTCCCCCAACACAATCCCAGACAGTACAGGTACTCCGTGGGGATTTACTGAATACAATTCAGGGACAGTAAAAGTTCGGAACCCAGAGCACAAGTACCTTAGGGTATACAATCCTTTCTCAGCGTCTCCAGTCGCAGCTCTCAACCCAATACACTCTCCAAATACAGACCTCTGGGCAGAGCCGCTGCCAGACGTCCTCCCGCCTCAGTTCCAAGGGCCTCTGTCAGTATGCTGGAAAGGTGACTCAAGGCATAGGCCGCCACTTCAGCGCTGATTTTTCACTGACCCCACGGTTAGCAGTCACAGGCAGCGTCGGAGCTTCCAGACTCTATGCTCTCTCCTCTCACACAGGAATCACATTAGCTGTCTGGGCTGTGCTGTAGTGTGCATGCAGCAGCTGAGCTCTCTCCTCTCACACAGGAATCACATTAGCTGTCTGTACGCTCAATATAAGGAGAATAGCAGAAACTCCTAATGCTGGCCATACATGTAATGATTGCGGAGACCCTCAAATGCCAGGGCAGTACAAACACCCCACAAATGACCCCATTTTGGAAAGAAGACACCCCAAGGTATTCGCTGAGGGGCATATTGATTCCATGAAAGATTGAAATTTTTGTCCCAAGTTAGCGGAAAGTGAGACTTTGTGAGAAAAAATAAATAAATAAATTTCCGCTAAGTTATGCCAAAAAAAAATATTCTATGAACTCGCCAGGCCCCTCATTGAATACCTTGGGGTGTCTTCTTTCCAAAGTGGGGTCACATGTGGGGTATTTATACTGCCCTGGCCCTAAAGCGTGAGAAAGAAGTCTGGGATCCAAATGTCTAAAAATGCCCTCCTAAAAGGAATTTGGGCACCTTTGCGCATCTAGGCTGCAAAAAAGTGTCACACATGTGGTATTGCCGTACTCAGGAGAAGTTGGGGAATGTGTTTTGGGGTGTCATTTTACATATACCCATGCTGGGTGAGATAAATATCTTGGTCAAATGCCAACTTTGTATAAAAAAAATGGGAAAAGTTGTCTTTTGCCAAGACATTTCTCTCACCCAGCATGGGTATATGTAAAATGACACCCCAAAACACATTCCCCAACTTCTCCTGAGTACGGCGATACCAGATGTGTGACACTTTTTTGCAGCCTAGGTGGGCAAAGGGGCACACATTCCAAAGTGCACCTTTCGGATTTCACCGGTCATTTTTTACAGATTTTGATTGTAAACTACTTCTCACACATATGGGCCCCTAAAATGCCAGGGCAGTATAACTACGCCACAAGTGACCCCATTTTGGAAAGAAGACACCCCAAGGTATTCCGTGGGTGGCATGGAGAGTTCCTAGAATTTTTGTTTTGTCGCAAGTTAGTGGAATATGAGACTTTGTAAGAAAAAAAAAGAAAAAAAAATATTCATTTTCCGCTAACTTGTGACAAAAAAATAAAAAATTCTAGGAACTCGCCATGCCCCTCACGGAATACCTTGGGGTGTCTTCTTTCCAAAATGGGGTCACTTGTGGCGTCGTTATACTGCCCTGGCATTTTAGGGGCCCATATGTGTGATAAATAGTTTGCAATCAAAATGTGTAAAAAAATGGCCTGTGAAATCTGAAAGGTGCTCTCTGGAATGTGTGCCCCTTTGCCCACTTAGGCTGCAAAAAAGTGTCACACATGTGGTATCGCCATACTCAGGAGAAGTTGGGGAATGTGTTTTGGGGTGTCATTTTACATATACCCATGCTGGGTGAGAGAAATATCTTGGCAAAAGACAACTTTTCCCATTTTTTTATACAAAGTTGGCATTTGACCAATATATTTATCTCACCCAGCATGGGTATATGTAAAATGACACCCCAAAACACATTCCCCAACTTCTTCTGAGTACGGCGATATCAGATGTGTGACACTTTTTTGCAGCCTAGGTGGGCAAAGGGGCACACATTCCAAAGTGCACCTTTCGGATTTCACCGGTCATTTTTTACAGATTTTGATTGCAAACTACTTCTCACACATATGGGCCCCTAAAATGCCAGGGCAGTATAACTACGTCACAAGTGACCCCATTTTGGAAAGAAGATACCCCAAGGTATTCCATGAGGGGCATTGCGAGTTCTTAGAATTTTTTATTTTTTTGTCGCAAGTTAGTGGAATATGAGACTTTGTAAGGAAAAAAAAAATAATCATCATTTTCCGTTAACTTTTGACAAAAAATTAAAAATTCTAGGAACTCGCCATGCCCCTCACGGAATACCTTGGGGTGTCTTCTTTACAAAATGGGGTCACTTGTGGCGTAGTTATACTGCCATGGCATTCTAGGGGCCCTAATGTGTGGTAAGTAGTTTGCAATCAAAATGTGTAAAAAATGTCCTGTGAAATCTGAAAGGTTCTCTCTGGAATGTGTGCCCCTTTGCCCACCTTGGCTGCAAAAAAGTGTCAAACATCTGGTATCGCCGTACTCAGGAGAAGTTGGGGAATGTGTTTTGGGTAGAGTTGAGCGAACCCCTGGATGTTCGGGTTCGAGAAGTTCGGCCAAACTTCCCGAAAATGTTCGGGTTCGGGATCCGAACCCGATCCGAACTTCGTCCCGAACCCGAACCCCATTGAAGTCAATGGGGACCCGAACTTTTCGGCACTAAAAAGGCTGTAAAACAGCCCAGGAAAGGGCTAGAGGGCTGCAAAAGGCAGCAACATGTAGGTAAATCCCCTGCAAACAAATGTAACATAGTAACATAGTACATAAGGCCGAAAAAAGACATTTGTCCATCCAGTTCGGCCTGTCATCCTGCAAGTTGATCCAGAGGAAGGCAAAAAAACCCTGTGAGGTAGAAGCCAATTTTCCTCACTTTAGGGGAATAAAAATTCCTTCCCGACTCCAATCAGGCAATCAGAATAAATCCCTGGATCAACGATATCTCTCTAGTAGCTATAGCCTGTAATATTATTACGCTCCAGAAATACATCCATTCATTTCCCTATCCCTATGTGGATAGGGAAATGAATTAAAATAAAAATTAAATAAATAAAAATTAACCAAAATCAATTGGAGAGAGGTCCCATAGCAGAGAATCTGGCTTCCCGTCACCCACCACTGGAACAGTCCATTCTCAGATATTTAGGCCCCGGAACCCAGGCAGAGGAGAGAGGTCCCGTAACAGAGAATCTGGCTTCATGTCAGCAGAGAATTAGTCTGCATGTCATAGCAGAGAATGAGGCTTCACGTCAGCCACCACTGCAACAGTCCATTGGCATATATTTAGGCCCAGCACCCAGGCAGAGGAGAGAGGTCCCGTAACAGACAATCTGGCTTCATGTCAGCAGAGAATCAGTCTTCATGTCATAGCAGAGAATCAGGCTTCACGTCAGCCACTACTGCAACAGTCCATTGTCATAAATTTAGGCCCAGCACCCAGGCAGAGGAGAGAGGTCCCATAACAGACAATCTGGCTTCATGTCAGCAGAGAATTAGTCTGCATGTCATAGCAGAGAATGAGGCTTCACGTCAGCCACCACTGCAACAGTCCATTGGCATATATTTAGGCCCAGCACCCAGGCAGAGGAGAGAGGTCCTGTAACAGACAATCTGGCTTCATGTCAGCAGAGAATCAGTCTTCATGTCATAGCAGAGAATCAGGCTTCACGTCAGCCACCACTGCAACAGTCCATTGGCATAAATTTAGGCCCAGCACCCAGGCAGAGGAGAGAGGTCCCATAACAGAGGATCTGGCTTCATGTCAGCAGAGAATTAGTCTGCATGTCATAGCAGAGAATGAGGCTTCACGTCAGCCACCACTGCAACAGTCCATTGGCATATATTTAGGCCCAGCACCCAGGCAGAGGAGAGAGGTCCCGTAACAGACAATCTGGCTTCATGTCAGCAGATAATCAGTCTGCATGTCATAGCAGAGAATGAGGCTTCACGTCACCCACCACTGCAACAGTCCATTGTCATAAATTTAGGCCCAGCACCCAGGCAGAGGAGAGAGGTCCCGTAACAGAGGATCTGGCTTCATGTCAGCAGAGAATCAGGGGTCTGCATGTCGTAGCAGAGAATCAGGCTTCACGTCACCCAACATTGGAACAGTCCATTGGCATATATTTAGGCCCCGGCACCCAGACAGAAGAGAGGTTCATTCAACTTTGGGTAGCCTCGCAATATAATGGTAAAATGAAAATAAAAATAGGATTGAATGAGGAAGTGCCCTGGAGTCCAATAATATATGGTTAAGGGGAGGTAGTTAATGTCTAATCTGGACAAGGGACGGACAGATCCTGTGGGATCCATGCCTGGTTCATTTTTATGAACGTCAGCTTGTCCACATTGGCTGTAGACAGGCGGCTGCGTTTGTCTGTAATGACGCCCCCTGCCGTGCTGAATACACGTTCAGACAAAACGCTGGCCGCCGGGCAGGCCAGCACCTCCAAGGCATAAAAGGCTAGCTCTGGCCACGTGGACAATTTAGAGACCCAGAAGTTGAATGGGGCCGAACCATCAGTCAGTACGTGGAGGGGCTGTGCACATGTACTGTTCCACCATGTTAGTGAAATGTTGCCTCCTGCTAACACGTTGCGTATCAGGTGGTGGTGCAGTTAGCTGTGGCGTGTTGACAAAAGTTTTCCACATCTCTGCCATGCTAACCCTGCCCTCAGAGGAGCTGGCATTGACACAGCTGCCTTGGCGACCTCTTGCTCCTCCTCTGCCTTGGCCTTGGGCTTCCACTTGTTCCCCTGTGACATTTGGGAATGCTCTCAGTAGCGCGTCTACCAACGTGCGCTTGTACTCGCGCATCTTCCTATCACGCTCCAGTGCAGGAAGTAAGGTGGGCACATTGTCTTTGTAGCGTGGATCCAGCAGGGTGGCAACCCAGTAGTCCGCACAGGTTAAAATGTGGGCAACTCTGCTGTCGTTGCGCAGGCACTGCAGCATGTAGTCGCTCATGTGTGCCAGGCTGCCCAGGGGTAAGGACAAGCTGTCCTCTGTGGGAGGCGTATCTTCATCGTCCTGCCTTTCCCCCCAGCCACGCACCAGTGATGGACCCGAGCTGCGTTGGGTGCCACCCCGCTGTGACCATGCTTCATCCTCATCCTCATCCTCCTCCACCTCCTCCTCATCCTCGTCCTCCTCATCCTCCAGTAGTGGGCCCTGGCTGGCCACATTTGTACCTGGCCTCTACTGTTGCCAAAAACCTCCCTCTGAGTCACTTCGAAGAGACTGGCCTGAAAGTGCTAAAAATGACCCCTCTTCCTCCTCCTCCTCCTCCTGGGCCACCTCCTCTTCCATCATCGCCCTAAGTGTTTTCTCAAGGAGACATAGAAGTGGTATTGTAACGCTGATAACGGCGTCATCGCCACTGGCCATGTTGGTGGAGTACTCGAAACAGCGCAACAGGGCACACAGGTCTCGCATGGAGGCCCAGTCATTGGTGGTGAAGTGGTGCTGTAGTGCGACTGACCCGTGCGTGCTGCAGCTGAAACTCCACTATGGCCTGCTGCTGCTCGCACAGTCTGTCCAGCATGTGCACGGTGGAGTTCCACCTGGTGGGCACGTCGCATATGAGGCGGTGAGCGGGAAGGCTGAAGTTACGCTGTAGCACAGACAGGCGAGCAGCAGCAGGATGTGAACGCCGGAAGCGCGAACAGACGGCCCGCACTTTATGCAGCAGCTCTGACATGTCGGGGTAGTTGTGTATGAACTTCTGCACCACCAAATTCAGCACATGCGCCAAGCAAGGGATGTGCGTCAAATTGGCTAGTCCCAGAGCTGCAACGAGATTTCGCCCATTATCACACACCACCAGGCCGGGCTTGAGGCTCACCGGCAGCAACCACTCGTCGGTCTGTTGTTCTATACCCCGCCACAACTCCTGTGCGAAGTGGGGCCTGTCCCCCAAACATATGAGTTTCAGAATGGCCTGCTGACATTTACCCCGGGCTGTGCTGAAGTTGGTGGTGAAGGTGTGTGGCTGACTGGATGAGCAGGTGGAAGAAGAGGAGGAGGAAGCTGAGAAGGAGGAGGTGGCAACAGGAGGCAAAGAATGTTGCCCTGCGATCCTTGGCGGCGGAAGGACGTGCGCCAAACAGCTCTCCGCCTGGGGCCCAGCTGCCACTACATTTACCCAGTGTGCAGTTAGGGAGATATAGCGTCCCTGGCCGTGCTTACTGGTCCACGTATCTGTGGTTAGGTGGACCTTGCTACAGATGGCGTTGCTCAGTGCACACTTGATTTTATCGGATACTTGGTTGTGCAGGGAAGGCACGGCTCTCTTGGAGAAGTAGTGGCGGCTGGGAACAACATACTGTGGGACAGCAAGCGACATGAGCTGTTTGAAGCTGTCTGTGTCCACCAGCCTAAATGACAGCATTTCATAGGCCAGTAGTTTAGAAATGCTGGCATTCAGGGCCAGGGATCGAGGGTGGCTAGGTGGGAATTTACGCTTTCTCTCAAATGTTTGTGAGATGGAGAGCTGAACGCTGGCGTGTGACATGGTTGAGACGCTTGGTGACGGAGGTGGTGGTGTTGGTGGTACATCCCCTGTTTGCTGGGCGGCAGGTGCCAACGTTCTTCCAGAGGCGGAGGAAGAGGCCGAGGCGGCAGCAGCAGAAGAGGCCGAGGCGGCAGCACCAGAAGAGGTAGCAGGGGGAGCCTGACTGACTTCCTTGGTTTTAAGGTGTTTACTCCACTGCAGTTCATGCTTTGCATGCAGGTGCCTGGTCATGCAGGTTGTGCTAAGGTTCAGAACGTTAATGCCTCGCTTCAGGCTCTGATGGCACAGCGTGCAAACCACTCGGGTCTTGTCGTCAGCACATTGTTTGAAGAAGTGCCATGCCAGGGAACTCCTTGAAGCTGCCTTTGGGGTGCTCGGTCCCAGATGGCGGCGGTCAGAAGCAGGCGGAGTCTCTTGGCGGCGGGTGTTCTGCTTTTGCCCACTGCTCCCTCTTTTGCTACGCTGTTGGCTCGGTCTCACCACTGCCTCTTCCTCCGAACTGTGAAAGTCAGTGGCACGACCTTCATGCCATGTGGGGTCTAGGACCTCATCGTCCCCTGCATCGTCTTCCACCCAGTCTTGATCCCTGACCTCCTGTTCAGTCTGCACACTGCAGAAAGACGCAGCAGTTGGCACCTGTGTTTCGTCATCATCAGAGACATGCTGAGGTGGTATTCCCATGTCCTCATCATCAGGAAACATAAGTGGTTGTGCGTCAGTGCATTCTATGTCTTTCACCGCTGGGGAAGGGCTAGGTGGATGCCCTTGGGAAACCCTGCCAGCGGAATCTTCAAACAGCATAAGAGACTGAGACAGTAACTTGAGGCTGAGACAGTTTCCCTGGTATGCATGGGGGTGATGTGACAGACTGATGGGGTTGGTTTTCAGGCGCCATCTGTGCGCTTTCTGCAGAAGACTGGGTGGGAGATAATGTGAACGTGCTGGATCCACTGTCGGCCACCCAATTGACTAATGCCTGTACCTGCTCAGGCCTTACCATCCTTAGAACGGCATTGGGCCCCACCATATATCGCTGTAAATTCTGGCGGCTACTGGGACCTGAGGTAGTTGGTACACTAGGACGTGTGGATGTGGCAGAACGGCCACGTCCTCTCCCAGCACCAGAGGGTCCACTAACACCACCACGACCATGTCCACGTCCGCGTCCCTTACTAGATGTTTTCCTCATTGTTATGGTTCACCACAACAACAAAAATATTATTTGGCCCAATGTATTGTATTCAAATTCAGCGGGATATAAATTTGAGGCCTAGTATTTAGGCGCTGGGTGACCGGTATGGATTTACTGACATAATTAGACTTGGAAATGCACAGTAGCGTGTGTGTAAGGTTATTCTGAATGACCCTATGTGCACCTTGAATATTATATACCCTTTTAGGGATAGATTTCAAATAGCTCTGATATAGCAGGAACCACTAAATTATGAAATTGCTAAATTGGGAATTGTATTTCAACCCAGAACAAAAAATGTGCTTTGACGGACACTAAATAACTTTCCCAGCCACAACAGGACAGCGGTAACGAGAGATTTAGCGGGATATAAATTTGAGGCCTAGTATTTAGGCGCTGGGTGACCGGTATGGATTTAGTGACAGAATTAGACTTGGAAATGCACAGTAGCGTGTGTGTGAAGTTATTCTGAATGACCCTATGTGCACCTTGAATATTATATACCCTTTTAGGGATAGATTTCAAATAGCTCTGATATAGCAGAAACCACTAAATTATGAAATTGCTAAATTGGGAATTGTATTTCAACCCAGAACAAAAAATGTGCTTTGACAGACACTAAATAACTTTCCCAGCCACAACAGGACAGCGGTAACGAGAGATTTAGCGGGATATAAATTTGAGGCCTAGTATTTAGGCGCTGGGTGACCGGTATGGATTTACTAACAGAATTGGACTTGGAAATGCACAGTAGCGTGTGTGTGAAGTTATTCTGAATGACCCTATGTGCACCTTGAATATTATATACCCTTTTAGGGATAGATTTCAAATAGCTCTGATATAGCAGAAACCACTAAATTATGAAATTGCTAAATTGGGAATTGTATTTCAACCCTGAACAAAAAATGTGCTTTGACGGACACTAAATAACTTTCCCAGCCACAACAGGACAGCGGTAACGAGAGATTTAGCGGGATATATATTTGAGGCCTAGTATTTAGGCGCTGGGTGACCGGTATGGATTTAGTGACAGAATTAGACTTGGAAATGCACAGTAGCGTGTGTGTGAAGTTATTCTGAATGACCCTATGTGCACCTTGAATATTATATACCCTTTTAGGGATAGATTTCAAATAGCTCTGATATAGCAGAAACCACTAAATTATGAAATTGCTAAATTGGGAATTGTATTTCAACCCTGAACAAAAAATGTACTTTGAAGGACACTAAATAACTTGCCCAGCCACAACAGTACAGCGGTAACGAGAGATTTAGCGGGATATATATTTGAGGCCTAGTATTTAGGCGCTGGGTGACTGGTATGGATTTAGTGACAGAATTAGACTGGGATATGGCCAAAAAATAACCACACTATTGCTGGTTAAATGCACTTGGTGACGGGCGCAGCTTGCCCCTGATGTAGTATATGGCCAAAAAATGAACAGACTATTGCTGGTTAAATGCACTTGGTGTGATAGCTTGACCAACCACACTACTGAGGGTTAAATGCACTTGGTGACGGGGCGCAGCTTGCCCCTGATGTAGTATATGGCCAAAAAATGAACAGACTATTGCTGGTTAAATGCACTTGGTGACGGCCGCAGCTTGCCCCTCATTTAGTATATGGCCAAAAAATGAACAGACTATTGCTGGTTAAATGCACTTGGTGTGATAGCTTGACCAACCACACTACTGAGGGTTAAATGCACTTGGTGACGGGCGCAGCTTGCCCCTGATGTAGTATATGGCCAAAAAATGAACAGACTATTGCTGGTTAAATGCACTTGGTGTGACAGCTTCACCCTGATGTAGGCTTTAGCCAAAAAACAACCACACCATTGAGGGTTAAATGCACTTGGTGTCGGGCGCAGCTTGCCCCTGATGTAGTATATGGCCAAAAAATAAACAGACTATTGCTGGTTAAATGCACTTGGTGTGACAGCTTCACCCTGATGTAGGCTTTAGCCAAAAAACAACCACACCATTGAGGGTTAAATGCACTTGGTCGCAGCTTGTGCTGGCGCACCACAAGACACAAAATGGCCGCCGATCACCCCAGAAAAATGTGACTGACAAACGGTCTGGGCAGCCTAAAAACAGTGAGCAATTGAGTATCAGCAGCTCAATGATCCACAGCTGCAGATCGATCAATAATCAAGTACTTTGGAGGAGTTAATCTGCCTAATCTCGCCCTACTGTCGCAGCCGCAACCTCTCCCTACGCTAATCAGAGCAGAGTGACGGGCGGCGCTATGTGACTCCAGCTTAAATAGAGGCTGGGTCACATGGTGCTCTGGCCAATCACAGCCATGCCAATAGTAGGCATGGCTGTGATGGCCTCTTGGGGCAAGTAGTATGACGCTTGTTGATTGGCTGCTTTGCAGCCTTTCAAAAAGCGCCAAGAAAGAGTCACAAAAGCGCCAAGAAAGCGACGAACACCGAACCCGAAACCGGACTTTTACGAAAATGTCCGGGTTCGGGTCCGTGTCACGGACACCCCATACAGTTCGAGTTCGCTCATCCCTAGTCAGGAGAACACACTATTAAAATTCCTCAGGATCTGGAGTACATTCACTTTCGCCACTACGCAGCCTGTTCTGGAGGTACTTGATACTTCTCAGGTATCCCTCCTATCTCAACTTCTCTGTCTAACTCAGCTTATACTTTATCTCAGCTGTTTGTTTAGCTGTGTGCGTCTCTGTTCTTTTACCCTATCTCCCAGATCTTGAACTAAAATCTACCTACTGCTTCCCTACATGTTTCACCGTTCCATGGCGTCTTCAGGAGAATTGCAGTTCCTGGACAGGGGGGCGGGTCCCGGCCCTTTAAACCCTCTGTTTGTATGGGCGGAATTCAGCGGCAAGTCGGCATTCGTTTCTCTTCTGTGTGCATATCGCTCAGCCAATCAGAGGGCGTCTTCTGATGGTGCTGTACGTCCCTCACTGATGACACTCTGTCTCTTACCTATGACGTATCGGCTTCTTCCCTCCGGCCAGTTCTCAGCATCCGACTCCCTGCGATGACCTCATAACGTTGCGCATATCGTAGTGCGCATACGCCCGGACTTAGAAACATTCCAGATCACTTCCTCCTGTAATATCACTTGCGATTTATCTTCAATGTTTCTGCTATGCCTGCGTCCCTGCTTAGAAGAATGTCAGGTACTGCACTACCTGCCACCTCTTTGGTTATTGTATTTCATTGTTTATGTTACCGAGCCTCATTATTTCTATTATATAAATTATACTTATCATCTATGTTGTGTATTACTTTATGAGAGAGTTCTATTTATAGCACCTATTACCTAACTAAAATCTCAGATTCTACAATTTTATATAATTGTGTTTATGAATTTTCTTCCTTATTATTTACTTTGTGTCTATTTCTAGTGAATTATTTATTATTTTGTGTTGATTTAATAATTAATCATTCTTTATCTATTTTATTTATTTTTAATTATTGTTTTTATATATGTGTTTTTATATATATTTGTTTTTTATTTATATATTATTTGTTTTTGTTGTTTCTTTAATACTATTTATGATTCTTTAAATGACTAATTTTCTCTTCTATTATTATTCCCTTTAATTCTCCACATTCCGTTTTTACTTGTATCTCTTTTATTAGTGAGTTCTCTCCTTTAGTTCCCCATTTATTAATCCGTGTTCTTTATTACTCTTTTGTTTATAGGCCAGTCTCATTTATGTTCTTTTTAATTTTTTAATTTTATTTATTTTTTTATTTTATTATTATTTTTTTTTTTATTTTTTTTATATTATTCATTTATTTATTTATTTTTGTATTATTATTTTATTTTTATTTTATTTTTTTATGTATGTATATATTTATTTTTTATTTATTGTTTTATTATTTCTTTTTTGGTTTGTCATGATTTTACTTCTTCACATTCTTCTGTGGACGCTTCTTTTCTTCATTTTATGTCTCCGGGGTCCTGTGTCTCGGTCATTCTTCATGGTCCAATTTTTGTTTTTGTTGCTCCTGACCACCTCCCTTTTTTCTTTATCTTACAGATGTTATCTTGCCGACCTGTCATGCCTTGTCCGCCCATCTTTTTCTGGTAAGTTGTCATAAACTATTTTTCCACTTATTATCGGTTTTATCTTTTTATACGTATTTTAAACCATATTCTTTTTTTCTCTTATTATTAAATTCACATTATTAATCGGGTTCTCCCCCTTTTTTCCCCCTTTTTTTGGGGTGTTCTCTGAATTAATCCTTACTTAAATATTTTCTATCCTTATACCTATGTTTATTTTTCATGCTATAATCTCCAATTTACAAAAAAGGAGCGAAAGTAAATCCTTCATTTATGCCATTAGGTGCCAGGGAATGGAGGCAGTATATCCACCTTGTTTCCTCTTTTGTAGTTTCTTATCAATGCCACCTTGTCTCGGGCTTGATTGTCTCGAGACAAGGTGGCATTGATAAGAAACTACAAAAAGAGGAAACAAGGTGGATATACTGCCTCCATTCCCTGGCACCTAATGGCATAAATGAAGGATTTACTTTCGCTCCTTTTTTGTAAATTGGAGATTATAGCATGAAAAATAAACATAGGTATAAGGATAGAAAATATTTAAGTAAGGATTAATTCAGAGAACACCCCAAAAAAGGGGGAAAAAAAGGGGGAGAACCCGATTAATAATGTGAATTTAATAATAAGAGAAAAAAAGAATATGGTTTAAAATACGTATAAAAAGATAAAACCGATAATAAGTGGAAAAATAGTTTATGACAACTTACCAGAAAAAGATGGGCGGACAAGGCATGACAGGTCGGCAAGATAACATCTGTAAGATAAAGAAAAAAGGGAGGTGGTCAGGAGCAACAAAAACAAAAAGTGGACCATCAAGAATGACCGAGACACAGGACCCCGGAGACATAAAATGAAGAAAAGAAGCGTCCACAAAAGAATGTGAAGAAGTAAAATCATGACAAACCAAAAAAGAAATAATAAAACAATAAATAAAAAATAATATATACATACATAAAAAAAATAATAATAAAAAAATAAATAAAAAATGAATAATATAAAAAAATAAAAATAAATTTAAAAATAAATAAAATTAAAAAATAAGAAAGAACATAAATGAGACTGGCCTATAAAATAATAGAGTAAAAAAGAACACAGATTAATAAATGGGGAACTAAAGGAGAGAACTTACTAATAAAAGAGATACAAGTAAAAATGGAATGTGGAGAATTAAAGGGAATAATAATAGAAGAGAAAATTAGTCATTTAAAGAATCATAAATAGTATTAAAGAAACAACAAAAACAAATAATATATAAATAAAAAAACAAATATATATATATATATACAGACGTGGACAAAATTGTTGGTACCCTTTGGTCAATGAAAGAAAAAGTCACAATGGTCACAGAAATAACTTTAATCTGACAAAAGTAATAATAAATTAAAATTCTATAAATGTTAACCAATGAAAGTCAGACATTGTTTTTCAACCATGCTTCAACAGAATTATGTAAAAAAATAAACTCATGAAACAGGCATGGACAAAAATGATGGTACCCCTAACTTAATATTTTGTTGCGCAACCTTTTGAGGCAATCACTGCAATCAAACGCTTCCTGTAACTGTCAATGAGACATCTGCACCTCTCAGCAGGTATTTTGGCCCACTCCTCATGAGCAAACTGCTCCAGTTGTGTCCGGTTTGAAGGGTGCCTTTTCCAGACTGCATGTTTCAGCTCCTTCCAAAGATGCTCAATAGGATTGAGGTCAGGGCTCATAGAAGGCCACTTTAGAATAGTCCAATTTTTTCCTCTTAGCCATTCTTGGGTGTTTTTAGCGGTGTGTTTTGGGTCATTGTCCTGTTGCAAGACCCATGACCTGCGACTGAGACCAAGCTTTCTGACACTGGCTAGTACATTTCTCTCTAGAATTCCTTGATAGTCTTGAGATTTCATTGTACCCTGCACAGATTCAAGACACCCTGTGCCAGACGCAGCAAAGCAGCCCCAGAACATAACAGAGCCTCCTCCATGTTTCACAGTAGGGACAGTGTTCTTTTCTTGATATGCTTCATTTTTTCGTCTGTGAACATACAGCTGATGTGCCTTGGCAAAAACTTCGATTTTTGTCTCATCTGTCCACAGGACATTCTCCCAGAAGCTTTGTGGCTTGTCAACATGTAGTTTGGCATATTCCAGTCTTGCTTTTTTATGATTCGTTTTCAACAATGGTGTCCTCCTTGGTCGTCTCCCATGTAGTCCACTTTGGCTCAAACAACGACGGATGGTGCGATCTGACACTGATGTTCCTTGAGCATGAAGTTCACCTTGAATCTCTTTAGAAGTCTTTCTAGGCTCTTTTGTTACCATTCGGATTATCCGTCTCTTAGATTTGTCATCAATTTTCCTCCTGCGGCCACGTCCAGGGAGGTTGGCTACAGTCCCATGGATCTTAAACTTATGAATAATATGTGCAACTGTACTCACAGGAACATCTAGTTGCTTGGAGATGGTCTTATAGCCTTTACCTTTAACATGCTTGTCTATAATTTTCTTTCTGATCTCTTGAGACAGCTCTTTCCTTTGCTTCCTCTGGTCCATGTCGAGTGTGGTACACACCATATCACCAAACAACACAGTGATTACCTGGAGCCATATATATAGGCCCAATGGCTGATTACAAGGTTGTAGACACCTGTGATGCTAATTAGTGGACACACCTTGAATTAACATGTCCCTTTGGTCACATTATGTTCTGTGTTTTCTAGGGGTACCATCATTTTTGTCCATGCCTGTTTCATGAGTTTATTTTTTTACATAATTCTGTTGAAGCATGGTTGAAAAACAATGTCTGACTTTCATTGGTTAACATTTATAGAATTTTAATTTATTATTACTTTTGTCAGATTAAAGTTATTTCTGTGACCATTGTGACTTTTTCTTTCATTGACCAAAGGGTACCAACAATTTTGTCCACGTCTGTATATATATAAAAACACATATATAAAAACAATAATTAAAAATAAATAAAATAGATAAAGAATGATTAATTAATAAATCAACACAAAATAATAAATAATTCACTAGAAATAGACACGAAGTAAATAATAAGGAAGAAAATTCATAAACACAATTATATAAAATTGTAGAATATGAGAGTTTAGTTAGGTAATAGGTGCTATAAATATAATTCTCTCATAAAGTAATACACAACATAGATGATAGGTATAATGTATATAATAGAAATAATGAGGCTCGGTAACATATACAATGACATACAATAACCAAAGAGGTGGCAGGTAGTGGAGTACCTGACATTCTTCTAAGCAGGGACGCAGGCATAGCGGAAACATTGAAGATAAATCGCAAGTGATATTACAGGAGGAAGTGATCTGGAATGTTTCTAAGTCCGGGCGCATGCGCACTACGATATGCGCAACGTTATGAGGTCATCGCAGGGAGTCGGATGCTGAGAACTGGCCGGAGGGAAGAAGTCGATACGTCATAGGTAAGAGACAGAGTGTTATCAGTGAGGGACGTACAGCACCATCAGAAGACGCCCTCTGATTGGCTGAGCGATATGCACACAGAAGAGAAACGAATGCCGATTTGCCCGCTGAATTCCGCCCATACAAACAGAGGGTTTAAAGGGCCGGGACCCGCCCCCCTGTCCAGAAACTGCAATTCTCCTGAAGACGCCATGGAACGGTGAAACATGTAGGGAAGCAGTAGGTAGATTTTAGTTCAAGATCTGGGAGATAGGGTAAAAGACCAGAGACGCACACAGCTAAACAAACAGCTGAGATAAAGTATAAGCTGAGTTAGACAGAGAAGTAGAGATAGGAGGGATACCTGAGAAATATCAGGTACCTCCAGAACAGGCTGTATAGTGGCGAAAGTGAATGTACTGGGATGTACTTGAAAGTGTAAAACACAGAACCCCACTCCAGATCCTGAGGAATTTTAATAGTGTGTTCTCCTGACATAATAGGACAATTTTTAATTAAGACACAATAAAAGTATAAGTTTTAACAATCAGTCAGTGAAGAATAAGGGCCACAGATGGTCCTAGAGACCCCTGAAAATGTTCGATTTAAATATTAATGTGGTCACCTCCTGAGAGACCTATATGTATGTTGGTCGTATGTATCCCCTTCTAACACTCTTTTGTACCCTATGAAAAAGAAAAGTGAGAAGGGCAAACACACCCAGTACCAGAGGGTACGTGACCTATGTGCTGTCAATGAAGCCACAGTTTGTAACAGCTTAATTATGCCCAATACACACCTTGTTGGCTCAGGTTCCCACTACAACTACCCACTCCACTGTGATTGATTTGACAAATGTTTTCTTTTGAGTACTACTACATTCAGACAGTTGGTAGTTGTTTGCCTTCACACATGAGGGTAAACCATATACCTGGGTTGTGCTGCCGCAGGGAGCCTAGAACTCACCTAGTATGTATACTGCAGCCATGTCACTCTTGTCCTTTTTTTTCAACATGGCTCCCCCACACTGGGCCTATCAGATTACCACATTTAGATTGTATTGTACAGAAGTGAATGGCCATGCCTCAGCTGTCCTCACCCAACTGCATGGCCAGCAGCAACAACGCCCTGTGGCATATTATTCAGCCAGACTTGACCCTGTGGCCAGAGGTGCCCCTTTCCGCATCAGAGCTGTAGCAGTTGTACAAGCCATGCTTGATAAAGGCTCTGAGTTAGTTCTGAACCACAAAGTGACAGTGATATTACGCCTATCCTCATGAAAGTACAACCCAAGAACCTTTTTGTTAGATGTGATAACTTACAAAGTGTGTGGTTTAACTCTGCTAAATCCTTATATGCCGAAAGAAGGCCAAAGTCTGGTTAGGATAAGCAAATTGGTTCTCACATAGTTTTATAGGGCTGAGAAAAGACATCTGCCCATCCAGCTCAGCTTAGGAATTCAGTCCAAATTTCTCAAAAAGGCAAGAGAGAGACAACGACTAGTACACAAAAGTGTGTTTCTCAACGGTATATATGTGTTTTAGTACACCAAAAAGTTACTAAATTAATAGTTAATAACAGATCTCGACCATATGTTTATTGTGTCGATTTTTTTTACCTACTACTGACATGTAAGATCATGTCATGGACTTTCATTCTAGATTGTATTAACTTTCTTGGCTTATCAAAATTGACACGGTTACAGACGATCATGACGTATCACAAACTTTTTCCTGAAGCTTATAGATCAAGTGTTTTATGTACTATCTTGGATTCATTTTGTTGATTATTTGTCCTAATTACTAATATATGGGACCATTCTAGATAATATTATCTTTATAGAATTGTTTCTCTATCACAGAATTCCAGCCCATTTGAAAGAGGCCTTAGGGCTTTATTTTTATTTTCTTCCAGACTTCCAGATCCAGAGGAAGAGGCTCATGACTGTTTGCAGATAAATGTCACAAGGGACAGCGGGATTTGGTAAATCAGCTATTAGATAATCCAGTTCATGTGCACATTGTGGATGGATTGAGGTATGGCCCGGATGGCAGGTACTACACAGGTTGGGCAGTGGTAATTAAACATGATATTAAAAAGCAGAGTCCTTACCACCACACATGTCTGCCCAAGAAGCAGAGCAGAACTTTATAGAAACTGATGACATTCGTTTGACAATCCCTCCTGAAGTCATGCTGTTACAGCGTTATATGCTTATTCTCATTGAGATCAGTTTACACAAGACAGATGTTAAACTTACAGGCCTATTAGTTACCAGGCTCTACTTTAGACCCCTTTATGAATATTGGCACCATATTTGCTAAGCACCTATCCTGTGGAATGCTCCCTGTCAATATATATTCCTTAAATACCAGATTTTTTTTTCTGTCTATGACATTACTTAATTCTCTTAGGATACGGGGGTGTATGCCATTTGGTCTCGGCGAATTGTCTATTTTAATCTTTTTAAGACACTGCTGCACATCTTCATCTGTCAGAGCACTTTTAATGGGGATTTTTTTTTACATTCTGAATTTCATCTGAGAGTTTATTTTCCTCAGTGAATACAGTAGAGAAAAAATATTTTACAGTTTTGCTTTCTCCTCATCGCTCTCTGCAACTCCCCCCTTGCCCCTCATCACTCTGAGAAGCGCCAACACCTTCAGATTAATACTTTTTACAAGTTATATATATATATAAATATAAATCCTGGTCTGTGACCTATTGGATGCCCTCCTCTCCAAAATACTGCTCCTATCCAATCCATGGACCTTGATTATATGGGAATCCAATAGCTGGGACAGATACCCCCTTTTTGGAATTTTTGAGCCATAGTATTTAAAGACAAATCAACCCTATAGAGTTCAGAAACTATGCTTTTGACCCTAAGAAATTGTGAAAAGGGTAAATGCTTGAGCATATTGCGTGGATGACCACTGTTGAAACATAGGAGGGTATTTTTTATCCGTGGGCTATACAGTTGTTTGTGCAACTTGCCCTTGCTGAATGTAACCATAGTATCTAGAAACTGTAATTCAGTCTCAGAATGGACCAGGGTAAACTGTAGATCTTTATTGACACTGAAACAGGAAAATATGGAACTTGGTCAACTGGACAACACTACCAGTCCATATGAGGAAGATGTCGTCAATGTATCACTACCACCGCAGCAAATGGCTGCAGTGGTGGGACACATAGATGACATCCTCCTCAAAGCACCTCATAAAGATGTTAGCGTAGGTCGGTGCTACCTTAGACCCCATCGCTATGCCTCATTTTTGCTGGAAAAATTTATCCTGGAACAGGAAATAATTGTATCTCAAAATTATCTGTAATAGGTTGATGATAAATTTCTTAGCAGATATAGTGTAAGATGAAAGACCAAGCATATGCTCAATAGCACCAATACCCAAATTGTGGTCAATTGAGGTATACAAGGATGTGACATCAAAAGATGCCAAGTGGACCTCATGGACACCAGTGAGCTCAATCATATTTAACTTGCATAGGAAGTCGGTCGTATCTTGCATATACGACTCAGCCCCCACCGCAAAATCGTGTAGAACCTTATCAAGAAATATCGCAATGCAGCTAAAAATAGAATCCGAGCCGGATCCGAGCCGGACACAATCGGGCGTCCTGGAGGGTCACTGAGATATTTGTGCACTTTGGGGAGTATATATAGAACCGGCGTGACCGGATGGTCAACAGTAAAAAATGTGCACAAATCATCATCAATAGTGCCCACCATAATAGCATCAGCTAGACATTTCTTGATAAGTTTCGCTATGTCAAATTTAGGGTCATCCTGAAGAACAGAATAAACATCAGTATCGTAAAGCCACAATATGTGGCTGAGTTTGACCTCAGCCACATATTTATTGGTGTCCATGATGACTGCACCACCCTTGTCGGCAGGTTTAATGGTCAACAAAGGGTCATTTCTTAATTGGTCCAGTGCCTCAATCTCCAAACTGGAAAGGTTTGGATGTTTGAGAGCACTGTTGTTGCATCTCAACTTGTATGTAGCTATATCAGATTTAACAGCAGTGATAAAAGCATCTATAGAGGCCTCATTGACAAATGGGGTAAAATGACTCTTCAAGGAAAGATTGAGGCGTCTCAGGGAGAACTCGCTAGCCTGAGGCGCCGCGATCTAAACCTTATTATTAAACCAAACTTTGAGCTTGATTCTACGAAAAAATGCATGTAAATTAGCATTTAAGTCAAACCAATTAGAGGAAGACATGGGACAAAAAGAAAGTCCTCTATTTAGAACACTCACTTGAGCTGGGGTGAGTATCCTGGATGACAGGTTGATCACTGTCACTTGCTCTTGTTCATCTGTGGTTTGTTGGTATTGTACCACACTGTACAGTGCAGCAACATACATAGCTAGTCCTTACTGGTAGCGAAACAGTTACTGTGCATCTGAATGACATGCAGGTCACATATATGGCCGTGCACATGATCGTGCAGCCACCAACATTTCTAGTTAACCCCTAGCTAAACAAAAAATAAAAAGCATACAGCATCCTTCAGTAGAGCAAAAAGTAAAGCAAGTCACCCAATGATTCTTTAGTGGAATAAAATAAGGACATGAAGGCAGCGCCAATAAAGTAGTAGAGAAAAAATAATGGTTATTTTAATACATGTTATGGCAGTGCAAACACAAGTGTTTGAAACCAATTCACTTATTTGGTCTGTAAGAGCTCATTTCAGACAGCTGTATGCTGTTCTAAAAAAATTGTTTTTTTGGCGGATTAAATGCAGACCCATTGACTTCTCAGGATATGGCCCTATTGAAGTCTATGGGTCCGCAAAAATTGAATGCAATCAATTTTTTGGGCAGACATGCCGAACTGTCCACAAAAAAAGGATCCGCATTTTTGTGGACAGCATACGGCCGTCTGAATGAGCCCTATTTGTCAGCCCAAAGAACGTGCAGTTCAAACTCACAGAACAGGTGCTATTTAGGGTTGAGTAAACCTGAACTGTAAAATTCGGGTTCGTACCGAACTTCAGAATTTTTGGACCCCGAACCCAAACTTTTCAGTAAAAGTTTGGCAATTTAATGGCACTTTTTGAAACGCTGCAGAGCAGCCAATCAACAAGCGTTTAACTCTTATGCCCTTAGAAGCCATCACAGCCATGCCTACTAATGGCATGGCTGTGATTGGCCAGTGTAGTGCTGCACATCACTCTGCTCTTACTAGTGTTAGTGTAGGGATAGGATGCTGCTGCTGTGAGGGAGAGAATAGGAAATAATTTATCAGAACGTTTTAACTCTGCAACCTACAGCAATTTTGTTTTCTGGGTGCAGTGAAACATTTTTTTACCCTGCCGTGAGCCCAGCGACACAAAAAAATTTCTTTTTTCCGTCTGTTAGGTGGGCACTGGCGGACATTTTGTGCAAGTTCAGTGGATCAGCACAGCATACGTGCCAGGGACAATAATGTAACCCTGTTCTTTTAGTTCAGTGGGCAACATATACCCATTTTTTATGTGCACCTGCACTGCATATGTGCCAGGGGAAGGCAAACAATTATAGGGAATCGTTCTGTGAGTTCAGGCACCTGGGGGGTGACGTATTCAAATTTTGTTCTGTAAAGTACAATGCAAGTAAATCCATCTGTTAGATTCTGTAGGGACAAATTATTTATATTTTGCTAACAAAGTACATTTGCGCCCTGCACTGCATTTGTGACACAATACAAGCATTAAATACTGCTGTTATATTCTGGTTTAAAAAAAAACACCCATTTTGTGCAAGACCCTTAATTGGCGGCCTTTGCTGCATTTGTGACAGTCAAGTACAAGCTTTAAATACTGCAATAATATATTGGGTTTAAAAAAACACCCATTTTGTGCAAGACCCTAGATTTGGTGTCTTTGCTGCATTTGTGACAGTCTAATACAAGCTTTGAACGGATTCTGTCACCACATTTTACCCCCTACAGTAAAACATAGCTACTTGTAGCTGAGCTGTATTAATTGATGCCCTTATTAACTAATATAGGTAATGTTATCCAGCTCACCTGGTCGGCGTGTAATATCCCGTGTGCACGGAGTCAAGCCAGCAAGTTCCTGGGCGTAGACAAAGTGAAATAGAAAAAACGATTCCAGCACCTATTTTTCTTCCCATAAAATCTTCCTCTTTATTCAATCACATCATATGCGGGACAGTATCACAAGCAAGCTGTTTACGCGTTTCGGAGACCTTCTCCTTAGTCGTAACAAAGTGGTCTGCGAGTCTAAAGAAATTTAAAGACCCACGTTCCCTCCCCCATCTAGTGGTACCATGACGTCACAAATCAATCAGCTCGCAGACTCACACCATGATGCGCCTTCCACATCCCCACGCCTGGCCTGAAGCAGCACAAATGGGGAAATCTGTCTGCAAAGCACAAACGCAGGGTGTGAGAAACCGCATCATGTGAACAGGGCCATACAAAATATTAGAGATTAAAATAAAATGTAAGCCTGTAGAAATCTACATGCAAAAATTTATGAGCACGGCTCCAATTTTCAGATCTTTGTAAAACTAAAATAAAATACAATATAATTTAAAAAATGTGTTGGAATATATCACAGAAAAAGGGTCCATTCACATGTCCGCAATTTGGGTCCGCATTCGCTCCGCAACTTGCGGACCCATTCACTTTCAATTGGACTGGAACGGATGCAAATCCACATTTCCTGGATCCGCATCCGCATTTTCGGGATCTGTATCAGTTTTTTTGGGGATACGTCCTTTCGGGATCCGAAAAATCGTTCCCGAAATTTTTTTATAGAACATGTCCACAATTGCGGACCAGGAAATTTATAGTCTTGATTTATTTCTTTATAAAATCGATTTTAGTGATATGCTAATGACTTACATAAGGTGCCCAAGGAGATGTCCTTTCCTAACTTGGTGCCCAGAAGCACCCCTCGGTCTCGTGCCCAGCGCCACCTCTAATATAATATATTCAAGAGCCGGCACGCTGACGTAATCCCTAAGCCGGTTTGAAATCCCGCACGTGTGCAATACACACTGTAGTCTGCACCCGTGCGGACTACAGGTAATGGCATCGTCGAGTAAAGTGCGCATGCCAGTAGATTGGGTGGCTGACAGTGCCTACAGTTCCTTCACATTGTCTTCCACCCAGTCTCCTGCTGAAAGATCAGAGTTGGCACCTGCAGCCCATGGCCATCTGTTTTTCAACTCACCCCCTTGTAAATCAGGCAAGCAGTCTGAGCCCCAAGTCATGCAGCAGTCTCTTATGCTTTTTTAATGACTCTGCTAGCAGGGTTCCCCAAGGCCATCCACATAGCCCTGCACCAGAAGTTGAAGATTTTGAGTGCACTGATGCCTAACCACTTATGTTTCAGGATGAGGACATGGGAAGACCACCGCAGCCTTTTTTCTGATGAAGACAAAACACAGGTGCCGACTACTGCGGCTTTCTGCAGTCTGCAGACTGACAAGGAGGGCAAGGGTAAAGAGTGGGTGGAAGATGATGTGGAGGATGATGAGGTACTAGACCCCACATGGAATCAAGGTCATGTGAGTGACCTGTCTAGTTTGGAGGAAGAGGAGGTGGTCGGTCGCACAGAGGCACCAGCACGTCAAAAGAAGGAGTAGGTTGCAAAAGCGTCTGTTACTTTCTTGGGTGACATTTTACAATTTTTGCCGTGAATAAACCCCTGCTCTTCATAGTTGACAGGGACCGAAATTTTTACAAATCGTCTGTTCCATTGGTGGGTGACATTAATCCTTTTTTGCCGATGAAAAACCCCTGCTCTGCATAGGTGACAGGGACTTAAATTTTCTAAAATTCGTATTTAATTGATGCGCGCTCCTTTCATTCGATCCTTCCGCATTAATAACTTGTTCCACATTTCTGCTCGATCACATTTCAGCCATTGACCTCCCTTGGATGTGGTATCCCTTTCTCCTTACCTCTCCGGCGTGGCACTCTGATTCCCCGCTGCCTGTGGATCGTGTACGTCACGGGGAAGTGCGATCAGGCAGAAGTTATCTAGAGTCAATGAAGCGGCAGCAGGCCCTCTCCTGTCTAACGTTTCCAAATCAAAAATACCCCAGTGACATTCCCTGTAATTTTTTATTAATTATTCCAATAACAGGGCATTTTAAGAGTCCTGTATTGTTATTTATCGTCACTACCATCCAGAGTCATGAGTGGGTAATTGCCGCGTGCCCCCTCCTTTACTTGGAAGCTTCTGCTTCAATAATTTGTCCCACATTTTCGTTCGATCACATTTAATTTCATCCATTGACCTCCCTTGGTGTGGTGTCCCTTTCTCAGGCTCCCTCTCCATCATGGAACCCCTGATTACCCGTTACCCGTGATCACCATGGTAGGCGCATAAAAGAACATCAAAAGTTGATAGGGAAGATATCCAATTGGATCAAGGCCGTCACAGGGACATGTGAAATAGTTGAGCAGTATGTGTGCATGCACCTACACGTACTGACTGATTGGTCTGCCCCCTTCAACTTCTGGGTCTCCAAATTGGGCACATGGCCTGAGCTTGACTTTAGGCCTTGGAGGTGCTGGCCTGCCCTGCAGCCAGTGTATTGTCTGAACGTTTGTTTAGCACAGCAGGAGGGGGTTATCACAGACAAGCGCAGCTGCCTGTCCACAGCCAATGTAGACAAGCTCAAGTTCATTAACCACCTCCGGACCGCCTAACGCAGATCTGCGGTCCGGAGGTGGCAGCTCTGCACAGAGTCACGCATATATGCGTTATCTCGCGAGAGCCGTGATTTCCTGTGAACGCGCGCACACAGGCACGCGCGCTCACAGGAACGGAAGGTAAGCGAGTGGATCTCCAGCCTGCCAGCGGCGATCGCTCGCTGGCAGGCTGGCGATGTGATTTTTTAAACCCCTAACAGGTATATTAGATGCTGTTTTGATAACAGCGTCTAATATACCTGCTACCTGGTCCTCTGGTGGTCCCTTTTGTTTGGATCGACCACCAGAGGACACAGGCAGCTCAGTAAAGTAGCACCAAACACCACTACACTACACCCCCCCCCGTCACTTATTAACCCTTTATGAACCACCGATCACCCCTGATCACCCCATATAGACGCCCTGATCACCCCCCTGTCATTGATCACCCCCCTGTAAGGCTCCATTCAGATACATGGATCGGATCCGCAAAACACATACGGACGTCTGAATGGAGCCTTACAGGGGGGTGAGCAATGACAAGGGAGTGATCACGCATATAGACTTCCTGATCACTTCCCTGTCATTGATCACCCCCCTGTCATTGATCACCCCCCTGTAAGGCTCCATTTAGACGTCCGTATGATTTGTACGGATCCACTGATACATGGATCGGATCCGCAAAACACATGCGGACGTCTGAATGGAGCCTTACAGGGGGGTGATCAATGACAGAGGGGTGATCACCCATCCCCTGATCACCTCCGTCATTGATCACCCCCCTGTAAGGCTCCATTCAGACGTCCGTATGATTTTTACGGATCCACTGATACATGGATCGGATCCGCAAAACACATGCGGACGTCTGAATGGAGCCTTACAGGGGGGTGATCAATGACAAGGGGGTGATCATGCATATAGACTTCCTGATCACTTCCCTGTCATTGATCACCACCCTGTCATTGATCACCCCCCTGTAAGGCCCCATTCAGACGTCCGTATGATTTTTACGGATCCACGGATACATGGATCGGATCCGCAAAACACATACAGACGTCTGAATGGAGCCTTACAGGGGGGTGATCAATGACAGGGGGGTGATCAAGCATATAGACTCCCTGATCACCCCCCTGTAAGGCTCCATTCAGACGTCCGTATGCGTTTTGTGGATCCGATCCATGTATCCGCGGATCCGTAAAAAATCTTATGGACGTCTGAATGGAGCCTTACAGGGGGGTGATCACCTATATAGACTCCCTGATCACCCCCCTGTCATTGATCACCCCCCCTGTAAGGCTCCATTCAGACGTCCGTATGCGTTTTGCGGATCTGATCCATGTATCCGTGGATCCGTAAAAAATCATACGGACGTCTGAATGGAGCCTTAAATGGGGGTGATCACCCATATAGACTCTCTGATCACCCCCCTGTCATTGATCACCCCCTGTAAGGCTCCATTCAGACATTTTTTTGGGCACAAGTTAGCGGAAATTTTTTGTTTGTTTTTGTTTTTATTTTTTCTTACTAAGTCTCATATTCTACTAACTTGTGTCAAAAAATAAAATCTTACATGAACTCACCATACCCCTCACGGAATCTAAATGCGTAAAATTTTTTAGACATTTATATTCCAGACTTCTTCTCACGCTTTAGGGCCCCTAAAATGCCAGGGCAGTATAAATACCCCACATGTGACCCCATTTCGGAAAGACACCCCAAGGTATTCCGTGAGAGGCATATTGAGTCCATGAAAATTTTTTGTCCCAAGTTAGCGGAAAGGGAGACTTTGTGTCAAAATACAAAAAAAAAAAAACAATTTCCGCTAACTTGTGCCAAAAAAAAAATTCTAGGAACTCGCCATGCCCCTCACGGAATACCTTGGGGTGTCTTCTTTCCAAAATGGGGTCACATGTGGGGTATTTATACTGCCCTGGCATGTTAGGGGCCCGAAAGCGTGAGAAGAAGTCTGGGATCCAAATGTCTAAAAATGCCCTCCTAAAAGGAATTTGGGCCGCTTTGCGCATCTAGACTGCAAAAAAGTGTCACACATGTGGTATCGCCGTACTCAGGAGAAGTTGGGGAATGTGTTTTGGGGTCAAATGCCAACTTTGTATAAAAAAATTGGAAAAGTTGTCTTTTGCCAAGATATTTCTCTCACCCAGCATGGGTATATGTAAAATGACACCCCAAAACACATTCCCCAACTTCTCCTGAGTACGGCGATACCAGATGTGTGACACTTTTTTGCAGCCTAGGTGGGCAAAGGGACCCACATTCCAAAGAGCACCTTTCGGATTTTGCAGGCCATTTTTCACACATTTTGATTGCAAAGTACTTCTCACACATATGGGCCACTAAATTGCCAGGGCAGTATAACTACGCCACAAGTGACCCCATTTTGGAAAGAAGACACCCCAAGGTATTCCGTGAGGGGTATGGCGAGTTCCTAGAATTTTTTATTTTTGGTCGCAAGTTAGTGGAATATGAGACTTTGTAAGAAAAAAAAAAAGAAAAAAATCATAATTTTCCGCTAACTTGTGACAAAAAAGTTATATGAACTCACTATGCCCATCAGCGAATACCTTAGGGTGTCTACTTTCCAAAATGGGGTAATTTGTGTGGTTTTTCTACTGTCTGGGCATTGTAGAACCTCAGGAAACATGACAGGTGCTCAGAAAGTCAGAGCTGCTTCAAAAAGCGGAAATTCACATCATTTTTGTACCATAGTTTGTAAACGCTATAACTTTTACCCAAACCATTTTTTTTTTTTGCCCAAACATTTTTTTTTAAACAAAGACATGTAGAACAATAAAGTTAGTGAAAAATTTATATATGGATGTCGTTTTCTTTTTTTTTGCAAAATTTTACAGCTGAAAGTGAAAAATGTCATTTTTTTGCAAAAAAAATCGTTAAATTTCGATTAATAACAAAAAAAGTAAAAATGTCAGCAGCAATAAAATACCACCAAATGAAAGCTCTATTAGTGAGAAGAAAAGGAGGTAAAATTCATTTGGGTGGTAAGTTGCATGACCGAGTAATAAACGGTGAAAGTAGTGTAGTGCAGAAGTGTAAAAAGTGGCCTGGTCATTAAGGGGGTTTTAGCTAGCGGGGTTAAAGTGGTTAAAATGAACCAGGCATGGATCCAACAGTACTTGTCCGTACCTTGTGCAGAATAGACATGTATACCGGCCTCACCCAGCCATTGTTGTACTCCAGCGCAATTTCTCTTTGTTTTATTTTTTTACATTTCCCAATGTTTTGGGTCTACACAAATTTAAACAATAAATAAATAAATAATAAAATAAAACCAAAAACAAAAAACAGTGTTGGCTACTTCCTCCTCCTCCACCACCGCTTCCACCTACACACCGCCACATCCACCGCTTCCTCAACATCCTACTCTATATGGACTTCCTCTTCCTAGATCAAGATTATTTTTATTATTTTTTTGCGAATATTATGCTATTTTAAGTAATTTCACTATCCACATTTGTTTGCAGAGCACTTGCCATGCTGTTAACCACATTTTGCTGCCATTTACAGCCCTCTAGTGCTCCAAAGTTAGGGTCCCCATTGACTTCAATAGGGTTCGGATTCGGGGTCAAGTTCGGGTCCCGAACTCAAACTTTTTTGTGAAGTTTGGCCGAACCCGTCGAACCCGAAAATCCAGGTGTCCGATGAACTCTAGTGCTAATCTATTCTTAATAACCAAACAGAGAGAAGGCTTGGCCTGAATTTGCCTCACAATAAATTATGGAAATAACTGACCAAATAACAGAAGTGGGAACTTCGACTTACTGGTTAATGTTTGTGTCAGGTTTAATTTATCAGTGTGGACTTAACCATACACTGACCCTGAATTTAAGGAGTGGTCCAATGACAGTGGGGAGGGCGTCAGCAGTAAGGCTGTGTTTACATGACTGTTTATTTTTCCATTCTTCTGACCCATCAGAAGAACAGCCCAAAAAAAGTAAATCCTGTAGTGTGAACATCCGCTTTCACACCATCAGTATTTGATCAGTATTGGTAAAGCAGAACTTTAAAGGGGTTATCCAACCCTATAATACCTCCCCAAATGACTGGGGACCCCTCACACAGACTGTACGTACCTCGCTCTCTGGCACCCGCATCGCTTCTGATGCCCGCTAGGCCACCGCTGCATCCCCAGGGTAGCGTGGCTGAAGACATCCAGCGACGGCGGATGATAAGCCTCGCCTACTGTCACATTAGGATCCAATTTTTACTGAGTATTAGTATTATCATGTGCTGTGTATCATTGTAATATTTTATAGATATATATTGAATAAAGATGTTATTTAATATTTATTAGTGGTGTGGGGTTATGTTTGATTGGGACCACACACTTGTTGTTATAGTGGGTATATTGTTTGGTGAATTATCAGTACTTTTTGCTACTTTTGCCTGTATATTTTACAGAAGAACTCATTGTGAGTATTAAGTGTCATGGATTATCGCACAAGAGCTACGACTTGGTTATCCCAGGTTGATGCCATGTTTGGATCCGATGTGGCAGTTGGGGGTGATCCAGGCCAGAGAGATCTTATGGAGATGAAGGGACAACTGAAACATTTATTGCATAAAAGAACAAAAACCTGGTGGAATCGAGCCACCTTGGAGAAATATTTAGCAATGGACCTAATACCCCGGGGTCTGAGAGTCCAGACCTTCCCTACATACTTACGGGAGGACAAAGAATTTTTTAAAAGATGGGAAGCAATTTGTGATGGCTGCTCAAGAGGTTTAATGCAAACTATCATGGAGCTGAATATAAGAATGTTAACTACCCTGGAGGGTGAAATCAACATAATTGAGGAACAGGTTGTGATGCGACTATATGCAAGTGAATTGGAGTCCTTCAAAAAGGATATGGAAGTTCAATTCACCTCTTGGGAGAAACAAATTAAGCTGGTGAAAAGTAAGACATTTCAGAGAGATAAAATGGATGCCACACAAAACAGAATATGCAAATGGAAGACACAGAAACAGGAACCATGATCCAGATTAACCTCAATATCCTTGGCTATACCAACTGAAGGAGAGACAGGTCCGGAACAAAAACGACAGGGTACCCATGATGATGGACACCAGACTTTACAGGTAATTATTTTTCAAACCAAGGCCCAGATTAGAATTTTGAGTAGGGGACTTACATTCTGCACCACTGCTAACTTTGATCCCTTTACAGCTAGAAAAGACGTGCATCTTTTTGCAAGAAGATTGTTTTCTAAAAGATTTTACCAGAAAATATTGGACCCTAATCTTGGCACGGCGGCGGAGCAAGAGGCACTGTGGGATCTGATGGCACTACTGGATGAGCAAGAATTAGATGGTGGTAAATTACCTGTATTATTGATCCCTAAATCGATGAAATTTCCGCCCGTCTCCCTGTTTCCGGATATAGACCAATTCGTCAGATTGGTGAGTAGGGAATTAAAAAAAATGCCGACAGTGAGGCATTTTGACAATTGCAGTGTGGAGGAAAGGAGGGCTCTAAAAGAACTGAGTGGTTGGAAAGATGTAGTCATCAAGCCGGCTGATAAAGACTGAAACATTGTGATCTGGCCAGTCACGATGTACGAGAAGGAAGCCTTCAGGCAATTAAAAACACAGGAGTGTTACAAAAAACTCACATTCAATCCACTTACGAAATTTACGCTAAAACAGGCCACTTATTTGATGAGATCTATAGTTTATTTTACTTTTTGAGAGATTTTCTTATGTAGGGGCTAATTTTTTGCGGGATGAGGTGACAGATTTATTGCTACCATTTTGTGGGACATACGCCTTTTTGACTGAGCCCTCCCCTTCCCCTATTTAAGGAAGCAGTGTGTACCAGTTCGGTCTCTGGCTGCACATGCTTTTCAAGCTAGCTACCAGAGTCCAGAGCTTGGTGTTGTCTTTTTCCTCCAGTTTTTATTCACTGCTGCCTCCGATCAGTTTTTTCTACCTTTCTCGCTGAGATAGGCAATTTTACAATTGTCTTATGTGCCCATTTTTTCCCGCAGTGATGTCGTCTCCACAGGATTGGGAAGGCAGGAAAGTGAATTCCAAGAGGAAGCATCTATCCTGCTACAATTGTATCGCCCTGCTGGAGGACAACTGTCCCTACTCAAGATGTGACAGCTGTCGTTCGAAGGTTAAGCCCTCTAGTGAACCTACGATGCAGGAGATGTAGAAGTGGGAGAAGACTTATGTGGATGGCTCTATTAAGGGAGTCATAGGCCTAATAGATGAAAGGCTTCCTATGCCTGCCTAAGCCCCTATGGAGACCTCTGTCCCAGTGGAGAGACCTTCTGTGGTCTCCTTAGGTTCTTCCTCATCGGATGAGGAGGAGCTGAGGTCGTGTTTTTTCCTACCTGAAAAGACACAGAAATTGCTCAAGTCCATCCGGCCCGGGGACCATGATGTTGACCCTGGGGAGCCTTCCGATCCTAGTCGGGCACCTTGCGTCTTCAAAGCGGATTAGACCCTCCTCTCAGGCATGCGTACAGAGTGGAAAAAAACTGAGAAAGATCCGGTTTTAACAAAGAAGTTTAAATCCATGTTCCCATTGTCTACACCCTTGGTGGATTCATGGGGTTACATTTCCAAGATGGACATGGCTATTGCCAAGTTGTCCAAGCGATGGGTCTAGTCTGCAGGATCCGCTTGACAGGAGAGCAGAGTGCACCCTAAGATGGGGTTATACGGCAGCTGCGGCTACGGCTTCCACAGCCAAAGCGGCTTCTGAGGTCTAATTTCCTCCGGTCTCGTCTGAATTAAATCCAAGTTGACGTGGACCAGAGGGTTTACCAGGACGACATACTGGCTGCCTTCAAGACCATCAACCTGGTTATGGACATTTTGTGCGATACCGCACAGCTCCAGTTGAAGTTAGCAGCCAAATCCTGGTGTCGGTGGCCCGTAGGCCTTTATGGCTTAAACCTTGGGTCGCAATTATGGAAAATCCACCTCCTGACTACGAGCCTCTTCGAGGCTCTTGGATAAGTCCCGTTACTCCTGCCATCCTGCCAGTAAGCTTCCCCATTCCTATGTTTCATGTACCTGTCGGGGGTCATTTCTCCCTTTTCAGGGAAGAGTGGATAGAGAGATCTCTGGGTCCTGAACATCAATTCTGAGGGATATTTAATCAACATCACCTCTATTCCTCTGGACAGGTTTGTCAAGACCAACCTTCTACAAGCTACCAGGCAGGTGATCCTGTAGTCCTACATTCAGGACTACATCTGCAAGGGGGTCCTGGAGGAGGTTCCAGCAGAAGAACGGAGCCTAGGGATCTATTCACCAGTTTTTCTGGTTCCCAAAGCTTCAGAAGATCTCCGGATGATTATTGTTCTGAGGTATTTCAATCGGTTCATAAGGAAGGTGAATTTTCATATGGAAACTATCAGGTCAGTAGTTCACGTCATCAATCCTGGGGACATGATGGCAATCCTGGACCTCAAGGATGCATATCTGCACATCCCAATCCATCCTGCTTCCAGGAAGTATCTAAGGATCGCGGTCCAGGTTTCCGGAATCGTCAGGAATCTTCAGTTTGTTGCCCTTCCCTTTGGCATTACTTCTTACCCTCACACTTTTACCAAGGTGGTGGTTCCAGTGCTGGCGGCTTTGAGACTTCAAGGACTGACCATCATTCCTTATCTGGACGACTGGCTTTTGAAAGGCTCTAGTGGTCCTAACTCAACATCTTCATGTAGCAATCTCCTTTCTGTTCCGCCTAGTTTGGATCGTTAACTGGCAGAAGTCGAACGTGAGCCGTCGACTTCAGCAAGATATCTAGGCTTTATAATCGACTTCTGAGATGTCTCTCCAGTTGACCCCAGAAAGAAGATCCAGGATTCAGAACACGGCAGAGTTCCTTTCCGTTCCCCAGTGAGTCCCAATTTGGACTCTCATGAAGATGTTGGGGCTCATGTCAGCGTCTGCGGAACCAGTCCCTTGGGCTCTATGGCCTCTATAGTCGGAGGTCCTCTCCAAATGAGATGGCAGCCCTGCTGGGCTAAACTCGCTGTGCTCCCTGTCCTGACGAACTCGGTATTCCCTCAGATGGCGGTGCCATCTTTTAGACGGGAAGTCTATGACCCAGCAAACCTGGATCATATTGACTACGGATGCATCCCAAGTATGCTGGGGTGCTCACCTAGATGACACTCCAGTTCACGGAACCTGGTCTCCTCAGGAGGGGCTTCTCTCATCCAATCTCTGTGAGATTCTAGCAATCCGGCTAGCCCTCCTTCACTTCACACAGATGCTGGGCAAAGCGGAGAAAGTCCAGTCAGACAATATGACTGCGGTACTTTACATCCACAAGCAGGGTGGCACAAGATCACTTCCCCTCCTATCACAGATCGGGATGATTCTGGATTGGGCAGAGTCGAACCTTTCCCACTTATTTGCGATCCACATTCGAGGCTCCCTCAATATGATAGCTGATCGGTTATGCAACGGTCTTCCGACGGTGGAGTGGTCTTTACATCCAGAGATATTCAAGCAGATAGTCCTCAAGTGGGGTATGCCAGAGGTGGATCTCATGGCAACGAGGTTCAACGCCAAGGTTGAGAGGTTTTGCTCCCTTTACAGGGAGGACAACCCCCTGGCGATAGACGATCTGTCAATATCCTGGAGGTTCAGGCTGGCTTACATCTTCCCTCTGTTTTCCATGATTCCGAGGGTATTGATGAAAATCAGTCAGGATCAGGCCTCGGTGATAGCCATCATACCGTTTTGGTTGAAAAGATCCTGGTTTAGCCACCTCACCCAGATGAGTCGAGGACAATATTGCAGGCTCCCCCCGCAGCAGACCCTGGTGTTGTTGGACACTTACCTCTTCCACCTCCTCCGAGGAACCTGCTAAACATCCTCTGGACGTCTTGAGATGACTCCTGATCTATATGGAAAGATCAAATGAGTTCAGGAAATATGAAAATCTTCTAATCCAGTTTGCCGTTAAGTTTAAAGGCTGTAAGGCATTCAAACCTTCCATCAGTTGGTGGATTAAGGAGGCCATTAGGGAATCTTTTCTTTCCCAATCTCTGGACCCTCCGGAGTTTGTGAAGGCCCACTCTACTAGAGCTGTGGCTACTTCTTTTGCCGAGAGGAGTCTTCTGCCTCTTGACATGATTTGTAAAGCTGCCTCCTGGAGCTCTGAATCGACATTCAGCTCCCATTATAGACTAGATGCCAGACTAGCTGAGTTTTCGGACTTTGGGCAGACTATTCTTAGTTCTGCCAGGCAGGAGGGCCCTCCCTAGGGGTTTCTTCTTGCTATCTCCCCATCTGTGCTGCTTGTAGGACGTAAGGAAATCGTTAATTTCTAACGATGGTTTGTTTTCCCTTAGTCCTAACAGCAGCACACAAATATCCCACCCTCGTAAGTCTATTTTTTTTTCTTGCTATAAGCACAGTGGGCTGGGGGTTGGCTCTCTCCTTTTAAGGGGATACTTAATTGTTAAATTGAGTTAACCCCATCTGTGGTGCTGTTAGGACTAAGGGAAAACAAATTATTGTTAGAAATTAACGAATTTGTCTGTTACGTTTTCGGGTGAAATTCACCAATTTTTTATGGTGATAAACCCCTGTTCTAGCTAGTAGACAGGTTAACAAATTTCACAAATTTTTCTGTTAGATAGTTGAGTGACATTCACCAATTTTTGGCTGTGATATACCCCTGCTCTACCTAGTAGACAGGTTAATATATTTCACTAATTTTTCGGTTACATTCTTGGCTGACATTTTACCATTTTTGCCATGAATAAACCCCTGCTCTGCATAGGTGACAGGGACCCAAAAAAATAAAAAATAATCATCTGTTCCATTGGTGGGTGACATTAACCCATTTCTGGCAATGAAAAACCTCTGCTCTGCATAGGTGACAGGGAATTAAATTAGTAAAATTCATCTTTAATTGGCCCTTTCATTCGATCCTTCCGCTTGAATAACTTGTCCCACATTTCAGCTTGATCACATTGCAGCCATTGACCTCCCTTGTATGTGTTATCCCTTTCTCACGCTCCCTCTCTGGCGTGAAACCCTGATTCACTGATAACCGTGATCAACATGGTAGGCTCAGAAAAGAACATTGAAAGTTGATAGCGAAGATATCCAAATGGATTGTGAACATCACGGGGACATGTGATCAGGCAGAAGTTATCTAGAGTCAACAAAGCGGCAGCAGGGCCTCTCCTGTCTAACGTTTCCAAATCCTAAATACCCCAGCGACATTCCCTATAATTTTTTATTAATCATTCCAAGAAAAGGGCATCTTAAGAGTCCTGTATTGTTATTTATCATCACTACCTCCCCGAGTCGGGAGTGGGTAATTGCCGAGCGCCCCCTCCTTTCCTTCAATTCTTCCCTTTTAATAGCTTCTCCCACATTTCCACCTGATCACAATTACATTTTATCCATTGAGCTCCCTTGGATGTGCTATCCCTTTCTCATACTCCCTCTCCGGCGTGGAACCCTGATTTGCAGCTAACCATGATCAACATGGTAGGCGCAGAAAAGAACATCGAAAGTTGATAGACCAGATATCCAATTTTATCGTGGACATCACGGGGACGTGTGACATGGTGGGGCAGTATGTGTGCACATGCCTACACGACCTGACTGATGGGTCTGCCCCCTGCAACTTCTGGGTCTCCAAATTGGGCACATGGCCTGAGCTTGCCCTTTACGCCTTGAAGGTGCTGACCTGCCCTGCAGCCAGTGCACTGTCTGAACGTGTGTTTACCACTACTGGAGGAGGTTATCACAGGTTATATTTACCAATGTTTTGGGGTGTACCCCAATTTAAAAAAATTAAAATAAATTTAAAACCAAAAAGCAGTGTAGGCTACCTCCTCCTCCACCGCCGCTTCCAAATACACCGCCACATCCACTGCCTCCTCAACCTCCTACTCCATATGAACCACGCCCCCCCTAGATCAAGATGATTATGTTTTATTTTTACGTATGAAAGAAAAAGGAAAAAGTCTGGTAACGTGTTAGCCAATAGAAAAATAGTTTAGTGCTCTCATTAAGAGAAACAAAATAAGAGTATTGCAGGTTTGATACCTTTTAATGGCTAACAAAAATAGAAGTAATGATGTTACATAGCGAGCTTTCGAGACATCACCAGTCTCTTCATCAGGCGTACTACAAGAATATATGAAGAAACAGCAATATATATACAATAAGAACAGAGGCATGGGGGGTATGAATGGACATTTAAAAAAAAACAGAACAACATATTAAAGATCTTGAGAATGAGTCCCTAATTATCTTACGGATAAGGGGTGTGAAAGTTTTATGGTCTCTAAATTGATGTTATCTCAGAGACCTGGTGACCCGACTACAAACCGGATTCCAAAAAAGTTGGGACACTAAACAAATTGTGAATAAAAACTGAATGCAATGATGTGGAGATGGCAAATGTAAATATTTTATTTGTAATAGAACGTAGATGACAGATCAAACGTTTAATCCGAGTAAATGTATCATTTTAAAGGAAAAATACGTTGATTCAAATTTTCACGGTTTCAACAAATCTCCAAAAAGTTGGGACAAGTAGCAATAAGAGGCTGGAAAAAGTAAATTTGAGCATAACGAAGAGCTGGAAGACCAATTAACACTAATTGGGTCAATTGGCAACATGATTGGGTATAAAAAGAGCTTCTGAGAGTGGCAGTGTCTCTCAGAAGCCAAGATGGGTAGAGGATCACCAATTCCCACAATGTTGCGCAGAAAGATAGTAGAGCAATATCAGAAAGGTGTTACCCAGCGAAAAATTGCTAAGACTTTGCATCTATCTTTATCAACTGTGCATAACATCATCCGAAGATTCAGAGAATCTGGAACAATCTCTGTGCGTAAGGGTCAAGGCCGTAAAACCATACTGGATGCCCATGATCTCCGGGCCCTTAAACGACACTGCACCACAAACAGGAATGCTACTGTAAAGGAAATCACAGAATGGGCTCAGGAATACTTCCAGAAACCATTGTCAGTGAACACATTCCACCGTGCCATCCGCCGTTGCCAGCTGAAACTCTACTGTGCAAAGAAGAAGCCATTTCTAAGCAAGATCCACAAGCTCAGGCGTTTTCACTGGGCAAGGGATCATTTAAAATGGAGTGTGGCAAAATGGAAGACTGTTCTGTGGTCAGACGAGTCACGATTCGAAGTTCTTTTTGGAAATCTGGGACGCCGTGTCATCCGGACCAAAGAGGACAAGGACAACCCAGGTTGTTATCAACGCTCAGTTGATCTCTGATGGTATGGGGTTGCATGAGTGCGTGTGGCATGGGCAGCTTGCATGTCTGGAAAGGTACCATCAATGCAGAAAAATATATTCAGGTTCTAGAACAACATATGTTTCCATCCAGACGTCATCTCTTTCAGGAAAGACCCTGCATTTTTCAACAAGATAATGCCAGACCACATTCTGCATCAATCACAACATCATGGCTGCGTAGGAGAAGGATCAGGGTACTGAAATGGCCAGTCTGCAGTCCAGATCTTTCACCTATAGAGAACATTTGGCGCATCATAAAGAGGAAGGTGCAACAAAGAAGGCCCAAGACGATTGAACAGTTAGAGGCCTGTATTAGACAAGAATGGGGGAGCATTCCTATTTCTAAACTTGAGAAACTGGTCTCCTCGGTCCCCAGACGTCTGTTGAGTGTTGTAAGAAGAAGGGGAGATGCCACACAGTGGTGAAAATGGCCTTGTCCCAACTTTTTGGGGATTTGTTGACACCATGAAATTCTGATTCAACATATTTTTCCCTTAAAATGGTACATTTTCTCAGTTTAAACTTTTGTTACGTGATTTATGTTCTATTCTGAATAAAATATTAGAAGTTGGCACCTCCACATCATTGCATTCAGTTTTTATTCACGATTTGTATAGTGTCCCAACTTTTTGGGAATCCGGTTTGTATGTCTATAGAAAACTCTTTAGATCTTGTAGTGTGTCATAAATCCCGGTGACAAATTCAGTCCAGCATTCAAAGTATCAAGCAGTGTTATAAATTTGTATTCCCAAATTCTTCTAGCTTTTTGGGATTTGAAGTTACCTTTTAATATGAGAACTTTCATGTGTTCTACATTGTGTTCTGGGCTACAGAAATGCTTAGCCACAGGAAAGTGTAGCTTCTTCTCTTTAATTGTGTGGTGGTGGGACCTCATCCTTGCATTGAGTCTCTGTCCTGTTTCTCCAACGTAGAGGCCTCTAACAGGACATTTAGTGCAGAGAATCAGATAAACAACATTAGATGTAGAACATGTGAATGTCCCAGGGATCCTATATTCCTGCTGTGTGTTGGGGATCCGGATACTATCTGTTGTCATTATATGGGAACATGTTTTGCATCTTCTTATATTACAGGGATGGGTTCATTTTCTGTGGTACATGGCTAATGTTCCTTAGATTTGGAGGTTGTCGGTAAGCTAGTAAGGGGGGGTCTGGGAAGATTGTTTTTAGTCATTCATCCTTACGTAGTACATGATGTAATTTTTGGGCAGTTTTCCTCAGTACCTCTAGTTGTGGGTTGTAGGTCACAACCAGGGGTATGTGCTGGTTCTGTTTCTTTTCATTGTATTGGAGAAGTTGACTTCTGGGGATCTTGGTGGCTCTTGTGATCTGATCTTCAATTGAAGCAGGATGATAGCCCTGGTGTAAAAAAGGTCCTTTTCAGATATTGTAAATGCTCATCCCTATCTAATGGGCTAGAGCAGATTCTGTTATATCTGACGGCTTGACTATAGATGACGGACTTTTTAATATGTTTGGGGTGTCCAGGTCTCTGAGATAACATCAATTTAGAGACCATAAAACTTTCACACCCCTTAGCTGTAAGATAATTATAGACTCATTCTCAAGATCTTTAATATGTTTTGAAAGAAATAAAAATGTACAATATAGGTGGCTCACTTCCAGTAAAGAATGGTAGCTGTGCTCAGTCCGAGGAAGCTAACCCAAAAAGCTTCAAGTAAAGGAAAGTAAAAATTGGAATATCAAAATATATTAAGTGTCCATCTGTGGTTTAAAAATTATCCACCAGCAAGTTAATACACTCCAGAAAAGTTAATATACTCCAAAAAAGTTAATATACTACCAAAAAAGTTAATATACTCCAAAAAAGTCCATAAAAAAGTTTGTAGAAAAATTTAATTTAAATCGTACCTAGGAAATGTCTATAGATCAATAGATAATAGATCCCAATAATTCATAGGTTGTTTTAAGTTCATAAGTTCATATATATTGTCAATCGATCTCAATATTAACTTTCTTAGTATTCACTAATAGTCAAAGGAAGAGATTAATGGATGCTATCAGATACTTTTATGAATAAATCTTTCATATAGTCGCTCCTCTATTTGAATATATGCTTGTATTAGTAGTAGTTGGATCTCCACCTGGAAGGCAAATTACACAGAGGTACGTTACCCCTCTTCTGTATGTCTCCGGCTCTCCAGGTAGTTGGTGGCGTCCTCGCTGTGCATGTGGGTTGCAGGAAAGTTGCCGTTGCGCGCTTTTATCCTCCAGTGACGTCACTTCCGGGTAGTTGAAGTTGTTCGGCGTGCCACGTGTTCTATGAAGCGGGATTGTTAGAAAATGGAGAGATCTTCTTTTGTATCTACCGCAAATTTGTTCAATGTACTGGCCAGTATCAGTTATGGGACTTATGGCTGCTCTCTCCCCATACGCGTTTCAGAGCCTTCAGCTCCTTCTTCAGTGGGTGTGAGTAGCCATAGTCCTTTTTGCTCATATATACTCTTTTGTTTTAATTGATTAATTAATTTATTAATGTATAAAAATATGAGAAATAAAATATGTATATATCCGAGGCATAAAAGTAGAAAAAATAGAAAAATAGAAAAATATATATAAGAAATAGACAAATAAATAAATGAATACGGATAAAAAATATATATGTAAAAATATATATTTTAAAAAAATATATATAAAAAATACTTCATGTGAGACATAGTGATAAAATTGGTTGGAAATAGAAGCTGATGTATATAAAAATATGTACATAAAGATATTTAATATAGAGATATTTAATATATATATTGGAGGCTATACCAAAAGATGAGATATTGGGGATAGTGGGCTTCTGTATAGTTGTTATTCTGTATATAGTATTCTTGTTGATTGTATCTATTCTTATTCAATGTGTCTGTAATGAATAGAGTGAAAGGGGTGAGAGATCACCCGGGAAGACGGGGTCAAGGTGCTGATAGACAGCTTGACGCTTGACTCCGCATCACCAGGGGACCTCCCACCTAATGTAGAATTATATCTTAGAATCACAGAAAGCCAAATATCTCCATTTCAGCATTGAGGCCCATAGGTATCATTGTATCGAATTCGAAGATTCTCCTTGATTCTACACTTGACATATTTTCTATGTGATTGCCCCCCCTCCAATGGCGCTTAATTCTTTCAAACGCCGTAAAGGTCAATAGTGATAGTTCACTATTATGGTGTTCTTTGAAGTGTTTCGAGACTGTGTGCAATTCGTATCCCTTCGTGATGTTTTCCATATGTTCTGATATTCTCGTTTTTAGAAGTCTTTTGGTCCTACCTACATACTGTTTCTGGCAGGGACACTGTAATAGGTAAATTACGTCCATAGAGTTACAGGACAGGTGTTCTCGGATTTGGTATGTGAAGTCGTTTCGCGTGGACATAACTGTATTTGTTCTTTTAGGAGATTTTGTAGTTTTGCAATTTTTGCATCTTCCGCATCTGAAAAAAACTTTTAGTGAAAGACAATTAGGATTGCTTTTTGTAATTTTCTTTTTTATGGTTGGGGCTATTTTCAGCCCTAAATTCGGGGCTTTGGTATATGTAATGAGAGGTTTCACTGGAAGCATATTACCTATCAATTTGTCTTGATGCCAGTATTTGTGAATGATCTTTTCAACCTTTTTATATTGTGCATTAAAGGGTATTATTAATCTGATATTCTCGTCCTCAGTTTTTGATGAATCTGGCGAGGAGGAGGAGAAAAAGGAGTTCCTATCCATTAATTTTTCCTTTTTAAATGCATTTTCTATTGTTTTCAGTGGGTATTCCTTGGCTAAAAATTATTTTTTTAGGTTATTGGCTTCTACCTCAAATTGGCTGTTTTCCGTGCAATTTCTTTTCAATCTCCTGTATTGACTAGTCAGTATATTTGTGAGCCATCTTGGTAGATGGCAACTAGAATGAATTTTTTGCAATTGGTTTCTGATAAGTACTGCAAAGGAGTTTGGTTCCTGATATTGAAATTGTGAGGTCTAAAAATTCTATCTGTTTATTGCTAATGTTGGAAGTCAGAGTTATGTTATATTCGTTGATGTTGATATCTGTTAAGAATTCTTTTAATTTGTCTTCAGTATCTGCCCATATAAATATAATATCATCTATGTATCTGCGCCAGAGTACCAGGCTCGCTCCCAGTAATGGTGTTATGGTTTCTTGTTCCCATTGCGCCATGAAGATATTGGCATAACTGGGGGCGAACCTGGTACCCATGGCTGTTCCGCGCTTTTGTAGATAAAAAACTGAGCCATAAGAGAAGTAATTATGGTTCAGAATAAAACGTACTCCTTCCATTATATATTTTATTTGTTCTGGGGGTAACAGTTGATGATAGTTGAGTTGTTTGTCCAGAGCTATTATTCCTTGTTCGTGATCAATGATTGTGTATAAGGAGTTGACATTCAATGTGCCGAGAATCCAGGTTTGTTGGTAATCTAGTTGTTCTAGAGTTTTTACTATGTCTGTCGTGTCTTTGATATACGATGGTAATTTTTTAACTGTCGGTTGTAATAGTCGATCTAGATATTGTGATAAGTTTGAAGTAAGTGAGCCGATACCTGAGACAATTGGTCTGCCTGGTGGATTAGTACAATTTTTATGAATTTTAGATAAACAGTAAAAGACCGGTAGTTTATTTTGTGATCCTGTTATAAATTCGAATTCTTGTTCCGTTAATATCCCTGTTTCCTTCCCCTGTAGTCCATAGGTTACTAGATCATTATAGAATTTTTCTGTTGGATCACCTTTGAGGATAGTGTATGTTTGGGGATCCAGCAATTGTTTTTTACACTCTAAGTCATAGTCTTGTACGTTTTGGATTACAACGGCTCCACCTTTATCAGCAGGTCTTATCACTATGTTATGTGTGGATTGAAGTTCTTTGATGGCTATTGTTTCCTTTTTTGCTAGATTACAGTATGTTTTCTTAGTATTTATTATTTTTATGTCAGTCTCTACACATTTCCTAAAAGTTGCTATGTCATCTCCCATTTCTTGTTTGGGATATTATTTTAATTTTAATTTTAACTCTGTATGATAGAAGGTAGAGGGTTTTGTAAGTTCATGTGTTATGGTTTTTTTTAGAAAATATTTTTTCAAACATAATTTTCTAATAAATTTTTCCACCCCTATGTATGTATTGAATTTATCTAGCTTGTGAGTAGGTGAAAATTTTAAGCCCTTATTCAAAAGTTGTTTTTGTGTATCTGTCACGGTCGTGTTGCTGAGATTGACTATATTGCTTAATGTGTCTGGTGTGTCTTGTGGTATCTCAGTGGTCCTCTTTCTGTGTCTCCCTGGTCATATCTTCTTTGTGGTCTGTATTCCTGAGTTCTGTTTGTGTTCCTTATTGGTTGATCTGTTTGTTGGTGATTCCAATATTGTTGTTGTCTGTGAGGGACATTTGTTCGTCTCGATTCGTATTGTTCCTGGGTGGGTGTCTCTCTTTGTGTATTGTTTCTGTGTCTTAAGTTGTAGTGATGTACTGGGGTTTGTGCTCTCGTGTGTCGTTTTGGTGATCGTGAATGGTAATATGACCTTGTTCTGTGGTGTGGCGGAGTCTGATCTAAAAAATGAGTTGACTTTAAGGCTTCGTAGTGATTGTTGGTGGGAACGTTGTATCTTGTTTGTATATTGTTTCTAATTTGATCTTGTTTATTCTTCTTGGGTTTAGTAGTAATGTTTTACTGAGTCAGACTTGTGTTTTCTCTATCCGTTCTTGTGGGCTATTTAGATATTCTGTTTGGTAAGATATTTGTTTATGTTGTTTTAACTTTTTGCTTTTTCTACTCATAATTTTTTGTTCTAAGTTATCTAGACTTGTAAATATTCTCTTTTGCCACATGTTAAAATATTCATCATGTTGTATTCTATCTATTGATTCCCTTAGTTTTGATATTTGTTCAATTGTCTCTTCCAGTATTTCTGTCCGTCTTTTGATTATGAGTTCTATTAGTGTTCTAGATTGAACTTTTAGGAAAGTTCTCATTTATTAGGTCTCTGCTGGTTCCTTTGTTAATAGTAGTCCTTTTGGAATATAATCCATAGTTAGGTATTGGTTAAGTGATTTGATTTCCCACTTTTGTCTTGCAACCCACGTGCACAGCGAGGACGCCGCCGACTACCTGGAGAGCTGGAGACACACAGAAGAGGGGTAACGTACAGTACAGTCCAAAAGTTTGGACACACTTTCTCATTCAAAGAGTTTTCTTTATTTTCATGACTATGAAAATTGTAGATTCACACTGAAGGCATCAAAACTATGAATTAACACATGTGGAATTATATACATAACAAAAAAGTGTGAAACAACTGAAAATATGTCATATTCTAGGTTCTTCAAAGTAGCCACCTTTTGCTTTGATTACTGCTTTGCACACTCTTGGCATTCTCTTGATGAGCTTCAAGAGGTAGTCACCTGAAATGGTCTTCCAACAGTCTTGAAGGAGTTCCCAGAGATGCTTAGCACTTGTTGGCCCTTTTGCCTTCACTCTGCGGTCCAGCTCACCCCAAACCATCTCGATTGGGTTCAGGTCCGGTGACTGTGGAGGCCAGGTCATCTGGTGCAGCACCCCATCACTCTCCTTCATGGTCAAATAGCCCTTACACAGCCTGGAGGTGTGTTTGGGGTCATTGTCCTGTTGAAAATTAAATGATGGCCCAACTAAACGCAAACCGGATGGAATAGCATGCTGCTGCAAGATGCTGTGGTAGCCATGTTGGTTCAGTATGCCTTCAATTTTGAATAAATCCCCAACAGTGTCACCAGCAAAGCACCATCACACCTCCTCCTCCATGCTTCACGGTGGGAACCATGCATGTAGAGTCCATCCGTTCACCTTTTCTGCGTCGCACAAAGACACGGTGGTTGGAACCAAAGATCTCAAATTTGGACTCATCAGACCAAAGCACAAATTTCCACTGGTCTAATGTCCATTCCTTGTGTTCTTTAGCCCAAACAAGTCTCTTCTGCTTGTTGCCTGTCCTTAGCAGTGGTTTCCTAGCAGATATTCTACCATGAAGGCCTGATTCACACAGTCTCCTCTTAACAGTTGTTCTAAAAATGTGTCTGCTGCTAGAACTCTGTGTGGCATTGACCTGGTCTCTAATCTGAGCTGCTGTTAACCTGCGATATCTGAGGCTGGTGATTCGGATTAACTTATCCTCCGCAGCAGAGGTGACTCTTGTCTTCCTTTCCTGGGGCGGTCCGCATGTGAGCCAGTTTCTTTGTAGCGCTTGACGGTTTTTGTGACTGCACTTGGGGACACTTTCAAAGTTTTCCCAATTTTTTGGACTGACCGACCTTAATTTCTTAAAGTAATGATGGCCACTCGATTTTGCTGTGTATCCACCTGACTTCTCCACAACGTAACTGATGTCCCCAACCCCATTTATAAGGCAAGCAATCCCACTTATTAAACCTGACAGGGCACACCTGTGAAGTGAAAACCATTTCAGGTGACTACCTCTTGAAGCTCATCAAGAGAATGCCAAGAGTGTGCAAAGCAGTAATCAAAGCAAAAGGTGGCTACTTTGAAGAATCTAGAATATGACATATTTTCAGTTGTTTCACACTTTTTTTGTTATGTATATAATTCCACATGTGTTAATTCATAGTTTTGATGCCTTCAATGTGAATCTACAGTTTTCATAGTCATGAAAATAATGAAAACTCTTTGAATGAGAAGGTGTGTCCAAACTTTTGGTCTGTACTGTACCTCTATGTAATTTGCCTTCCAGGTGGAGATCCAACTACTACTAATACAGGCATATATTCAAATAGAGGAGCGACTATATGAAAGATTTATTCATAAAAGGATCTGATAGCATCCATTAATCTCTTCCTTTGACTATTAGTGAATACTAAGAAAGTTAATATTGAGATCGATTGACAATATTATCTATATGAACTTAAAACAACCTATTAATTATTGGGATCTATTATCTATTGATCTATAGACATTTCAATTTCATTTTTCTGCAAACTTTTTTATGGACTTTTTTAATGTACTTTTTTTGGAGTATATTAACTTTTTTGGAGTATATTAACTTTTCTGGAGTGTATTAACTTGCTGGTGGAAAATTTTTATACCACAGATGGACACTATATATATTTTGATGAATTATTTTTATATATATAGACACCAATTGATAACTTTAAGGATATTTAAACCTTAACTAGGACACCTATTATATTCCTATTAAGTCATTTATACACCTATTTATAAACTCAGTCACTTATTAGTGAGTATACACATCACTAGTTTTATTAAAACTACACAGACAAGTGAGATTAATCCATATCATCTGACAGAGACATTCTTTTACATTTCCCTTATCTTTATAATCAAAAAAAACTATATTGTTATATCCCACTTGCTGCAAGTGCCATCCATTCATTAAAATGTTTACTTTAATATGTTGTTCTGTTTTTTTTTTCAAATGTCCATTCATTCCCCCCATGCCTCTGTTCTTATTGTATATATATTGCTGTTTCTTCATATAGTCTTGTAGTACGTACCTTTTAGCCATTAAAAGGTATCAAACCTGCAATACTCTTATTTTGTTTCTCTTAATGAGAGCACTAAACTATTTTTACATATTTTATGTTATTTAAAGTAATTTCCCTATCTACATTTGTTTGCAGAGCACTTGCCATTCTCTTAACCCCATTTTGCTGGCATTTGCAGCCCTCTAGCCCTTTCCATTACATTTTAGAGTCACTTTAGTGCTCAAAAGTTCGGGTCCGGGGTCAAGTTCGGGTCACGAACTCAAACTTTTTTTGCGTCGAACCTGAACATCCAGGTGTCCGCTCAACTCTAGTCATATACTAAACAAAGGACCAGGATTTTTAAAAGTATAATTACACGGACATAAGTGGACAAATAAATATACAACCGTCGTCAAGTCTCTGTTGCCAGAGGACAAACATAAAAGATTATATAAAGGAAAGACCTAAAAGTAAAAAGGTTTCATGATACTGGGTTTTTAGACCTTACTGATAAATGAATAAATGCATAAAAGTAAAAAAATAGATAAATATAAATATTTCAAATATATAAATAGTGGGGATCATTCTTCGTTTCCTCAGTAGTTAGCATATTCAAAGGCTTTGTTTATACCAAACGGTGTCAGGGTGTTGAAACGGAAGATCCAAAACATTTTCTTCCGGCTTAATTGTTGGAAGGAATGGGGGACCTATTCTAATGGTGTTATTTTTAGGTGTAAAGGGTTACCCTCATGAACTCTCGCAAAGTGTTTTGGCACGCTATGCATCTCTATCTGGCGCTTGATGTTGGAGTGGTGTTCATTTATTCTTTCCCTTAGTATCTGAGTAGTGTGACCTACATATCTTAGATTATACGGACATTCTAGCAAGTATATTACGTTATATGTACCGAAATTCATGAGTTGCTGTATAGAAATCGATTAATCGGTAATGGCTTTTACAACATGGTAATTAATAATTTCCAAGAAAATTTCAGCAAAGCTCCAACCAGTAATACAAGAAACAGTAAATCTGCTACAAAATCTAGCAAATAATAAGGAAATAGTGATTAAAAATGCCGACAAGGGTGGAGGTAGAGTGGTTATTATAGACCATAGATACTATTTAAACAGAATTTTATCCTATACAAATTATTATGGACTTCTCCGTAAAGATCACCCTAAAGTAAAAAAAAAAAAATCACTTTTTGATTTAATTGATTCAAATTTTGATAAGGAAATAATCAACAAAAGAGAAAGAGATTTCCTGAAAATCCCCCACCCATCAGTCCCTAAGTTTTTTTTTTTTAGCTAAAATATACAAATCCATACAGAATCCACCTTGTAGACATCTAGATGGCAGTCCCTAACTTAGGATACATGCTGGGAAGACAGACAAGACAAATAACGGAACGTGAACAGACCGGGTCAATACCTAGAGAGCTACGCAGTACTAAGGAATGAGCAGAGAATATTCAGGAAAAGACGAGGTCAAATACCAGGATAGAAACGAAGTACAACAGGAGTCCGCAAAGAATCGTCAGGTGGAAGCCGGGGTCAGGACACCAGGAGAGATGCGCAGTACAGGAGGAGCAGGCAGATAATCGTCAGGGAACAGGATCAGGTAGTATTCAGTAGTCCCAAAAAATGCCAGGAACCTAGAATTAACAGGCAACCTGTGGCCAGCAGGCTGCCTGTATTTATAGTGGGGAGTGAGGGTCATGTGACGTGGCCAGCGTCACATGACCGACAGACCGACCAGTCGAGCACCGAGTGATCAGCTCAGCGCTCAAGGCAGACCTAGGAGCAGGGAGCCTCCCAGCTAGCAAAGGCGCCCTGGGAACAAGGTCAAACACAGATCCTCGCTCCCAAAGCTAAGCAGCAGGTCTGCGGCTGATGGGAGACCGAGTGCGCCTTCGGCACCCCGTTACATTAATTCATTTACTTCAAATTTATCTGCATACATAGACCGCATGCTACAAAGATGTCCCTCATATTTAAAAGATACTTTTCACCTCATTGAAACCTTGGAATCAGTCCAATGGGAGGAGGGATTATTATGAGCCACACTAGACATGGCATCATTCTATAGCAACATTCCACACGACTTAGAGATGAAAGCAGTGGAAGGGTTTCTAAAAACGATCCCAACATGCCCCCTTCAGGCAAAGTATTCATTTTAGAATCCATTAGTTCTATATTACATCACAACTATTTCATTTTCAACAATACTTTTTATCTACAAAGGAAAGGTACAGCAATAGTGACGAAATTCACACAATCCTATGCAAATCTATTTATGGGGGCCTTTGAGGATCAAGTACTGTAGGACTATTACGACATCCCAATATCCTTTTTTATCATAGACATTTAGAAGACTTCTAATTTGGAAGGGGGAACCGGGAAATTTGATTCTATTTATAGAAAACAGCAATATGTGGAAAGTTATATTTACCCTTGAACAAAGCACCAAGGAAGCCATCTTCCTTGACATACACCTCAGAATTGAACACAATCAAATATGTACTAAAACACATTTTAAAAATGTTGATGCAAATAGCTACCAAGACTATAAAAGTTGTTACCAGCAAAAACGGGGTAAAAAAATATTCTCTACAGCCAGGTGAAAAGGGTAAGAAGGAACTGTTTGAATGATCTAGTAATGAAAGAATAAATTAAGACTTTGAGTGCTAGATTTAGAGAAAATGGCTACCCTAAAAAATGAGTTGAAGACTCAGCCAAGAGAGCTTCCACTGCAAGTCAGAAGGACAGCCTAAAACCATCTAATAAGAAACCTCTAGACATCACCATAAGCAGCAAAGATAACAGTATTTTTAAGTTCAGTATGACTACAGGCTATAATTCCAAACATACCACATATCAGACACATCCTAGCCAAAGACTGGAAGATCCTATAAAATGATCTGATTTTAGGCAAAGATAACCCAAAAAAAAACAATTCTGACCTTCCGTAGAGCCAAAATCCTTAAAAACATTTTGGCCCCCTTTTGTCCAAAAATGCTTTAAGACAAAGGAGAGAAGGAGCATATAGATTTGGTATCAATGTAAATGCTGTAATATCATTCACCATGGAACAAAAGAGATTACTATCCCCACTACCAATGAATCTATCACTATACAGTAACACAAGATTAGCGGCAAATATAACGCAATATACTTGCTAGAATGTCCGTGTAATCTAAGATATGTAGGTCGCTCTATTCAGACACAAAGGGAAAGAATGAATGAACACAGCTCCAACATCAAGCACCAGATAAAGACACATAGTATACCAAAACACTTTGCGAGAGTTCATGAGGGTAACCCTTTACACCTAAAAGTAACACCATTAGAATGGGTCCCCCATTCATTCCAACAATTAATCTGGAAGGAAATTTTTTGGATCTTCCGTTTCAACACCCTGACACCGTTTTGTCTAAACTAAGCCCTTAATTATGCTAACTACTGAGGAAACGAAGAAAGATCCCCACTATATGCATACTTCTGTTATGATATTTGAAATATTTATATTTATCTGCTAGCAGAAGGACCCGGCTTTGCACAGGTATATTTCATCTACCTTTAAAGAGGACCTTTCACCGATTAGGACACTGTGAACTAAGAATACAGAAATGGAGAGCGGACCCCGGGGATCTCACTGCACTTACTATTATCCCTGGGCGCCGCTCCGTTCTCCCGGTATAAGCTCCGGTATCTCCGGCCACTAAGTTATAGTAGGCGGAGATTTCAGTCACTAAGCTTTGGTAGGCGGAGTCTGCCCTTGTTCTGCTCTAGCGCTGGCTAATCGCAGCGCAGAGCTCACAGCCTGGGAGGTTATTTTCTCCCAGGCTGTGAGCTCTGCAATGCAATTGGCCAGCGCTACAGAAGAACAAGGGCAGACTCCGCCTACCATAATTTTGTGACTGGAGATACCGGAGGGCATAGCAGGAGAACAGAGCGGCGTCCAGGGATAATAGTAAATGCAGTGAGATCCCCGGGCGCCGCTCTCCATGTCTGTATTCTTAGTTCACAGTGTCATAATCAGTGAAAGGTCCTCTTTAACATTTAATGTTTGTGTGTGTGCCGTTAAAATATATTGTCAGTATCTCTCATAACAGTGACCTCTACAGCACTCCGCCCCTTTAACAGTGAACTCCACAGTCCCCCACCCCTTAACACTGACCCCCCACAGTTCCCCGACACTTTAAAATGGGACATTCACAGCAGCTCATCCCCTTAACTTTGACCTTCACAGCAGCCCACCCCTTTTAACAGTGAGTTTCACAACATCCCGCTGCCTTACCAGTTACCTCCTCAGGGGCCCGCCCTCTAAACAGTGACCTCCACAGTCCCCCGCTGCCTTAACAGTGACCTCACAGTACCCTGTTGCCTTAACAGTGAGCTCAATAGCAGTTGCCCCGTTAATAGGGGCTCCTGCCCACTTAACAGTGACCTCCACAGTCTATGCCCTTTTAACAGTGACCTCCAAAGCAGCCTGCCCCCTTAACAGTAATATTAACAGTGAACGCCTCTTTAACAGTGACCTCCACAGCGCCTTGTCCCTTTAATGCTAGGGCTACACGATGAAATGTGTCAGGCAACATTTTGTCTCAACAATTTTTATAATGATAGGCTATGGTGTTGCACTGCGACATGTGACATGCTGCAACTGCGACAGTTGCAAAAAATTCATCCAAGATCGATTTTTCTGCGAATGTCACATGTTGCAGTGCAAAACCATAAACTATCATTATAAAAATTGTTGTTGTCGTTGTGTAGCCCTAGTCTAAAGCTGACCTACAGAAGTGAAGAAAAATGGCTGGGTTGTTATGGAAACCTGGGGTAAAACTGTGTATATGTGGAGACTAAGGGCCTGTGAGATTCTATTGGCTGATAAGGAACATGTGACTGTGTGTATGGCAGTTGGGATATGAAGAGAAAGTCTTGCAGGATCATATTGGCTAATGCAGGTCATTTTTTGGGAATATCTTAGGAAGGGTAAGTCCTAGAGAGCTGTGACCCCACAAGATTTTTCCCAGATAACAAGGGATGTGTTTACTTAGTTTTGTTGAAATCGATGGTTGCGTTTTTGAGTGATCACGGAACAGACATACACACACACACACACAGTTGCAAGAAAAAGTATGTGAACCCTTTGGAATGATATAGATTTCTGCACAAATTGGTCATAAAATGTGATCTGATCTTCATCTAAGTCACAACAATAGACAATAACAGTCTGCTTAAACTAATAACACACAAAGAATTAAATGTTAAAATGTTTTTATTGAACACACCACGTAAACATTCACAGTGCAGATGGAAAAAGTATGTGAACCCCTAGACTAATGACATCTCCAAGAGCTAATTGGAGTGAGGTGTCAGCCAACTGGAGTCCAATCAATGAGATGAGATTGGAGGTGTTGGTTACAGCTGCCCTGCCCTAAAAAACACACACCAGTTCTGGGTTTGCTTTTCACAAGAAGCATTGCCTGATGTGAATGATGCCTTGCACAAAAGAGTTCTCAGAAGACCTACGATTAAGAATTGTTGACTTGCATAAAGCGGGAAAGGGTTATAAAAGTATCTCCAAAAGCCTTGCTGTTCATCAGTCCACGGTAAGACAAATTGTATATAAATGGAGAAAGTTCAGCACTGCTGCTACTCTCCCTAGGAGTGGCCGTCCTGTAAAGATGACTGCAAAAGCACAGCGCAGACTGCTCAATGAGGTGAAGAAGAATCCTAGAGTGTCAGCTAAAGACTTACAAAAGTCTCTGGCATATGCTAACATCCCTGTTAGCGAATCTACGACACTAAACCAGAATGGATTTCATGGGAGGATACCACAGCGGAAGCCACTGCTGTCCAAAAAAAACATTGCTGCGTGTTTACAGTTTGCACAAGAGCACCTGGATGTTCCACATCAGTACTGGCAAAATATTCTTTGGACAGATGAAACCAAAGTTGAGTTGTTTGGAAGAAACACACAACACTATGTGTGGAGAAAAAGAGGCACAGCACACCAACATCAAAACCTCATCCCAACTGTGAAGCGTGGTGGTGGGGGCATCATGGTTTAGGGCTACTTTGCTGCGTCAGGGCCTGGACGGATTGCTATCATGGAAGGAAAAATGAATTCCCAAGTTTATCAAGACATTTTGCAGGAGAACTTAAGGCCACCTCTCCACCAGCTGAAGCTCAACAGAAGATGGGTGTTGCAACAGGACAACAACACAAAGCATAGAAGTAAATCAACAACAGAATGGCTTAAACAGAAGAAAATACGCCTTCTGGAGTGGCCCAATCAGAGTCCTGACCCCAACCCGATTGAGATGCTGTGGCATGACCTCAAGAAAGCGATTCACACCAGACATCCCAAGAATATTGCTGAACTGAAACAGTTCTGTAAAGAGGAATGGTCAAGAATTACTCCTGACCGTTGTACACGTCTGATCTGCAACTACAGGAAACATTTGGTTCAACTTATTGCTGCCAAAGGAGGTTCAACCAGTTATTAAATCCAAGGGTCACATACTTTTTCCACCTGCACTGTGAATGTTTACATGGTGTGTTCAATAAAAACATGGTAACATTTAATTCTTTGTGTGTTATTAGTTTAAGCAGACTGTGATTGTCTATTGTTGTGACAATCAGATCACATTTTATGACCAATTTGTGCAGAAATCCATATCATTCCAAAGGGTTCACATACTTTTTCTTGCAACTGTATATACATCCTTCTTTTTATATATATATATATATATATATATATATATATGAAACGAAAAAAGGACAGCACTCCAAGTAAAAGTGATGATGATTAATCACCCATGTGCAGGCAACGTTTCAGCTCATACAAGAGCCTTTATCAAGCAATGAACACAGTAAAAGAAGGGGCATATATAGGCCAACCCCTATGACATCACAAAATAATCAATTAACAATAAAGTGCAAATAGTGCATCAATAATGTATAGAAAAAATACACAAAAATGTGAGACAGTGTAAAATACAATGACCAATCAATAATATATCCAATACATTATATAATAAATGCATAATCGCACAGAACTGTATAAAGATAAGTTGATTAGTCAATACATATCAGGTGTATAAGGTATATACTAAGTGGGAAGGACAGAACGATGCTGCAAAAAAAGGAGGAGCGATAGCCTACCCTGTGTTACCAGCCATGTCACACACGCCATGTACCGCCATTGCGGCGTTCGGATGGGTCCAGTGCGCAAGCGCCAAGTCACGTGAAGAGCAAGATGTAACTTCCGCAAATGACGCAGCCCGGGCATGCGCATAGAGGTAAAGAGCTGCGTCGGCCATCTTGGAAATGGTACAAAGCCTCAGATGTAGAAAAAAGCGCAGATAATAAACCGCATTGTACATGCGATAATCGTGTGGCGAAAATATGCGCAAAGAAGTAAAGAAACAATACTGCTAAGCAATATGTAGTTATTCATCAATGTGTGTGCGCCAGCCTGATAATGGACAGAATAGCGCTAAACGGAAATAATGCCGTTTGCCTGTTAGTGTGTCCATGGGGAACAAGAAAGAGGATGCATACATGAGATGCAGCCCATTTCGAGAAGGCACCAACTGGAGCAAAACCCGCAACACAGCTGCAGGCATGTCACAAAAGGGCCCATAGTTCCCAATGAACACACAATCATTAAGGACACACAATGAACAACATAGTGCATTAAATAAGAAAAAAATAAGAAAAAAATGCATCCAGACTCAAAAACCATGGACAATGTTTCAAGACATGTGGGCAATTGTGGAACACATCGGGTACGCTTCACCTCATCAACCTGCAGCATCATTCTCCCTATTGCCAAACACTTCACAGAGTTTCAACACTCCGAAAGAGATCTTAAATGTTGGGCCATTGACCACATTCCCATGCCCAGACGTGGGGGCAATAGGGTGTTGATTCTGAGGAAAAGAGAGCTTTTCTGGATCTATGCTCTCAATAGCCTGAGACCCAATGGACTCAATGCGGATTATAATCCGGGGTTATATATTTAGAGTATTAGTTTGCCCCACAATTGTCATATATGCGTTATGTGTTTCTCTTGAGGATACTTAGTGTATTATGAACCAGTTAAGCCAGTTTCTCATTTTCTCCTTTTTCTTCTTTTTTCACAGACAAGAATGATGCTGCAGGTTGATGAGGTGAAGCGTACCCGATGTGTTCCACAATTGCCCACATGTCTTGAAACATTGTCCATGGTTTTTGAGTCTGGATGCATTTTTTTCTTATTTTTTTCTTAATTAATGCACTATGTTGTTCATTGTGTGTCCTTAATGATTGTGTGTCCATTGGGAACTATGGGCCCTTTTGTGACATGCCTGCAGCTGTGTTGCGGGTTTTGCTCCAGTTGGTGCCTTCTCGAAATGGGCTGCATCTCATGTATGCATCCTCTTTCTTGTTCCCCATGGACACACTAACAAGCAAACGGCATTATTTCCGTTTAGCGCTATTCTGTCCATTATCAGGCTGGCGCACACACATTGATGAATAACTACATATTGCTTAGCAGTATTGTTTCTTTACTTCTTTGCGCATATTTTCGCCACACGATTATCGCATGTACAATGCGGTTTATTATCTGCGCTTTTTTCTACATCTGAGGCTTTGTACCATTTCCAAGATGGCCGACGCAGCTCTTTACCTCTATGCGCATGCCCGGGCTGCGTCATTTGCGGAAGTTACATCTTGCTCTTCACGTGACTTGGCGCTTGCGCACTGGACCCATCCGAACGCCGCAATGGCGGTACATGGCGTGTGTGACATGGCTGGTAACACAGGGTAGGCTATCGCTCCTCCTTTTTTTGCAGCATCGTTCTGTCCTTCCCACTTAGTATATACCTTATACACCTGATATGTATTGACTAATCAACTTATCTTTATACAGTTCTGTGCGATTATGCATTTATTATATAATGTATTGGATATATTATTGATTGGTCATTGTATTTTACACTGTCTCACATTTTTGTGTATTTTTTCTATACATTATTGATGCACTATTTGCACTTTATTGTTAATTGATTATTTTGCGATGTCATAGGGGTTGGCCTATATATGCCCCTTCTTTTACTGTGTTCATTGCTTGATAAAGGCTCTTGTATGAGCTGAAACGTTGCCTGCACATGGGTGATTAATCATCATCACTTTTACTTGGAGTGCTGTCCTTTTTTCGTTTCCTATTGATGGGGTAAGCTGCTACATCCCTGGACATAGCACCCTTTTTGTATTCCGGTGCCGCCATTGCTTTCCTTTTTTATATATATATATATATATATTCAACGAATGAAGAGGCAGCACTTCCAGTTTTTGGTGAGAGGGTGACGACCCCAAACTTTCTTCCCAGCAACGTTTCAGCCTTCTCAATGAGGCCTTTGTCAAGCTACAACAGTGCTAAAATGTGGGATCTATATACCCACAATTCATTACAAATTCAGTGCAATCAGTGAAACCACATGTTAACAATAAAATCACATGACCATCAGACATCATAATATCACATGACTTTCTGTGTACATTCAATGTTTGTATCAAAAGGATAAAACTATCGTAAAACCCCTTATAACATCAATCAATAGTGTGGATCTTACATCCTAGGCATTATATAGTTTATATACGGTAATCTGATATACAGTGTTCTAGTCCCTTAAATCTGGCATCTAATCTAACATAAGTGAACAAAAAGTGCACTAAACATTAAGGGTTAAAAATCACCAGTTCATTATACAGCTGTATCTTGTTACATATTAAAAACTCATGGGACTAACCGTCATGGAACAGCCGAGTGCACCTGCTTCAGCGTCTCCCCATCTGCCAAGCGCATGCGCCGCGCAGTGCGTCCCTCGTCCACCTCCCCACGTGGCCGTGTGGTTCAGCGTCTTGGAGGAGAAGCCAGCCTCTCTGAGGAATCTTGCACCCAGTGCACAACATCTGACTGTGCTGCTGCACTATTCGTGGTATTATATATATATATTTACTTTTATGTATTTACTAGCAGAAGGACCCGTCTTCGCATGGGGATATTTCATTTAATGTTTCTGTGTGACAGTATCCCCCATAGCTGTGACCTCTACAGCACCCCGCCCCCTTAACAGTAAACTCCACTGCCTCTCACTCTGTAACACTGACCCCCCCACAGTGCCCCGCCTACTTACAATGGGACATCTACAGCAGCCCGTCTCCTTAACTTTGAGCTTCACAGCAGCCCACCCCTTTAACAGTGAGTTTAACAGCACCTCGCTCCCTTGACATTGACCTTCTCAGGGGCACACCCCCTTAACAGTGACCTATACAGCACCCTACCCCTTTAACAGTGACCTCCACAGTGCCTGCCCCCTTAACAGTGACCTCAACAGTGCACACCCATTTAACAGTGACCTCCACAGTGTCTGCCCCTTTGATAGTGACCTTCACAGTGCCCACCCCTTTAACAGTGACCTCCAAAGTGCCCACCCCCTTAACATTGACCTCCACAGTGCCCGTCCCTTTAATAGTGACCTCCACAGTATCCTCCCCTTTAACAGTGACCTCCACAGTGCCCTCCCCTTTAACAGTGACCTGCACGGTGCCCTCCCCTTTAATAGTGACCTCCACAGGGCCCTGCCCCATTAAGGCTAGGGCTACACAACTACATGTGTTGCGCTACAATTTTTATAATGATAGGATATGGTATTGCACTGCAGTATGCGACAGCGACAAAAGAAAATGGATGCATGCAGCAGTGTAGTTGTGCCCTATGTGTCGTGCGACTTGGGTTGGCAGGGTTGTTATGGAAACCTTGAGTAAAGCTGTATGTGTGGAGAGTAAGGGCTTGCAAGCTTCTATTGGCTGATAAGGGACATGTAACCATGTGTATGGCAGTTGGCATATAAAGATAAAGGTGTAAACTTGTTAGGTAATGGGAATAGCTCACTTCTATGTGATACGGATCAGGTGCTCTAGTCCAAAGAAGCTGTATCACCCATACAGATAGAAAATTGTGAATAAAGAGAAAATTATGGACTGGCACTCTGTATGTGTGGATAAAAACAATCCTTAATACAATATAAAGTGATCACGTACATTTAATATTTAAAACAATGAACAATATAGTACACAGTAAAATTCAATAAATGCAATTGTCACCTGGGGGTATACAGATAAATGAATAAATCAATAGCGAAATATAGCTGGGGATCGATGGTATGGAACAAAGCAGACAAATGGTACAATGGTTCTTAGAAAGGATAATAGTCTGTTCCCCAATCCACAGGCCTCTGTGGGAAAAGAGAAGTCCTGTCTGACTGCAAATAATGGGTCAATGTCCAAGTTGTTGGAGCAATGTAATGCTGGCTTGTATTATCCTGAACCCTATATAGGGTCTTACCTTCTCCTTGGTCGAGGCAATATATGTAGAATTGCAGCCTTCCAGACCTGAATGTTGAAGGAAATGTTCTTTTGGAACAAGCGCTGCTGCGTTAGTTATCTCTGGCTTGTTCGTACGGACGCCAGCATGTCACGTGGTCACGTCTCAAGCCGTAGCATGTAATTCACCGCTAGAAGTATCGCAGGACTTGGTGCCGAGATTTCGGATGGAAGAAACTGTGACGGAATTCGGAGCGCTCCAATCTTTTCAAATTTTCTGCAGATATTTGTAAAGAGGCCTCTTTATTGTCCAAAGGGAGCAGTACGCTGGTTCACGCCAGATGCGTTTCGGGGACCTCTTACCCCTTCCTCAGTGGCAGCTACTCTCCCATTTTGGACTGGCTATTTATAGACCGCCCAGGTCTGTCCAAATTGATGGTGTGGAGTCAGTAATCCAGGATTCGGCTTTGTTTCTATAAGTGCGGCTTTTTATGCGTTTTTTTCAACTGCATATGATCATGCGTTTTTTATTTCCTATATGCGTTTTTTTGGAAATATTGTATCTTGCAGTGAATAGTCACCACCCAGAAAAAATGGTTATTGTATCATGTTGCATTTAAAGTGGCAACTTGAGTATAAAATATACCCATTCCTCGCTGTTGGTTTTTGGAATGTTCGACATATATATTTATCTCCCTTTTTAGTAATATTTAGATCTAGAAATTCTGTCTCAAGTTTATTGATGTTAGCTGTAAAAGTCAAGTTGTATATATTGGTGTTTAATTCTGAGATAAATGACTGTAGGGTAGTTTCATTACCCCTCCAGATCAGGATAACGTCATCAATATATCTCTGCCAGAGTACCAGGCTGCCCCCTCTAGATGGATCGATGAACAAGCTCTCCCAATATGCTAGGAACTAATTTGCATAACTATATTGATGACGTTATCCTGATCTGGAGGGGTAATGAAACTACCCTACAGTCATTTATCTCTGAATTAAACACCAATATATACAACTTGACTTTTACAGCTAACATCAATAAACTTGAGACAGAATTTCTAGATCTAAATATTACTAAAAAGGGAGATAAATATATATGTCGAACATTCCAAAAACCAACAGCGAGGAATGGGTATATTTTATACTCAAGTTGCCACTTGCCATATTGGTTGATGAACGTACCTTTCGGACAATTTCGTCGGATCAAAAGAAATTGCACTGAGAATTCCCAATATCTAGAGGAAGCCCAGACACTTAAAAATAGATTTATTGAAAAAGAATATCCTACACACGTGTTAGAACGAGCACTCTGTAAGGCAAATTAAATACCTAGAGAATCCTTTTTTGTAAATAATAATAGAAACAACACAAGGGGAGAAAATATAGATTTTAGGATTATATTGCCCTTTTCCAAACAACATAAACAAGTTGAACATATTATCAACAAATATTGGAATTTGTTAACCCAAGACAAAACAATAGGTCCACTTATACCTATCAAACCGAAAATTACATATACAAGAGCACAAAATTTAGGACTCAAAATTGCTCCTTCTATCAAACACAAATCTAATAAAATTTCCCCTCATATAAACAATTGGATCAATTTAATTAAAAGGGTTCTTTAGATGTGGCAAGTGCCAAGGTTGTAAGATAACCAAACCCCCTAAAAAGATCACAGAAGTTACCTCAACTCAAAACAATTTCTCAATGACTATAAGAAGCTTCCTTAACTGCAATACCTCAAGTGTGATCTATTTGATCCAATGTCCCTGCAACAAGCAGTATATTGGGAGGACAAAACGATCCCTTAAAGTTAGAATAAGTGAACATCTGCGAAATATCAAAAATGGTTACATGAAACATGCACTATCGAAGCATTTTAAAGAATTCCATGACAAAAACCCGAAAGGTATATCCTTTATGGCGCTACAAAAAAATCGACAAACATTGGCGTGGTGGCAAACATATTGAAAAAATGTCTAGAGCCGAATCAAGACTCATCTTTGATTTCGGCAGTCTCATTCCAATGGGTTTGAACGCCGAATTAGAGATCTTTGGCTTTCTGTAGATTTGGGCTGCATGTCTGGCACCCGATGGAGAGTCTCATGTCAAGGCTGTTTTATCAGCACTGAGACTCCCCCTCTGGGCCAGACTTGTACCTCCTTACCATCATCACCACAGATCGAATCCCTTGTATGAAACTGAATTGATAACTATTGCTTTTTATTTCTTCATTGATATATTTCTGTGCTCCATAATGATTTTATATTATTTGATATCTCATATTTTATTACCTATTGATTTTCAGGTATTTTATATATTTTTTAACATTTTAATGTTTTTATAGTTATTTATATATTTTCATTTAAATGCAACATGATACAATAACCATTTTTTCTGGGTGGTGACTATTCACTGCAAGATACAATATTTCCAAAAAAACGCATATAGGAAATAAAAAACGCATGATCATATGCAGTTGAAAAAAACGCATAAAAAGCCGCACTTATAGAAACAAAGCCGAATCCTGGATTACTGACTCCACACCATCAATTTGGACAGACCTGGGCGGTCTATAAATAGCCAGTCCAAAATGGGAGAGTAGCTGCCACTGAGGAAGGGGTAAGAGGTCCTCGAAACGCGTCTGGCGTGAACCAGCGTACTGCTCTCTTTGGACAATAAAGAGGCCTCTTTACAAATATCTGCAGAAAATTTGAAAAGATTGGAGCGCTCCGAATTCCGTCACAGTTTCTTCCATCCGAAATCTCGGCACCAAGTCCCGCGATACTTCTAGCGGTGAATTACATGCTACGGCTTGAGACGTGACCACGTGACATGCTGGCGTCCGTACGAACAAGCCAGAGATAACTAACGCAGCAGCGCTTGTTCCAAAAGAACATTTCCTTCAACATTCAGGTCTGGAAGGCTGCAATTCTACATATATTGCCTCGACCAAGGAGAAGGTAAGACCCTATATAGGGTTCAGGATAATACAAGCCAGCATTACATTGCTCCAACAACTTGGACATTGACCCATTATTTGCAGTCAGACAGGACTTCTCTTTTCCGCAGAGGCCTGTGGATTGGGGAACAGACTATTATCCTTTCTAAGAACCATTGTACCATTGTACCATTTGTCTGCTTTGTTCCATACCATCGATCCCCAGCTATATTTCGCTATTGATTTATTCATTTATCTGTATACCCCCAGGTGACAATTGCATTTATTGAATTTTACTGTGTACTATATTGTTCATTGTTTTAAATATTAAATGTATGTGATCACTTTATATTGTATTAAGGATTGTTTTTATCCACACATACAGAGTGCCAGTCCATAATTTTCTCTTTATTCACAATATAAAGACCTACAGGCTTTTATTGGCTAATGCAGGTAATTTTTTGGGAATATCTCAGGAACTGTACCTCCTAGAGAGCTGAGATCCCCACAAGATTTCTTTCCAGGTAGCAAGGGATGTGTATACCAAGTTTTGTTGAAATCGATGGTAGCGTATTTTAGTGAATGCGGAACATATATACACACATACGTCCATTTTTTGATATTATATATTATATTATACATATATATATATATATATATATATATATATATATATATATATATTCATTTATCGGTAACGTCTAAAAACCCAATATCATGAAACCTTTTTAGGCTACTTTCACACTTGCGTTCAGAGCGGATCCGCCCAGACGGATCCGCTCATATAATGCAGACGATGGGATCCGTTCAGAACGGATCCATCTGCATTATATTGTAGAAAAAATTCTAAGTGTGATAGTAGCTTCAGACAGATCCGTTCTGACTTTACATTGAAAGTCAATGGGGGACGGATCCGTTTGAAAATTGAGCCATATAGTGTCAAATTCAAACGGATCCGTCCCCATTGACTTACATTGTAAGTCTGGACGGATTCGTTTGCCTCCGCACGGCCAGGCGGACACCCGAACGCTGCAAGCAGCATTCAGGTGTCCGCCTGCTGAGCGTAGCGGAGGCCAAACGCTGCCAGACTGATGCATTCTGAGCAGATCCGCATCCACTCAGAATGCATTAGGGCTGGACGGATGCGTTCGGGGCCGCTTGTGAGAGCCTTTAAACGGAACTCACAAGCGGAGCCCCGAACGTAAGTGTGAAAGTAGCCTAACTTTTAGGTCTTTCCTTTATATAATCTTTTATGTTTGTTCTCTGGCAACAGAGACGGTTGTATATTTATTTGTCCACTTATATCTGTGTAATTATTGTTTTAAAAATCCTTGTCCTTTAGTGTACAACCCCTTTTCAGTATACATAAAGTACCTATTAAGCATTTATTATCTATTTTTTGTTCTATTTATTCCGTTTTAACAATTTCCAAGTTTTGATGTTTTGTGACTGAAATGTATGTGTGTATGTATACAGTGGGGCAAAAACGTCTTTAGTCAGTCACCAATTGTGCAAGTTCTTCCACTTAAAAAGATGAGAGAGGCCTGTAATTTTCATCATAGGTATACCTCATACCTATGAGAGACATAATGAGAAAAAAAAATCCAGAAAATCGCATTGTCTGATTTTTAAAGAATTTATTTGCAAATTGTGGTGGAAAATAAGTATTTGGGCAATAATAAAAGTTCATCTCAATACTTTGTTATATACCCTTTGTTGGCAATGACAGAGGTCAAACGTTTTCTGTAAGTCTTCACACACTGTTGCTTGTATTTTGGCCCATTCCTCCATGCAGATCTCCTCTAGAGCAGTGATCTTTTGGGGCATTCGCTGGGCAACACGGACTTTCAACTCCCTCCAAAGGTTTTCTATGGGGTTGAGATCTGGAGACTGGCTAGGCCACTCCAGGGCCTTGAAATGCTTCTTACAAAGCCACTCCTTCGTTGCCCGGGCGGTGTGTCTGGGATCATTGTCATGCTAAAAGACCCAGCCACGTTTCATCTTCAATGCCATTGCTGATGGATCAGTCTTTCCTTTACACGGGGATCAGTCGTCCTGGTCCCTTTGCAGAAAAACAGCCCCAAAGCATGATGTTTCCACCCCCATGCTTCACAGTAGGTATGGTGTTCTATGGATGCAACTCACCATTCTTTCTCCTCAAAACACGACCAGTTATGTTTTTACCAAAAAGTTCTACTCTAGTTTCATCTAACCATATGACATTCTCCCAATCTTCTTCTGGATCATCTAAATGCTCTCTAGCAAACTTCACACGGGCCCAGACATGTACTGGCTTAAGCAGGGGGACACATCTGGCACTGCAGGATTTGAGTCCCTAGCGCGGTTACTACTTTGGTCCCAGCTCTCTGCAGGTCATTCACTAGTTCCCCCGTGTGGCTCTGGGATTTTTGCTCACCATTCCTGTGTTCATTTTGACCCCACGGGGTGAGATCTTGCATGAAGCCTCAGATCGAGGGAGATTATCAGTGGTCTTGTATGTCTTCGATTTTCGAATAATTGCTCCCACAGTTGATTTCTTCACACAAAGCTGCTTGCCTATTGCAGATTCAGTCTTCCCAGCCTGGTGCAGGTCTACAATTTTGTTTCTGGTGTCCTTCGACAGCTCTTTGGTCTTGGCCATAGTGGCGTTTGGAGTGTGACTGAGGTTGTGGACAGGTGTCTTTTATACTGATAACAAGTTCAAACAGGTGCCATTACTACAGGTAAGGAGTGGAGGACAGAGGAGCCTCTTAAAGAAGAAGTTACAGGTCTGTGAGAGCCAGAAATCTTGCTTGTTTGTAGGCAACCAAATACTTATTTTACAGAGGAATTTACCAATTAATTCATTAGAAATCCTACAATGTGATTTCCTGTATTCTTCCCCCCATTCTGTCTCTCACAGTTGAAGTGTACCTATGATGTTGTAACAGGGTGCCGAAGGCGCACTCGGTCTCCCATTAGCCGCAGACCTGCTGCTTAGCTTTGGGAGCAAGGATCTGTGTTTAACCTTGTTCCCAGGGCGGCTTTGCTAGCTGGGAGGCTCCCTGCTCCTAGGTCTGCCTAGAGCGCCGAGCTGATCACTCGGTGCTCGATTGGTCGGTCTGTCGGTCATGTGACGCTGGCCACGTCACATGACCCTCACTCCCCACTATAAATACAGGCACCTTGAAAAAGCTGTACGCGAAACGTGCGTTGGGGAGTGGACCGGTGGTGTTGCTGCACGATACATTCAAATCAATTGGTTAGTATATTTATCCCATCATGTGTCAAATGTAATCTTGATTATTTTTATTGCCTTAGCTTTGACAAACCTGGTGTATATCTTCACACCAGTTTGTGGCAAACTCTGATATACATATATGTGGATATTATTCTGGTATCTAATAGCTATAGCTTGTGGATACTATACGTCCATCTATTGATGACCAATTGGGTATAATTATGCACTTGCACTTTATCTTTGGACATATGCACCGGCAGCCCACCATCGGTTCCCTTGGTTTTTAATATGTATTGTAACCTGTGTGTATTGTCCTATTTGTGACCAGTGCTGATCATGTGTCTTTTTTGTGATTGTCATAATAAAATTTAGTTATTTTTGGACTACTGTAGTCTATATCTTTTGAATTGAAGTGTATTTTACTTATCTCACTCCTTCAATCGGTTATATATAAATACAGGCAGCCTGCTGGGCACAGGTTAATTCTAGGTTCCTGGCATTTTGTTGGACTACTGAATACTACCTGATCCTGTTCCCTGACGATCCTTTGCCTGCTCCTCCTGTACTGCGCATCTCTCCTGGTATCCTGACCCCGGCTTCCACCTGACGATTGTTTGCGGACTCCTGTTGTACTTCGTTTCTATCCTGGTATTTGACCTTGGCTTTTCCTGACTATTCTCTGCTCATTCCTACTGCTTAGCTCTCTAGGTATTGACCCGGTCTGTTCACGTTCCGTTATTTGTCTTGTCTGTCTTCCCAGCATGTATCCTAAGTTAGAGACTGCCGTCTAGCTGTCCCCTGTCATTAGGACTTGTGAGGCAAGTAGGCAGGGCCAGGGGTGAGGGTGGAGTGCAGTGGTCACTATCCTCCCCCCTGTGTGTAGTGTACGTGACCGTCACAGATTAACAGGCCATAACCTAACCACTGTATCATGAATCCTCTGGTGACCCTGACTGACCATGTCTCTAACCTGATGCAGATGGTGCAGGAGCTAGGGGAGAAACTCTGTTCTTTTGAGCTAGAACAAGGTACTTCCATCCCTCAGGCCTCCAGTCCGCATTTAGAGCCCCCAGATTAAGCTTCCTGAGCCCTTTTCTGGAGATCGGAAGAAGTTTCTTTCCTTTAAAGAAAATTGTAAACTTTTTTTCCGTTTGCGCCCCGCATCCTCTGGCCCCGAGAGTCAACGCATGGTCATTGTCATTTCCCGGTTACAGGGTGATGCCCAGGACTGGGCATTTTCTTTATCTGCTGACGCCAGTTGTTTAACAACAGTTGAGGTTTTTTCAGGCCCTGGGTACCCTGTATGATGAACCAGACAGGGTAGCCGAGACTGCTCTAAAGGTTCTGGTTCAGGGCAATCTACCTGCGGAGGAGTATTGCACCCAATTCAGAAGGTGGTGTGTTCCCTTAGGATGGAATGAACCAGCACTTAAGAGTCGGTTCAGGTCAGGTCTGTCTGATAACTTAAAGGATCTTCTAGTGAGTTATCAGCTTCCAGAGACTCTAGAGGAGATAATGACCCTTGTAGTCCGACTAGACCGACGGGTTAGAGAGAGACGACAGAAACGACAGTTCTCTCCTCAGGTGGTAGTTCAGCCTGAGGTCTATCCCAGAAACAACGCTGAGGTCTCTACCGAAGAACCCATGCAGGTCGGCATGACTCAAAGGAATCTGCGCCGCAGACGTGGAGTGTGTTTTTACTGCGGAGATCCTGACCATTGGATCAACCAGTGTCCTAAGAAGGCCCTCTCCGTTAAGTCTCCTAAGGCAAGACAACCTAAAGACCAGGTACACCCTGATATTACAAAATGTAAGCTTTTGGTACCTATAACAATATCTCTGAGGGTTAATAAATGGCCGGGTAAGGCCTTTATTGACTGGTTCAGCGGCCAGCTTCATTGACTCTGAGTACGCCATTAGACTGGGTATTCACATTTTTTATCTTCCTACACCTATCCATGTTATGGCTATTGACGCCACTCCCCTGGTAGGTGGTATGGTGAGGTCATGTACCTCAGAGATTTCTTTAACCGTGGGGGTGTGCCACTCTGAGAAATGTTCCCTCTTAGTCCTTGAGAACTTACCGGTCGAGGTGGTACTAGGGTTGCCTTGGCTCCGATCACACAACCCCACTATTGATTAGTCCAGGGGGGAGTTGGTGAAATGGGGACCCAAGTGTGACTCGTGCTTGTCTGTGGTACAAGCTGGGGTCTTAGTAGAATCTGATATATTACCCATATTCTATGTTCTCATCACCTACCCCGTAGGTTCTACTACCCCATAGACCTTATGATTGCGCCATAGAGTTAGTAGAAGGTGCCAGGTTTCCTAAGGGGCGTATTTTAATCTCTCTAAGCCTGAACGCAATGCCATGGTGGACTATATATTCAGGAAAGCCTCAGTAAGGGGCACATTAGACCTTCTGTCTCTCCTATGGGAGCAGGGTTTTTCTTCGTTAAAAAGAAGGATGGGGGTCTTAGGTCTTGTATCGATTACCGGAAATTTAATAAGATCACTATCCAGAATATATACTCTCTCCCATTGATTCTGGATTTATTTAATCAGGTTCTGGGGGCAACCTGGTTTTCTAAGATTGACCTGAAAGGGGCATATAATCTAATCCGAATCAAGGAGGGAGATGAATGGAAGACGGCGTTCAATACTCCGGCAGGACACTTTGAATATCAGGTTATGCCTTTTGGACTCAGCAATGCCCCAGCTGTGTTCCAAAACCTTATGAATGATATTCTTAGAGAGTTTTTAGGTAAATTTGTCATTGTCTATCTTGATGACATTTTGATATTTTCTCCTGATTTCAAATCTCATGTGTCTCATGTTAGACAAGTACAAACCGGATTCCCAAAAAGTTGGGACACTATACAAATCCTGAATAAATACTGAATGCAATGATGTGGAGGTGCCAACTTCTAATATTTTATTCAGAATAGAACATAAATCACGGAACAAAAGTTTAAACTGAGAAAATTTACCATTTTAAGGGAACAATATGTTGAATCAGAATTTCATGGTGTCAACAAATCCCCAAAAAGTTGGGACAAGGCCATTTTCACCACTGTGTGGCATCTCCCTTTCTTCTTACAACACTCACCAGACGTCTGGGGACCGAGGAGACCAGTTTCTCAAGTTTAGAAATAGGAATGCTCTCCCATTCTTGTCTAATACAGGCCTCTAACTGTTCAATTGTCTTGGGCCTTCTTTGTTGCACCTTCCTCTTTATGATGCGCCAAATGTTCTCTATAGGTGAAAGATCTGGACTGCAGACTGGCCATTTCAGTACCCGGATCCTTCTCCTACGCAGCCACGATGTTGTGATTGATGCAGAATGTGGTCTGGCATTATCTTGTTGAAAAATGCAGGGTCTTCCCTGAAAGAGATGACGTCTGGATGGGAGCATATGTTGTTCTAGAACCTGAATATATTTTTCTGCATTGATGGTGCCTTTCCAGACATGCAAGCTGCCCATGCCACACACACTCATGCAACCCCATGCCATCAGAGATGCAGGCTTCTGAACTGAGCGTTGATAACAACTTGGGTTGTCCTTGACCTCTTTGGTCCGGATGACATGGCGTCCCAGATTTCCAAAAAGAACTTCGGATCGTGACTCGTCTGACCACAGAACAGTCTTCCATTTTGCCACACTCCATTTTAAATGCCTGAGCTTGTGGATCTTGCTTAGAAATGGCTTCTTCTTTGCACTGTAGAGTTTCAGCTGGCAACGGCGGATGGCACGGTGGATTGTGTTCACTGACAGTGGTTTCTGGAAGTATTCCTGAGCCCATTCTGTGATTTCCTTTACAGTAGCATTCCCTTTTGTGGTGCAGTGTCATTTACGGGCATCCAGTATGGTTTTACGGCCTTGACCCTTACGCACAGAGATTGTTCCAGATTCTCTGAATCTTCGGATGATGTTATGCACAGTTGATGATGATAGATGCAAAGTCTTTGCAATTTTTCGCTGGGTAACACCTTTCTGATATTGCTTCACTATCTTTCTGCGCAACATTGTGGGAATTGGTGATCCTCTACCCATCTTGGCTTCTGAGAGACACTGCCACTCTCAGAAGCTCTTTTTATACCCAATCATGTTGCCAATTGACCTAATTAGTGTTAATTGGTCTTCCAGCTCTTCGTTATGCTCAAATTTACTTTTCCCAGCCTCTTATTGCTACTTGTCCCAACTTTTTGGGATTTGTTGACACCGTAAAAATTTGAATCAATGTATTTTTCCTTTAAAATTATACATTTACTCGGATGAAACGTTTGATCTGTCATCTACGTTCTATTACAAATAAAATATTGACATTTGCCATCTCCACATCATTGCATTCAGTTTTTATTCACAATTTGTTTAGTGTCCCAACTTTTTGGGAATCCGGTTTGTATTAGAGATGTTGAGGGAGAATCAGTTGTCCGCTAAAAAAGAGAAATGTGTCTTTGGTGTACAGGAGATACTGTTTCTAGGGCATGTCCTGACCCTTCACGCCTTCAAGATGGATCCTGGTAAGGTACTAGCTATTAAGGAATGGGTAAGGCCTTCATCCTTAAAGGCCTTACAACGGTTCTTAGGTTTTGCCAATTACTACCGTAAATTTATTAAGAATTTTTCAGCAATTGCTAAACCGTTGACCGACTTTACTAAGAAAGGGGTGGATTTGGAGAACTGGTCTATTGATGCCATTACTTCATTTGAAACACTAAAAAAGGCATTCAGTAGCGCTCCCATTCTGATCCAGCCAGATCAGGAGAGACCTTTTATTGTGGAGGTGGATGCGTCTGAGGGCGGCGCAGGAGCAGTCCTTTCACAAGGTCCTGCTAGTCTAACTAACCTGAGACTGTATGCATTCTTTTCCAGAAAATTTTCTTCCACCGAGAGAAACTACGACATAGGGAATCGGGAGTTGCTGGCTATTAAGTGGGCATTTGAGGAGTGTAGGCATTTTCTGGAAGGGGCAAGGCATTGTGTAACTGTTGTCACTGACCATAAGAACCTTATGTTTCTTGAAGTTGCTAAGAGGTTGAATCCTCGTCAGGCTAGATGGGCACTGTTTTTTACTCGTTTTGAATTTTCCATTACTTTCAGGCCTGGAAGTAAAAACGTGAAGGCTGATGCATTATCTCGGAGCTTCCATGCTTTCCAGCCTACAGAGGCACCGCCTGAATCCATCCTACCAGCAAATATTTTCGTAGCAGCCTTAACCCAAGATATCTCGGCTCTCATTAAGGGTGAACAACATCTGGCACCGGCAACCACCCCAACAGATAAGTTGTTTGTCCCCATACAATTTCGTCTCCAGCTGTTGGGTGAGTGTCATGATTCTGCCTTTTGTGGACATCCTGGTTTTGAGGGCACTAGAGAGCTGGTTTCTAGATCTTATTGGTGGCCCACTCTATTTAGGGATGTCAAGTCCTACGTGTCAGCCTGTGAGGTTTGTGCTAGGTCTAAGACACCTAGGACTCACCCTGCTGGTAACCTACGACCCCTACCCAAGAGGGTAAGACTGTTGTTTGGGTAGTGGTCGATAGGTTTAGCAAGATGGTTCACTTCATTCCTCTGTCTAAACTCCCGAATGCCAAGACTCTGGGTCTATTTTTGTGAAAGAAATTGTACGGTTTCATGGTATCCCGGAAAATATTGTATCTAACAGGGGTGTGCAGTTTGTGTCCAAATTTTGGAGGGCTTTCTGTCAAAGATGTCATATTTCATTGTCTTTTTTCCTCCACCTATCACCCTGAGAGTAATGGGCAGAGTAAACGCCTTAATCAGTCTGTGGAACAATTCCTGAGGTCGTATGTTGCTGATGACCAGCAATTATGGGTTAAATACGTTCCGTTGGCTGAATTTGCTTTGAATAACGGTGTTAATTCTTCTGCTGGGGTCTCCCCTTCCTTTTGTAACCATGGTTTTCATCCCCGTTTTCATTCTGGGTCGTCCGTCTCCTCCTCTATCCCTGAAGCGGATAAACTCTCCTCCAAACTGTGCACAGTTTGGGCCCGGGTTCAATCGAACCTAGAAAAGGCTCAAAGTTCTCAAAAACTCAAGGCCGTATGGAGACGTTCCAAGGGGGGTAAACTTTCAGGTTTGGGATAAAGTATGGTTGTCCTCCAAGAATCTATCTCTCAAGGTAGCTTCTAGAAAATTTGCTCCTCGTTTTATTGGACCGTATAAGATCACGGAGGTGATTAATCCAGTATCGTTTAAGTTGGAGCTGCCCGAGTCGTTCCACATTCATAATGTATTTCATAAATCTCTACTTAAAAAGTATTTTGAACCTGTTGTACCGTTGAAAGCCTCGCCTCCGTCGGTTCTTTTTAGTGATGCTGTCGAGTATGTGGTGTCTAAGATAGTGGATGTCATGAGAGTGCGTAATTCCTTACAGTACCTGATTCACTGGAAGGGAGGTCCATGCTCCTAGACTTGTTTGAAAATTTCATTTAGAACACCCTGAAAGGCCATCGCCTGAAGTCTTGGGTCCGGTGGCCCCTCGTAAAAGGGGGGGTACTGTAACGGGGTGCCGAAGGCACACTCGGTCTCCCATCAGCCGCAGACCTGCTGCTTAGCTTTGGGAGCAAGGATCTGTGGTTGACCTTGTTCCCAGGGTGGCTTTGCTAGCTGGGAGGCTCCCTGCTCCTAGGTCTGCCTTGAGCGCCGAGCTGATCACTCGGTGCTCGACTGGTCGGTCTGTCGGTCATGTGACAATGGCCACGACACATGACCCTCACTCCCCACTATAAATACAGGCAGCCTGCTGGCCTCAGGTTGCCTGATAATTCTAGGTTCCCTGCATTTTGTTGGACTACTGAATACTACCTGATCCTGTTCCCTGACGATCCTTTGCCTGCTCCTCCTGTACTGCGCATCTCTCCTGGTATCCTGACCCCGGGTTTCACCTGACGATTCTTTGTGGACTCCTGTTGTAATTTGTTTCTATCCTGGTATTTGACCTTGGCTTTTCCTGACTATTCTCTGCTCATTCCTTAGTACTGCGTAGCTCTCTAGGTATTGACCCGGTATGTTCACGTTCCGTTATTTGTCTTCTCTGTCTTCCCAGCACGTATCCTAAGTTAGGGACTGCCGTCTAGTTGTCCCCTGTCATTAGGACTTACGAGGCAAGTAGGCAGGGCCAGGGGTGAGGGATGAGCGCAGTGGTCACTATCCTCCCCCCTGTGTGTAGTGTACGTGACCGTCACAGATGTAAATTACAGGCCTCTCTCATCTTTTTAAGTGGAAGTACCTGCACAATTGGTGGCTGAATAAATACTTTTTTGCCCCACTGTATATGTTTTTATGTGTGTGTGTGTATATATATATATATATAGTGAGGCAGTGACAGGCCTAATATATGAGAGAAGATAAGTGTCTCCTAGAATGGTGCGGGAAACCTATTAGAGAAGGTTTTTCACCTGACTTGAGGTGAGGCCAGGTGTGATAATCACTTGGGGATAAAGCAGTTCTCAGTGTGTGAGAGGAGGAGTTCAGCCCCAGGGAACAGACCTGCAGAGGGCCTGTGTGGTCCCAGCTAGGATGGCTGGGGGGCCACAACGCTGAGGAAGCCTGAGTTTTGGGGGGACTCAGCAACGCCTGAAGAAGAGAAGTGTCACACAGTCAGAGTCAGGAGGACTGCTGGACATTATCCCCCCAAGGTATTTCGCTGCTTCCACCAGGAGGACTGGTGGGTTGCATTGGTCACAGCTAACAGGTTGTCTGACCAAAGCCAAATACCGCAGTGTGAACACTGACCTACGAGTTACGAGTAAGGACTTACAAGTCTGAAACATGTCAACCTAACGGTGGAGGGAGAAGCTGTCCATGTATGTGAATTGTAACCATTATGAATAAGGAAAACATCTAGGTTTTATCCTAAATGCTGAAACTTTTCTTTCTTAGGGAGATCTCTATATAGTGAGTGCCTATATGGGCAAGGGTTTATTGCTTTGTGTTGATGTAACACATTGTGATGTGAAGCTGCAACGTCATGGTGCTGAGTGATGCCAAACCTGGAAGTGTGATGTGCTGTGCGACAAATAAAGCACTGGTTGAGCTTGAAAACCCACTGTTTGATGAGAAGTCTGTCATTGCCGACCCCTGAGAGAGAGCGATGCCTTACAATAGATGTACATTTTTATTCTGTATATGTTAGTTTGTGGTGATTATGACTTATGTTTAGAGTTGAACGAACCCGAACTGTAAAGTTCGGGTTCGTACCGAACTTTAGGGTTTTCGGCACTCGGACCCGAACCCGAACATTTACGTAAAGGTTTGGGTACGGGTTCAGTGTTCGGTGATCTTTATGGTGCTTTTTGAAAGGCTGCAAAGCAGCCAATCAACAAGCGTCATACTACTTGCCCCAAAAGGCCATCACAGCCATCCCTACTATTGGCATGGCTGTGATTGGCCAACTGCAGCATGTGACCCAGCCTCTATTTAAGCTGGAGTCACGTGGCGCCGCCCGTCACTCTGCTCGGATTAGTGTAGGGAGAGGCTGCAGCTGCTCTGAGGGAGAGATCAGGGAGAAATCTTATCAAGAACAGTTTTCTGTACTCAGCGATCTACAGCAAATGTGTGTTTGTGGGTGCAGTGCACAATTTTTTTAAGCCTGCCCTGAATCAACTACTGCTGAAAACAAACTTTTTTTTTCTTCAGTTAGTCAATGTCAATACATAATTGGCAGCCATTTTATGCACCGATAATGACCCAGCACAGGCTATCTGCATATCTGCATGTCCAGAAATACAGCTTTTTGCTTACTGGGGTTAAAAAATTACATCTGTTAAATATAGTGCACATCTGGGATTACACATGAATAAGTGACTGTCACATTTAGGCCAGAAATCAGGCTTTTTGGTTACTAGGGTGTAAAAACCCTCTAATATATTGCACATTTGGGATAATACATGCATAAGTGACTGTCATATTTAGGCGAGAAATACGTCTTTTGGGTTACTGGGGTGAAAGCCTCTGATATACTGCACATCTGGGATTACACATGCATAAGTGACTGTCACATTTAGGCCAGAAATACAGATTTTTGGTTACTGGGTTGAAAAAAGCCTCTAATATACTGAACATCTGGGTTAAGACGTGCATAAGTAACTGTCACATTTAGGCCAGAAATACATCTTTTTGCTTACAGGGGTGAAAAAACCCTCTAATATACTGCACATCTGTGATAAGACGTGCATAAGTGAGTGTCACTTTTAGGCCAGAAATATGGCTTTTTGGTTACTGGGGTGAAAAAAATGATCTAATATATTGCACATGTGGGATTACACATGCATAAGTGACTGTCACATTTAGGCCAAAAATACAGCTTTTTGGTTACTAGGGTAAAAAAAGACTCTATACTGCACATCTAGGATTAGACAAGCATAAGTGACTGTAACATTTAGGCCAGAAATACGGCTTTGGCATACTGTGGTGAAAAAAACCTCCAATATATTGCACTTCTGGGATTACACGAGCATAAGTGACTGTCACAGCTACACGTCCTACTGAGCCTACTACCTCAGGTCCCAGTAGCCGCCAAAATCTAAATCGATATTTGGTCTATTTAGGCCAGAAATACGTCTTTGGCATACTGTGGTGATATAAAGCCTCTAATATTTTGCACATCTGGGATTACACGTGCATAAGTGACTGTCACATGTAGGCCATAAATGCGGCTTTGGCATACTGTGGTGAAAAAAGCCTCTTATATACTGCACATCTGGGATTAGACAAGCATAAGTGACTGTCACATTTAGGCCAGAAATACGTCTTTTTGCTTACTGGGGTGAAAAAACCCTCTAATATACTGCATATCTGGGATTAGACATGCATAAGTGACTGTCACATTTAGGTCAGAAATACGGCTTTTTGATTACTGGGGTGAAAAAAGCCTCTGATATATTGCACATCTGGGATTACACATGCATAAGTGACTGTCACATTTAGGTGAGAAATACAGCTTTTTGGTTACTGGGGTGAAAAACCCTCTACTATACTGCACATCTGGGATTAGACAAGCATAAGTGATATATTTAGGCCACAAATACTGCTGTCATATAGAGTTTAAAAAATACAAATTTGTGCAATAGCCTACATCAGGGTTTTTATTGGCGGTTAATTATTTTTAACAGACTTAACCACTTTTTACATTGCTTTGTAAATGCTAACTATTAGGGAAACATCTAATAAGAGACGTGGTCATGGTCGTGGTGTTGGTGGAGCCTCTGGTGCAGGGAGAGGACGTGGCCGTTCTGCCACAGCTACACGTCCTACTGAACCTACTAACTCAGGTCCCAGTAGCCGCCAAAATCCACATCGATATTTGGTCGGGCCTAATGCCGTTCTCAGGATGGCAATGCCTGAGCAAGCACAGACGCTAGTCAATTGGGTGGCCGACAGTGGATCCAGCACGTTCACATTATCTCCCACCCAGTCTTCTGCAAAAAGCACACAGGTGGCGCCTGAAACCCATGCCCATCAGTCTGTCACATCACCCCCGTGCATATCGGGGAACCTGTCTGAGCCTCAAGTCATGCAGCAGTTTCCTGTGCTGTTTGCAGACTCTACTGGCAGGGTTTCCCAAGGGCATAGACCTAGCCCTTCCCCAGGGGTGGAAGACATAGAATGCACTGACGCACAACCACTTATGTTTCCTGATGAGGACATGGGAATACCACCTCAGCACGTCTCTGATGACGAAACACAGGTGCCAACTGCTGCGTCTTTCTGCAGTGTGCAGACCGAAAAGGAGGTCAGGGAGGAAGACTGGGTGGAAGACGATGCAGGGGACGATAAGGTCCTAGACCCCACATGTAATGAAGGTCGTGCCACTGACTTTCAGAGTTTGGAGGAAGAGGCAGTGGTGAGATCGAGCCAACAGGGTAGCAAAAGCAGGAGCAGGGTACAATAGCAGAGCAGCCGTCGCCAAAACAGTTCGCCTGCTACTGGCCACCGTCACCAGGGACCATGGCACTTCTTCACACAATGTGCTGATGACAAGACCTGAGTGGTTTGCACGCTGTGCCATCAGAGCCTGAAGCGAGGCATTAACGTTCTGAACCTTAGCACAACCTTCATGACCAGGCATCTACATGTGAGACATGAGCTGCAGTGGAGTAAGCACCTTTAAAACCAAGAAAGGACTCAGGCCCCTCCTGCCCCCTCTTCTGCTGCTGCCTCTGCCTCTTCCTCTGCCTCTGGAGGAACGTTGGCACCTGCCGCCCAGCAAACAGAGGATGTGCCACCAACAACACCACCTCCGTCATCAAGCATCTCCACCATGTCACACGGAAGCGTTCAGCTCTCCATCTCACAAACCTTTGAGAGAAAGCATAAATTCCCACCTAGCCACCCTCGATCCCTGGCCCTGAATGCCAGCATTTCTAAACTGCTGGCCTTTGAAATGCTGTCATTCAGGCTGGTGGAGACGGACTGCTTCAAACAGCTCATGTCGCTTTCTGTCCCACAGTACGTCGTTCCCAGCCGGCACTACTTCTCCAAGAGAGCCGTGCCCTCCCTGCACAACCAAGTATCGGATAAAATCAAGTGTGCACTGCGCAAAGCCATCTGTAGCAAGGGCAACCTAACCACAGATACGTGGACCAGTAAGCAGGGACGCTATATCTCCGTAACTGTACACTGGGTAAATGTAGTGGCGGCTGGGCCCCAGGCGGAGAGCTGTTTGGCGCATGTCCTTCCACCTCCAAGGATTGCAGGGCATCATTCTTTGCCTCCTGTTGCCTCCTCTTCTACCACCTCCTCATCTGGTCAGCGACAGACCTACACCACCAACTTCAGCACAGCCAGGGGTAAACGTCAGCAGGCCGTTCTGAAACTAATGTTTTGGGGGGACAGGCCCCACACCGCACAGGAGTCGTGGTGGGGAATATAGAACAGACCGACGAGTGGTTGCTGCCAGTGGGCCTCAAGCCCGGCCTGGTGGTGTACGATAATGGGAGAAATCTCGTTGCAGCTCTGGGACTAGCCAGTTTGACGCACATACCTTGCCTGGCGCATGTGCTGAATTTGGTGGTGCAGTAATTCATTCACAACTACCCCGACATGTCAGAGCTGCTGCATAAAGTGCGGGCCGTCTGTGCGCGCTTCCGGCGTTCTCATCCTGCTGCCGCTCGTCTGTCTGCTCTACAGCGTAACTTTGGCCTTCCTGCTCACCGCCTCATGGAACTGGAACTCCACCTTTCACATGCTGGAGAGACTGTGCAAGCAGCAGCAGGCCATAGTGGAGTTTCAGCTGCAGCACGCACGGGTGAGTCACACTGCGGAACAGCACCACTTTACCACCAATGACTGGGCCTCCATGCGAGACCTGTGTTCCCTGTTGCGCTGTTTCAAGTACTACACCAACATGGCCAGTGGCGATGACGCCATTATCAGCGTTCCAATACCACTCCTATGTCTCCTTGAGAAAACAGGGCAATGATGGAAGAGGATGTGGCCCAGGACGAGGAGGAGGAAGAGAGGTCATCTCTAACACTTTCAGGCCAGTCTTTTAGAAGTGGCTCAGAAAGAGGATTTTTGCAACAGCAGAGGCCAGGTACAAATTTGGCCAGCCAGGGCCCACTACTGGAGGACGAGGAGGCGGAAGATTAGGAGGAGGAGGATGGAGATGAAGCATGTTCACAGCGGGGTGGCATCCAACGCAGCTCGGGCCCATCACTGGTGCATGGCTGGGGGGATATGGAGGACACAGACGATACGCCTCCCACAGAGGACAGCTTATCCTTACCTCTGGGCAGCCTGGCACACATTAGCGACTACATGCTGCAGTGCATGCGCAATGACTGCAGAGTTGCCCACATTTTAACGTGTGCTGACTACTGGGTGGCCACCCTGCTGGATCCCCGTTGCAAAGACATTGTGCCGTCCTTAATTCTCTCATTGGAGCGTGATCGGAAGATGCGCGTGTACAGGCGCACGCTGGTAGACGTGCTCCTGAGAGCATTCCCGACTGACGCCGGAGGACAAGTGGAAGCAAAAGGTGAAGGCCGGGGAGGAGGAAGAGGTCGCCAATGCAGCTGTGTCTGCGCCAGCAACTCAGAAGGCAGGGTTAGCATGGCTGACATGTGGAAAAGCTTTGTCACCTCGCCGCAGCAACCGGCCCCAACTGCTGATATGGAGCGTGTTAGCAGGAGGCAGCATTTGAACACCATGGTGGCACAGTACCTGTGCACACGACTACACGTACTGACTGATGGTTCTGCCCCACTCAACTTCTGGGTCTCCAAATTGTCCACATGGCCAGAGCTTGCCCTGTATGCCTTGGAGGTGCTGGCCTGCCCTGCAGATAGTGTACTCTCTGAAAATGTATTTAGCACGGCAGGAGGCGTCATTACAGACAGACACAGACGCCTGTCCACAGCCAACGTGGACAAGCTCACGTTCATTAAAATGAACCAGGCTTGGATCCCACAAGACTTGTCTGTACCTTGTGCAGAATAGACATTTATACCACCATCAAACATACATTCTTGTATTCAAGTCAAGTGCAATGATTCTTTGTTTTATTTTATTTTTATTTGTCCCAATATTTTGGGGGCTACCTACCCCCATAAAAAATAAAAAATAAACATTGTTGGCTACCTCCTCCTCCTCCTCCATTGCTGCCTCCACCTACAACACCACATTCACCGCCTCCTCAACCTCCGACTCCATATCCACCTCCTTCTCTGAGTTGCAGGTTAATAATTTGTAATGAAAAAAATTTAATATATACACAGGGGATAAAATAATTGAATATATACACAGGGGACAAATGGATATATACAGAGGGCAAAATGTGTGTGTGTGTGTGTGTGTATATATATATATATATATATACACAGGGGGCATAATGGATATATATATATATATATATATATATATACAGGTGGCAAAATGGATATATATATACAGGGGGTAAAATGGAATATATACAAAGCCCTGCCCCATTTGTGCCCCCTGCCCCCGATGCGGTCCCCCTGCTGTGTTTGATGGTGGCGGCTCCATTCCTGAGCCGCCGCCATCAGCAACGAGTGTCAGCTCTATGCTGACACTCTGCTGTAACCCCTTAGATGCCACGGCATCCATGGGGTTAATAGAGGGAGGGGGCTCCCTCTCTCCACCATCGGGGCTGCTGCACTGCCATTGCAACCGGATGCTTTGCAAAGGCATCCTGTGTTGCCACCTACAGGAAATCTGGTAGTACAGCCATCAGCCCCACTGGATCTTCAAGATCCAAGAGGGACTTGATAAAAAAAAATAATTGAAAATAATAAAAGTATAAATAAATAAAAATGTAAATAAAAAAAATGAATTGCCTTTTCCTATAAAAAAAACAAAACAAACACCACACATATTAGGTATCACCGCGTCCGTAACGACCATCTTTATAAGTATATCACATGATCGATCCTGTCCAATAAACACCATAAAAAAAAATACTGTGTAAAAAGCCATTTTTGTCACCTTACATCACAAAAAGTGCAACACCAAGCGATCAAAAAGGCGCAAAAAGGCATATACACCTCCAAAATAGTACCAATCAAACCGTCACCTCATCCCGCAAAAAATTATACCATATTTAAAACAATCGCTTAAAAAATTAAAAAGCTATGGCTCACAGACTATGGAGACACTAAAACATAATTTTATTGGTTTCAGAAATGCTATTATTGTGTAAGATTTAAATAAATAAGAAAAATTATACATATTGGGTATTGCCACGTCTGTAACGATCTGCTCTATAAAACTGTCACATGACCTAACCCCTCAGATGAACGCTGTAAAAATAAATAAAAACTGTTCCAAAACAGCCAATTTTTTGGTCACCTGTCCCCATAAAGTGTAATAATGAATGATCAAAAAATAAAAACCTTAACTCTTTCTGCAAAAACAAGCCCCTGCACAAGACGATCAGCAGAAAAATAAAAAACATATGGCGTTCAGAAAATGGACACACAAAAACATAATTTATTTTTCAAAAATGCTTCATTATGTAAAACTGAAACAAGGTAGACGTATTTGATATGACTGCGTCTGTAACAACCTGCTCTATAAAAATGGCACAAAAATAGATGAATGTTGTAAAAAATGTAAAATAACAAAACGGTGCCAAAACAGCCATTTTTTTGTTACCTTGCCTCACAATTTTTTTTATATAGAGCAATTAAAAATCATATGTACCCCAAAATAGTACCAATAAAACTGACCTCTTATCTCCTACTTTCCAAAATCGGGTCACTTTTTGGGAGTTTCTACTGTAAGGGTGCATCAGGGGACTTTAAATGGGACATGGCATCTAAAAACCAGTCCAGCAAAATCTGCCTTCCAAAAACCATGCTGCAGTCCTTTGCTTCTGCTCCCTGCCGTGTGCCCTTACAGCAGTTTACGACCACATGTGGGGTGTTTCTGTAAACTGCAGAATGATGATAAATGATAAATATTGAGTTTTGTTTGGCTGTTAACCCTCAATGTGTTAAAGACAAAAATGTAATAAAAGAGAAAATCTGCCCAAAAAGTTAAATTTAGAAATTTCATCTCCATTTTCCTTTAATTCTTGTGGAACACCTAAAGGGTTAACAAAGTTTGTAAAATCAGTTTTGAGTAACTTGAGGGGTGTAGTATCTACAATGGGGTCATTTATGGGGGGTATCCACTATGTAAGCCCCACAAAGTGACTTCAGACCTAAACTGGTCCTTAAAAAGTGGGTTTTGGAAATTTTCGTAAAAATTTTAAGAATTGCTTCTAAACTTCTAAGTCTTGTAAGGTCCTAAAAAAATAAAATGACATTTCCAAAATGATGCCAACATAAAGTAGACATATGGGAAATGTTAAGTAATAAATATTTTATGAGGTATCACTTTCTGTTTTAGAAAGAGAAATTGAAATTTTTAAAATTGCAAATTTTCAAAATTTTTGGTAAATTTGGGATTTTTTCATAAATAAAGGTGAAATATATCGACTCAAATTTATGACCGTCATGAAGTACAATGTGTCCCGAGAAAACAATCTCAGAATGACTTGGATAAATAAAAGTGTTCCAAAGCTATTACCTATTACCAAATTTTGACCTGGACACTGGGGCATCAATGACCTTTGGTCATGAAAGGGTTAAACAAACTCCACCAAGGTCCATCAGTGTGATTCTTTCAAGCCTTTGTTATCACCGTTGCTTCTTAGTAATTGTAATGTGAAGTTTGATATCATTCACTCACTCATTCACTCCACCGCAGTGCCGTAAGATCCCCACCTTCCTTTAGGCTACCGATGTCTTGGCAGCCAGCCACAATCCCTATATTTTGTCAAATTTCTCCGGACTACTTCTAGCAAGATATGTAATTTTATACATGGTCAATCCATCTTCTATAAGTTGCACCCAATGTTGTACTGAAGGGACTTTGTATTGCAATCCAAATGATCACAGCACTCATCTATTAATTGGCTCTCTCTGGGTGGTCACCTAGACACGTTCCCAGCTCCACCTCAGGAACACTTTTCATGTAAATATACAAATCGACAGCACTCCAGACTTGCAGGTGAAATAATCAGTGATTTTTATTCAGCCGGACATGCTTATAATAAATTCAGGCAACGTTTTGGGATATATGTAGCCCTTCATCAAATTTGTCTGGATTACCTCTAGCAAGATATGTCATTTTATACATTGGCAACGCATCTTCTATAAGTTGCACCCAATGTTGTACTGAGGGGACTTTAGGGGGCTTCCAATTCAACGGGATAGACTTCCTGGCATAGAACATCAGGAGTCGATATAGCATCTTAGAGTATTTGGTTTACAACAGATCCTCTACCAGACCTAACAAGCTATTTTCAGGGGAGCACACCACCTGCAACCCTAACTTCAGGTTCAGGAACTGCTGACCAGAATTCTGCAATCTTCGGGCATTCCCAAATCATGTGGATCAGAGTGCCAACTTCTCTATTACATCTAGTACATAGTGAGCTATTAAGTCTGCGCATTCATTCTAGTCTCACTGGGGTTAAAAAAAAACTCGGTGTAACCACTTCACTTGTATCAACTGGTCTCTAGTAGGGATGAGCGACCCGAACCCAGACTTTTTCGTAAAAGTCCGGGTTCGGGTTCGGTGTTTGTCGCTTTCTTGGCGCTTTTTGAAAGGCTGCAAAGCAGCCAATCAACAAGCGTCATACTACTTGCCCCAAGAGGCCGTCACAGCCATGCCTACTATTGGCATGGCTGTGATTGGCCAGAGCACCATGTGACCCAGCCTCTATTTAAGCTGGAGTCACTGTCATGGAACCATGAACCAGACGTACACCAAGAGATAAGTGGAAATAAGAAGGCTTTATTGAAAATAAAGCTGTAAGGCAAAAGTCCAAACGGATGGCTAAACCGAAGCAGGGTCTTGCGAAGCCAGAGGTCAGGAACCAGAAGGGTAGTCAGACGAAGCCTGGATCAGGAACCAGCAGGGTAGTCAGACGAAGCCTGGATCAGGAACCAGCAGGGTAGTCAGACGAAGCCAGGATCAGGAACCAGAAGCAGCAGCAGTCTTAGAAGCATGTGAACACAGGAGGACCAAGCAAGGAACTGAAGCCACAGACCTCCTATATATATGAGCTAGGCATCCAGCTCCTCCCAGTGGGAAGGAGAAGCCGCAGGGTGGGAGGCTACAAGAAACCCAGAAACCAAGATGGCCGCCAGCACATGTCAAACGAAGGAGAACAGCAAGAAGGCAAGACCATGACAGTACCTCCCCCTCAAGGGCCCCTCCTCCGCGGAGTAAAGAACGGTTTCTGAGGGAAGCATGCGTGGAAGGCTCGGAGCAAGGCAGGAGCATGGACATCTGCGGAGGGAACCCAGGAACGCTCCTCTGGACCATAACCACGCCAATGGACCAAAAACTGCACCCGACCGCGGACCAGGCGTGAGTCCAGGATATTGCTCACCTCATACTCCTCACGATTGCCCACTTGGACCGGACGAGGAACCGAGGAAGTGAAACGATTACACACCAGTGGCTTCAACAGGGAGACATGAAACACGTTGGAGATCCGCATGCCAGGAGGAAGCGCAAGGGCATAGGCTACCGGGTTTACCCTGCGAAGCACTCGGAAGGGACCAACAAAGCGAGGCGCCAGCTTGGGAGTGGGCACTCGAAGGTTGAGGTTGCGGGTGGACAACCATACGCGGTCTCCGACCTGGTAGGAAGGAGCGGGCGCTCGTCTGCGATCAGCCTGGAGTCTCTGGCGCTGCGCAGAGACCTCAAGGGACCTCTGGATCTGTACCCAAGAAGCACGTAGGACGGAAAGGTGATCCTCCACAGCCGGAATATCCTGGGGAGAGAATACCTCCGGTAACACGGCAGGTTGGAACCCATAATTGGCCATGAAGGGAGACGTCCCAGAGGAAGAGTTCACCGCCGTGTTCCTGGCAAACTCAGCCCAAGGCAGGAGGTCAACCCAATTGTCTTGGTGATCGGAGACATAGCAACGAAGGAATTGCTCCAAGGCCTGATTGGATCGTTCTGCGGCCCCATTGGACTGAGGGTGGTAGGCCGAGGAGAAAGAGAGATGAATCCCCAACTGGGAGCAAAAGGAGCGCCAGAACCTGGACACAAACTGACTCCCCCGATCCGACACAATCTCCTTGGGCAAACCGTGCAACCGGAAGACCTCCCTGGCAAAAATCGTGGCCAACTCTTGTGCAGAGGGTAACTTCTTGAGAGGAACACAGTGGCACATTTTGGAAAACCGATCCACAATCATGAGAATGACCGTATGGCCTCGGGATGCAGGGAGGTCCACAATGAAATCCATCCCCAGGTGTGACCATGGACACTCCCCGGTGGCTATAGGTTGCAAAAGGCCCAACGGACGGTGCCGAGGGGACTTACTCTGGGCACAAACGGAGCATGCCGCTACATATGCGGCGATGTCGGAACGTAGAGAAGGCCACCAGAACAGACGTGAAACAGCCCAGGACAGCTGATTCTTTCCAGGATGCCCCGCGGCCTTGGAGTTATGGTAGGTTCGCAACAACCGAGTGCGCAACTCCTCAGGCACAAAACATCTGCCGTTGGGTCTCCCAGAGGGAGCACCAGATTGAGCCGCCAAAATCTGCTCACCCAGGGGAGAGGTCAGGCTGGTGCGAATGGCGGCCAGGATCTGATTCGGAGGTATGACCGAAGTCGGAATCGACTCCTCCCCGGACAGCTCGGAGTACTGCCGTGATAAGGCATCCGCTCTGATGTTCTTGGAACCGGGTAGGTAGGAGACCACGTAATTAAAACGTGACAAGAACAGAGCCCATCTGGCCTGACGTGGTGTCAATCTCTTGGCCTCAGAGAGGTAGGTCAGATTCTTGTGGTCAGTCAGGATGAGAACCGGAACCACCGAGCCCTCGAGCAAGTGCCTCCATTCTTTAAGGGCCTGCACGATGGCCAATAACTCCCTGTCACCAATTTGATAGTTGCACTCCGTGGAAGACAGTTTCCGGGAGTAAAACCCACAAGGAAGCAGAGGACCCTCTGGTGTTCTACGCTGAGACAGAAGGGCGCCTACTCCCGTCTCAGACGCGTCCACCTCGAGGACAAAAGGCAACCCAGGGTTGGGATGCGACAGAATCAGAGCCGACACAAAGGCGGACTTTAGAGCCTCAAAAGCTCGGATGGCCTCGAGCGGCCAGACCTGGGGATTACTGCCCTTCCTGGTCAGATCCGTGAGAGGCTTGGCTAGCATGGAAAAGTCCCTGATGAACTTCCGATAATAATTGGCGAAGCCCAAAAAGCGCTGCAGGGCACGAAGACCACTGGGCTGGGGCCACGGTAAGACAGCCGAAACCTTCTCAGGATCCATGGAGAACCCCTCAGCGGAAATGATGTAACCTAAGAAGGTTACCTGGGATCGGTGAAATTCGCATTTCTCAAGCTTACCGAACAGCTTGTTCTCTCGTAACCGTTGCAACACTCGTCTGACATCCAGAATGTGGGCCTCCATGGATTCAGAATATACCAAGATGTCATCCAAATAGACCACCACACACTGCTGTAACAGGTCACGGAAGACATCGTTGATGAATTCCTGGAAGACTGCGGGCGCATTGCACAACCCAAAGGGCATAACCAAGGATTCATAATGACCGGTCCTGGTGTTAAACGCGGTCTTCCACTCATCGCCCGCCTTGATCCTTACCAGGTTATATGCCGCCCTCAGGTCGAGTTTGGTAAAGACCGTGGCCCCTTTGAGGCGATCGAACAGCTCGGAAATCAAGGGTATCGGGTAAGCGTTCTTGATCGTGATGCGATTGAGACCCCTGTAATCGATGCAAGGCCTCAACTCACCGCCCCTCTTTTTTACAAAGAAAAATCCAGCCCCTGCCGGGGACGAGGGTTTGCGAATGTGTCCGCGTGAAAGCGCCTCCCTCACGTACTCCTCCATGGCCTCATTCTCCGCTACCGACAGTGGATAGACTTTGCCACGAGGAGGAACGGCACCAGATTGTAACTCTATGGCACAATCGTATGGGCGGTGCGGAGGTAGGGCAACCGCACGCACCTTATCGAATACATCCCGGTACTCCTCGTATTCAGGAGGCAACAGAGAGTCCGAGGAAGTACACAGCAACTTGACAGACCCATGGATGCAACTAGCCCCACACTGCGGTGACCACGAGAGGATCTCGGCCGATCTCCAATCGAAAGTCGGATTATGCTTCTGGAGCCAGGGGTACCCCAAGACCACCGAGTAGTGTGGAGACGAAATAACCTGGAAACAGACCGACTCTCTGTGAACGGCACCAATGGCCATCCCCACTGGAAGGGTCTCATGAGTCACGTGTGGCGGCAGAAGGGGTCTGCCGTCTATCGCCTCAAGAGCCAGTGGGGAACCTCGAGGCTGCAGAGGAATGGAATTGGCGGCAGCGAACACACTATCAATGAACAAACCACCAGCACCAGAGTCCACCAACGCCTGGGTCGTCACCGAGCCCCCGACCCAGGAGAGGACAACAGTAATCAGTGGTTTGTCAACACGGGAAACCGGGGACGAGGAGACTCCACCCAAGATCTGCCCCCGACAGGATCTCAGGTGCGAGCGTTTCCCGGACGGTTCGGGCATGCCAACCGAAAATGCCCACCGAGACCACAGTACATGCATCGGCCCTCGCGTCTCCGGAGTGCCCTCTCCCCCTCGGACAGGCGAGCAAACCCCAGCTGCATGGGTTTGCCCCCAGACAAGTCATCCCCAGGAGGCGTGGGAGGAGAGGGAGGCACGGGTGGGACAGCAAACGTAGGCGCCAAACTGTTAGAAGGCCTCCGCAGGCTCTCCTTAAAGGAAGGTCTCTCCCTGAGTCTGGTGTCAATCAAAATCAGGAAAGAAATAAGAGAATCGAGCTCCACTGGTAGGTCCTTAGCTGCAACCTCATCCTTCAAGGCATCCGAGAGACCATGAGAGAAAGCAGCGACCAGAGCCTCATTATTCCAGCCCACCTCTGCTGCCAGGGTACGAAACTCAATGGCGTATTCAGCTACGGATCGTGAACCCTGTCTGATGGACATAAGGAGCTTCGCAGCAGAGGCAGCACGAGCCGACACATCGAATACCTTCCGAAGAGAAGCAACAAAACCGGAAAACTCGGCAACCACCGGATTGTTGTTCTCCCATAAAGGGCTGGCCCAGGCCAAGGCCTTGTCCGAGAGCAGCGAGATCAAGAAGCCCACCTTTGATCTCTCAGTAGGAAAGGCATGTGGCAGCAACTCGAAATAAATGCCCACCTGGTTAAGGAAACCTCGGCACTGAGTTGGCTCTCCCCCAAAGCGCTGTGGAAGGGGGGCAGAACCGGTCATACCCCGAAACACCGCAGGCGCAGCAACAGGTGTCGGGGTAGACTCTGGTGCAACAACCGGAGCGGTAGTAGGAGCGGGCCCAGGAGCGACAACCGACCCATCGGCAACGGAAGCTAAATGAGCCGTGCGTTCAAGCAGGGTTTGCAACGCCACAGCGAACCGACCCAACAGGTGATCCTGCTGATGGCAACCAGCGTAGGTAGCGAGGATGGCCCTGTACCGTCAGAATTCATGGCTTGGTCCTAATGTCATGGAACCATGAACCAGACGTACACCAAGAGATAAGTGGAAATAAGAAGGCTTTATTGAAAATAAAGCTGTAAGGCAAAAGTCCAAACGGATGGCTAAACCGAAGCAGGGTCTTGCGAAGCCAGAGGTCAGGAACCAGAAGGGTAGTCAGACGAAGCCTGGATCAGGAACCAGCAGGGTAGTCAGACGAAGCCTGGATCAGGAACCAGCAGGGTAGTCAGACGAAGCCAGGATCAGGAACCAGAAGCAGCAGCAGTCTTAGAAGCATGTGTACACAGGAGGACCAAGTAAGGAACTGAAGAGACAGACCTCCTATATATATGAGCTAGGCATCCAGCTCCTCCCAGTGGGAAGGAGAAGCCGCAGGGTGGGAGGCTACAAGAAACCCAGAAACCAAGATGTCCGCCAGCACATGTCAAACGAAGGAGAACAGCAAGAAGGTAAGACCATGACAGTCACGTAGCGCCGCACGTCACTCTGCTCTGATCAGCATAGGGAGAGGTTGCAGCCGCGACGTTAGGGCGAGATTAGGCAGTGATTAACTCCTCCAAAGGACTTAATTCAGAGATCGATCTGCAGCTGTAGATGATTGAACTGCTGCTATTGAATTGCTCACAGTTTTTAGGCTGCCCAGAGCGTTTTTCAGTCACTTTTTTCTGGGGTGATCGGCGGCCATTTTTGTGTCTTGTGGTGTGCCAGCACAAGCTGCCACCAAGTGCATTTAACCCTCAGTAGTGTGGTTGTTTTTTGGCTAAATCCTACATCAGGGTCAAGCTGTCACACCAAGTGCATTTAACCAGCAATAGTGTGGTTATTTTTTGGCCATATACTACATCAGGGGCAAGCTGAGCCTGTCACCAAGTGCATTTAACCCTCAATGGTGTGATTGTTTTTTGGCTAAATCCTACATCAGGGTGAAGCTGTCACACCAAGTGCATTTAACCAGCAATAGTCTGTTTATTTTTTGGCCATATACTACATCAGGGGCAAGCTGCGCCTGTCACCAAGTGCATTTAACCCTCAGTAGTGTGGTTGGTCAAGCTGTCACACCAAGTGCATTTAACCCTCAATAGTGTGGTTATTTTTTGGCCATATCCCAGTCTAATTCTGTCAGTAAACGTATACCTGTCACCCAGCGCCTAAATACAACGCCTCAAGTTTATATCCAGCAAAATCTGTCGTTACTGGTGTGGCTGGTCAAGTTATTTAGTGTTCGTCAAAGCACAGTTTTTGTTCTGGGTTGAAATACAATTCCTAATTTAGCAATTTCCTAATTTAGTGGTTTCTGCTGTATCAGAGCTATTTTAAATCTATCCCTAAAAGGGTATATCAGATTCAAGGTGCACATAGGGTTATTCTGAATAACTTCACACACACGCTACTGTGCATTTCCAAGTCGAATTCTGTCATTAAACCTATAACTGTCACCCAGCGCCTAAATACTAGGCCTCAAATTTATATTCAGCTAAATCTGTGGTTACTGCTGTGCCTGTATTAGTGTGATACGGTACCTAAATAGATAGCCAGATAGTGTTAGGTGTCTGTAAAAAAAAGGCCTGAATTTGAATTCAATACATTGGGCCAAATAATATTTTTGTTGTTGTGATGAACGATAACAATGAGGAAAACATCTAGTAAGGGACGCAGACTTGGACCTGGTCGTGGTGGTGTTAGTGGACCCTCTGGTGCTGGGAGAGGACGTGGACGTTCTGCCACATCCACACATCCTAGTGTACCAACTACCTCAGGTCCCAGTAGCCGCCAGAATTTACAGCGATATATGGTGGGGCCCAATTCCGTTCTAAGGATGGTAAGGCCTGAGCAGGTACAGGCATTAGTCAATTGGGTGGCCGACAGTGGATCCAGCACGTTCACATTATCTCCCACCCAGGCTTCTGCAGAAAGCGCACAGATGGCGCCTGAAAACCAACCCCATCAGTCTGTCACATCACCCCCATGCATACCAGGGAAACTGTCTGAGCCTCAAGTTATGCAGCAGTCTCTTATGCTGTTTGAAGACTCCGCTGGCAGGGTTTCCCAAGGGCATTCACCTAGCCCTTCCCCAGCGGTGGAAGACATAGAATGCACTGACGCACAACAACTTATGTTTCCTGATGATGAGGACATGGGAATACCACCTCAGCACGTCTCTGATGATGACGAAACACAGGTGGCAACTGCTGCGTCTTTCTGCAGTGTGCAGACTGAACAGGAGGTCAGGGAGGAAGACTGGGTGGAAGACGATGCTGAGGACGATGAGGTCCTAGACCCCACATGGAATGATGGTCGTGCCGTTGACTTTCACAGTTCGGAGGAAGAGGCAGTGGTGAGACCGAGCTAACAGCGTAGCAAAAGAGGGAGCAGTAGGCAAAAGCAGAACACCCGCCGCCAAGATACTCCGCCTGCTACTGACCGCCGCCATCTGGGACTGAGCACCCCAAAGGCAGCTTCAAGGAGTTCCCTGGCATGGCACTTCTTCAAACAATGTGCTGACGACAAGACCCGAGTGGTTTGCACACTGTGCCATCAGAGCCTGAAGCGAGGTATTAACGTTCTGAACCTTAGCACAACCTGCATGACCAGGCACCTGCATGCAAAGCATGAACTGCAGTGGAGTAAACACCTTAAAACCAAGGAAGTCACTCAGGCTCCCCCTGCTACCTCTTCTGCTGCTGCCGCCTCGGCCTCCTCTGCTGCTGCCGCCTCGGCCTCTTCCTCCGCCTCTGGAGGAACGTTGGCACCTGCCACCCAGCAAAGAAGGGATGTACCACCAACACCACCACCTCCGTCACCAAGCATCTCAACCATGTCACACGGCAGCATTCAGCTCTCCATCTCACAAACATTTGAGAGAAAGCGTAATTTCCCACCTAGCCACCCTGGCCCTGAATGCCAGCATTTCTAAACTACTGGCCTATGAAATGCTGTCATTTAGGCTGGTGGATACAGACAGCTTCAAACAGCTCATGTCGCTTGCTGTCCCACAGTATGTTGTTCCCAGCCGCCACTACTTCTCCAAGAGAGCCGTGCCTTCCCTGCACAACCAAGTATCCGATAAAATCAATTGTGCACTGCGCAACGCCATCTGTAGCAAGGTCCACCTAACCACAGATACGTGGACCAGTAAGCACGGCCAGGGACGCTATATCTCCCTAACTGCACACTGGGTAAATGTAGTGGCGGCTGGGCCCCAGGCGGAGAGCTGTTTGGCGCACGTCCTTCCGCCGCCAAGGATCGCAGGGCAACATTCTTTGCCTCCTGTTGCCACCTCCTCCTTCTCGGCTTCCTCCTCCTCTTCTTCCACCTGCTCATCCAGTCAGCCACACACCTTCATCACCAACTTCAGCACAGCCCGGGGTAAACGTCAGCAGGCCATTCGGAAACTCATATGTTTGGGGGACAGGCCCCACACCGCACAGGAGTTGTGGCGTGGTATAGAACAACAGACCGACGAGTGGTTGCTGCCGGTGAGCCTCAAGCCCGGCCTGGTTGTGTGCGATAATGGGCGAAATCTCGTTGCAGCTCTGGGACTAGCCAGTTTGACGCATATCCCTTGCCTGGCGCATGTGCTAAATTTTGTGGTGCAGAAGTTCATTCACAACTACCCCGACATGTCAGAGCTGCTGCATAAAGTGCGGGCCGTCTGTTTGTGCTTCCGGCGTTCACATCCTGCCGCTGCTCGCCTGTCTGCGCTACAGCGTAACTTCGGACATCCCGCTCACCGCCTCATATGCGACGTGCCCACCAGGTGGAACTCCACCTTGCACATGCTGGACAGACTGTGCGAGCAGCAGCAGGCCATAGTGGAGTTTCAGCTGCAGCACGCACGGGTCAGTCGCACTGCGGAACAGCACCACTTCACCACCAATGACTGGGCCTCCATGCGAGACCTGTGTGCCCTGTTGCGCTGTTTCGAGTACTCCACCAACATGGCCAGTGGCGATGACGCCGTTATCAGCGTTACAATACCACTTCTATGTCTCCTTGAGAAAACACTTAGGGCGATGATGGAAGAGGAGGTGGCCCAGGAGGAGGAGGAGGAGGAGGAAGAGGGGTCATTTTTAGCACTTTCAGGCCAGTCTCTTCGAAGTGACTCAGAGGGAGGTTTTTTGCAACAGCAGAGGCCAGGTACAAATGTGGCCAGCCAGGGCCCACTACTGGAGTACGAGGAGGACGAGGATGAGGAGGAGGTAGAGGAGGATGAGGATGAAGCATGGTCACAGCGGTGGCATCCAACGCAGCTCGGGCCCATCACTGGTGCGTGGCTGGGGGGAAAGGCAGGACGATGACGATACGCCTCCCGCAGAGGACAGCTTGTCCTTACCCCTGGTCAGCCTGGCACACATGAGCGACTACATGCTGCAGTGCCTGCGCAACGACAGCAGAGTTGCCCACATTTTAACGTGTGCGGACTACTGGGTTGCCACCCTGCTGGATCCACGGTACAAAGACAATGTGCCCACCTTACTTCCTGCACTGGAGCATGATAGGAAGATGCGCGAGTACAAGCGCACGTTGGTAGACGCGCTACTGAGAGCATTCCCAAATGTCACAGGGGAACAAGTGGAAGCCCAAGGCCAAGGCAGAGGAGGAGCAAGAGGTCGCCAAGGCAGCTGTGTCACGGCCAGCTCCTCTGAGGGCAGGGTTAGCATGGCAGAGATGTGGAAAACTTTTGTCAACACGCCACAGCTAACTGCACCACCACCTGATACGCAACGTGTTAGCAGGAGGCAACATTTCACTAACATGGTGGAACAGTACGTGTGCACACCCCTCCACGTACTGACTGATGGTTCGGCCCCATTCAACTTCTGGGTCTCTAAATTGTCCACGTGGCCAGAACTAGCCTTTTATGCCTTGGAGGTGCTGGCCTGCCCGGCGGCCAGCGTTTTGTCTGAACGTGTATTCAGCACGGCAGGGGGCGTCATTACAGACATACTCAGCCGCCTGTCTACAGCCAATGTGGACAAGCTGACGTTCATAAAAATGAACCAGGCATGGATCCCACAGGTCCTGTCCATCCCTTGTGCAGATTAGACATTAACTACCCCCCCTTAACCATATATTATTGTACTCCAGGGCACTTCCTCATTCAATCCTATTTTTATTTTCATTTTACCATTATATTGCGAGGCTACCCAAAGTTGAATGAACCTCTCCTCTGTCTGGGTGCCGGGGCCTAAATATATGCCAATGGACTGTTGCAGTGGTGGCTGACGTGAAGCCTGATTCTCTGCTATGACATGCAGACTAATTCTCTGCTGACATGAAGACAGATTCTCTGTTACGGGACCTCTCTCCTCTGCCTGGGTGCTGGGCCTAAATATATGCCAATGGACTGTTCCAATGTTGGGTGACGTGAAGCCTGATTCTCTGCTATGACATGCAGATTGATTCTCTGCTGACATGAAGCCAGATTCTCTGTTACGGGACCTCTCTCCTCTGCCTGGGTGCTGGGCCTAAATATATGACAATTGACTGTTGCAGTTGTGGCTGACGTGAAGCCTGATTCTCTGCTATGACATGCAGACTGATTCTCTGCTGACATGAAGCCAGATTCTCTGTTACGGGACCTCTCTCCTCTGCCTGGGTGCTGGGCCTAAATATATGCCAATGGACTGTTGCAGTGGTGGCTGACGTGAAGCATGATTCTCTGCTATGACATGCAGACTGATTCTCTGCTGACATGAAGACAGATTCTCTGTTACGGGACCTCTCTCCTCTGCCTGGGTGCTGGGCCTAAATATATGCCAATGGACTGTTGCAGTGGTGGCTGACGTGAAGCCTGATTCTCTGCTATGACATGCAGACTAATTCTCTGCTGACATGAAGACAGATCTCTGCTGACATGAAGACAGATTCTCTGTTACGGGACCTCTCTCCTCTGCCTGGGTGCCTGGGCCTAAATATATGCCAATGGACTGTTTCAATGTTGGGTGACGTGAAGCCTGATTCTCTGCTATGACATGCAGACTGATTCTCTGCTGACATGAAGCCAGATTCTCTGTTACGGGACCTCTCTCCTCTGCCTGGGTGCTGGGCCTAAATATATGACAATGGACTGTTGCAGTGGTGGCTGACGTGAAGCCTGATTCTCTGCTATGACATGCAGACTGATTCTCTGCTGACATGAAGCCAGATTCTCTGTTACGGGACCTCTCTACTCTGCCTGGGTGCTGGGCCTAAATATATGACAATGGACTGTTGCAGTGGTGGCTGACGTGAAGCCTGATTCTCTGCTATGACATGCAGACTGATTCTCTGCTGACATGAAGACAGATTTTCTGTTACGGGACCTCTCTCCTCTGCCTGGGTGCTGGGCCTAAATATATGACAATGGACTGTTGCAGTGGTGGCTGACGTGAAGCCTGATTCTCTGCTATGACATGCAGACTAATTCTCTGCTGACATGAAGACAGATTCTCTGTTACGGGACCTCTCTCCTCTGCCTGGGTGCCTGGGCCTAAATATATGCCAATGGACTGTTCCAATGTTGGGTGACGTGAAGCCTGATTCTCTGCTATGACATGCAGACTGATTCTCTGCTGACATGAAGCCAGATTCTCTGTTACGGGACCTCTCTCCTCTGCCTGGGTGCTGGGCCTAAATATATGACAATGGACTGTTGCAGTGGTGGCTGACGTGAAGCCTGATTCTCTGCTATGACATGCAGACTGATTCTCTGCTGACATGAAGCCAGATTCTCTGTTACGGGACCTCTCTCCTCTGCCTGGGTGCCGGGGCCTAAATATCTGAGAATGGACTGTTCCAGTGGTGGGTGACGTGAAGCCAGATTCTCTGCTATGGGACCTCTCTCCAATTGATATTGGTTAATTTTTATTTATTTTATTTTTATTCATTTCCCTATCCACATTTGTTTGCAGGGGATTTACCTACATGTTGCTGCCTTTTGCAGCCCTCTAGCCCTTTCCTGGGCTGTTTTACAGCCTTTTTAGTGCCAAAAAGTTCGGGTCCCCATTGACTTCGGGACAAAGTTCGGATCAGGTTCGGATCCCGAACCCGAACATTTCCGGGAAGTTCGGCCGAACTTCTCGAACCCGAACATCCAGGTGTCCGCTCAACTCTAGTCTCTAGCACAGATGACAGTATTCCTTCAGTTATGTATAATCTCCTTCTCATGCCATCTTCCAATTTTGGAATATCTCTGTGACACCTTGTCAAGACTCTGGTCAATGGGGAGGTTAGCTGGGATATAAGCACTGAATAAAGATAAGATACTGGCTTACATAAATTTGTACATCTAACAATTTTTTTGATCTCTCCATATTCTATCTTGACCATGCCACTACCAAATTGCTCTATACAGGCGTGTCTTAATTGGAAGTATCCGAAAAGGCTATTCCTAGGTATTTGAAATTCCTCCTTTAAATCATGAAAGGTTTTAATACATTAAGGACCCAGGACGAGAATGTTCGTCCCAAATGAACGGTACTTAGTGCCCCAGCATTCTCGTCCTGCGGTCCTTCCTCTCCCCTGCGTGTGGTGCCGCGATCAGCAGCACGGATCCAGCTGTTACTGACAGACGGATCCCTACTGCATCCACCAGCATTGGTGATAACGCCAATGCCAGTGGATTAACCCCTTGTATGCAGCAATCAGTGCTGACTGTGGCAAATGGGAGGTTTGCGCTCCCTCAACTCAACCATCGGGTGCCCAAGCTGCTGTGGCAGGGACTCGAAGGTTGCCATGGCAGCCCCAAGCCATTGCAAGGCTTGGGGCCCAGCAAGTACGGAGGCCTAAGAGGCCCAGCCACCAGGCTGGGTCTCTTAGGCAACTGTTAGCGTCTTACAGTTTAAGACACTAACAACTCAATACAGCACAATACATGTATTGTCCTGCATTGAAACAGTTATCCGACCCTGTAATATTGAAGTCCCAGAGTGAGACAAATAATAAAGAAAGAGTTTTACCAAAAAATAAAAAAAAGTTTCAAGTAGGAAAAAACCTTTTCCCAAAATAAAGTTAAAAAAATTAGACACAAAAGTAGAGATATTAGGTATTGCCGCGTCCATATCGACCAGCTCTATAAAAATATCACATTATCTAACCCTTCAGGTGAACACCGTCAAAAAAATAAAAATAAAAACTGTGCTAAAAAGCAATTTTTGGGTCACCCTACATAACAAAGTCCAACAACAAGCGATTAAAAAGGCGTATGCCCATCCAAAAAGTACAAATCTAACAGTCACCTCATCCCAAAAAAAATTAGCCCCTACCTAAGTCGATTACCTAAAAAATAAAAACAATATAGCTTTCAGACTATGACACAAAAACATGATTTTTTTTGTTTCAAAAATGCTTTTATTGTGTTAAATGCAAAAAAATATAATAATTTACTTATTATTAGGTATCGCCACGTCCATAACAACCTGCTGTATAAAAATATCACATCACCTAACCCCTCAGGTGGACACTGTAAAATAAAATGCAGTTTTTTGTCACCTTACATCATAAAAAGTGCAATACCAAGTGATCAAAAAGTTGAATGCACCCTAAAATAGTACCAATCAAACCATCCTCTCACACTGAAATAAATGAGCCCCTACATAAGAATATGGAGACACAAAAAAAAGAATCGATATATTTTTCAAAAATGCTTTATTATGTAAAGCTGAAACAAACTAACAAAAACTTTTTGGTATTGTCGCGTCCGTAACAACTTGCTCTCTTAAAATACCACAGGATCTAACCTGTTAGATGAACACTGTAAATAACAAAAAATAAAAAGGTTGCAAAAACAGCTATTTTTTGTTACCTTGCCTCACAAAAAGTGACCCTAAAATAGTACTAACAAAACTGCCACCTTATCCCGTAGTTTCCAAAATGGGGTCTTTTTTGGAGTTTCTACTCTAGGGGTGCATCAGGGGGTCTTCAAATGTGACACAGCAGCTTAAAATTATTCCAGTGAAATCTGCCTTCAAAAAACCATATGGCGTTCTTTTCCTTCTGTGCCCTGCCCTGTGCCCCTACAGCAGTTTACGACCACAAATGGAGTGTTTCTGTAAACTATAGAATCAGGGTAATAAATATTGAGTTGTGTTTGGCTGTTAATACTTGCTTTGTTAGTGGATAAAATAGATTCAAATGGAAAATCTGCCCAAAAAGTGAAATTCTGAAATGTCATCTCCATTTTCCATTAATTCTTGTGGATCACCTAAAGGGTAAACAAAGTTTGTAAAATCAGTTTTGAATACCTTGAGATGTGTCGTTTTTAAAATGGGGTCACTTTTTTGGAGTTTCTACTCTAGGGGTGCATCAGGGGGTCTTCAAATGTGATATGACAGCTTAAAATTATCCAAGTGAAATCTGCCTTCCAAAAACCATATGGTGTTCCTTTCCTTCTGCGCTCTGCCGTGTGCCCGTACAGCAGTTTACGACCACATATGCAGTGTTTCTGCTTTGTTAGTGGATTTTTTTTTTATTAAAATGGAAAATCTGCCCAAAAATTCTGAAATGTTATCTCTATTTTCCATTACGTTTGTAAAATCTGTTTTAAATACCTTGAGGGGTGTAGTTTCTAAAATGGGGTCTTTTTTGGGTGGTTTCTATGTAAGCCTCACAAAGTGACTTCAGACCCGAACTGGTCCTTAAAAAGTGGATTTTGGAAATTTTAAAAAAAATTTCAAGCTTTGCTTCTAACCTTCTAAACCTTCTAACATCCTCAAAAAATAAAATGGCATTCACAAAATGATCCAAACATGAAGTAGACATATGGGGAATGTAAAGTAATAACTATTTTTGGAGTTATTACTATCCATTATTAAAGAAGAGAAATAGAAATTTGGAAATTTTCAACTTTTTCCAGATTTTTGGTAATTTGGGGGGTTTTTTATAAATAAAAATGAAATTTTTTTACTCAATTTTACCACTATCATGAAGTACAATATATGACAACAAAATAATCACAGAATGGCTTGGATAAGTAAAAGCGTTTGAAAGTTATTACCACATAAAGTGACACGTCAGATCTTTAAAAAATGGCCTGGTCCTTAGGCCTCTTGCACACGATCGTGTGCACCCCTTTTCTGTGCTGCGGGCCACAATGCACGAACACCTACCGTTGGGCAGCCACAGCAGATCCATTAAAGTGAATGAATCCACGATCCGCCCGTTCCGGCAAAAAGATAGGAAATGTTCTATCTTTTTGCGGAACTGAAGTACGGGACAAAACCCCACAGAAGCACTCCGTAGTGCTTCCGTAGGGTTCCGTTCCGCACCATTCCGTATCTCCGGATTTGCAGACCCATTGAAGTGAATGGGTCCGCATCCGTGATGTGGAATGCCCACGGAACGGCACCAGTATATTGCGGACGCGCAAATGCGGTCCGAAATATGGCCACGGAGTGCACACGTTCGTATGAAAGTGGCCTTAAGGTGAAAAATGGCAGGGTCCTTTAGGTGTTAAAAACTCCTTCTGAAAACAACTGGGTCAAATACTTAATACCATGTTTCGGCCAGAACTTAAAGTCAGGTAGTGTGTTTAATTCCGGTCGTTTTACATTCATCCACAATAGCAACACAGAGGACCATGCCTCCCCTCACCCTTCTGCTGCCCCACACCCAGACATGTTCTTTCCAAACTTTTAATACCGCCCTATTAGAGGTGATACACCTAGCTGGATATTTCCCCAATCTGTACAGAACATTTGTAAGGGCCTCATATGAGCCTGAAAGTGCTGATTCCAGCACTATTGCCGGATTCTTTGCGTCCGCCCTTACCCATGAACTTGCATATGTCAACTGGACAGCACAATAGTATCTGTACATATCCGACAGAGCCAGACCACCCCGGTTGTATGGCGCCTTCAGAGTTTCCTTGGCCAATCTAGGTTTGGTATTAGTCCAAAGAAATCGAGTTAGTAATCTATCAATTGCCGCAAAGTGGGGTTTCTGAAGGACAACTGGGGCCGCCCTATAGACATATAAAAGCTTGGGCAAGATTATCATCTTAAAAATTTTGATACGCCCTACCAGGGAAAGATTATCATAAAAGTGGGCGACCACTATCCGGCGCTGCTGGCATATAGATCAGTCCTTAGGTTTAGTAATATTATTTTATTAAAGCCAACGCGTTTCAAGGGCGAAGTGCCTCCTTCGTTAGGACAATTTACAGAGGTATTCGCCCTTGAAACGCGTTGACTTTAATAAAATAATATTACTAAACCTAAGCACTGATCTATATGCCAGCAGCGCCGGATAGTGGTCTCCCACTTTTATGATAATCTGCATACCAATTTTCCTGGAACTATCGAGACAGGAAGAGGCCCAGGCAGCAGCACGGCATCCCCTGAAGCTGGTGGGGACAGATACCAGCTAAGGCATACAGTATATAGCTATTGTGACTCCTCACAACAGCATTCGGTAAGTGAATTACGCACCTAATATTATACTGTTTATTAGGTGGTACCACACATGAGGCGCTGTGTTTTTTGTCTTTTTCTTGTCTACCAGGGAAAGAGGAAGATTCTCCTATGCTTTCAGCTGATATATTCCAATGTCGGTAAAATATTGAGTGGAATAAATTGCTGTATATCTCTATGTACTATAATTCCTAGATATTTAAAGCTATCAACCACTAATAGATTTGACCTAGACCCCCCTTCATAGTCCCCTCCCCCTTCATCAACCAAATATAGCACTGATTTGACCCAATTAACCCTCAGACCAGAGAATCCGCCATATTCATTGACTACCTCCAGAAGCGCTTCCAGCGACCCACCTGTCTCCCAAATACACCAGCAAATCATCTGCGTATAAGGATATCTTCTCAGTTATCCCTACAATGTTCCATCCTTCTATGTGATTACAGCTGTTTAGGAGACATGACACGGTTCTATTACCAAAGTGAATATCAATGGGGATAGGGGACATCCCTGTCATGTGCCTCTATGTATGGGGAACGGTTCTGACAGATATCCATTGACTGACACGGGCTGTAGGTTGTCGGTATAAAAGTATCATCCAGTGTAAGAAATTCCCTGGGATTCTGAATCTCTCCAAGACCTCCCATAAAAAGGTCCACTCTACTAAATCATATCTCTATTACCCATGTTATCATGCTTGATTTGTAGGTTAGTATAGGGGTGTCTAAGATTAATATCTGTACATATGAAAAATAAGGGTACACATTATAATCTACACCGGCTCTTTTCTAATATCCAGGCCCCTGGGGGGACCGCCCGCTCCATCCTGTCATTAGATGCCTCTAAGGCCTTTGACAGGGTGGAGTGGCGCTTCCTCTGGAAGGTTCTTGCTAGGATGGGCTTTGGAGAGAGGTTTATACGCACTCTTAGGTTGTTGTATGGATCTCCAAGGGCTAAATTGAGTCTTAATGGAATTTTGAGTAGCAGTATCGAGTTAAATAGAGGCACCCGTCAGGGTTGCCCACTATCTCCCCTACTATTTGATATATATATCGAACCCCTTGCGATGGCCATTAGGCAGGACGATCAGATCAAAGGATTTGGTACGCTGGGAACACAAGATCGTATCTCACTATATGCAGACGATGTTCTGTTTTTTATAGACCATACGGAAACCACTCTCCCTAGGATTATTCAAATGGTTAAATTATTTGGTGAGGTATCTGGTCTTCTTATAAACTGGACCAAGACTAGTCTGCTTCCAATAGACCCCCTACCACAGAAAGAGATTCCTGTTACACAGTTGGATATTGTTGATACCTTCCAATATTTGGGTTTAACGATATCGCCTCGGGTCGAAAATTTTGTAGAACTTAATTTGATTCCCATCATGGTAAAGATTAGAGCTAAAATGGGAATTTGGCTGAAACTTCCCCTATCTAGAGCTGATCGAGTTTCACTAGTTAAAATGGTGATATTACCACAATTGCTCTATGTGCTCAGGAATACACCTATTTGGATACAAGACAAACATTTTAAACTTATAGAGAGTCTAATTAATGATTTAATATGGGGAAGAAAGCGAGTTCGACTTAAGTTGGAGTATTTGTATAGATCAGTGGAGTGTGGGGGTTTAAATCTCCCCTACTTTAAGGGATACTTTATTGCAGCCCAGCTCTTGAGGTGCTATGAATCAGAGCATAGCGCACTTCTGGGGAAGTTGGTAACTAGTCATGCCCACAATAATATTTTTTCCTTGTTGGAATCTGGCCTATTGAAGAGTTATGAGCAAGGCTATAGAGAGACTATAAAACTACTCCTTAGGGTGTGGGCTACAACTAGGACATGGTTGAAAGTTAAGGGTTCACTTACATTTACGCCTCTTTGGCACAATTTGTATTTAAAAAGGCTGGATGAAATTGCAGCTGACACATTTTGGCAGAAGAATAAAATTTTATATATTTCACAGGTAGCTAAAGATAGAGAAATTAAATCCTATATGGAAATGACACAAAATTTAAAAAATCTTTCATGGTTTAGGTATTTCCAATTGCGTTCTGTGTTATCCAGCTTGGATGATAAGCGGCTGTTGGATATAGATAATGTTTCCTTTCTGAATGATTGGGTAGGAGGTACACATTCTAGAATAAAAATCTCAAATATATATAAGTTATTAATTAAAGCACGGTTTAGTGATATACACTCTCCAGGACAAAAAGCGTGGGAGGCGGACTGTCCGAATGTACAAATAGAAGGGTGGGATAATATTTTTGGGAATCTATCTTCACTATCCCAGAACTTTAACCATGTCCTGATACAATTTTATATTTGCCACAGATTATATATTACTCCACTGTGGATGAACAAATGTGGGTTAAGAGACACGTCCAATTGTCCCAAATGTGACACTGTAGGAGCAGACTTTCTCCATATGATATGGACCTGTCCAGAACTTATAAACTACTGGAACGGTATCAATAACTATATTATGTGTAAATTAAAAATTCTAATCCCTTTTGAACCACAAGTATTTATTCTCAATGATCTCTCCAAATTAAAAATTCATAGTTATCAAAAGATTTTCTTGAGTAGAGTATTCATGTTGGCTAGAGTTTTGATCAGCCGCACCTGGTTTGCCCGATCCACTCCAAATAAAAACACATGGATAAATTTAATCGATAAGGTAAAGAACTACGAAAAATTTTTATATAGACGGAGGGAAAATGAATACCAATGGACCAGGATATGGGGTGGTTGGAGGTCTGGTTAGCTGAGATCAAGTTGTTTTATTTATAAGGGGTCCTACTTTGACGCACCACAAACTGGGAGGGAGGGAGGGGAGGGTTTTTCTAAATATTTTGAAAAGATGAGTGGAATATACGCACATATAATTACTTGGGTTACTAAGAATTGAGAGATTGTAATAAATTTTTTATTGTAAACGTTATGTAGTTTTCCCAATAAAAAATTTAAAAAAAAAAAAAAAAAAAAAAAAAAAAAAAATATCTGTACATTTGCCTGGCATAAAGCCTGACTGGTCTGTCCCCACGATAGATAGGATAACCCCCGTTAGTCGTAAGCCTAAAACCTTAGCCAAGATTTTAGCATAAAAATGTATTAAGTGAGATGGGTCGGTATGAACTCCATTGATCCGGTGACATCCCCGCCTTGTGAATCACCACAATTGTTGCCTTATAAAAAGATGATGGTAACTCTGAGGTCTCCAAGGCATATTTGAATAGCTTACTTTACCGGTCACTAAGACCCTAGGCGTATAATTTATACCACTCAGCGGGGAAGCCACCCAGACCCGGGGTCTTGTGGACGACCATAGAGCCTATTGCTGTATGAATCTCGGCAGCAGATATTGGGGAATCTAGTATCTCTCTATCTTCCCCCGACAGTCTCATAAACTCAATCTGATCTAAGTATGCCTTTCAGTCGTGGGAATGTAACTCGATGTATAGAGTTTCTTATAGTAAGATGCAAATTGGGCACATCTCTCTTCTGGCTTAGATACCTCCACCCTAGATTCCATTCTGATCGCTGCCACTACCATTTGGGGGACTTCAGTCTTTGCCAAGTGGGCAAGAGCTTTCCCACTTTTGTCACCACCTGAAAAGATAGTCTGCCGTTGTGCTAGGAGTCGCTTCTGAGTATATTCAGTTAAATGTAACCTGTAGTTCCTCTGAAGAGTTAACCATTTTTCCTGACAGTCCTCATTCGTGTGCTCAATATAAGCCCCCTCCGCCTTTATCAAGTCAGCCTCTAATCTATTTCTCGTAATCCTCAATTCAGCTTGGTGAGTGGCAATGGCTGAGATACCGTACAAACTCCCCTCATCACCTCCTCCCATTCCATAAGTGGATTAGACAACCCTTCATTCACCCTCCAAAACTCCTCTAGCTCCTACTGACAGCTAGATTCCACCAGGAGTACCTGTAGCCACATAGGGTTAAGTCTCCATATTCTGGCTGGTGCTTCCAATGGCTGAGAGAGGATCACCTGCATCGGCGCATGATCTGAAATACCCAGTGGCAGATAACTTGCTTCCCTAAACATAAGTAAGGAGTCAGGGCTACCAAATGCCAAGTCAATGCGTGACATAGTATTACTAGAGGCCGAATGACATGAAAACAGCTCCTCTAGGTTATGTGCTGCTGCCCAATTATCCAGAGATGGGTTATGCCTAGTTGGGGGTTTGAGTCTATTTGGCTGATTATTCAGTACTGTGTTAAAATCTCCCAATATTATGAAAGGAGATTGAGGCAGTTGTGATACCTTAGTCATGATCTCATCTAGAATGGACCTACAGAAGAGAGGTGGGAAGTACAATCCCACTACAGTCAAGGGACTACCCCGTATCAAACAATACAAAATTATATATCCACCATGAGAGTCGTCAGAAACGTCTGCAGCAGTAATGGAGTCAGTCCCCACCAAGGTCGGCAAAGAGACAGTACCGTACGGTCTCGCAAGTGAATTTCCTGTAACTCCACTAAGCCCCATTTTCATCCCCATCTCCGCTCTTCTGGCCCGCCGCCGATCAGCCAGAACACCAGGGGCCGTCCAAAAGGTCTTCTCCAGGGAGGAAGGTTAAGTAATATGGTAGAGGGAGATGAGGACAATCAGGATATTTGGAGAGCCTTCTGTCATGCGTCCTTACTCCATGCCCGCCAGGCCACGCCCCCGTGTATCTATTTAATTTCACTAATATAGCTTCATATTGGCGCTCGTAGTTTTCCCCTCCTCCCCTGCCTTTTTTTCCTAGACACACCCACTGAGGAATTCATTCCCTTAAGGGCTCATGCACACGACTGTATGTATTTTGCGGTCCGCAAAAAACGGATCCACAAAAAATACAGATGACCGTGTGCATTCCGTATTTTGCAGAACAGAACAGCCTAATAGAACAGTACTATCCTTGTCTGCATTGTGGACTATAATAGGACATCTTCTATTTTTTTTGTGGAACGGAAATTAGGAAACGGAATGCATATAGAGTAACTTTCTTTTTTTGGCGGACCCATTGAAATGAATGGTTCTGCATACTGTCTGCAAAATAAACTGAATGGACACGTATAGAAAATGCATTTCTTCCAACAAGCCTAAGCAGGTGCCATAACTGACAAGTACCGGCTGTTTTACACAGCACAGCTAACCAGCTGTGCTGTGTAAAACAGTAGGTACTTGTCAGTTATGGCACCTGCTTAGGCTTGGAGCAGGCCCCATCTTTATAGACCTACAAAAAAAAATAAACGATGCATGGAACAAAAACAAAAACACCATGACAAAAAATATGTGGCAGCACCCTAACAACCTAAACTATAAAAGCAATCATCCCGACCTACAGAATAATATAAACATCTTTATAATGCCCTCACTACTCCCAAAAAACTGCATACAAGTTATTTAACAAACCAAAAACTAAGATAGCCCCTGGAAGGGAATATTATTTCCTCACACCCTGCAAACTTGCTGTGCAAAAGGCTACTCATTTTAAAAGTGTAACACAATGTAATAAAGTGGCTTTATATGGCGTCTTTTTTAAAGGGAATCTGACTCTAGTTTATACCTGATACATTACTTACAGCACTATGTATGGGCTGGGAAGAGTAGGACAAATATTGTGTTCGTCGACCCTCAAAGTGTTCAGGGGATCGAGTAGAACACCTCAGGATGCTCGGGTACTCTGCAGAGCACCAGAACTCAATAGAAGTTAATGGGATAACCAGAGCATTAAACCAGGCACCCCCTGCTCTAAAGAGGGGTGGGTGTCTGGATCACAGGAAAAGGTCAGAAATTGATAGAAACACCACTGAAATGGTTCAGGAACAGCATGGGGAGGATGTCTGGATGCATCTTGGACTCTCAGATCACTGCTGGGAACGATGTTGTCTGAGTAGTACGCCACTTTTACAGACTGACAATATTACGCACAAAACCAAAGATAAAATCGATTTTAGAGGAAACATTTTTCCATGTATATTTACTTGTATATAAAGTGCAAGTGAAGAGGCACTCTGATACAACCTGTATTTCACATAAAGCAGGGGATCATTCACATTGTGGTACAATTATTCAGGTAATGGGACTCCTACACTCATAAAGCCTATGCACTAAGTGAAAGGGCTGCCAAAAATTAAAAGAAACTGGCACTACTACACACCCTTTATTACACATAAAGAAGGACATCCTACATACACACCCTTGAAAAATTATGATTGATGGCCTGCTGGTGACCCTCAAAAACTATTAGAGCAAGGGCCTGCTGATTTGACTATCTAAAACATTAGGGGGAGGGCCTGCTGCTGATGTGACCATCTAAAACATTAGGGGTGAGTGCCTGCTGCTGATCTGACAATCTAAAACATTAGAGGCGAGGGCCTGCTGCTAAGCTGACGCTCTAAAACATTAGGGGCGAGTGACTGCTGCTGATATGACCATCTAAAACATTAGGGGTTAGGGTTTGCTGCTGAGCTGACCTTCTAAAACATTAGGGGCGAGTGCCTGATGCTGATCTGACCATCTAAAACATTAGGGGGCGAGGGCCTGCTGGTGACCCTCTAAAAAATTATGGTTGAGGGCCTGCTGGTGACCCTCGAAAACAATATGGGTGAGGACCTGCTGCTGAGCTGACCCTCTAAAACAGGGGTCGGCAACCTGCAGCACACAGACCGCTTTCTGCTGGCATGCCAGCTGTCACCAAATGATGACAAGACATTTCAGTCTTGTCGCCATTTGTTGCATGCCCCACCGCCGCGCTCATTAACGACACATCTGCTAGGCCCTCCTCTGTACCATTGGTGGGAGGGGGTCTCCCATATACTGGTCCCCCATACATTGGTCCCTTAGGAGGATTCCAAGGAGCAGTGACAATCTTTACTATTTTTGTAAACCTCTTTAAGCCGTGCAGGTCAGGCACTGTTGTTGAGAATTTTGGGACATAGCTAGTAAATACCTGATTTACGTCACATATTTGTGTTATATTACTTTCCTGTATGGCTTGGCACACCAAGTGCTTCAGCTCTAAAAGGAGCAGGTGGCAGCCTAATAAGCAGGGCCTTTATGTTTAGCCGCTTTCCTCTGGTGGAGTAGAAAAGTCAGGGGCAATCCAGGCCTTGTTCATTTTTATAAGAGTCAATCAGTCAGCATTTTCAGTTGACAGGTGGATGCGCTTATCAGTTATTATGCCCCCAGCAGCACTAAATACATGCTCTGACAAAACGCTGGTGGTGGGGCAAGCCAGCACCTCCAAGGTGTAGAGTGCCAGTTCGTGCCACGTGTCCAGCTTGGACACCCAATAGTTGTAAGACACAGAGAGATCACGGAGGACGCTGACACGGTCTGCTACGTACTCCTTCACCATCTTCCAAAATTGTTCCCTCCTTGTGACACTAGGTGGGCATCAGGTTGAGGGTGCTTGTGGGGTGTCATAAAACTGTCCCAGGTCTTGGAGAGTGTTGCCCTGCCTCTGTTGGAACTGCTGTTTGTTCCACTCGTATCCCCTCCTCGGTTGGCCAAGTACTCTGCAGCCAGTGTTGTCAGCTGGAAATTTTATGAGCAATTTTTCCACAAGGACTTTCTGGTATTGCACCATTTTGCTCATCCTCTGCACCACAGGAATGAGAGATTAGAAGTTATCTTTGTAGCGGGGGTCGAGAAGGGTGAACAACCAGTAATCAGTGTTGGCCAAAATGCGTACAATGCAAAGGTCACAGGAAAGGCTGCCTAACATAAAGTCAGCCATGTGTGCCAGAGTCCCAACAGACAAGACTTTGTTGTCCTCATCAGGAAGAGGACTCTCAATCTTCTCATCCTCTTCCTCCTCTTCTACCCAACCACACTAAACAGATGGAATAAAACTTCCATGGGTACTACCCTCTGTAGCGAAGGCAACCGTCTCCTGCTCCTCCTCCTTATCATCCAATTTGCGCTGAGCAGACAAACTGAGGGTAGTCTGGCTATCACCCTGTGTACTGTCTTCCCCCATTTCCACCTCTACCACATGCAAAGCGTCCGCCTTAATTATGAGCAGCGAGCCTTTGAGTAGACACAGAAGTAGGATGGTTACTCTGATAATAGCGTTAACGCCGCTCACCATCTGTGTTGATTCCTAAAAGTTGCGTAAAAACTCACAGAGGTCAGACATCAATGCCCTCTGCTGCTCACAAAGCCTGGCCAACATGTGGAACTTTCAGTTTCAGCGCATGCTCACGTTGCAAAACAGTCAGCGAGCTGGCAATTGCAAGCGTTGCTGCAGCGTTGCCAGGCCGGCGGAAGCTGTCGATGACCTTCGCCAGTAGCCGAGGAAAATTGGGGTAGGTTTTGAGAAACCGCTGAACCACTAGGTTGAACACGTGGGCTAGGCATGGTATTAATAATATCGTGCAAGACTAATAGGTCCAGTTCGAACTGCTATCTGTGCAGTAACAGACAGTATCACACTAAGGATGGTGAGAGATATTCACCAATAGAGTGGTCCCATTATCTGGGCCTCTATCCTATTAGTGTGATATGTAGGCTATATGCTGCTGACCTGACGCAGCATCTCCTACACCTCATTATTTAATTAAACTGAAAGATCCATTCACCCCCTGATGATCCCACACCGTGGGGGAAACGTGTTGGGGTTCTAGTGTATTGTATTGATTTGGTCCATATATCTGGGTGACCGCATACACCCCTAAAATGGGGTGTCTTTTAATGAGTTAGTCCGGTGCGTCGTGTACCTTTTTGATATCCACATATCACTAGGGTTGTATACATGGCACATTAATTTTGTGTTTGTTTTGTCTCGCTGTCCATGGAGGTCCCCCACAGAATAGGTTCATCTTAACAGTGAGGGTTATCTAGGAACTGTTAGCCTTAGGCTCGAGGACAGGGAGTCCCCACCACTAGGGGCCGTCCCTGGGCAAAGGGCTTAGCATAGGGTCCATAATAGGGACATTTTCCTTGCCCACAGCTAAACCCAGTTTGCCAGATAGGTGGTGGACCCACCGTGGACATTCGATATATGTGTTGAGATATTAAATAATATGTACTAACTGAAGCGATCGTCATTTGGAAGGGTTGACTCTTTAGCTGGAAATGGTATGTGTGTGAGCTTGCCGAGCTCCAAAGTCGCCATCAAGTTACACTAATTATCAGATACAACCATGCCTGGTTCTAGGTTGAGTGGTGAGAGCAACAGCTCAGTTTGGTCCCTTATCCCCTGCCACAGCTCTGCAGTGGTGTGCTGTTTGTCACTTAAGCAGATCAGTTTAAGCATGGCCTGTTGACGCTTCCCCACTGCAGTGCTACACTGCTTCCGGCTACTTACTGATGTCTCACTGGTGCTGCAAGATGATAATTCAGAGGTGAAAGAGGAGGAGGAGAAGTGGGGGTTGCAGCCACTAACGTAGGTGGTAGCGGAAACCCTAATGGAAGTAGGGCCCGTAATCGTTGGCGTCGGTAGCACCTGTGACATCCCAGGGTATGACTCACTCCCGGCCTCCACAACGTTCACCCAGTGTGCCGTCAGGGAAATGTAGCGTCCCTGGCCACAAGCACTTGTCCATGTGTCAGTTGTTAAATGTACCTTCCCAATAACTGCATTGGTCAGGGCACGGGTGATGTTACGGGACACATGCTGGTGTAAGGCTGGGACTGCACACCATGAAAAATATTGGCGGCTGGGGACAGTGTAACGCCGGACAGTCACCGCCTTTAGGCTGTGACAAGCCTCAGTGTCCACAAGCCTAAATGGCAACATTTCCAGGGCCAGCAATTTAGAAAGGTGTGCATTTAGTTCTATGGCCTCTGGGTGGGTGTCTGGGTATTTGCACTTTTGTTCAAAGGCCTAGGGTATAGACATCTGTACGCTGTGCTGGGACACAAAAGTGGGTGTGCTAGCTGATGGTGCTTGCGAAGCTCCAGGTGCATGGCGGGAGGCATCCGGGCCTGCGATCTTGGATAGGGGATTGGCCTGCAAGTAACAAAGGGGAAGAGGAGGTAGTGGTGTGACCCACAGACACTGATTGTGGGCCCAAGCGTTCGGCCCACCTATTAGGGTGCTTTGATGCCATGTGGCGGATCATGCTGGTAGTGGTGAGGTTGCTAGTGTTCATGCCCATGCTCATTTTGGTACGGCACAGGTTGCAAGTGACAATACTTTTAGCACTTTCCTCAAAAAAACGCCAGACTGTGGAACACCTACCCCTTGGCAAAGGAGATTACCGCAAGGGGGTGCTCTGGGGAACAGTTGCGGGCCTGTTTGGTGTGGCCCCCCTTCTCCCCTTTGCCACCTCACTGCCTCTTCCAGCTTATTGCGGTGCTGCGGATCCCTCCCCCTCTGTACTGCTGTCCTCGCTCGGCTTGTCACGTTCCCAGGTTGGGTCAGTGACTTCCTTGTCCACCACTACCTCTTCCACTTCCTCATTTTGGTTATCCTCCTGACTTGTTGACCTAATAACAACCTCAGTTATTGACAACTGTGTCTCATCCTCATCATGAACCTTTTCAGACACTAATTGCGGTTAACTTATTGGCAACGGTGTCTCATTATATTCATCCACCACGTGAAACACTAATTTCCGTTCCCCACCGTCATCTGTTTGTGACTGTGGATGCTCAAGAGTTTGGGAATCGGGGCACAATATCTCCACGTGGGGGGCTTGTCGAGAGGCCCAAATTAAGGAATGGCGATGAAAAGAGTTCCTCAGGATATAAGAGTGTGGGATCACTTGTTTGCCAAGACTCTCCATGGTTGGGAGGAAGGAGTATCAGGGTGAGGATTCTGTTGACCAGACTCTTGGATACTGGACTTTGAGGAAGACAGGGTGGTGCTTAACTGACTGGAAGCATTATCTGCTGCAATACAACTGATCACCTGGTCGCACTGGTCTGACTTCGAGAGTGGTGTCCTAAACCCCTTGCAAACTGGGACATTAAGCTAGATATCGTGGATGAGCGTGTTTCTTGTGCTCTGGCAGCAGGCACAGTTTCACTGCACCCAGGGCCTATGCGTGCACCATTTGCAGCATGGTCACTTTCCCATCCCTTACTGCTCGCCATGTGCATATTAACCACTTCAACCCCCCTAGCTGAAACACCCTTAATGACGATGCCACTTTTTACACTTCTGCACTACACTACTTTCACCGTTTATTGCTCGGTCATGCAACGTACCACCCAAATGAATTTTACCTCCTTTTCTTCTCACTAATAGAGCTTTCATTTGGTGGGATTTCATTGCTGCTGACATTTTTGCTTTTTCTGTTATTAATCGAAATTTAATGATTTTTTTGCAAAAAAATGACATCTTCACTTTCAGTTGTAAAAATTTTGCAAATTTCAGAAAGTAGACACCCTAAGGTATTCGCTGATGGGCATAGTGAGTTCATAGAACTTTTTATTTTTTGTCACAAGTTAGCGGAAAATGATTATTATTTTTTTTTCTTACAAAGTCTCATACTCCACTAACTTGTGACAAAAAATAAAAACTTCCATGAACTCACTATGCCCATCACAAAATACCTTGGGGTGTCTTCTTTCCAAAATGGGGTCACTTGTGGGGTAGTTATACTGCCCTGGCATTTTAGGGGCCCAGATGCGTGAGAAGAAGTTTGAAATCAAAATCTGTAAAAAATGACCGGTGAAATCCGAAAGGTGCTCTTTGGAATGTGTGCCCCTTTGCCCACCTTGGCTGCAAAAAAGTGTCACACATGTGGTATCTCCGTACTCAGGAGAAGTTGGGAAATGTGTTTTGGGGTGTCATTTTTTTTCATATACCCATGCTGGGTGAGAGAAATATCTTGGCAAAAGACAACATTTCCAAATTTTTTATACAAAGTTGGCATTTGACCAAGATATCTATCTCACCCAGCATGGGTATATGTAAAATGACACCCCAAAACACATTCCCCAACTTCTCCTGAGTACGGTGATACCACATGTGTGACACTTTTTTGCAGCCAAGGTGGGCAAAGGGGCACACATTCCAAAGAGCACCTTTCGGATTTCACAGGCCATTTTTTACACATTTTGATTGCAAACTACTTCTCACACATATGGGCCCCTAAAATGCCAGGGCAGTATAACTACCCCACAAGTGACCCCATTTTGGAAAGAAGACACCCCAAGGTATTTCATGACGGGCATAGTGAGTTCATGGAAGTTTTTATTTTTTGTCACAAGTTAGTGGAATATGAGACTTTGTAAGGAAAAAAAATCTTTCCGCTAACTTGTGACAAAAAATAAAAAATTCTAGGAACTCGCCATGCCCCTCACGGAATACCTTGGGGTGTCTTCTTTCCAAAATGGGGTCACTTGTGGCGTAGTTATACTGTCCTGGCATTTTAGGGGCCCAGATGCGTGAGAAGTAGTTTGCAATCAAAATGTGTAAAAAATGACCGGTGAAATCCGAAAGGTGCTCTTTGGAATTTGTGCCCCTTATATTGAGCATACAGGTAACGAGATTTTTTTTTTTTTTTCCGTTCAGCCTCTGGGCTGAAAGAAAAAAATGAACGGCACAGATTTCTTCATTCGCATCGATCAATGTGGATGAAAAAATCTCTGCCCCAAAAAAAAAGGAGGGGAAAGGCATCTGCCAGGACATAGGAGCTCCGCCCAACATCCATACCCACTTAGCTCGTATGCCCTGGCAAACCAGATTTCTCCATTCACATCAATCGATGTGGATGAATAAATCATTGCCAGGATTATTACTTTTTTATATACAAAGTGTTTGCCAAAGCATATGAACACCGCCACCTCTTCAGCTCATATGCCTCGGCAAACGTATCTTTTACTGCAGAGGAGAAATCTCGTCTTGCAGCGCCGCATAGACCGACTTGTGTGTAATCTGACAGCAGCGCAATGCTTCTGTCAGAATGCACATCAGTGCTGCAGCTAGTCGATCGGTTGGTCCACCTGGAAGGTAAAAAAAACTAAACAAAAAAGAAAAAACCAGGCCACAACACAATAAATTTTATTAACTTTATAATAACTTTAGAACAAAACATATAAACTTTATTTAACTTTTGAAACTGAACGCTAACTTTTTTGCTTACTGGTGTTTTTTTGTTGTTGTTTTTTTACCTTTATGGGACAAACCTCTCCTTCCCCATGGGACAATGTGCGAAGTGCAAATCGCCCAAAGATGTGGCGAAGTACATGATGCACTTTGTCCCAGGTGAAAGGAGAGGTTTGCAGCAGCTCTGTGTGAATGGGCCCTAATAGCCCTGTGTGCCTGTCCTGTGAGATGCAATCCCTATGCTAAGTGTACCTGTGTGTAGTACTTCCGGAAACACTCTCCAAAGCATAGGGCAGGGTGGTCAGGGCAGTCAGGACAGAAATAGTGGGTGTCACACCTTATTCCACTCCTGCTACAGACATGACATCTTTTTCAGGGTGACGGTTGGGTTGAGGTACCAGGAACGACACTGGGGAAATGTCGCTCGTGTACACGGCTAACTACACTGGTGGATTGGGCCATGGAACTTCCTGGGTACAGGAGGTTCTCGATGATCTCTTCCTGAAATTTGAGGAAGGATCCTGTTCTCCCAGCCTTACTGTAGAGAACAAAACTATTATACAGAGCCAATTGAATTAAATATACAGACACCTTTTTATACCAGCCTCTGGTGCATTGGGAAACTAAATACGGAGACAACATCTGGTCATTGAAGTCCACCCCTCCCATGTGAAGGTTATAGTCGTGGACTGAGAGGGGCTTTTCAATGACACGGGTTGCTCGCTCAATTTGTATTGTCGTGTCTGCGTGAATGGAGGAGAGCATGTAAATGTCACGCTTGTCTCTCCATTTCACCGCGAGCAGTTCTTCGTTACACAAGGCAGCCCTCTCCCCCCTTGCAAGACGGGTGGTAACGAGCCGTTGGGGGAAGCCCGCGCGACTAGTTCGCGCGGTGCCACAGCAGCCAATCTGTTCTAGAAACAAATGCCTGAAGAGGGCCACACTTAGAAATGTGTAGAAATTGTCCACATAAAGATGGTACCCCTTGCCAAATAAGGGTGACACCAAGTCCCAGACTGTCTTCCCACTGCTCCCCAGGTAGTCAGGGCAACCGACCGACTCCAGAGTCTGATCTTTTCCCTCATAGATCCGAAATTTGTGAGTATAGCCTGTGGCCCTTTCACAGAGCTTATACAATTTGACCCCATTCCGGGCGCGCTGGCTTGGGATGTATTGTTTGAAGCCAAGGCGCCCGGTAAAATGTATTAGGGACTCGTCTACGCATATGTTTTGCTCAGGGGTATACAAATCTGCAAATTTCTGGTTGAAGTGGTCTATGAGGGGCCGAATTTTGTGGAGCCGGTCAAAAGCTGGGTGGCCTCTGGGACGGGAGGTGGTGTTGTCGCTTAAGTGCAGGAAACGCAGGATGGCCTCAAATCGTGCCCTGGACATAGCAGCAGAGAACATGGGCATGTGATGAATTGGGTTTGTGGACCAATATGACCGCAATTCATGCTTTTTGGTTAGACCCATGTTGAGGAGAAGGCCCAGAAAAATTTTAATTTCGGAAACTTGGACTGGTTTCCACCGGAAAGGCTGGGCATAAAAGCTTCCCGGGTTGGCGGATATAAATTGTGTGGCATACCGGTTTGTTTCTGCCACACCTAAGTCCAAGAGCTCCGCAGTCAAGAACAGCTCAAAAAATCCCAGGGCCGAACCGATCTGAGCTCTCTCAACCCGAACTCCAGACTGGGCGGTGAAAGGGGGAACTACTGGTGCGGCTGAAGTTGGGGGCTGCCAATCAGGATTTGCCAGCACCTCAGGGATTCTAGGGGGTCTACGGGCCCGTCTGTGCGGTGGCTGCGATGGGGTAACTAATGCACATGCCACCGTACCAGCTTCAAATGCCCTTCTGGTGCTCGCCACTTCACCATGTTGTACGGCAGTGCTGGTACTAGGTCCAGGGAGGGCTGCGCTGCTGGTGTATGCCTCAACACGTAATCCGACAGCGCCAGCCCCACTCTGCTGCCCTTGAAGCGGATCCTCCGCAACCTGTGGTCTAGTGACACGGGGCCGGGTACGCCTGGTGGTATCGGGGACCTCAACCTCCTCGTCCGAACTTTGGGTCAGACTGCCACTGCTTTCTACAGGTTCATATTCTGACCCGCTGGATTCGTCAGATGAGGGTTCCCATTCCTCATCCGACTGGGTCAGAAGCCTGTAGTCCTCTTCAGAAGAATACCCCCTGTTTGACATTTGGGCAACTAAATTTAGGGGTATTCACTGAGACTACCCAAGAAAAAAAGCAAGCCTGTCTTACAAAGGGGAGGCTAGAGAAGTACCGGAGGCCGCTGCGGTTAATAAAAAATATCAAAACTGATATATTTTATCGCCTCAGCGCGTGTAAAGTGATATATATTTTTTGTCACTGCGGTGGGGCAGGCGTGGGTGAACGCACGTGTGGGCGACCGATCAGGCCTGATTCGGGCAAACACTGCGTTTTGGGTGGAGGGCGAGCTAAGGTGACACTAATACAATTATAGATCTGACTGTGATCAGTTTTGATCACTTACAGATACTATAAAAGTACAAAAATTGATTAGCGATACACTAATCAGCGAATAAGCGACTGCGGTGTGGTGGGCTGGGCGCTAACCGATCGCTAAACTACCTAACCAAGGGGCCTAAACTATCCCTAAAACCTAACAGTCAATACCAGTGAAAAAAAAGTGACAGTTTACACTGATCACTTTTTTCCCTTTCACTAGTGATTGACAGGGGCAAGAAGGGTTGATCAAGGGGTTAATTGGGGTGCAGAGGGGTGATCTGGGGCTATGTGTAGTGTTGGTGCTACTCACTGTGAAGCCTGCTCCTCTGCTGGAACCAACCGACGAAAAGGACCAGCAGAGGAGCAGGGAAGCCATTTAACCACCTCCCTACTGCTGTACGCATGGATGCGTCCGGGAGGTGGTTGATCTATTCCTCCTGGACGCATCCGTGCGTCATCTCGCGATAGCCGAGATTTCCTGTGAACGTGCACACAGGCACGCACGCTCACAGGAACTGAAGGTAAGCGAGTGGATCTCCAGCCTGCCAGCGGCGATCGCTCTATTTTTTTAACCCCTAACAGGTATATTACACGCTGTTTTGATAACAGCGTCTAATATACCTGCTACCTGGTCCTCTGGTGGTCCCTTTTATTTGGATCGACCACCAGAGGACACAGGCAGCTCTGTAAAGTACCACAAAACACTACACTACACTACACCCCCGTCACTTATTAACCCTTTATGAACCACTGATCACCCCATATAGACTCCCTGATCACCCCCCTGTCATTGATCACCCCCCTGTAAGGCTCCATTCAGAGGTCCGTATGATTTTTACGGATCCACGGATACATGGATCGGATCCGCAAAACACATGCGGACCTCTGAATGGAGCCTTACAGGGGGGTGATCAATGACAAGGGGTTGATCACGCATATAGACTTCCTGATCACTTCCCTGTCATTGATCACCCCCCTGTCATTGATCACCCCCCTGTAAGGCTCCATTCAGACGTCCGTATGATTTTTACGGATCCACTGATACATGGATCGGATCCGCAAAACACATGCGAACGTCTGAATGGAGCCTTACAGGGGGGTGATCAATGACAAGGGGGTGATCATGCATATAGACTTCCTGATCACTTCCCTGTCATTGATCACCACCCTGTCATTGATCACCCCCCTGTAAGGCCCCATTCAGACGTCCGTATGCATTTTGCGGATCAGATCCATGTATCCGTGGATCCGTAAAAAATCATACGGACGTCTGAATGGAGCCTTACAGGGGGGTGATCAATGACAGGGGGGTGATCGATGACAGAGGGGTGATCACCCCATATAGACTCCCTGATCACCCCCCTGTCATTGATCACCCCCTGTAAGGCTCCATTCAGACATTTTTTGGGGCCCAAGTTAGTGGAATTTTTTTTATTGTTTTTGTTTTTTCTTACTAAGTCTCATATTCCACTAACTTGTGTCAAAAAATAAAATCTCACATGAACTCACCATACCCCTCACGGAATCCAAATGCGTAACATTTTTTAGACATTTATATTCCAGACTTCTTCTCACGCTTTAGGGCCCTAAAATGCCAGGGCAGTATAAATACCCCACATGTGACCCCATTTCGGAAAGAAGACACCCCAAGGTATTCTGCGAGGGGCATATTGAGTCCATGAAAGATTGAAATTTTTGTCCCAAGTTAGCAGAAAGGGAAACTTTGTGAGAAAATACAAAAAAAAATCAATTTCCGCTAACTTGTGCCAAAAAAATAATAATAATTCTAGGAACTCGCCATGCCCCTCACGGAATACCTTGGGGTGTCTTCTCTCCAAAATGGGGTCACATGTGGGGTATTTATACTGCCCTGGCATGTTAGGGGCCCGAAAGCGTGAGAAGAAGTCTCTGATCCAAATGTCTAAAAATGCCCTCCTAAAAGGAATTTGGGCACCTTTGCGCATCTAGGCTGAAAAAAAGTGTCACACATCTGGTATCGCCATACTCAGGAGAAGTTGGGGAATGTGTTTTGGGGTGTCATTTTACATATACCCATGCTGGGTGAGATAAATATATTGGTCAAATGCCAACTTTGTATAAAAAAATGGGAAAAGTTGTCTTTGCCAAGATATTTCTCTCACCCAGCATGGGTATATGTAAAATGACACCCCAAAACACATTCCCCAACTTCTTCTGAGTACGGCGATACCAGATGTGTGACACTTTATTGCAGCCTAGGTGGGCAAAGGGGCACACATTTCAAAGTGCACCTTTCGGATTTCGCAGGCCATTTTTTACACATTTTGATTGCAAAGTACTTCTCACACATATGGGCCCCTAAATTGCCAGGGCAGTATAACTACGCCACAAGTGACCCCATTTTTGAAAGGAGACACCCCAAGGTATTCCGTGAGGGGCATGGCGAGTTCCTAGAATTTTTTATTTTTTGTCGCAAGTTAGTGGAATATGAGACTTTGTAAGAAAAATAAAAAATCATCATTTTCCGCTAACTTGTGACAAAAAATAAAAAGTTCTATGAACTCACTATGCCCATCAGCGAATACCTTAGGGTGTCTACTTTCCGAAATGGGGTAATTTGTGGGGTTTTTCTACTGTTTGGGCATTGTAGAACCTCAGGAAACATGACAGGTGCTCAGAAAGTCAGAGCTGCTTCAAAAAGCGGAAATTCACATTTTTGTACCATCGTTTGTAACTGCTATAACTTTTACCCAAACCATTTTTTTTTTTGCCCAAACATTTATTTTTTTTATCAAAGACATGTAATACAATAAATTTAGCGAAAAATTTATATATGGATGTAGTTTTTTTTTTGCTAAATTTTACAGCTGAAAGTGAAAAAATCGTTAAATTTCGATTAATAACAAAAAAAGTTCAAATGTCAGAAGCAATAAAATACCACCAAATGAAAGCTCTATTAGTGAGAAGAAAAGGAGGTAAAATTTATTTGGGTGGTAAGTTGCATGACCGAGCAATAAACGGTGAAAGTAGTGTAGTGCAGAAGTGTAAAAAGTGGCCTGGTCATTAAGGGGGTTTTAGCTAGCGGGGTTGAAGTGGTTAACACATCATATTTACTAATATGATGTGTTAGATGGCTTGTGATTCAGTTTTTTTTTAATCGCCAGCCTGCCAGCAACGATCATTGGCTGGCAGGCTGGTGACGTGACCCCCCTCTAACTTTTGCCGGCCCGCGATGCGCATGCGCGGGCCGGCTAAGCGCGTCATCTTGCGTCTCGTGAGATGACGCGTATATGCGTGACTGTGCGCAGCGCTGCCCCCTTCGGACCGCAATCCTGCGTTAGGCGGTCCGGAGGCGGTTAAAATGGTATACAATGCCTTGCAAAAGTATTCACCCCCTCGACTTTTTTTGTGTTTTGGTGCCTCACAACCTGGAATTAACGTGGATATTGTTTGAGGATTTGTATCATTTAATTTTAACATAATTTAATGTTTTTTAACATGCCCACAAAGAAAAAGTAAATGTGCATAACTATTCACCCCCCTAAAGCCAATACTTTGTAGAGCCACCTTTTGCAGCAATCACAGCTCCAAGTCTCTATGAGCTTGCCACATCTTACCACTGGGATTTTTGCCCATTCCTCCTTGTAAAATTGCTCCAGCTCCTTCAAGTTGGATGGTTTGCGCTTGTGAACAACAACATACTTTAAGTCTGACTACAGATTTTCTATTGGATTGAGATCTGGGCTTTGACTAGGCCATTGCAACACAATTACATGTTTCCCCTTAACCACTCAAGTGTTGTTTTAGCAGTGTGTTTGGGGGTCTTTGTCCTGCTGGAAAGTTGACCTCCATCCTAGCCTCAAATCACGCACAGAGTGGTACAGGTTTTGTTCAAGAATATCCCTGTATTTAACACCATCCATCTTTCCCTCAACTCTGACCAGTTTCCCAGTCTCAGCTGCGGAAAACATCCCCACAGCATGATGCTGCCACCACCATGTTTACCTTAGGTCTCTGTGCTGCCTCTCTGATTAATGCTCTCCTTGCCTGGCCTGTGAGTTTTGGTGGGCGGCCATTTCTTGGCAGGTTTGCTGTTGTGCCATGTTCTTTCCATTTGGTTATGATAGATTTCATAGTGCTCCTCTGGATCATCAAAGATTTTGATATTTTTTTTATAACCTAACCTTGACGTGTACTTCTCAACAACATTATTCCTTACTTGTTTGGAAAGTTCCTTGGTCGTCATAACAGTCTTTGGTTAGTGATGCCTCTTGCTTAGGTGTTAGGTGTAGTGTCACAGAAGGTGTACAGAAAACTAGAAGTCACAAAATAAAGATCCGACTGACTGGATCCAAAACTAAGGAACCAAAGGAAGTGCCCTGCAACAGACCTGGCTCTCTCCCTAACTACTCAGCCTATGCAAAAATCTCAATGGTAGATGATCGCATATCCTCGTTCCTCGGCTGTATAACACCTGAACACCCTATAATAGTGAGGGGACACAACCACCGGCTCCCTACACTTGATACGGAGGGAGTCAGGGTCACCTGGGATCCAGCAAACAGGAAAACACAAATGAATGAACAAAACATATCTGTAGAAGACTCAGTAGTAGCATCCAGCATGCACACACTCCAGGAAGATGTATAAACCGCAAAGTGATGCAGTATGGGAAGGGATTTAAAGGGATGCAATCAGTGCAACTAGATGACAGCTGAGAGAGGCTAACAAAATGAGAAAACGAAAGCAAAACAAAAGGAACCTCAAGGAGGAGGTTCTGAAGAATGTCTGTCAGAGCTTCTCAGATGTCTGGTGGTGACAGTACCCCTCTTTCTACGAGTGTACTCCGGACACTCAGAGCCCACCTTCTCAGGATGGGACCTATGGAAAGCCCTGATGAGAGGAGTGGCCTTAATGTCCGTCACTGGGACCCACATCCTCTCCTCAGGACCATAACCCTCCCAATGAACGAGGTACTGGAGAGAACCTCGGACAACACGGGAATCCACAATCCTAGAGACCTGAAATTCAAGATTACCATCAACCACAATTGGAGGAGGAGGCAAAGACGAGGGTACAATGGGTTGGACATAAGGTTTTAATAAGGACTTATGAAAAACATTATGGATCTTCCAAGTCAACATTTGACAATGTGATCAATAAATGCCTGCGCCAGCATCTTAGCATTGGGCCAGGAAAAGGAATGAAATGCACCATTTTGCTAAAACGGTCCACCACCACCAGAATCACAGTCTTCCCCGAGGAACGAGACAGGTCCGTAATGAAGTCCATGGACAGATGTGTCCAAGGACGGGAAGGAATGGGTAACGGAAGGAGAGGACCTGATGGCCGTGAATGAGGGACAGCGCAGGTCTCGCAGGCTGCCACAAAACCCTCAACCGACTTACGAAGTGCCAGCCACCAGAATCTCTGAGCGATGAGATCCACTGTGGCTCTTGCCCCCGGGTGCCCAGCAAGGACAGTATCGTGGTGCTCCTTAAAAATCTTGTGTCTTAAAGCGAGAGGCACAAACAACCTCCCAGGAGGACAAAGATCAGGAGCCTCTGACTGGGCTACCTGAACCTCTGCCTCCAATTCAGGATAAAGAGCAGAGACCACCACACCTTCAGCCAAAATGGGACCCGGGTCTTCAAAATTCCCACCTCCCGGAAAACAACGTGACAGGGCATCCGCCTTCACATTCTTAACCCCAGGGCGGAACGTGACAACAAAATTAAACCTTGAAAAGAACAAAGACCATCTGGCCTGTCTCGGGTTCAGACGCTTGGCTGACTCCAAGTAGGCCAGATTCTTATGGTCAGTAAACACGGTAATAGGCTGTCTGGCTCCCTCTAGCCAATGGCGCCATTCCTCAAAAGCTAACTTGATGGCCAACAACTCCCGATCTCCCACATCGTAATTTCTCTCTGCGGAGGAGAGTTTCTTCGAGAAAGAGGCACACGGTCGCCATTTGGCAGGAGAGGGACCCTGAGACAAGACCGCACCCACACCCACCTCAGAAGCGTCCACCTCAACTATGAAGGGCAGAGAGATATCAGGTTGTACTAAGATGGGAGCGGAAGCAAAACTCTCCTTGATATTAGAAAAGGCCTTACGCGCCTCTACCGACCAGGAGGAAAAATCAACCCCCTTTCTAGTCATATCAGTGAGTGGTTTAACAACAGAGGAATAATTCAAAATAAACTTCCTGTAATAATTGGCAAAGCCCAAAAAACGCATCAGCGCCTTCTGATTCTCAGGAAGCTCCCACTCAAGCACAGCGTGGAACTTCTCGGGTTCCATGCGAAAACCAAAAGCGGAGAGAAGAAACCCCAGAAATTGAATTTTTGGAACTGCAAACACACATTTTTCCAGTTTAGCGTACAATTTATTCTCCCGCAGGATGAGCAAGACCTGACGTAAGTGTTCCTTATGAGTTTTGAAATCAGGAGAAAAAATCTAACTGTCATCTAGATACACTAATATAAATTTCCCCATTAAATGATAAAAAATGCTGTTCACAAAATGCTGAAAGACGGCTGGAGCATTCATCAAACCAAAAGGCATAACCAAATTCTCAAAATGGCCCTCAGGGATATTGAAGGCCGTCTTCCATTCGTCTCCTTCTCTGACCCTGACCAGGTTGTATGCCCCTCTTAGATCCAACTTGGAAAAAACTTTAGCCCCAACAATCTGTTTAAACAGGTCCGGGATCAGAGGAAGCGGATAAGGGTCACGAATTGTGATACTGTTCAGCTCCCTGAAATCCAGACATGGTCTTAAAGAACCATCTATTTTCTTAAAGAAAAAACCAGCGGCAACAGGTGACTTCGAGGGTCGTATATGTGTCCCTTTCTCAGACTCTCAGAGATATAAGCACGCATAGCGACCCTTTCAGGTTGGGAGAGATTGTATAAACGAGATTTAGGCAGCTTGGCGCCTGGGGTGAGATTAATAGGGCAATCGTACTCCCTGTGAGGGGACAAATCCTGAACACCACTCTCAGTAAACACCTCCGAAAATTCTGAGAGAAAAGATGGTACAGTCTTAGTAGAAACCTCAGAAACAGATGTTGTGAGGCAATTCTCTATGCAAAAGTCACTCCAACCATTTATTTGTCTCGCTTGCCAATCAATGGTGGGGTTTTGTTTAGTGAGCCAGGGTAGCCCCAACACTAGAGGAGTAGGCAACCTGCTTAGGACGAAACATGACACATCCTCAACATGAGTATCACTCACAATCAAACGGATATTGTGAACTATGCCCTTTAACGATTTCTGAGAAAATGGAACGGAATCAATAGCAAAAACAGGAATATCCTTTCCCAAAGTGCATACCTGGAAACCATGAGTTATAGCAAATTGATTATCAATGAGATTGACAGCTGCTCCACTATCTACAAAAATCTCACAAAAAATGTTCTTGCTCTATAGCGCCACCCTGGCTGGTAGTACAAAACGGGAACTACAAGCAAACGGAAAACCTTCAATTTCCGCATCAACCTTGCCAATAGTAACAGATGGAACATTTTTAGAGGATTTTTTTCTTTTTGTTTCTTTATTACTCTCAAAAAACTGCCTGAATCTCCTAGAGGGACAAACATTTGCCAAATGATTTATACCTCCACAACAGAAACAAACCTTCCTATGAGAGCTGAATCTTCTTTTGTCAGAGGCAAGCAAACCCAGCTGCATGGGCTCCTGCTCAGAAGGGATTGAGAGGGACTGAGACCCCTGTGCACTGAATGAGACGGCCGCACTGTCCTTGGACTGAGTATGACAGGAAGGAGTGATCTCTCCTCTATCTCTAAGACGCCTGTCAATACGTACGGCCCGAGACATGGCAGAGTCCAAGGAGGTAGGTCTCTCATGAAAGGCAAATGCATCTTTCAATCCCTCTGAAAGACCAAGGCAAAATTGACTTCGGAGTGCAGCATCATTCCAACCAGTATCAGCTGCCCATCTCCGAAATTCTGAGCAGTATATCTCTGTTTACCCTGGCATAAAAGACGTAGTCTAGACTCAGACAGAGCAATACGATCCGGATCATCATATATCTGACCCAGGGCTAAAAAAAAATCATCCACTGAACAGAGGGGCCGTGCCACCACCAGCAGCGAAAAGGCCCAGGACTGAGCGTTATCCCTGAGCAGCGAGATGATGATCCCCACCCTCTGATCCTCATCACCAGAGGAATGGGGAAGTAGGCGAAAATGGAGTTTGCAAGCCTCTCTAAAACGAACAAAATTCTCACTACCCCCGGAGAACGTATCCGGGAGCGAGATCTTAGGCTCAGAACAAACTCCATGAACGCAAGCTGAACCAGTCACCTGAAACTGAGAAACAGTTTTACAGAGATCTGCTACCTCCAATGAAAGACCCTGCATGTGTTCAGTCAAAAGTGAAACCGGATCCATGCTTGAGACGGTTTTGGCGGTTTATAATGTCACGGAAGGTGTACAGAAAGCTAGAAGACACAAAATGAAGATCCGACTGACTGGATCCAAAGCTAAGGAACCAAAGGGAGTGCCCTGCAACAGACCTGGCTCCCTCCCTAACTGCTCAGCCTATGCAAAAATCTCAATGGTAGATGATCGCATATCCTCGTTCCTCAACTGTATAACACCTGAACACCCTATAATAGTGAGGGGACACGACCACCGGCTCCCTACACTTGATACGGAGGGAGTCAGGGTCACCTGGGATCCAGCAAATAGGAAAACACAAATTAATGAACAAAACATATCTGTAGAAGACTCAGTAGTAGCATCCAGCATGCCCACACTCCAGGAAGTTGTATAAACCGCAAAGTGATGCAGTATGGGAAGGGATTTAAAGGGATGCAATCAGTGCAACCACATGACAGCTGAAAGAGGCTAACGAGATGAGAAAACGAAAGCAAAACAAAAGGAACCTCAAGGAGGAGGTTCTGAAGAACGTCTGTCAGAGCTTCTCAGATGTCTGGTGGTGACATGTAGCCTCTGGGGCCTTTCAAAAAAGGTGTGTGTAGCAGCCAACAAACGTGCAGGCAGGAGACTCTAGCGTTGCGCTCGGGCACACGCCGAACACCGCAATGTGCTGGGCATCGCAATGATCGAGTAAAATTAGTGTTCGGCCAAGCATACTCGCTCAACACTAAGAAACATACCTTTTGAGGAGTTTTTATGATGGAGTAGTGATAACCTGAATTCTGCCAGATTCTACACCTTAAAGTGCAATTATATAGTGCTTCACTATGACATGTATTCTGCTTTATTCAGGGAGCTGCTTCAGAGACCCTCCCTTCTGCTGAGTGACATTTGTAGGCATCTCATGGATGCTACAGCTGTCAGTCATCGCAGAGGGGAGGAAATGTGAAGCAGTTAAATGTAGAGAGACCACTTCACAAAGAAGCTCCACCTGCAGATGGAGCAGTGGGGGAGCAGCAACCTGCAAAATAAAATTTAATGTTCACTGTACTCTTGATGATAACCACAAAAGGCATTTTTGTACTGCTATCCCCAGCTCATGCTTAATGCTGTTAACAGTTCAGAGTGGTCCAACTGACATATTCTCTCTAACCAGTTAACCGTTTTCCCTGAACTCAGCTCAAACTTTGAGAAAAGCACTTAACTGTTCTGTCCGAGCCCATGAGGCAAGCTCAAGCAAAAGCAGATGGGGTGGGGGGGTTCTTTAGCTGCTCATATATCTGAATTAGCAGCAGTTAGAGACAAGGGGATGGTCTTGTTTGGGAGCTCACAGTCCAGGCTTTCATACAAGATTACATTATTAGCACTATATCATCAGGAGATATCACTGTTAGAATTCAATTCGCAAATAAGTCTAGTAAAACCTGCTTTTACTTTCAGCTGAATTCACTGCATCCGGATTAATAACAGCCATATCTTCCCATGTAGTGAAAAGATAATGCTTTGATCCTGGTATTGTTTGAAAGCTTGGAATGACAGCTTTCAAACAATACAAAGCCCATATCTCTAGATGCTACCTATACAGAGATATGAGCAGATACAGAAGCTGCCCCCCTCCCCTTTAGTCTGGAGGGGATGGGCAGTTGGGAAGCTGGCAGGAGGTGGCTGGAGGAGAGAAAAAATAATAAGAAATTTATAAAAATTGGGCATAATCATCATTGTACTGATCCACATAATAAGTGAGCTTGGTAAATAAATTACACAAAACAATGTTAAATTTGCATATATATTCTTTTTATCTTTCAATCCTAAAAATAAAATTATAAGTTATTTAATACACTAATATACCAAAAAGGGCTCCTAAAAAAAAAAAATACAACTAAGGGTCCATTCACACAACCGTGGTTTGGTTCCGCATCCAAGCCACATTTTTTGCGGCTTAGATGCGGACCCATTGACTTCAATAAGGCCACAAAAGATGCGGACAGCACTCCATGTGCTGTCCACCTCTGTTGCTCCGTTTCATGCCCCCCCCCCCAAAAAAATTATAGATCATGTCCTATTCGTGTCCGCTTTGCGGACAAGAATAGGTATTTCTATAATGGGCCGCCTGTTCTGTAAATTGCGAAAGGCACACAGACGGCATCCGTGTTTTTACGGATCCACAATTCGCGGACCACTAAACATGGCATGTTCATTTGAACGAGCCCTAATACATTAAAATAAAAATAGAAGAAAAAGTTATGACTGCTGGAACATGAATGGTAAAATGTTACTGGTACTTAAAACTAAAATTAATTATGTCACTAAGGGGTTAAAATTGCAATTGTGTCCCATGAGTTGTGCGCCAACAATATTTACTTCTGACACATATTAAAAATCTACAATAAAAAAAATTACGTTTTTGGGAAGGTTTTTACAATTTTTATCTGTTAGGAGGTTAAAATTCTGATTTATTGTCCTAAGAAGCAGATTAAAAAATGTAAATGTTTATGACAGGCATTTATCACCATTTTAAGTACAGTAGCTGTTTCTAAAGCTTCACTACTGCAGTTATGCTTTTCATAAACATGAATCACTTAAATACATGTACCTGTACCCCTTTTTTGGCTGTCATCACACACATGTATTTCTAGCCGTGAGATGAGTAGATGATAAGAGGTTTCCAGCACATCAAATCTGTCAAAGTACCGTCCTAGACTAGAAGAGCTGGAACTGGGAGAGGAATATGACCACTGTGGAGTGGTACTGGGGGATGGGACCTGAAAAATAATTTATTTAATCATCAATTTACAAGTACAATACTAAACTGACATAAAACTTTTATACATAAAAGTTCTTTACCTGCCCCACACTTATCTGTTCTTTTTGCCTCACCGATTTTTGGACAGCTTCACTTAGGGATTTTGTGTATGAAAGCAATGACTGCAGCTGAGTGTCTGTCAGAACCCAAAGCAGCTCATCTAAGACGAATGTCAGCTTTGAAGACAGGACCATACAATCTTTAGTCTAAAGGGGGGAAAAAAAAAGACATAACTATGTAATTTTCAAAGAAGGTTTCTAGGTACTGCTGCTCTGCAAACAGTCACTTGAATAAAAGATGAGATGTGGGACCAGTGATGGCCAGTTTGCAGTGTTCGCCTGCAAACACATGCGGTCTGCCATCTTTTCTCACAAGTCCGGCAAGGCACAGGTAAGCCGTTACCTGTGCCTGTGCGTGACCCGGTCTGAAATCAAATGCGGTCACCGGGAGCAGGCAGTTCCAAGAACAGCCGTCGGGGGCCTTCACCGGGCTGTTCTGGGAACTGCCTGCTCCCACTGACCGCATTTGCTTCAGACCGGCCCGCGGCACAGGTAAGGGCTTACCTGTGCCTCGCCGGACTTGTGAGAAAAGATGGCAGCCTGCATGTGTTCGCTTGTGAACAATGCGAACTGGCCATCACTGTGTGGGACCAAAGAGAACAGCCATTACACAATGTATGGAGCTGTGGTGTTTATTTCCTGGAGCCACAGCTGCAGGTAAAAGCTAACTGTTGGGGATACCAGGGTTAGGAAATTCAGTGATCTGAGATTAATGACCTAACCTATATAAAGTTGCAAGAAAAAGTATGTGAACCCTTTGGAATGATATGGATTTCTGCACAAATTGGTCATAAAATGTGATCTGATCTTCATCTAAGTCACAACAATAAACAATCACAGTCTGCTTAAACTAATAACACACAAATAATTAAATGTTACCATGTTTTTATTAAACACACCATGTAAACATTCACAGTGCAGGTGGAAAAAGTATGTGAACCCCTAGACTAATAACATCTCCAAGAGCTAATTGGAGTGAGGTGTCAGCTAACTAGAGTCCAATCAATGAGATAAGATTGGAGGTGTTGGTTACAGCTGCCCTGCCCTATAAAAAAAAACACACCAGTTCTGGGTTTGCTTTTCACAAGAAGCATTGCCTGATGTGAATGATGCTCCACACAAAAGAGCTCTCAGAAGACCCACGATTAAGAATTGTTGACTTGCATAAAGCTGGAAAGGGTTATAAAAGTATCTCCAAAAGCCTTGCTGTTCATCAGTCCACGGTAAGACAAATTGTCTATAAATGGAGAAAGTTCAGCACTGCTGCTACTCTACCTAGTGAATAGAGATGAGGGGGAGTAACGTATTAAAAAACTAAGGTTTATTAGAATTAATTAAGATCCCAAATTTGGGAAAACAAGCCCCATCTAGATGAAACAACACAGACAACAATGTGGGGCCCACATGGGTGAGTCCCCATAAGGTGGTCCCTCAGTCAGAGCTGACCACCAGTTAAACACAAAATGAGGGTCTTTGGCGGGTGCCGTATACCTAAAGTGATGCCATAAGGCAAAGTAAAGGGTAGATCTTACCGGGAGTGCCAGTCAGGACAGATGTACTCCAGTGCACAGGAGGTGGAGGAGCTGCTTGTTTTATGAGACACGTCCTCTTGTCCATGATACCAGGGTTCCAAGGGGCTACAGGGAAGAGTCTATCCCTGTTGATGCCCTACTTGGCCTATAAGTCCCTATGGTATCCTCCTAACACGGGGTCCAGTCCCCGCAAGGGGTGGCCACGTCCGGAACCTAGCCCTATTAAGACGCCCTAGGTAGCGCTAAAGGGACAACAATTTAGTCCTGATGATGATAAGGGCTGCCAGAGTGAGATAAGGGAAATGGGTATGATATATGTATATAGGGTCCCGTCCCAAGTATAGAGGGTGCATCCACTTTACTACAAATAGACACCTTAACTCTTCAGGGGACAGGGGTCAAAGAGTGGAGGATAGTATCTCAACTCCTACCACCCTACGATATTATGCCTGGATCTATAGGGCCTATTGGTTAAAAAACCTGACTCGACCGGTGTGGTCCAAATCAGCCTAGATACCTGTGAGCAGCAAAAATGACAGAGAAAAATCCATTCAAATACCAAGCCTGACATTAATCTTTATAGCTATGTCATGTGGATCATAGATTTACTCACAGTTCTGATCATGAAGCATGAGGCATAAGAGACGGCGCTCTCAGCACAAAATAGTAAATATCTAGGTTGGAAGGAGGGGTAAACAGGGGTAGCCCTGTGTGTTGCGCAGACCTGATTGGACTGGTATAGTCCAGAGCAGTCCAGATACCTAGGAAGAATATACATATATACAATCCATTCAGAACCTGTGTCTAACAACAACCATAAACAGATATGGCAAAAGAGTTATGAGTTAACTTACGATTTTCAACATGAAGCGCGTATGGCGAGTGTCATGTGAAGTGGTAGTGCAGGTGGACTGACCGCTTCTGTATCGGCATCTGTCAGAGCTACACTGAGCGCCAATTGGTTTAAATCCAGAAGCAGGCTGGCTGTGCGCCTGCGTGAGGAGTGCGGGCCGTGTCATGTGACAATCGCATGTCAGGTGACGCGACAATCCGCCTCCGTTCCGGCGCATGCGCAATGGTTCAATGGGCAGCCCGGCTGCCACGTAGTTCTAGTGACGCGGTAATGGACGTCATTGTCCGGATGCGTCATCACATATGGAGCGCGGCATCGGCTGCGAGATGAGGATAGCGACGGTGGGAGGAGTCACTTAATAGATGTAGATAACTCCTACTACTACACCTGTGTTGGTGATAGGGGGGTCACCAACACCGTGGGACCTCAGAGAGGGGCATTAAATGACAGGCCGCCCCCTAGGCCTAGGTAAGGTGTGATTGCCAATTAGGCAATAAGACAATATTTAATTAATTTATTCCACTACCGGATAGTGACGTTCGAACGATGCCCACAACAGGTGGATGGGCTCAGATGGAGTGGGATGGCCACTTGGGGACATAACCCGCTGAACCGCAAATGATTCAGGACATAAGAAACCCGTTGCATCAGGGGGTGTGGTCGTAAAATCCGCAAAGTATACTATGGTCCAAAGATCGGATGGCCCTTAATATATGGCGATCGGAGTCAAACCATGGGGTCATGAAGCCACACCTACAGCTGGAACATTGCAAAAAATACAAAAATTACTGGGATTGCAAGTAATTGAGTTGGCAGGGATCAATAGGGCTATACAAAATCCGGTGGGGGGGGAGGGATATTGACGCAATCACAGAAAACAGCCGAATTGCAACTGGTCATTAAGACCAAGGGGGTTGGTGGTCCTTAGCCTAAAGATGTAGAATTCTCCTATCCCAGTTCCCTCCACGTGGTGGCTTCTTGATCGCCTCAAGTCCTATAAACCTAATCCCCGATGAGCTCCCGTCATGGGCGGAATGGATGTGCCTTGCTACTGGGGTGTCCCTATTGTTGCGGATGTCACCTAGATGCTCACCTATGCGTACCCGTAGCTCCCTACGGGTCTTACCAACATACCTAATGCCGCACTCACAGGTGAGGAGGTAAACCACGCCTGCGATGCGGCAATTGATGAAATCCTGTATGCGGTGGTCTGGGTATGCAGGGCCGACTGTAACCACTTTGTCCTGGGTGACATATTTGAAAAAGCTACATCTACCGCATTTGAAACAACCATTCACCGGTTGGTCCAACCACGTCTTCTTTTTGGGAGGATTGTAATGGCTATGTACAAATTTGCCCCTCAGATTGGTCCCTCTCCTGAAGGTCACTGATGGATAAGGGCTTACAACAGCGGTCAAATCTGGATCCATCAGGAGAGTGTCCCAATTGCGGGCCAAGATCTCCTTAATTTCTCTAGCAGCTACCGTACCGATGATACGTAGCTTCTTTTGTTGTGGACTAGTTGTGGAGCCCACCGTGGGATGTAGGAGGGTGGTACGCGTCTCCTGACGTGCCCTTTGGTAGGCCTTTCTCAGTGTATTATCCGGGTAACCCCGTGCCCGGAAGCGCTGTCTGAGCTCGTTTGCCTGTCGTATAAATTCACGGGGTTCTGAACAATTGCGTTTGAGTCTCAGATATTGGCCAACTGGGATCCCACGTTTCAGTGGGACAGGGTGGCAACTGTCCCACCGAAGAAGTGAGTTGGTGGATGTTTCCTTGCGGAAAATGGTGGTCTGTAGACCCCCCCTGGTGTCTCTCGAGATGCAGATGTCTAAAAAAGGCAAGTTGTTATGCACAATCTCTGACGTAAATTGGAGGTTGATGGAGTTGCTGTTAAGTTCATCCACCAGCCTCCTGAATTCCTCCTCTGGCCCGCTCCATAGGACAAAAATGTCATCTATGTAGCGGGCCCAGAGGACGATGTAGTCAGTATACCAGCTAGGTGTTTCACCAAAAACTATGGTCTCTTCCCACCAGCCCAGGAGCAAATTAGCGTAAGATGGTGCGCAAGAACTGCCCATCGCAGTGCCCCTGAGCTGGTGGTATATGCGACCGTCAAAGAGAAAGCAGTTGCTGGTCAAAACAAAGTTCAATAGTTGGAGAACTAAATTGTTGTGAGCAGCAAACTGAAGTCCCCTTGCCTTCAGGAAGTATGCTGTGGCATTATGGCCTTTGTCATGGGGGATTGAGGAATACAATGCCTCGACATCAATTGATGCTAGAAACCAACTGGGTTCCAGATTGATATTTTCTAATTTACAAAGAAGGTCCCCCGTGTCTCTCACATAGGATGGGAGGGATTGCACAAAAGGGCCAAGTATGCGGTCGACATACACCCCGCTGTTCTGTGGCAAGCTGCCCACCCCTGAAACAATTGGCCGCCCTTTGAGGGGTACTGTCCCCTTGTGGACCTTAGGCAAGCAATAGAAAGTTGCCATGACTGGATGTGTTGGAAGAAGAAACTCAAGTTCGTTGCTGCTAATGAGGCCATCCCCCTTGGCTTTGGTCAAAATGTCCAGCAATTCTTGCTGGAGTCTGGGTGAGGGATCAGATGGTAGTGTCTCATAACTTTGCTTATCATTTAGTAGTGTGAGGCACATGGCACGATATGCGGAGACATCCAGGACAACCACATTACCCCCTTTGTCGAAGGGTTTAATTACAATGGTGGCATCCGCGGATGGCTCCCTCATTGCCCGTCTCTCCTTACTATTACAATTAGACCTAGTTCGAGTGGGGACGATCTTAGCAATTTCGGTGGTGGTCTGCTTGAGGAAGACGTCTATACAAGAGATGTCTCCTACAGGTGGCGTTTTGTTTTCCCAAATTTGGGATCTTAATTAATTCTAATAAACCTTAGTTTTTTAATACGTTACTGCCCCTCATCTCTATTCACTTTCTCTTTTACAGAGCAGTACATCCCGGGAGAGTGTTCCCGCACTATCTCCCCTTAGGGACCACCCTCTATTTTTCTTGCTACTCTACCTAGGAGTGGCCGTCCTGTAAAGATGACTGCAAGAGCACAGCTCAGACTGATCAATGAGGTGAAGAAAAATCCTAGAGTGTCAGCTAAAGACTTACAAAAGTCTTTGGCATATGCTAACATCCGTGTTAGCGAATCTATGATACGTAAAACACTAAACAAGAATGGATTTCATGGGGGGATACCACAGAGGAAGCTACTGCCGTCAAAAAAAAAAAAACATTGCTGCACGTTTACATTTTGCCCAAGAGCACCTGGATGTTCCACATCAGTACTGGCAAAATATTCTGTGGACAGATGAAACCAAAGTTGAGTTGTTTGGAAGAAACATACAACACTATGTGTGGAGAAAAAGAGGCACAGCACACCAACATCAAAACCTCATTCCAACTGTGAAGTATGGTGGTGGGGGCATCATGGTTTGGGGCTGCTTTGCTGCATCAGGGCCTGGACAGATTGCTATCATGAATTTCCAAGTTTATGAAAATAAAGTCATGAAAATAAAGAAAACTCTTTGAATGAGAAGGTGTGTCCAAACTTTTGGTCTGTACTGTATATATATACAGTATATACATACGAGTGTTCACAATACTGCCAAAAGTATATACAGACGTGGACAAAATTGTTGGTACCCTTTGGTCAATGAAAGAAAAAGTCACAATGGTCACAGAAATAACTTTAATCTGACAAAAGTAATAATAAATTAAAATTCTATAAATGTTAACCAATGAAAGTCAGACATTGTTTTTCAACCATGCTTCAACAGAATTATGTAAAAAAATAAACTCATGAAACAGGCATGGACAAAAATGATGGTACCCCTAACTTAATATTTTGTTGCGCAACCTTTTGAGGCAATCACTGCAATCAAACGCTTCCTGTAACTGTCAATGAGACATCTGCACCTCTCAGCAGGTATTTTGGCCCACTCCTCATGAGCAAACTGCTCCAGTTGTGTCCGGTTTGAAGGGTGCCTTTTCCAGACTGCATGTTTCAGCTCCTTCCAAAGATGCTCAATAGGATTGAGGTCAGGGCTCATAGAAGGCCACTTTAGAATAGTCCAATTTTTTCCTCTTAGCCATTCTTGGGTGTTTTTAGCGGTGTGTTTTGGGTCATTGTCCTGTTGCAAGACCCATGACCTGCGACTGAGACCAAGCTTTCTGACACTGGCTAGTACATTTCTCTCTAGAATTCCTTGATAGTCTTGAGATTTCATTGTACCCTGCACAGATTCAAGACACCCTGTGCCAGACGCAGCAAAGCAGCCCCAGAACATAACAGAGCCTCCTCCATGTTTCACAGTAGGGACAGTGTTCTTTTCTTGATATGCTTCATTTTTTCGTCTGTGAACATACAGCTGATGTGCCTTGGCAAAAACTTCGATTTTTGTCTCATCTGTCCACAGGACATTCTCCCAGAAGCTTTGTGGCTTGTCAACATGTAGTTTGGCATATTCCAGTCTTGCTTTTTTATGATTCGTTTTCAACAATGGTGTCCTCCTTGGTCGTCTCCCATGTAGTCCACTTTGGCTCAAACAACGACGGATGGTGCGATCTGACACTGATGTTCCTTGAGCATGAAGTTCACCTTGAATCTCTTTAGAAGTCTTTCTAGGCTCTTTTGTTACCATTCGGATTATCCGTCTCTTAGATTTGTCATCAATTTTCCTCCTGCGGCCACGTCCAGGGAGGTTGGCTACAGTCCCATGGATCTTAAACTTATGAATAATATGTGCAACTGTACTCACAGGAACATCTAGTTGCTTGGAGATGGTCTTATAGCCTTTACCTTTAACATGCTTGTCTATAATTTTCTTTCTGATCTCTTGAGACAGCTCTTTCCTTTGCTTCCTCTGGTCCATGTCGAGTGTGGTACACACCATATCACCAAACAACACAGTGATTACCTGGAGCCATATATATATGGCTGATTACAAGGTTGTAGACACCTGTGATGCTAATTAGTGGACACACCTTGAATTAACATGTCCCTTTGGTCACATTATGTTCTGTGTTTTCTAGGGGTACCATCATTTTTGTCCATGCCTGTTTCATGAGTTTATTTTTTTACATAATTCTGTTGAAGCATGGTTGAAAAACAATGTCTGACTTTCATTGGTTAACATTTATAGAATTTTAATTTATTATTACTTTTGTCAGATTAAAGTTATTTCTGTGACCATTGTGACTTTTTCTTTCATTGACCAAAGGGTACCAACAATTTTGTCCACGTCTGTATATCCAATTGACCAATTCATCAGGAGATCTCAATCTCTGGAAAGCAACAGTCAACCAGACCTCTGATGATATGAAATGTTCGCAATATAATAGCAACCCAAAAAGCTTCCAAGAGCCAAAGCAGTATACCAGGTAGTTTTTGATCTCAAGCGCAGGCAAGTGCTGATAACATGCAGAGCGGCGTCCTGCTCACTTAACACTAACAGCGGTGTCCCGCTGTATAATCCACAAGATGCGATCACTTTTTGAAACAAACTGTCACAATCTTACCGGGAGGTCTTCAGTGGACTTTGTTTCCCCTCGACACGGTAAGCCTCCTATGGAAATCGGGGTTCCGGTCTCAAGGGCTATTACTTGTGTTCAAATTCCGTGCCAACCTTTAAAAAGCACGTGACCCCGCGATGAGTCAGGGTTTCCTTTGTGTAGTGAAAGTTGTCTGAGCGGTTCGATATTTTCAGTAATAGAATCCACGCCTTCTCGGCCGGTCGATGTAAGTTTTTTTCTTTTATTTGACGATAAGGGGTAATACCAAACGCGTTTCAGGGTTTAGAGAAATGACCCCTTTTCTTTAGACCCCCATCAGCCATTTTCTTTCAGACCCTATCAGACCTCATATCAGCCCTTTTCTTTTAAACCCCCATCAACCCTTTTCTTTCAGATCCCCATCAGCCCTTTTTTTTCAGACCCCTATCAGCCCATTTCTTTCAGACTCCATCAGACCTCAGATCAGCACTTTTCTTTCAGACCCCATCAGACCTCAGATCAGCCCTTGTCTTTCAGACCCCATCAGACCTCAGATCAGCCCCTTTCTTTCAGACCCCATCAGACCTCAGATCAGCCCTTTTCTTTCAGACCCCATCAGACCTCAGATCAGCCCTTTTCTTTCAGACCCCATCAGACCTCAGATCAGCCTTTTTCTTTCAGACACCATCAGACCTCAGATCAGCCCTTTTCTTTTAGATCCCCATCAGCCCTTTTCTTTTAGACCCCCATCAGCCCTTTTCTTTTAGACCCCCATCAGCCCTTTTCTTTTAGACCCCCATCAGCCCTTTTCTTTTAGAAACCGCAACCTTTGAGGCGATAGCCGCCACCATGAGACAGCTGCAGAGCGACGTTGCTCAGAACTCAGCCCACATACGGGAACTGGAGCAGAGAGCCGGGATCTTTGAAGACGAATTAGAGAAAGCTCAGACTCAGGTCAGAGACATGATACGTTTAAACCAGGCTTTGAAAGATAAAGTATAAGACCTGGGGATTATAGGCTTACCTGAGAATATCCCAGCACATCAGCTGGCTCACATATGTGCAGTGGAGCTGCCGCAAGTGCTGCGGCTCCAAACTCCGTTGAAGGTAGACAGAGCTCATAGAATTGGCCCACCAAGAGGGGCATCTACGGAGGGCTCTGCGACAAGACTGAGACCAGTCATAGTCAAGTTCCTTAATTATGCCAATAAGGAATCCCTCTTGCTCAAGTCCTAGCGACTTAACCAGCCACTCAAGGTGAGGGGGCACAGAATCTTGCTTTTTGGAGACTATTCTGTGGAGGTTGCTAAGAGGAGACCTTTTTTGCATATATGCATGCAGCAGGTACAAAAGAAAATTTAATTTGCCCTATGATACCCAGCTATTCTGAGAGTCTTCGGACAAAATGGTAGAACCAATACCTATCTGTCACCCAGTGATGCGGCAGCTGCCCTAGATGACAGCGAACCCTCGAGAAGCCCAGGAACGGGAACACCATGCAGAGGACGTCCGTCACCACATGGTAATCATCATGGAGAGAAGTTCGGCACGAGATCCACTGGCGCCTCTCCACGTCTGTCGGGGAGGAGACCCGACCCATGTTTCAAGCCCGGAATGGGAGTCCAGCCGTGCTGGAAGCAATCCTCTCCATTCGAAGTGACTCACAGGTGATGTTTCGAGGTCAATGGACCCACTGGTTGGAGTGAGGAATGGTGGTACAAAGGAGGATGAGACAAGATAGTTTCTTGTTACAAATGTACTTTTGGTTTCAAGAAAGATAACGAGGTGGGGGGGGGGGTGGGACTGGGACCAGTGGCTGATGAAGGGGTCATTTCTCTAAACCTTAAAATGCGTTTGGTATTACCCCTTATCTTCAAATAAAAGAAAAAATGCACATCGAACAGCCGAGGAGGCGTGGATTCTATTACTGAAAATATTGAAACGCTCAGACAAATTTCACTACACGGAAGAAACCATGACTCATCGCGGGGTCACGTGTACTTTAAAGGTCTGCGTGGAATTTGAACACAAGTAATAGCCCTTGAGACCGGAAGCCCGATTTCCAAAGGAGGCTTAACGTGTCAAAGGCAACAAAGTCCACTGAAGATCTTCCGGTAAGATTGTGACAGTTTGTTTGAAAAAGCGATCGCATCTTGTGGATTATACAGCGGGACGCCACTGTTTGTGTTAAGTGAGAGGGACGCCGCTCTGCATGTTATCAGGACTTGCCTGCGCTTGAGATCAAAAACTACCTGGTATACTGCTTTGGCTCTTGGAAGTTTTTTGGGTTGCTATTGTATTGCGAACATTTCATATCATCAGAGGTCTGGTTGACTGTTGCTTTCCACAGATTGAGATCTCCTGATGAATTGGTCAATTGAATTTATATATTTTTAACAGTATTGTGAACACGTGTGTATATATATATATATATATATATATATGTTGGTAAGGCTGATTAGTCAGCCTGCATTTGTGGGAGGGGCGGAGGCTCTTCATATACGAGCCACACCCTCACTCACAGGTGTGTGTTTTCAGGTGCCATTAGCACACTAGCTTCTCTGGTGGTAGGATTCTTTCTTTGCAGCATGGAGCTTGTTATTTTGCTCTCTGCTACCATAGCATGCACGCGCCATATTACGTAAGTAGGTTGGGCCAGGGCCGTCTCTCCAGGCCGGTCGGATCCGACTTTGCTAGCAAACGGGAGGCTTCGCCTCAGAATCTGCTACCTCAGGTTTGCTCGTTTGGGCCTAAATACTTCCATTTGCTTTTCATTTTTGTTTGTTGGTAATAAGAGTTGGTTCCTATAAATCTTACAAGTTTCACTTTGCTTCGTTCGTCTCGCATGAAAAGTTTCTTTACAGCAAACCGGCTGAAGTAAGAGTTACCCGGGCTGCACCTGACGTCATGTTTGGAGATCGGATGCAGTGTTTATTGTTTAGGCCTTTTGCTGTAGCTGTTCCTTGCCATGTGTCTCCCCCCCCCCCCTTTTCTCCCCGCTACCACCATCTTTAAACTTCATGTATTTCCCTTTCGTAAGCCGTGTACCGGGGTGGGCTCCCCAGGATACAGCAAAGTCACAGACATGGAAGCAACATTGACACCAGCTTTATATGCAAGAATATAAACTTTACTTTGAAAACAGTATTAACACAAGTACAAACAGTATAAGTAATACCCCAGGCCCACAGTCACCGTCCCTGTCCGAGGGACAGGCCTAGCCTGCTGGCGTACACAGCAGAGCCTACAAGTCATACTGTGCCGCTATAGAAGACACACCTAACCGGTGGCAGACGCAGCAGAGCCTGCAAGTCAATTACTGCGCTGCAGTCCAGTACAGTAAGGCCTAACAAAGCTATAACCCTATCTAACTAGCTAATACAAGGCCTAGGCTAGTCTCTCGTTACTTTAGGCGCCAAACAGTGAAGTACAATTGGTAATCAGGTGTACTGACCTGCGTCCGTTCTGGGCCCTAGGATGCCGCTTACCCAGGATGGACACCAAGCTCTCAGCAACCGTGCGGCCTTGCTTGATGCTAAGGTTTTCTGTCCATACACTGGAACTGGTCTTCCTGGGACAACCTCTCTTTCTAAGCGCTGGATCCTGACAGGGTACAGCAGACGCTCTCCTTCCTTTGAGTGTCCATTCACTGCCGGACATCTGCAAGCCAGGATGGAATCGGATTCAGCCCCTCACAGCACAATCCTTCCACCATGTCAGATCATCGCCTCCTGGTTCACCCAGAAGCATGCTGACTGTGCTGCAAAACAGCGGCCTCTAGTGCCCGGAATGCCAAATGACAGCTCCAGTACATTTAAACATAAATATACAGGCAGAGCTTATCCACAATCTCATACTTTCATGCTCTGCTGTTATCCTGAGCGGCATTTACACTTTCGGCTTTTATTTCATGTCTTATGCTGCATCCGCACATCCTTACTATACTGCACTTTTCTACTCTTGGTTCGTATTCACTCAGATTGGTCTCACATTCAAGCTGCACTCACCTGTTGGCTGTTACATCTCATTCCGTCCCCAGCCGACAGCCGGATCTGTATTACATGCCTGTTATTACATGTTGTATACTCTGCTTACAGCCATAGCTGCTACTGTTACTCCGTTTTCATGCTCTGGACGCACCACCCTGGTGTTCCCACCTTGCTCCACTCACAACCAGAGCTGCGGTTATACCAATTTTCATGCTCTGCTTATACCCAAAGTTGTGTTCACACTTCTCCTGCTACACCAGGTCGTATACCCCACTCACCAAAGACGCTTTCCATGTCTGCGGTCACATCAAGTTAATGTTTCGTTCACATCCAAAGCTGCGTCCGCATGTCTGCTTTTCACATCTTGTCCTATACTCCTTTCACTACTAGAGCTGCGTCCACATGTCTGCTTTCGCATCACGTCAATACTCTGCTCGCTTTCAGGTTGTATTTACACGTCTGCTTTATACCATGCTTTTCATGTGCTACCCATACTCAGAGCTGTGCCTATACCATGTTTTTAGGCACCACTCACATCCAAAGCTGCATTCACCCATTTGTTGTTACATCATGTGTTGTACTCTGCTCCCACTCAAAGCTGCATTCTCCTGTTTATTGCTACATCATGGTTTTGCTCAATCTCACCGGGGCAGTCTGCACCCACCGCTCTGGTACCTCTCTCCTGACAAACATAACTGCGTTCTTTTCAGGCTACGTTTCCTTCCTCAGTGGTCTGTCACATTCCATAGGCCTACTTTCTGTTTAATCCTGGTTCGTATTCACTCAGACTGGTCTCCTTTTACTTCTGGTTCGTATTCACTCAGATTGGTCTCCTGCCCCAGTTCACCAAACAGCTCCTCAGCAGAGGTCAGTGGGCCGATAGGAGTACGTTTCCTGCTATGTTTTCACAAACTGTTCATTTGTTTGTCACGATATGAGACTTCTCTTAGCGAACTTGCAATGCCTCAGGCATTTCATGTTTACGTTTATGGTTCGCGGTGGTTAGTGTTTTATGTACGCACGTGCTTCGGATTACTAATGTCTATATTTTTAACACCTATCGGCAGTGATGTTCCTTAGGCCACCTTCTAGCCAATCCAATCATTCAAGTCGCTTCATATGCCATCAGGTCCGGCTAACGTTTTAATTACTTAATTTAATTGCTTCAGCCCCATGGCTTCAGGGGTCTGACCAATGGTTGTCTGTCCACCTGTGCAGCTATGCTTTTGAATGACTCATATCTTTACCTGCTTGCCAGCTTATGTTGTTAATTTTAGTTAATGTCCGTTATTATCTCCATTTTCTGTCACGTTTCCCTTCGTCTTTTCAGGTCATGCAGTTGAACTATTGGGGTCACCTTCCACGTCAGTCAGGTCTCGTTCCTAACGATATTTCGCCTTGCATGTTATTCAGGCCACGTAGTTTATCTTGGGTATCGCCTGCAACATCGGTCAGGCTCATGGTTTAATTCACGTGCACCTTATTCATGGCACTTTTTATAGTTAAAAAAAAAAAAAAAAAACTCGGCCCCATGGCTTCGGGGGCCCGACGACTGCTTCGGCCCCATGGCTTCGGGGGCCCGACGACTGCTTCGGCCCCATGGCTTCGGGGGGGCCGACGTCTGCTTCGGCCCCTTGGCTTCGGGGGCCCGACGACTGTTTTCAGTCCTGCTGGGCTGATTGCCTGGTTGGTTGTCCATCTGTGCATCTAGGCTGGCCCCTATGTATCGCATACATACCTGCTTTCCTAATAATCCATGTTGATCGCTCCATGTTGATCCATGGCTTCGGGGGCCCGACGACTGCTTCGGCCCCATGGCTTCGGGGGCCCGACGACTGCTTCGGCCCCATGGCTTCGGGGGCCCGACGACTGCTTCGGCCCCATGGCTTCGGGGGCCCGACGACTGCTTCGGCCCCATGGCTTCGGGGGCCCGACGACTGCTTCGGCCCCATGGCTTCGGGGGCCCGATGACTGCTTCGGCCCCATGGCTTCGGGGGCCCGATGACTGTTTTCAAACCTGCGGGGCTGATTGCCTGGTTGGTTGTCCATCTGTGCATCTAGGCTGTTTTGGCCCCTATGTATCGCACACATACCTGCTTCCCTAATTTCCTAATAATCCATGTTGATCGCTCCATGTTGATCCATGGCTTCGGGGGCCCTGACGACCTGCTTCGGCCCCATGGCTTCGGGGGCCCGACGACTGCTTCGGCCCCATGGCTTCGGGGGCCCGACGACTGCTTCGGCCCCATGGCTTCGGGGGCCCGACGACTGCTTCGGCCCCATGGCTTCGGGGGCCCGACGACTGCTTCGGCCCCATGGCTTCGGGGGCCCGACGACTGCTTCGGGGGCCCGACGACTGCTTCGGCCCCATGGCTTCGGGGGCCCGACGACTGCTTCGGCCCCATGGCTTCGGGGGCCCGACGACTGCTTCGGCCCCATGGCTTCGGGGGCCCGACGACTGCTTCGGCCCCATGGCTTCGGGGGCCCGACGACTGCTTCGGCCCCATGGCTTCGGGGGCCCGACGACTGCTTCGGCCCCATGGCTTCGGGGGCCCGACGACTGCTTCGGCCCCATGGCTTCGGGGGCCCGACGACTGCTTCGGCCCCATGGCTTCGGGGCCCGACGACTGCTTCGGGCCCCATGGCTTCGGGGGCCCCACGACTGCTTCGGCCCCATGGCTTCTAGGCTGATTTGGCCCCTATGTATCGCATACATACCTGCTTCCCTAATTTCCTAATAATCCATGTTGATCGCTAATTTTATGTTTTGACCGCAAACTGGTCCGGTTCGCCCTACAGCATTATTGTCATGTTTTACGCAGATATTTTGTCTTTCTTTAATTGTTCATGCTTTCGTTCAGGTCCTGCCAGAGGAAGAACAAGTAGGGCAATTCGCTCTAGCATTTTAGTCTCTGATTGTAGTCGATCATATCTTGTCAACCAGGTCCCCACGCAAAGTCTTTGCCTTTTTACCACGACCAGGAATTCATTTTCGCCAGTAGCTTCATTGCATTGCATTCCCTCACTCATGGGAGGGCATAGACAGAATCTTGTATATTATGGCTTCATAGCTTCTTGCCGCACTAACCTCAGACTCCCTACAACCACGTTGAATCGGATTTTGGACAAGGTCCAGCATTTTCTCACGGTAGAAGATACAGATAGTAGGCCGGTCTTCACGTCTCAAGCGTAAAAACAATTCTCAGGGGCGCACAGTAGAACAAAGCGCGGATAGCTGTTGTCTGGGTAACTATTCAAGGATTCTCTTCCTATCTACATGGTTCATTTTGGCCCTCATTCCTGCATAGTCTAGGCAGTTAGGTTTTGGTCCCACAATCTCCTGACGCTAGGGCATTGCCAGTACTCGCACTAGAACCAAACTTTACAAGTTTCAGTTGGTTTTTATGATCCATTTTACAACGTATTCTCGGTCCTCCATTCCGCTTTGGTGCAGTATCCGCAATATTGAGCATCATGTCTCTGGCCTTGTCATCCACAAGATGGGTTGTAGGTTTCCTACTGGTCTTGCCTCACATACCCCGAATTTTCGCTCTAGATCCCGGATGCCTTGCAGTTGGCTTGGGGATTAGTTTGTACATGCCATTCAAATTCCTTTTCTACCCTACTTGGCTTGGTTTTTGCCCACTTATAGGCCTACCCACGATCATGGCTTAGGGCACACAACAAGCCATTTAGTCAGGTCAGCTAAGACACTCCTAGCTGGGTTAGGTTGTTTCTGTTGTTTTCTCCCTAGGGTTCTTCGGACACCTCTTGGCCGTAGCCATGACCACAAGTTGGTAAGGCTGATTAGTCAGCCTGCATTTGTGGGAGGGGCGGAGGCTCTTCATATACGAGCCACACCCTCACTCACAGGTGTGTGTTTTCAGGTGCCCCACCCTCCCTCCCTTATCTTCTCATTTCCACAGGGTATGCCCACTTATAGGCCTACCCACGATCATGGCTTAGGGCACACAACAAGCCATTTAGTCAGGTCAGCTAAGACACTCCTAGCTGGGTTAGGTTGTTTCTGTTGTTTTCTCCCTAGGGTTCTTCGGACACCTCTTGGCCGTAGCCATGACCACAAATATATATATATATATATTCACCTTCTATGATTGCTGCCATCAATTTTAACATTAAGTATCTGTTTTATTGACCTATCTATACCATTAATTGTATTTATAATGCAAATGTTATCCCACATTAATAAAATCCCAATACTACAGAGAGTGCCCCACTACTTCATTTATTTATTTATTTATAACTTTATTTATTTATATTCAGCCAAATGCTTCAGAATTCATTGGACGTCGCTTCACAGTGCAGATGGACAATGACCCAAAGCATACTGCAAAAGCAACCAAATAGTTTTTTTAGGGATAGAAGTGGAATGTTATGCAATGGCCAAGTCAATCACCTGACCTGAATCCGATTGAGCATGCATTTTACTTGCTGAAGACAAAACTGAAGGGAAAATTCCCAAAGAACAAGCAGGAACTGAAGACAGTTGCAGTAGAGGCATGGCAGAGCATCACAGGGATGAAAACCAGCATCTGGTTATGTCTATGCATTCCAGACTTCAATTATGCATGTAATTGTCTGCAAAGGATTTGCAACCAAGTATTAAAAAGTGAAAGTTGGATTTATGATTATTATTCTGCCCCATTACTTTTGGTCCCTTAACAAGTGGGAGGCACATATGCAAACTGTTGTAATTCCTACACCGTTCACCTGATTTGGATGTAAATACCCTTAAATTAAAGCTGACAGTCTGCAGTTAAAGCACATGTTGTTAGTTTCATTTCAAATCCATTGTGGTGGTATATAGAGCCAAAAATGTTAGAAATGTGTTGCTGTCCCAATATTTATGGACCTGACTATACATACACACATTCACCACATTCACTTGCACATAATGGAAGACTCAGTGGAGGCAGCAGACACTCTTGTCTAAATGGGCATTAAAAATATACATAGTGTTCTCAGTTTCAAAGCTTCCCCTCTGCATGTTTGTAAGTTGGCCACCAGTCTCAGACTACCATATGCACTTTTTTTGTGTAGTCTGAGATAACTCCCCCCCCTCTCTCAGCTGTTCTAGCTTTGTGTACTGTACATCCGAGAGCAGAGGATGTATCTCAGACTACCCAAAAACATGTTGTGCATATGGCATTCTGAGGCTACAGTGTCAATTTAACGTACATGCACGGGACAGAGAAATGGATGAACTTTGGCCAAACACACACATAATACACATTAGATGGTTGGCTGCTCCCGCTGAATTCAGCAAGTTCAACCAACAATAGTGTAATGTGTATAGTAAACTTAACTGAAGTTGAAAAGTTAATGCAATAACTATTACAAGTTGCAAGTACCGTTTCCATGATATGAGAGCTGACAAGTAAGCTTGGCAATGGTAAAGACAAAACTACTATTGTACTGAAAGATGTTCTAATCCTGACAACTTATTTGAAAGTAAATATTAAACAGGCATACACAGACATCTTAGTAATGTAGATGATAATTGATAAGAAATGTGCACACTGTTGTGCACCATTAGAATTTGTTTTCCTGCTTACCCTTCTTTTAAGTGCAACATTCAATCTTCCACCATTGGTAAGTAGACGTAAAGGAGTGCTTGGGGCATCATCACAACAATCAGAGGCATCAGCTTCAATGCGCAAGGTCTGCCAAGTTACTTGCTTAAAAGTGAGAACCTGAACACAAAGTGACATTCAAATACACTAATATACAAAGCGAACCTCTGGTCCAAACCTAAAGATTTGACCATACAAGTATAGTCAACATAATGGGTACCCTTCGTTCTGGTCCCCTGTCTGATTCCTTTCAAGATGGCGACCAAAGTATAAGACAAGTCCATCCGACTTTCCTCTTCGCTGCCCGCGGATGGACCAGATGCTGGGGATGAAATAGATGCTGTGTCCATCCGACTTTCCGACGGTGCTGTGGAGAAGCCTGAGTCGGTGGCGGCCATCCTATAAGTAATCAGACGGGACCAGAACAGAGGGCACCATCAACTGTATATTGAGTCAACATATTATTGACTATACATTTGTTTGTGTCTGACAGTCTTAAATTACCTCTCTTCTCTGTGGATGGGTAAGGCGGGTGAATTGTAAATCACTCTGCTGCCACGTTGGACTAACACTGTAGCCTTGCAGCTGCCACAGCTGTAGAGATGCATGAAATGCCTGTGACTCGATCTTGATAATCACACAGCCAATCTCTAAGAACATGCCCTCTATCACCTTCTCTGCAAACCCATATTCACTAATACATGAGAGGAAAAATAAAACAGAATGACAGAGAATCTGGTATCACTGCACCCACTGCACTAATATCATTGTGGCTAAAGAATAGAAAAACAGCATCTCACCTTTGACCCGCAGCAAGTGCTATAGGGGAAGGACCATTGGGCGGTCGAGGATCTTCACATGTTTTCATTTCAATTTCAACTTTGTCAAGCGTCTGCAGAATTATCCATAATATTTAGTTATGGATACATAAAGCACAATATTGCAGGGCATACAGAGCAAGCTGATTTAAGAAGTTATGTACTCACAAAGTAACTTACCAAACAAATTGGATGTGTTTTCAGCTTTGTCCATTGTATCTAAAAAACATAATGTGACACTGATATATTTAGGGAAGTGTTAGAAATCGAGTCAGGAATAATTGCCGGTAAAGCCTGGTTTTAGAATAAAAGAAAGGTTGAGAGATCCGCTCACCTCTATTCCCCCAGGGTAGGTGCACCAACCAAAATTTGAGAACACCCCTCAAAAATAGATAGGAATATCTAGACCCCCATGGATTTGCGAATCCATTCGCAAGCCCCACCAAACGACAGGCAAAGGTAAGCCCACATAGTGGGTAAGGATTCGTGAGGTGCTACATTTAGAAATTATAAGGGGAAACAACAAACTGTACCCGAAAGATATACCAAGGACTTGTTCTCAGTAAGCCAACTCTGATGATATTGCAACAGTATACCACAGATATAAAAGGAACTGGTCATATTCTGTAAAAAGTATCAAACACAAGGAAATTTTGTATATGCGTAACGCTATTCCTGAGTATATGTTGAACTGACACAGGACCATCAGCGGCATTCTAGCATAATTCTGTGTTTTTATCCATAAATAGGACCGATCATACCACTATAGGTGGAAATTTTATTAGTATTGGTGTGTGATTAATATGCCTACGAAATTATATGAGAATATACCGAATTGAGCAGAGGCTGACTGCTGCATTCATCCTCCCTTCAAATTAACACATAAATCTCAGGACCCAACGGACCTGTGTTTGAGAATCCAAGGTGAGGATTCTCTGAGTCATCAGCCTCAGCCCAAAGACGGCACATCTATTGATTTTCCCTATTGTATTGTTTTTACTGTACTGTATTACATATTGCTTATTTTTATTGTGATCTTATTTTATTGTAAATGTTATGAATAAATTGTGTCCTATATCTACATATACGAGTGCCCATCCATACATTTTTACTAAAAAACTGGTTTTACTTTCACCTTCAGCTACATTCAATGCGTTCCAATTTCTAAGAGTGCTATCTTCCCATTCTGGTATTGTCTGAGAGCTTGGAATATCAGCTTTCAAATAATATATAACAACTAAACAATATCTCTAGCCTCTACCAAACCAAAGATATGAGAAGTTAAAGCAGCTACCCCCCTCCCTGTCAGTGAGAAGAAGAATGAGGGAACAGTTACAGAGCTGACAGGCCGCATGAGGAGAGAAAAAATGGTAAAAATAACATATACCGTATATAGAAATGTGAGATTATCATCACTGTGTGACCCCAAAAATAAAATAACTGTATTTTTTGCTTTATAAGACACAGATTTTAGAGGAGGAAAATAAGAAAAAAATATCAGACCCCCATAAATATCAGGACATCACATCAGACCCCCATATCAGAACTCAGAACAGCCCTTTTTGTTTAGACCCCCATAAGCCATTTTCTTTCAGACACCCATCAGACCTCAGTTCAGCCCTTTTCTTTTAGACCCCATTGTCCCTTTTATTACAGACCCCATCAGACATCAGGTCCGCCCTTTTCTTTAGACCCCCATAAGTCGATTTCTTTCAGACCCCATCAGACCTCATATCAGCCCTTTTCTTTTAAACCCCCATCAACCCTTTTCTTTCAGACCCCCATCAGCCCTTTTTTTTTTTTAAACCCCTATCAGCCCTTTTCTTTCAGACCCCATCCGACCTCAGATCAGCCCTTTTCTTTCAGACCCCATCAGACCTCAGATCAGCCCTTTTCTTTCAGACCCCATCAGACCTCAAATCAGCCCTTTTCTTTTAGATCCCCATCAGCCCTTTTCTTTTAGACCTCCATCAGCCCTTTTCTTTCAGACCCCATCAGACCTCAGATCAGACCTTTTCTTTTAGATCCCCATCAGCCCTTTTCTTTTAGATCCCCATCAGCCCTTTTCTTTCAGATCCCCATCAGCCCTTTTCTTTCAGACCCCCATCAGACAGAAAAAAATAAAAAAACATCCGCTCCAAGTCTAGCGGTCTCTTCAGAAGTCGCGCTCCCCTGTCTTATGCGGCCACTCTGCACTATAACGACCATATTGTTAAAACATGGTCATTTACATGACCTTACCAGAAGGGTAATGCGAACGACTATGTTTTAACAGTATGGTTGTGGTAATTTAGCTTTTTCTTTTTGATACGACTAGTGTCTGATGAAGGTCTGCGAGCTGGCCTATGATTGCCGCGTACCAACTAAAATCTTTAATCTTCCCACACCGACTGAGCGATAACAGTGCAGTTGTTCCTCCGGCGTGGGGAGATTGTGTAGCCAAGTATACACTGAGGAAGGGGCTCAAATAATCTCCCTACTCTGACGTGGCGGCTCCAGCGTTGCAAGATCAACAAACTGGAATAACTGTTCAAAAGCAATCTTATAAAACATAAAGACTCAGATAAACAATGTTTATAATACTGTAGTTAAAAAACACTAATTACAGATGGAAAGAAACACCCAAAACACACAAACCCCCCTCCCCCCCACTACAACGAAAGAATATAGGGGGGGGGGGATCCTATGTTGACAGGAAAATCACATAGAAACAAAGGGACTTCCGTTTCCGGCGAGCACATGTAAGGTAGTGCAACAGGAGAGCTCTGTTTACCCAGCCACTTACCCAGGGGCTAGCCGAGATCCGGAGGTTTACCTCCCCAAAATATTTTTTTTTTTATCTTTATTTTCATTTCATAAAAGGAAACATATACATTCCAAACATAACAAATATTTCAGTATCCACAAAGAATAAATACATTTTCATTTTACCCAAACCAACTAATTCTTCTATACCTGAAGAATGTATTACTTTTTTCCATTTACCCTCCCACCACCCTTAGGGGGGGAAGGACGTACATAAAAAAAAAAAAATAATATCTGTCGTCAATCCAGCCCTAAAGTAAAATTTTTTTCCAAAGTTCATCAATACTTTTTACTCTTTTACTATGGCCCTCCATCACTCGTTCTTCCTTAATCAAGTTATCAACCGCTTTTCTCCACTGTCCCACTGTCGGAGAATCTGCCACTACCCATTTCTTAAGTATAAGAAGTCTAGCTTGAAATAACACTTTGCGGAGAACCACTCGTATATCTCTATTTAGATTCAGATGTTCAATTGCCCCTAATATACAAATCACCGGATCTTCAGATATTTGGACCTTCAAAATCAAATATACAGTCTCCAGTATTTCCCTCCAATATCTAAACAGCCTTGGGCATCTCCAAAAACAATGTATTAAATCAGCGTTCTCGCTCCCACATTTTGAACATCTATCCGAGGCTCTCACACCCATTATCTTCAATAACAGTGGGGATCGATGCAACCTATGCACTACAAAAAACTGTGAGATCTTATGTGAACCCCTATTAGAGACCGCTGAATAACTTCTGAGGGCATCTTTCCATTTATCTTCCGTAAAAGATTGAAGTTCATCCTCCCATTTTTTTATTTTTATAATCCGTTTCTTTTTATTCTCCATCAATATCTTATATCTTTTTGCGGTTATACCTCCTCTTTCCCCCTCATTAGTAAATTTATGTATTATATCTGATTTTCTATTTTCTATTTATCCTCCTGAAGGACTATCCACAGGGCATTCCTAAGCTGAAAATATTTATACATATCTTTTTGGGAAATCCCAAACTCACTAACCATCGTATTGAAATCTTTCAGTTTGCCCTGTTCAAATATCTGGCTGAGGTATTTCATCCCTTTTTTTTCCCAGTCTATGTAGATCTTAATCGTTTGCAATTCCTTGAGATTTATATTTTTCCAAATAGGTGTGTAATACAGAAACCCTTTAATCTCTAATATTTTTTTAATCTCCACCCATATATACTCCAATAAATTCAGTATTCTATTACCTGTGCTCTTTTTGCCCAGTGTACCCGATTCCAACACCTCTAAGTGGTTCCATTCCTCTTTCCACCCCAATCTATTTATAACTTGTCTACCCACCAAACCGTTTAAAGTACCTTTTATATGATCATATTGTGATATTAAATAATAAAAAAAACAATTTGGAACAGATAATCCACCCTCTCTTACTGGGAGCTGCAGCACTTCTTTCTTTATCCTGGGGATAGCACCTTTCCAGAGAAAATCCCCCATTAAGCTATCGAGTAGCTTAAAAATACTCTGCGGTAACCTCAATGGGGCATTTTGGAGAACATAAAGTATTTTAGGGAGAAAGATAATCTTTATCAGATTTGCCCGACCCTGTATTGACATTGGTAATCTCCGCCAAATATGTACTTTGGTCCTAAGTTCTTTTAATAAGGGGAGTATATAAAATTTTTCGTATTCTGCTATATTTCCAGAAATTTGTATACCCAAGTATTTAAAATTCTCATATTTCTCTAACACATGCACCCTTAAATCAATCATGTAATTGTGCGTCGCCTAACCTCAACAAGTGTGACTTCCCCCAGTTAATATTTAATCCAGAAAAAAAAAACGTATCTATTATATCAATGACTCTATTAAACTGCTCCCCAGTGTTGTGCAAAAATAATAAAATATCATCCGCATACATCAGTAGTTTTTCTTCTCCACCCTCATATTGAAAACCTTTAATCTCCCTATCATTTCTTATTATACATGCCAAGGGCTCATTATACATGCCAAGGGTTTATTATACATGCCAAGGTTTACCTCCCCGAAATATTACCTCCTGACACTTACTGGAGGTTCATAGAGAAGTTTATTGTGCGCAGCGGCTCCTCGCAGACGGAATCTCCTCTCCCGCGACGGGAGACTGAATCGCTGCAGAAAGGCAAGATGGCCAACGGGAGAAAGAAAAGTAACCCATTCCTCGTCCCAGCCTCCCCTTCCGCCAGATATGGGGGGACTCCCGGGGTGCTCAGCTGGATCCATCCCAGCAACTACAGGGAATGGAGCTGCCTTGTAAAGAGATGGCGATAATGGTTGCTCAGCTGCTCGCTCCAGACATAAAGCAACCTTGGAGGCAACGATGGCCGCCACCATGAGACAGCTGCAGAGTGACGTTGCTCAGAACTCAGCCCACATACGGGAACTGGAGCAGAGAGCCGGGGTCTTTGAAGACGAATTAGAGAAAGCTCAGACTCAGGTCAGAGACATAATACATTTAAACCAGGCTTTGAAGGATAAAGTATAAGACCTGGGGATCATAGGCTTACCTGAGAACATCCCAGCACATCAGCTGGCTCATATCTGTGCAGTGGAGCTTCCGCAATCGCTGGGGCTCCAAACTCCGGTGACGGAAAAAGCTCACAGAATTGGCCCACCAAAGAGGGGCATCTACGGAGGGCTCTGCGACAAGACCGAGACCAGTCATAGTCAAGTTCCTTAATTATGCCGATAAGGAATCCCTCTTGCTCAAGTACCGGCGACTTAACCAGTCACTCAAGATGAGGGGGCACAGAATCTTGCTTTTTGGAGACTATTCTGTGGAGGTTGCTAAGGAGAGGAGACCTTTTTTGCATATATGCACGCAGCAGGTACAAAATAAAATAAAATTTGCCCTATTATACACAGCTATTCTGAGAGTCTTTGGACAAAATGGTAGAACCAATACCTATCTGTCATCCAGTGATGCGGCAGCTGCCCTAAATGACAGCGAACCCTCGAGAAGCCCAGGAACTGGAACACCATGCAGAGTACGTCTGTCACCACGTGGTAATCATCATGGAGAGAAGTTCGGCACGAGATCCACTGGTGCCTCTCCACGTCTGTCGGGGGGAGACCCGACCCATGTTTTAAGCCCGGAATAGGACTGAAGCGTGCTTCTTGAGTCCAGCCGTGCTGGAAGCAATCCTCTCCGTTCTAAGTGACTCACAGGTGACGTTTCGAGGTCAACAGACCCACTGGTTGGAGTGAGGAATGGTGGTACAAGCGAGGATGAGACAAGAAAGTCTCGTGTTACAAATGTACTTTTGGTTTCAAGTGAGATAACGAGGTGGGGGGGGGGACTGGGACGAGGATAATGGATGTCAGATAACTCGAGGTAGTAGGAGGGGGAATATTGTGTTTTTGCAACTGGAGGAATCTAGCGGGGCAGATGTCAGCTATCCCAACCAGTTCAATGCGAAAAAAGACAGAATTTTAGCTGGTCGCCGCAACCTACACAGGCGAGGCACTTTGTTCATGTTATGGGGTTAGGGGGAGTTATTGGTTTTTCACCTTGTCATAATCCATGGATGCAGTGTTACGTTTGTAAATAGTATGAATATGTGGGGATGGCCTCCTCCAGGGTGTACCTTGCACTGTGTGACTTTCACATTATGAAAATTATTACATGGAATGTTAAGGGCCTACGAGCCCCTCAGAAAAGATTGATGATTCTTAAGCATCTTAAAAAATTGAACGCTGACATAGCATTGCTTCAGTAGACGCACCTGCAGGAGGCTGACCTGTGGCGCATCCAGCGTCTTTGGGTGGGTCGAGTTTTGGGCTTCCCCTTGAAGGGCAGAAAGGCAGGGGTGCTTTTACTTTTACACAAAAGGTTGAGACATGAAGTTCTCTCTACTGTTAACGACGAACAAGGGAGAATTCTGAAGGTAAAATTGGAATTCTGGACAGGCTTCCTTTTTTAGGCAGTTGGAATCGGATATTTAGCAGGAAGATAAGGGTCAGATTTTAGTAGTGGGGGATTTAAATGCGGTACATGATATAGAAGAAGACTTAGACAGGTTAGACAAGAGGGTCAAACCCTTCCTGACATCCACAGATTTGGCGGATGTATGGAGATTTTTTAACCCAGTTGAGAGTGAATTTACCCTCATCAGTCATGGTCCAGATTGGATTATATTTTAGCCTCCCCGCAAATTATGGAGAAAATACAGCTGTCTGAGATCACAGATATGGTGATATCTGATCATGTGCCGGTGTCCATAACTTTAGCAGAAAATATTCTAAGAGGGACAGACTACATACGGTTACCTAGCCGCTGATGGTGAGTTTATTGATAGGTTGAAGGGATGGTGGTGGGAGTTTTTAGAAAATAATATAGGCCATAAGGATGACTACCGTCTATTCTGGGATAAGGCGAAGGCGGTTATCAGGGGGAATATAATATCATACACCACTGCGAAAAAGAAAAAGATATGACTTAGTCTCCAGCAGACTACAGACCTAAATAAACCCTACAGACCTAAATAAAGTTGAATGGGATACGGCGAAACACAATTATGACCTTTATCTAGCGCAAAAGACGAGACTATATGTAGATTATATATCAGCGAAGCTGTTTAAATCTGGTAATAAAGCTGGGAAGATGCTAGCTAATCTGACGAAAGTACAACACCCAGGTATTAAAACTATGACTGACGTAACGGGGAAAAAATTCATAGACCCAAAAAGCATAACAGAGTGTTTTGGTAGTTTCTATGCCAAGCTATACTCCCTAGATAAGTATGATCACGGCAGAGCAGAAGAACTTTTATCTAAAGTCACTCTGCCAAAACTCACGGAGGAAATGTTGTCTCATCTTAATAAGCCAATTACGGAGGAAGAAGCTAAGTTCAATATAAAATGGAAATGGCAAAGCACCTGGTCCAGATGGCTATCCAGCGGAATTCTTTAACCCCTTAGGGACCCATGACATACCGGTACGGCATGGATCCCGAGTCCTTACGGACCCATGACGTACCGGTACGTCATGGCTTTAATTCGCGATTCCGGCGCCGTGGGGTTTAATCGGAACGGGATGCCGGCTGAAATCATTCAGCCGGCATCCCGTAACAACGCAGGGGGGGTCATTTGACCCCCCCGTATCGGCGATTGCTGAAAACCGCAGGTCAATTCAGACCTGCGGTTTTCTGCGTTTCCGGTCCATTCGGGTATCCGTTGACCCGATGAACCGGAAAAAGACTGCGATCGGTGGCGTGATTACACACCACCAATCACAGTACGAAGATTTGAAGAGGCGGTGCTGTCCCTGGTGCTGAATACCGCTGTCCAGGGTGCTGATTGGTGAAGGGGAGAGAGGCGCAAGATTCAAACTTCCTGCGCTCCTCTCTCCCCTCCTCTTCCTGTCCAGCACCCTCACTGTGCAGCACCGTTCAGCACCAGCTCCTGCGTCCCCCTAATCGTAATCCATCACCCTCCTGCACCAATCGCTACCCAGGTAGGTTAGGGTCAGTGAGGGAGAGGACAATTAGGAAGGGAAAGAAGGGAAAAGTTAGTTAGGAAAAAAAAAAAAACATTTTACCCTAAAATGCCACTTGCCCCCACCACCACCAGCCCCTCACCACCACCACCACCAGCCCCTCACCACCACCAGACCCCCAACCATCACCAGCCCCCCCCCCCCCCCATGGTGGGAATTGTAGTTTTACAACATCTAGGATGCCTGCTTAGTGTCTCCAAAGTCTGAGAACCATACATATTGGGCATCGTTGCGTGCGTAAAAGTCATCACTATAAAAATAACTTTTGACCAAACGCCTCGGATGAACGGTGTTAAAAATATAAAATAAAAACGGTGCCAAAACACCCATTTTTGGGCAAAATTCCCATTTCCATTTTTCCGGTAATAAAGCAAGGGTGAACAGCCAAACAAAACTAAATATTTATTGCCCTCTGGGGGGGCGTGGCCTGAGAGCGCATGGAGTAGGACGCACCGCTCACAGCTCCTGCCGATATCCTGAGTAAATATATGGTAGCACCCAGCTAATTGCTTTCCTGGTGTACCCTGGTGGAGAGACAGAGACCGGAGAGTGCAGCGGTGATTGTGAGTGCCCCGTTATGCCGCGGAAGTCAAGCAAAGCGCCGAGGTCTGACAGGCTGGATGCGGGCCAAGATGGCGCCGATGGAGGAGAGGAGCCGGCGCAGATGACGATGAGTCAGAGTGTGGCGGCGAAACTGAGCAAGTATGCTCGTGCTGATGGCAGAGTGGGCGATTGGGCTGAGGGAAAGGAGGTGGACATACAAACCTCGTCTGATCAGGAGGACGGTTCCCTTGATGGTGAGGCCCTGGATGCGGTGAACTGGCCGCCGCTCACTCCTGCAGGCGCAGTGAAAAATACAGTAGGCCCTAAGGCTGCAGCTACTGAGGAGCCCACCCTGAAAGATATCATGGCTGCTGTGGCTAGCTGTAACAGTACCCTGAAAGTGCTCACAGTGCAAGTTGGCAGCCTGAGATCAGATGTGTCTATAATTAGGCATGACCTGCATAAGATTTCTGAGCGTACCTCTGAATTAGAGAAAAGGGTGTCCACAATTGAGGATGCTGTACAGCCGTTGCAAATGGCGGCGAAAATGAATGCTAAGGACATAGCTGCTTTATACGCCAAAACGGACGATCTGGAGAACAGGTCCAGAAGAAGTAACCTGCGGATTGTGGGAATGCCAGAAAAGGCGGAGGGGGACAATGCCACGGAGTTCGTGGAAAAGTGGTTGTATCAGCTATTTCATGAGAAAGGCCTTTCTTCCCTGTATGCGGTAGAACGGGCGCACAGGGTGCCCATGCGGCCGCTGCCGCCCGGCAGGCCCCCCCGCCCGATGTTGGCGAAGATTCTGCACTTTAAGGACCGGGACACTATCCTGCGGCAGTCTAGGGACAATGTGGAGATGGTCCTGAATGGAGCTAAAGTGTCCATATTTCCTGATTACTCGAATGAGGTGCAGCGGAGAAGAAGTAGATTTATGGATGTAAAGAAGAGGCTGAGAGGATTACAAGTCCAGTATGCTATGCTGTTCCCTGCTAAATTGCGTGTGGTGGCTTTGGGATCCACCAGATTTTTTGAGGATCCGGAGGAAGCGGCGCAGTGGCTGGACGTCCACGAGCGGCAATTGAGGAGTGGGGCCCTGGACACTTGAAGACAGCTGGGATATGGTTCTTATGCTTATTAATACCATGTGTTTGCACTTTAATGTTGCTATGATGTTGCACCAGTTATGAAGTGTGTTATGCAATGCTACCGTACGGTAGATCCTGAGGAGGGAGTAGGCGGTTTCGAAATGTTAGATGTTTTTCTCTGTAGTGGGGAGGATTCTCTACTCAAGAAAAGGAGTTGTAATAGGTTATAAGTATAATAGGTTTGGGGGCGAGTTGCTCTCTGTATGCCCTGTGTTAGGGAGGGTGGGTGTTGGAGGGGGGACTGAGATCCCCGGGTACAGTAACCTGTTATTGGATGGGGAGGGGGGGGGGGGGGGGGGGGGGTTGGGGTAGGAGTAGAAAGACCGATAGGAGTATGATGAAGGGAGGTGTATGTGAGTGGATGGGGTGTGAGCGGGGAGTGAGACTCAGATATGTTGGTATGTTTCACCATGACACGGGGGATTAAAGTGTTGAGCTGGAATGTGAGAGGTATGGCGGATGGGAAAAAACGGCAGAGTATTTTTCACTATTTGGGGCGCTTTCAGCCAGCCGTTCTTTGCTTGCAAGAAACGCACTTGACTAGGGATACTGTACATTGGCTGAGCAAGAATTGGGTGGGCCAAGTGGTTCATGCGACGCACTCTTCGCATTCCAGGGGGGTGAGTGTTTTAGTGCATAAGAGTATCAGGTATGAACATGTGCAGCAATGTGTGGATGGTGAGGGCAGGTTTGTCTGTATTGTGTGTAAGATTGATGGGGTCCAGGTGGTATTAGTGGCGGTTTATGTGCCACCTCCGTTTGCTTCTCCCTTGGTGAGGGCGATTATGTCGTTTGTGGCGGACTTCCCTGGGTTGCCTTGGCTACTAGTGGGGGACTTTAATTGCACGCCGGATGATTTGATGGATAGATGTAGGGTGGAAGGAGCGGGCGGATCGCCAGGTAGTGCGGCCTTGAGGAATATTATGGCTGAAGTTGGTTTGGTGGATGTGTGGAGAGTTCGCAACCCCGATAGGCGTGAATATTCGTGTCGGTCTGCTACGCATCATTCATTATCACGTATTGATTTGGCGCTTGTTAATGACCGTATGTTACCTCTGGTCCGGGGGGTTGTTTATCATCCCCGGTCGTTGTCTGACCACTCTCTGGTACAGATTGATTTGTGCTTGGGGGAGCTTGGACAGGGACCGAGGTTGTGGAAGTGCAATCCGCACTGGCTGAATGTATTGGGGGATCTATCTGAAGTCTCTAAAGCGGTTAAGGAATACTTTGCAATAAATGTAGGAACGGCCTCAATTCACGGGGTTTGGGATGCTATGAAAGCATTCTTGAGGGGAGTGTTAATTAAAGAGATTTGTAAGCACAAAACCAAGTCTAGGGAGGCGGATGTTAAGGTACATTTACAAGCGGCAGAAGCTGAGCGAGTGTTTGGCAGGGTGCCTTCCCTGGTTAATAGTGAGGCGCTGGCGGGGGCTCAGGAGCAGTTGAGGTGTCACTTAATTCAGGCAGCGGAGCGGAAGCGTAGTTTTTACCGCCAAAGGTCCTTCGAAGAGGGTGAGAAGGTAGGGCATTTGCTGTCGGTCGTCTCTCAGGCCCAGCGGGGATCCTCCTGTATACAGGAACTGAGGGATGGTAATGGGTGCGGTAGGCAGGATACCAAGGGAATTTTGGAGGTATTAAAGGGATTTTATGTGTCACTGTATGAATCTACTGTCCCTAGTTCTGGGGAAGCGCTGAACGCCTTTTTAGAGGGGGCACAGTTGCCGGTTCTGTCGGAGGAGGATAGAGAGAGACTGGAGGAGCCGATTTCACTGGAGGAACTGGAAGCAGCACTGGGTGGGATGGCGAATGGTAAGGCCCCGGGGGCAGATGGTTTGCCTGTGGAGGTATATAAGAAAATGCAGGGGATGCTTCTCCCGGAATTACTCAAGGTGCTGGAATACTCACTGGAGACTGGTTCGCTTCCACCCTCAATGCAGGAGGCTATAATTGTAGTACTTCCCAAACCTGGGAAAGATCCCAAATTTCCAGAATCGTATAGACCAATTTCGCTTCTTACGGCTGATGTGAAGCTCCTGGCTAAGGTGTTGGCGAACAGGTTGTCCAGGGTGATTCTGACTATTGTACATCCTGACCAGACAGGTTTTATGCCTGGGAAGTCGACGGCTATCAACATCAGGAGGCTGTATGCTGGTCTGAATGTCCCGGCTGACAACTGCGGGGATAGGGCCTTGCTTTCCCTAGATGCCGCTAAGGCATTCGACAGTGTGGAGTGGACGTACCTGTGGGGTGTTCTGAGAGTTATGGGGTTTGGGGACCGGTTTGTGAGGTGGGTGCAGGTTTTGTATTCCTGTCCCAGAGCCCGTATTAGAGCAAATGGAGGGTTGTCGGACAGTTTTAAATTGGCAAGAGGCACCAGACAGGGATGCCCATTGTCGCCCCTATTATTTGCTCTAGCCATTGAGCCACTAGCTGCTTTGATACGCCTGTCTCCTCATATTGTGGGGTTTAGATACGGTAATGTCCAGAATAAGGTGGCTCTTTACGCCGATGATACCTTGCTTTTTCTGGGCGATACTGGGTCATCCTTGGATGGTGCCATGTCACTGATAGATAGCTTTGGGAGCTTCTCCGGTCTTAGGATTAATTGGCAAAAATCTGCTTTGATGCCTGTGGATGGACAGTGTGTGCCTGAGGTGCGAGAGGATGATAGAATTCCTTGGGTGACTAAGTTTAAATATTTAGGATTGTACATAACGCCTAGACTGATGGATTTTGAGGATCTTAATCTAACCCCTCTGCTGGTAGCTTTCAGGCTGAAGGTGAGAATTTGGTGTAAGCTCTTTTTGTCGGTAGTGGGTAGAGTGAACCTTTTAAAAATGGTAATGATGCCGCAGTTACTCTATGTGCTTAATAATGCCCCTGTCTGGATTCCGCGAGATAGGTTTAGGAAAATACACTCCATTTTTAGAGATCTTATTTGGAAGTATGGCCAAGCAAGGATTAAATTGGAGACGCTGCAGTACCCTAAGACGGAGGGCGGTTTGGCTGTACCTAATGCTTGGTTGTATTTCCTGGCGGCTCAGTGTCAGCATTTTAAGGGCTGGATTGACTTTCAGGCCGTGGATGTGACGGGAAAGATATTACAGCATTGGGTGGGTAGTAGGGACCTTATGTGCATTTTGGAGGGGGCGGGCATGCATGGGGGGAAAGATAGGGTCCTAGTAATTGATCTTATGAAGAAAGTGTGGGCGACGGTGAAGCAAATTAGGGGTGTGGGAGGAGTGGGGGAGCTTTCCCCAATATGGGACAACTGTCTGTTGCCAGAATTCATGTCACTGTCGGGACTTAGGAACTGGGAGTCTAGGGAAGTCATGAGGATAGGTCAATTACTTGATGGCACGGTATTCAAATCTTTTCAGGGTCTGCAACAAGAGTTTGATGTCCCCAAGAATTGGTTCTATCAGTATCTGCAATTGCGGCATGCATATGAGGTCACGGTGAGAAAAGGGTGTCGTATAGCTACAATGGATGTGGTGCAGAAACTTATCCTTCCGAAGGGCGGGAAGAGAGGACTGATTTCTCAGGTATATACGGTGTTATTGGATAGCTTTCTGGAGGGATTCCCCCGGTCAAGGATGATGAAGTGGGAAGGGGACTTAGGTGCAGTTTCGAAGGATCAGTGGGATGATATATTGGAGGCGGTTCCCAGAGTGTCTCTCAGCGAGCAGGCAAAATTATCACAACTTTTTATCATTCACAGAGTGTATAAGACACCAGTGTTTTTACGGAAAATTGGGGTCAGGACTGATGATAGGTGTCCGAAATGTATGGTGGAAGGAGCGGATCTGGTGCATATGTTGTGGTCGTGCTCGGTTATAAGTGGATATTGGGAAAGGGTGATGAATAGGATTAACCGGAACATGGGGCTGAGATTGCAAAGAGATCCTAAGATGTGTGTGCTGGGATATGTAGCTGAGATTGGAGAGAGTGAGTTGGTTAAGGTGGCGGTGGGAAGACTGCTTTATGTGGCTAGGAAACTGGTGGCGCAGAGGTGGATCCAGGGGAGTCCGCCAACTATAGAAGAGTTTGAAAGGAAGGTGAATGACATGTTGATCTTGGAAAAGAGTGTGTTTGTAAAGCGTGGCTGCCCTCAGAAGTTTGAAAAACTGTGGAATGAATGGTTGTCTCATACTCATCTCATGTTATAAAATGGGTTTGAAGGTCTAATACTCCTTTTTCTTTGTTGGGGGGGGGGGGGGACGAGAGGGGAGGGGGGGGGGGGAGATGTCCTGTTGGTCGAGGGAAAGTTGACCTGTTTAGGGATATGGTAGATTTTGGGGGTTGTTTACTCTCTGCGATTTCATGTACTCAAGTGTGAGTTTGCTGTGCTATGGTAATAATTATTATGCTTGTTGCTGTGAGCCATGATGGAATTTTATTCTGTTATTCATTTTGTCATATTGTGATTGTGAATCCTGAAAATGTCTTTTTTGGAAAAAAGAAAACAGAACTTTCAATTTCAATAAAAATGATTTGATTTAAAAAAATATTTATTGCCCTGATTCTGTAGTTTGCAGAAACACCCCATATGTGTTCGTAAATGGCTATATAGCCACACGGCAGGGCATAGAACGAAGGGAACTTCAGGAAGGCAGATTTTGATAAACTGTTTATTTTTTGACACCATGTCCCATTAGAAGCCCCCCCTGATGTAGCCTAGACTAGAAACTCCCAAAAAGTGACCCCATCTAAGAAACTACACCCCTCAAGATATTCAAAAGTTACTTTACAAACTATGTTAACCCTTTAGGTGTTCCACAAAACTAAATTGCGAATGTAGAAACAATTTTAGAATTTACTTTTTTTGTTACCTTGCAACCAAAAATCATATTTCCCCCTAAAATAGTCCAAAAACAACAACCACCTTGTCCCGTAGTTTCCTAGATGGGGTAACTTTTATGGAGTTTCTAAAAAATAGAAATTTCAAAATTGTTTCTCCATCTGCCATTAACTCTTGTGGAACACCTAAAGGGTTAACAAAGTTTCTAAACCCACTTTTGAATACCTTGAGGGGTATACTTTCTTAGATGGAGTTACTTTTTTGAAATTTATATTCTAGGGGTGCAACAGGGGGCTTCAAATGGGACATGGTATAAACCAGGCATGCTCAACCTGCGGCCCTCCAGCTGTTGCAAAACTACAACTCCCAGCATGCCCGAACAGCCTATAGCTATCAGCCTACAGCAGGGCATTGTGGGAGTTGTAGTTTTACAACAGCTGGAGGGCTGCAGGTTGAGCATTCCTGGTATGAACAAAACCAGTCCTGCAAAATCTGCCTTCCAAAACCCATATGGTGTTCCCCTCCTTCTATGTGCTCCCGTTCGGCCAAACAGTAGTTTGGCACGCAGGCAGAGGAGAGAGGTCCCGTAACAGACAATCTGGCTTCATGTCAGCAGAGAATCAGTCTGCATGTCATAGCAGAGAATCAGGCTTCACGTCACCCACCACTGTAACAGTCCATTTTCATAAATTTAGGCCCAGCACCCAGGCAGAGGAGAGAGGTCCCGTAACAGACAATCTGGCTTCATGTCAGCAGAGAATCAGTCTTCATATCATAGCAGAGAATCAGGCTTCACGTCAGCCACCAATGCAACAGTCCATTGTCAGATATTTAGGCCCAGCACCCAGGCAGAGGAGAGAGGTCCCGTAACAGACAATCTGGCTTCATGTCAGCAGAGAATCAGTCTGCATGTCATAGCAGAGAATCAGGCTTCACGTCACCCACCACTGTAACAGTCCATTTTCATAAATTTAGGCCCAGCACCCAGGCAGAGGAGAGAGGTCCCGTAACAGACAATCTGGCTTCATGTCAGCAGAGAATCAGTCTTCATATCATAGCAGAGAATCAGGCTTCACGTCAGCCACCACTGCAACAGTCCATTGTCAGATATTTAGGCCCAGCACCCAGGCAGAGGAGAGAGGTCCCGTAACAGAGGATCTGGCTTCATGTCAGCAGAGAATTAGTCTGCATGTCATAGCAGAGAATCAGGCTTCACGTCACCCAACATTGGAACAGTCCATTGGCATATATTTAGGCCCCGGCACCCAGACAGAGGAGAGGTTCATTCAACTTTGGGTAGCCTCGCAATATAATGGTAAAATGAAAATAGGATTGAATGAGGAATTGCCCTGGAGTACAATAATATATGGTTAAGGGGAGGTAGTTAATGTCTAATCTGGACAAGGGACGGACAGGTCCTGTGGGATCCATGCCCGGTTCATTTTTATGAACGTCAGCTTGTCCACATTGGCCGTAGACAGGCGGCTGCGTTTGTCTGTAATGACGCCCCCTGCCGTGCTGAATACACGTTCAGACAAAACGCTGGCCGCCGGGCAGGCCAGCACCTCCAAGGCATAAAAGGCTAGCTTTGGGCACGTGGACAATTTAGAGACCCAGAAGTTGAATGGGGCCGAACCATCAGTCAGTACGTGGAGGGGTGTGCACACGTACTGTTCCACCATGTTAGTGAAATGTTGCCCCCTGCTAATACGTTGCGTATCAGGTGGTGGTGCAGTTAGCTGTGGCGTGTTGACAAAACTTTTCCACATCTCTGCCATGCCAACCCTGCCCTCAGAGGAGCTGGCCGTGACACAGCTGCCTTGGCGACCTCTTGCTCCTCCTCTGCCTTGGCCTTGGGCTTCCACTTGTTCCCCTGTGACATTTGGGAATGCTCTAAGTAGCGCGTCTACCAACGTGCGCTTGTACTCGCGCATCTTCCTATCACGCTCCAGTGCAGGAAGTAAGGTGGGCACATTGTCTTTGTAGCGTGGATCCAGCAGGGTGGCAACCCAGTAGTCCGCACACGTTAAAATGTGGGCAACTCTGCTGTCGTTGCGCAGGCACTGCAGCATGCAGTCGCTCATGTGTGCCAGGCTGCCCAGGGGTAAGGACAAGCTGTCCTCTGTGGGAGGCGTATCGTCATCGTCCTGCCTTTCCCCCCAGCCACGCACCAGTGATGGGCCCGAGCTGCATTGGGTGCCACCCCGCTGTGACCATGCTTCATCCTCATCCTCCTCCACCTCCTCCTCATCCTCGTCCTCCAGTAGTGGGCCCTGGCTGGCCACATTTGTACCTGGCCTCTGCTGTTGCAAAAAACCTCCCTCTGAGTCACTTCGAAGAGACTGGCCTGTAAGTGCTAAAAATGACCCCTCTTCCTCCTCCTCCTCCTCCTGGGCCACCTCCTCTTCCATCATCGCCCTAAGTGTTTTCTCAAGGAGACATAGAAGTGGTATTGTAACGCTGATAACGGCGTCACCGCCACTGGCCATGTTGGTGGAGTACTCGAAACAGCGCAACAGGGCACACAGGTCTCGCATGGAGGCCCAGTCATTGGTGGTGAAGTGGTGCTGTTCCGCAGTGCGACTGACCCGTGCGTGCTGCAGCTGAAACTCCACTATGGCCTGCTGCTGCTCGTACAGTCTGTCCAGCATGTGCAAGGTGGAGTTCCACCTGGTGGGCACGTCGCATATGAGGCGGTGAGCAGGAAGGTCGAAGTTACGCTGTAGCGCAGACAGGCGAGCAGCGGCAGGATGTGAACGCCGGAAGCGCGAACAGACGGCCCTCACTTTATGCAGCAGCTCTGACATGTCGGGGTAGTTGTGAATGAACTTCTGCACCACCAAATTCAGCACACGCGCCAGGCAAGGGATGTGCGTCAAACCGGCTAGTCCCAGAGCTGCAACGAGATTTCGCCCATTATCGCACACCACCAGGCCGGGCTTGAGGCTCACCGGCTGCAACCACTCGTCGGTCTGTTGTTCTATACCCCGCCACAACTCTGGTGCGGTGTGGGGCCTGTCCCCCAAACATATGAGTTTCAGAATGGCCTGCTGACGTTTACCCGGGGCTGTGCTGAAGTTGGTGGTAAAGGTGTGTGGCTGACTGGATGAGCAGGTGGAAGAAGAGGAGGAGGAAGCCGAAAAGGAGGAGGTGGCAACAGGTGGCAAAGAATGTTGCCCTGCGATCCTTGGCGGCGGAAGGACGTGCGCCAAACAGCTCTCCGCCTGGGGCCCAGCTGCCACTACATTTACCCAGTGTGAGGTTAGGGAGATATAGCGTCCCTGGCCGTGCTTACTGGTCCACGTATCTGTGGTTAGGTGGACCTTGCTACAGATGGCGTTGCGCAGTGCACAATTGATTTTATCGGATACTTGGTTGTGCAGGGAAGGCACGGCTCTCTTGGAGAAGTAGTGGCGGCTGGGAACAACATACTGTGGGACAGCAAGCGACATGAGCTGTTTGAAGCTGTCTGTGTCCACCAACCTAAATGACAGCATTTCATAGGCCAGTAGTTTAGAAATGCTGGCATTCAGGGCCAGGGATCGAGGGAGGCTAGGTGGGATTTTACGCTTTCTCTCAAATGTTTGTGAGATGGAGAGCTGAACGCTGCCGTGTGACATGGTTGAGACGCTTGGTGACGGAGGTGGTGGTGGTGTTGGTGGTACATCCCCTGTTTGCTGGGCGGCAGGTGCCAACGTTCCTCCAGAGGCGGAGGAAGAGGCCGAGGCGGCAGCAGCAGAAGAGGTCGAGGCGGCAGCAGCAGAAGAGGTAGCAGGGGGAGCCTGAGCGACTTCCTTGTTTTTAAGGTGTTTACTCCACTGCAGTTCATGCTTTGCATGCAGGTGCCTGGTCATGCAGGTTGTGCTAAGGTTCAGAACGTTAATGCCTCGCTTCAGGCTCTGATGGAACAGCGTGCAAACCACTCGGGTCTTGTCGTCAGCACATTGTTTGAAGAAGTGCCATGCCAGGGAACTCCTTAAAGCTGCCTTTGGGGTGCTCGGTCCAAGATGGAGGCGGTCAGTAGCAGGCGGAGTCTCTTGGTGGCGGGTGTTCTGCTTTTGCCCACTGCTCCCTCTTTTGCTACGCTGTTGGCTCGGTCTCACCACTGCCTCTTCCTCCGAACTGTGAAAGTCAGTGGCACGACCTTCATTCCATGTGGGGTCTAGGACCTCATCGTTCCCTGCATCGTCTTCCACCCAGTCTTGATCCCTGACCTCCTGTTCAGTCTGCACACTGCAGAAAGACGCAGCAATTGGCATCTGTGTTTCGTCATCATCAGAGACATGCTGAGGTGGTATTCCCATGTCCTCATCATCAGGAAACATAAGTGGTTGTGCGTCAGTGCAGTCTATGTCTTCCACCGCTGGGGAAGGGCTAGGTGGATGCCCTTGGGAAACCCTGCCAGCAGAGTCTTCAAACAGCATAAGAGACTGCTGCATAACTTGAGGCTCAGACAGTTTCCCTGATATGCATGGGGGTGATGTGACAGACTGATGGGGTTGGTTTTCAGGCGCCATCTGTGCGCTTTCTGCAGAAGACTGGGTGGGAGATAATGTGAACGTGCTGGATCCACTGTCGGCCACCCAATTGACTAATGCCTGTACCTGCTCAGGCCTTACCATCCTTAGAACGGCATTGGGCCCCACCATATATCGCTGTAAATTCTGGCGGCTACAGGGACCTGAGGTAGTTGGTACACTAGGACGTGTGGATGTGGCAGAACGGCCACGTCCTTTCCCAGCACCAGAGGGTCCACTAACACCACCACGACCATGTCCACGTCCGCGTCCCTTACTAGATGTTTTCCTCATTGTTATCGTTCACCACAACAACAAAAATATTATTTGGCCCAATGTATTGTATTCCAATTCAGCTGAATATAAATTTGAGGCCTAGTATTTAGGCGCTGGGTGACAGGTATAGATTTACTGACAGAATTAGACTTGGAAATGCACAGTAGCGTGTGTGTGAAGTTATTCTGAATGACCCTATGTGCACCTTGAATATTATATACCCTTTTAGGGATGTATTTAAAGCAGGGCTGTGGAGTCGGAGTCGGAGTCGGAGTCGAGGAGTCGGAGTCGGAGTCAATTTTGGGTACCTGGAGTCGGAGTCGGAGTCGGCAAAAAATGAACCGACTCCGACTCCGACTCCTACTAAATTTAAATTGGAATAAAAAAAAAAAAAAAGCAAGTTTAAATGTCCGAATTCATAAACAGTTATAATTAATGACTTCTCTACTGTAAGAATAAAGGCCAATGCATGCCTCACGTAACCGCAAAACAAACGCGTTCAGTGATGTGAAGAAGCATGCTTTTCATATGCTTCACTATATGGCACGCAATGCACAATTTGGAGTGGCAATACATATACTTTCCATTGTGTTGTGTTCTGATGTTACAGGGAACACAATGCCCATGGTTTACCTAGCCTCTCACTGATAAGGGATTAAGTAAATATGTGTTTTGCAGGACTAGAGACACTTGTATAAGTGAAGGGAATGGAGGGTCAATAGTTCAAGACTGAAGCTGTAAACCATTGGAAAAACTGCTGTCATTCAGCTAAGGCCCCATGCACATGGCCGTGTTTCACGGCCGTGTGCGGGCCGTGGAATCGCGGCCTGGATCCCTCCTGAGAGCAGGAGCGCACGGCGTCACTGGTTGCTATGACGCCGTGCGCTCCCTGCTGCCGGCACAGTACAGTAATACACTGTGCATGGGGCCTAAGGCTATAAAACGTGTAAACTCTGAATGTTATCTTAAACTTTAAACATGACTATGGGATTATTCTAGGGAAATCATGTTTTAAAATAAATGTCCCTTCCTGGATCCTCCCACTGCCCTATCTTCAGCAGAAGATCAGCACACAAAGGAGAAGGTAGCAGCTTCTGCCCAACTACCTCTCTGTGCTAGAAGAGCTTAGAAGAACTTCTTTCTTTCCTTCAAGGAATGTATAAAATACATTTGCATATTAAATACAGAGGAGTCGGAGTCGGGGAGTCGGAGTCGGAGTCGGAGTCGGAAGTACAAAATACTGAGGAGTCGGAGTCGGAGTCGGAGCATTTATCTACCGACTCCACAGCCCTGATTTAAAGTAGGCCTGATACAGCAGAAACCACTAAATTAGGAAATTGCTCAATTGGGAATTGTATTTCAACCCAGAACAAAAAATGTGCTTTGACGGACACTAAATAACTTGCCCAGCCAGAACAGTACACCAGTAATGACAGATTTAGCGGGATATAAATTTGAGGCCTAGTATTTAGGCGCTGGGTGACAGGTATAGATTTACTGACAGAATTAGACTTGGAAATGCACAGTAGCGTGTGTGTGAAGTTATTCTGAATGACCCTATGTGCACCTTGAATATTATATACCCTTTTAGGGATGTATTTGAAGTAGGCCTGATACAGCAGAAACCACTAAATTAGGAAATTGTTAAATTGGGAATTGTATTTCAACCCAGAACAAAAAATGTGCTTTGACGGACACTAAATAACTTGCCCAGCCACAACAGTACAGCGGTAACGACAGATTTAGCGGGATATAAATTTGAGGCCTAGTATTTAGGCGCTGGGTGACAGGTATAGATTTACTGACAGAATTAGACTGGGATATGGCCAAAAAATAACCACACTATTGCTGGTTAAATGCACTTGGTGTGACAGCTTGACCAACCACACTACTGAGGGTTAAATGCACTTGGTGACAGGCGCAGCTTGCCCCCGATGTAGTATATGGCCAAAAAATAAACAGACTATTGCTGGTTAAATGCACTTGGTGTGACAGCTTCACCCTGATGTAGGCTTTAGCCAAAAAACAACCACACCATTGAGGGTTAAATGCACTTGGTGACGGGCGCAGCTTGCCCCTGATGTAGTATATGGCCAAAAAATAAACAGACTATTGCTGGTTAAATGCACTTGGTGTGACAGCTTCGCCCTGATGTAGGCTTTAGCCAAAAAACAACCACACCATTGAGGGTTAAATGCACTTGGTGACAGGTGCAGCTTGCCCCTGATGTAGTATATGGCCAAAAAATAAACAGACTATTGCTGGTTAAATGCACTTGGTGTGACAGCTTCACCCTGATGTAGGCTTTAGCCAAAAAACAACCACACCATTGAGGGTTAAATGCACTTGGTGACAGGCGCAGCTTGCCCCTGATGTAGTATATGGCCAAAAAATAAAAAGACTATTGCTGGTTAAATGCACTTGGTGTGACAGCTTCACCCTGATGTAGGCTTTAGCCAAAAAACAACTACACCATTGAGGGTTAAATGCACTTGGTCGCAGCTTGTGCTGGCACACCACAAAACACAAAATGGCCGCCGATCACCCCAGAAAAAAGTGACTGACAAAAGGTCTGTGCAGCCTAAAAACAGTGAGCAATTGAGTATCAGCAGCTCAATGACCCACAGCTGCAGATCGATCAATAATCAAGTCCTTTGGAGGAGTTAATCTGCCTAATCTCGCCCTACTGTCGCAGCCGCAACCTCTCCCTACGCTAATCAGAGCAGAGTGACGGGCGGCGCTATGTGACTCCAGCTTAAATAGAGGCTGGGTCACATGGTGCTCTGGCCAATCACAGCCATGCCAATAGTAGGCATGGCTGTGATGGCCTCTTGGGGCAAGTAGTATGACGCTTGTTGATTGGCTGCTTTGCAGCCTTTCAAAAAGCTCCAAGAAAGCGTCACAAAAGCGCCAAGAAAGCGACGAACACCGAACCCGAACCCGGACTTTTACGAAAATGTCCGGGTTCGGGTCCGTGTCACGGACACCCCAAAATTCGGTACGAACCCGAACTATACAGTTCGAGTTCGCTCATCCCTAAATAAAAGTAGGGAATAAGGAAATAAAACTCATCTGTTTTGCTGACTATATCCTGATTTTTATAAACTCCCCGAGCGTTCATCTCAGAAAGATCCTAGATTCCATGATTTATTTTGGTGAAACCACTGGCTACCGAATAAACATAAGTAAACGCCAGTTGCTTTACTTATGTGGTCCTTCGCGAGAGTCACAAGTGATGTTGGAAACCCATGAAGTGGAGGTAATACCCCATTACCTGACGTACCTGGGCATAAAAATAGGGAGGCATCTTTATATAAACTTAATTATGACCCGTTAATAAGGAAGATAGGGTTGGAATTGGAGAAGTGGTATAAGCCTCCACTATCCTTGTTTGGTAGGGCTCATCTATTAAAGATGGCGAGCTTTGATAGATCGCTCTATCCCATCCAGACTATCCCTCTACTGTTACTGCACGTGGATGTCAATAGAATTCAAAGAGCTTTCTCCCATTTCCTATGGCAGGGGAAAAGGCAGCGGATTGTATCATGATAAATTGTGTTTATCAAAATGGGAGGGTGGGTTGCAGTTGCCCAACATTAGAAAATACAATCTTTCTTCCCTTCTTAGACATATCAGAGATTGGATAAGATGGATGTAAAATTTTTCAAACACACCGTTGGAGAGAGAATTGGGAGTCCCTTGGGATTTGGTGGCCATCATGCGTACTAGAATTAGTGATACCCCCCTTCCATAAAAAAAACTGCATTCCGATAAAAAACACCATGGCAGCATGGAGAGAGATCAGGAAACTTTATAAGTTACCTATGTATATTTCACCATATATGCCTTTATGGTTCCTGCCAGCTTTCCCGTCGGGAGGGCAATCTAAGATGTTTGCTCAGTGTAGAAAAAAAGGGATTAATTCAGTGAAACAACTACTGTCTCCTTTGGGAATTGAGATCCTGGCATGGCAGGAATTTCAATCTCGGTTCCACTTCCCCTCCTCTCACTTCTTACTATATAATTAAATAAGATCACTATGTATGGTGCAAGCCACAACATTAGGAGAACTGGAGAGGTTGAGGACTCTTCTCTATCTAATTTGTACAGGAAAATACAAAACATTCATTCTATCCCATTAAGGGAGTATGTTTTTAAGAAACGGGAAGAGGAGCTAGATCACGGGTGTCAAACACAAGGCCCGCGGGCCGAATCTGGCCCGCCAGACCTCGTCATGTGGCCTGCGTAGCCGCCGCCGGCCGCCAGCCTTCACCTTTTATTATCACTTCCTGCAGGCGGCCCCTGCAGGAAGTGATAATAAATCGCATAAGGAGCGCTGTGTATTACCGGTACTTACAACTACAAGCGCTCGCCAAGAGGAGGGAGGAGGCAGGCTGGGAGGATGGGCGCTGGCAGTGTGAGTCATACGCCACGCGCCTGCGCCGCCCACTTTATGAATGAATCAGGCGGCGTGGGCGCAAGACGTATGACTCACGCTGCCAGCACCTGTCCTCCCGGCCTGCCTCCTGCCTCCTCCCTCCGCTCGGTGAGCGATTGTAGTTGTAAGTACCGATAATACACAGCGCTCCTTATGCGATTATATACATACGGTAACCATTAACTATTAGAGATACGATTATACAGTGAGCGGGGCCCGTGTAGTAGAATAGTCACTGCACGGGCCCCGCTGTCATTATAAAAGCAGATGCCGGCCCCTAGCCCGTGTATTGAGGGTCATTCACTACTACAGGGACACTTATGGAGGGGATCTGTGGATGACACATAGCATAAGATGCTATATATGTGTCATACACAGATCCCCCATAAGTGTCACCCACAGATCCCCCATAAGTGTCACCCACAGATCCCCCATAAGTGTCACCCACAGATCCCCCATAACAGTGCGTCACCCACAGATCCCCCATAACAGTGCGTCACCCACAGATCCCCCATAACAGTGCGTCACCCACAGATCCCCCATAACAGTGCGTCACCCACAGATCCCCCATAACAGTGCGTCACCCACAGATCCCCCATAACAGTGCCATCCACAGATCCCCCCATAACAGTGACATCCACAGATCCCCCATAACAGTGCCATCCACAGATCCCCCATAACAGTGCCACCCACAGACCACAATTAGTTCAAAACCCACCAAAAGCACACCTTTTGGTTCAAAAATTTTTTTTTCTTATTTTCCTCCTCAAAAACCTAGGTGCATCTTATGGGCCGGTGCGTCTTATAGGGCGAAAAATACGGTAACCTTTACAGTTCTGGAATGTGTTGGATAACACTGACATCATTATGTCAGTGTTATCCAACACATTCCAGAACTGTAAGGGTTACATAGCATCATAAACCAGTATAATGCTATGTGACCCCAGTCAGCGCTTGCAGGTCAAGCTTTCAGAGCTAGTTATTACTTACATTATTACCAAAAACTGTAATAATTGAATGCAGTGACAATAATTTATGATAATAAAGAGTGGACACACAGTCCTACAGATACAACCGGCCCTTTGAGGGTGACCAAACTGCTGATGCGGCCCCCGATGAATTTGAGTTTCACACCCCTGAGCTAGATGAAGGGCAACTGACAACTAAATTTAGAGAGGGGATGAAACAGGTTAGACAGGCTATTAGAAATGGAGAGAAATGCACTTCAAAATACTACACAAAGCAACCTATGCTTTCGATTTGTCGTATAAAGATGTTCCTGTGCATTATCTTAAATGGTGCACGAAGTGTCATTTACAGAAAGCTAACCTGCTGCATGACCTCTGGATTTGCCCTAATCTGCAGCCTTTGTGGAAAGGAGCAATAGATTATATAAAATAAGTCTGGGGAATAGAAGAAAAACCTACACCGTTATATTGCATTTTTCACTATATACCATTTGATCATAAAGGTGAAATGACCCAGTCCACATAGGTAAAAAGATGTTAATTTATTTTTACTGGCAGTAAAAAAAAAAAAAAAAAAAAAACTTAGACATTGGATACATTCCACCATTCCGACATTGGAAGAAGCCATAGGAACATTGAAACATGTCCTTTATATGGATAGGCTAGATGCGGAAAACAATAAGGAGAGGGCTACAAAAAGTTTTTTTTAGCAAGTGTAGGAAGTTCATTACCCACTCTTTAACTCCGTTAGAAAATAAAGATCTGAGGAAACCATTTCAGGACACTAAATACCTCTAAGAACCTAGAGGAGCAGATAAAAGGCACATTAGGAAAGTTGGTAGCAGAATAGCGAGATTATGCCGTTTCGCATCAAAGAGGAGCAGTCACTGGAGGAGGCCTGCCTGACAGTAAAGTATTGTGCTGCATCCGGGGAGAATTCTTCGGAATGGGAAGTTTTGGATTATGACCAGAGGTTTTAGTTAGAGGTTGGGGGGAAGTTGGGGGGTTTGAAAAACACAAAATACGGGAGATATTGCCCATGGTGGATTTCTACTTTCAGAATTAATATGGGAGAACATGTCTGGCATTTTTCCACTAGCACTGATTGTACAATTATTAATGGTATGTCATGTTACCTTTTTTCATTGTCATTGTACATCTCGGATGTCTAATTCTCCTTGAATAAAAAAAACATTTGCTAAAAAAAAAAAAAAAAAAAAAAACTGAAATAAACCATTCGGTCCTGCCAGTCCACTCTTCCAGCAACAGAGCTAAAATTCAAACAGTGACAGTGGTCCTTGGTCCAACATTTTCTAGATTGGCCAAATTACAATCTTCTGACATCAGTTCAAGATGGAATGGGTCTTTCATTAGGAGGTAGTTATGCAACAACTAAGGATGAGCAAATCAACTTCAGATTAAACATCCAAAGTCGATTTGCATAAAACTACGTTCTAATACTGTACGGAGCAAGAGCTATGTAACAGTATCAAACGTTTGCGACGTCCTTCTCCCCTAGTAAGAGTGGCACCGTAGAGTTGCTCCAGTGACTTCCAAGGCAAAGTTGTGATATCCAGTAGTTTTGCAGCTCTTACAAGAGCTAGTAGTAGTATAGCTGTTCCCTACAACACGAGATGAGGCTGTGAGTTGAGGGTAAGAAGATTCACCTTTATTGGTGCCACACTTGGCCTTATATACAAGTCCCCATGCAAGGGGACCTCCCCTCTGGACCTGATGGAGAACTGGGTGACAAACACACAGACCAATGGAAATAACCACACAATCCGGGACATTCCAACACAATGTCTCCCCTCTGCCTGGAAGATAATTAGGTCAGATACTGTATGTAACCCAATCATCTCCAGACAGTAAAACCCAATTGTTTATAAAAACTCCCATACAGGACACACAATGCCTCCCCTCTGCCTGGGAGATAATTTGGTCAGAAACTGTATGTAACCCAATTATCTCAACAGACAAACAAAGGGCTTCTGTTACATGGCTCCCTCTTAGTGGAACACGCTGGAAGACCTGGTTGGACCCTTTTTCAATGCAACTTGGGGCTGTCCAGTCTCTGTTTTTCGGGTTTGAGATCAGTCTGCGGGGATAACCCATCCGCGTTGCTATTTTGTTTTCTGGGCCGGTACTGAATGTTAAAGTTGTAGGGTTGGAGTGCCAGACTATCTCAGTAGCCGGCCACTGTCCCTGCAACACGGTTTAGTCACACAAGCAGGTTATGGTCTGTAACAAGTGTGAACCCCTGTCCATATAAATATGAATTCTTTAAGGTCCACACGAGGGCTAAGCACTCCTTCTCCACCGCCACGTAGATCCACCTCTAGGGGAAGAAGCTTTCTACTAAGGTAGGCGACAGGGTGCTCTCCTCCATCTTCTCCCACCTGGCTCAAAACTGCCCCCAGTCAGAACATTGAAGCATCTGTATTGACCATAAAGCATTTATTAGGGACTGGAGCAGCCAAGATGGGAGCATGAACTAACACAGTCTTAAGGGCTTGGAACGTAGTTTCACAGTTAGGAGACTACAGGACCCGTCGGGCTAAATTTTTCTAGATCAGGTCAGTAAGGGGTTTGGCAATGGCGCTATAGTTTGGTATAAAGCGTCTGTAATATCCGGTTGTGCCCAGGAAGGCCAGTACTTGGGTCTTGGTGCGAGGTGTGGGCCAGTTAGTGACAGCCTCAATCTTAGCAAGCTCAGGTCGCACACCCCACCCGGTGTCCTAGGTACTGGACCTCAGCCATCCCATTATGGCATTTGTCTGGTTTCAGAGTCAGGCCATCGGCCCAAATCTGATCCAGCACCGTTCCTATGTGAGCTAAGTATTCCTCCCAGGACTCACTATAGATCGCTATGTCATCCGGGTACGCACAAGAAAATCCTGGAAGCCATCAAGGAGTCTATCCACCAAGTGCTGGAACGTGACTGGGGCATTTTTCATCCCGAATGGCATGACCTTAAACTGGTACAAACAAAACAGGATGACAAAGGCAGACTTGGGGATCGCCTCCTCAGCCAGAGGAATTTGCCAATAACCTTTACAGGGGTCAATGGTGGTTAGATAGTGTCCCCTGGCTATGCGATCCGAAAGCTCCTCTACTCGGGGCATACAGTAGGCATCAGTTACCGTCTTGTCATTTAACTTGCGGTAGTCCACACAGAATCTGGTGGTACCATCTTTCTTGGGTACTAATACTACAGGGGATGCCCAGGGGCTGTCTGAGGGTTTGATTTTCCCTAACCTCAGCATCTCAAGAATTTACTTCCACATCCCCTCTCTGACTGATTCAGGGATGCGGAAAGGGGTCTGTCGGAGTGGGGCTTGACCAGGTGTTTCTACTCTGTAAGTCATGAGAGTGGTGTACCCAGGCTCTTGAGAAAAATTAAGGCTCTTAGCCTGTAGTAGGTTGTGCAACTGTTCCCTCTCAGTGGGCGCGAGTTTGTCTCCTAACTGAACCTGGCTTAGGAGATCGGCGGGTGACCCCCTTCTCTAAGATGTCAGGTAAAGGTAGGTTGTCAAGGTCCTCAGTAGCAAGGTAACATACAGCAGACACATTCTCCAGTCTGTCTAAGTATTCTTTCAACATATTAATATGAAAGGTTCTTTTTAGCCTCTCATCCTTACAACTGGCGATTACATAAGTTGTATCGCACAGCTTCTCTATCACCTTATAGGGTCCCTGCCAAGAGGCCTGCAGTTTATCATGCTTAACGGGCTTCAATACTAAGTCATTTTGTCCTAAAAAGAAACTTTGACTGTCGGTGCCAGCTGCTCCGTCACGAAGCTCCAGTACGTATGATAAGATTGGAGTCCTTTCATTCTCCGTTTCCCGCTCCCATTTGCTTCAAGGTTTCATTGAAGTGCTCACAGAGATGTTAGTCTGGGGATGGTAGGGTGAACTAAGTAGAGATTTAATACTGCAGACCTTCCACAGCTGCTGTGTCAGTTCTGCAGTAAATTGTGTGCCTCTGTTCGAGAGGATTGCCTTGGGAAACCTGAGTTGGGAGAAAATCTGTACCAGAGCGGTAGCTACAGTGTCTGTCTATGTTTGCCAGAGCAACTGCCTCTGGATAGCAAGTAGCATAGTCCACCACGATAAGTATGTACTTCTTACCGGATAGACTAGAGTTGGCGAGGGGTTCCAAAAGGTCAATGGCTATCCTGCTGAAGGGCTCTTCAATAATTGGCAGGGGTACCAAGTGAGCCTTGGGGTGATCCCCTCTTTTCCCTACTCGCTGGCACACATCGCAGGCTCAGCAGCAAGTCTGTACATCTGCGTATACCCCAGGCCAAAAGAAGGCCTGGGTTACCCAGTGTAAGGTACAGGTTACTTCTAAGTGTCCAGCCAAGGGAATATTGTGCCCGATCCTAAGGATTTCCCTTCAATACTTGCTGGGGATTACTAACTGGCGCTTTTGGTAGGGGTTCTGTCCTGCCTGTTCAGTGACCCGGTATAATTTATTAGTGTCCCACATAAAAACCTAGTTGTCCAACTCCCCAGCTCCTGTTCCTGCCTTTTCCCTATATTTCTAGAGGGACGGATCCACTATAGTCTCCCTCCCAAACTCCTCAGGGTTGTCCCAAGGGATCAAGGTCTGGGGGTTAGTCACAGTCAGGGGGTGACTTAACTGGGTCTCCTGAGCTGGTGAACTGGTCCGCTTGGTTCTAGCTCAGGCCCTGGTTGTCACGGGGTGTGCAGCTGCTGTAGGGGTGGGGTCGTAGGCAGAAGTGAGGGATCCCAGATCGTTGCCCAGAAGGACTTCTGCAGGCAAGTTATCCATTATGCAGATATTTACTACACTGGATCCGGCTCCCCAGTCTAGGTGCATGTGGGCGGTAGGCAGGTGAAATACGGCTACCCCAGCCACTCCAACAGCTATGGTTTGGTCCATACGCTTATGTACTGGAATCAAGTACCTCTGTACCAGTGCAATTGTAGCCCCAGTGTCCAATAATCCTTGGGCGACCTGTCCTTTGAGTTTGACCTCTTGTCGGTGATGCTGTCTATTATCCCCGGAATCAGCCTCATAAAATACCCCCAGATATTCCTCAGGGTGCGTGTCTATGTCCATGCAGTAAACAGTTGGGGTATGTGATGCAGCAGGGGTTGACACGGGGGGTGAGTTGTTCCAGGAATATCGGGGAGAGCCAAAAGGGCAATTGGCCACTAGATGCCCAGGTTCGTGGCATCGGTGACATTTCACTTTGGAATACTCTGAACTATTCCTGGAAGGACCAGAAAAATGAGGGGGCCCAGGCAGAAGAGCGGCCCTAAGCTCCGATCATGGAAAGGGTCAGACTACAATGGGGACCCAGGGATCCACTCGAGGATGAGGTTGGGATAATGCTGGGTCCAGTAGCCTGGAATCAGCATACTCATCGGCCAGACGGGCCGCTTCTGTGAGGATATGGGGACATCGGCCTCTTACCCAGTTACTTAAGTCCTGCTGTAGATTATTGAAGAAATGCTCCAAGAGAAAAAGTTGGAGAACCTCCTCGGGAGATACGGCCTGGCATCCATCAATCCACTGGATAGCGGTGCAGTGTAACCTGTTAGCCCATTCTATGTGGGTGTCACATCCCCGTTTTTTAGTATCTCGGAATTTACGACGGTATGCTTCAGGAGTTATGGCATACCGTTTAAGTAAGGTGTCTTTGACAAGGTGATATTGTTTTACCTTGTCCTCTGGTATAGCCCGGAAGGCTTCTGCTGCTCTCCTGGATAGCTGGCCGGATAGAATGGTATCCCAATACTCTGGGGGTACCTTGTGGAGCGCACACTGCCTTTTAAAGTTGGCCAAATAGCTGTCGATCTCCCCCTATGCCTCCAGGAACTGTTTAAATTCAGCAACAGTACCTTTCAATTTCTCTGTGCAGGCCGGAGTAAGGATGACTGGGGGTGGCTCTGAGGGTCGCTGGGCAATAATTCATTGCAGCTCGTATTCCGAGACTCCGCTGCTACCTGGGCAAAAATCTGTGCAATACGTTCCTCAGAGGGGTTCGACCTATAGATCGCCAACCGCTCCCTCACTATGCGAGTCGTTTCATCTCCAGACGGGGTAGGGGTTTCAGCTATGGCAGAATTCCAATCCAGCTGCTGTAACTCCGCAATAAGCTCCCTCTTCGGTTGGTTGCTGGCACTCCCTCTACGGATTTCCAGTAGATCTTGAGGGTAGTCCCTTTTAGCTGCTCATATCAGGTTTCCATTCAACCTGCATGCCTCCTGGGGTAGAAGGACCATCCCACTGCTGCCACCAATGTAACTGTATTAACCGTTGGTGACAACCTTCTCCCCTAGCAATAGTGGCGCTGCATAGTTGTGATTCCCAGTAGCTGTGCAGCTTTTACAAGAGATAGTAGTAATATAGCTGTTCCCTACAACACGAGACGAGGCTGTGAGCTGAGGGTAAGAAGATTCACCTTTATTGGTGCCACACTTGGCCTTATATACAAGTCCCCATGCAAGGGGACCTCCTCTCTGGACCTGATGGAGAACTGGGTGACAAACACACAGACCAATGTAAATAGCCACACAATCCGATACATTCCCACACAATGCCTCCCCTCTCCATGGAGGTTAATTAGGTCAGATACTGTATGTAACCCAATCATCTCCAGACAGTAAAACCGTATTGTTTATAAAAACTCCCATATAGGACACACAATGCCTCCCTCTGCGTGTAAGATAATTACGTCAGAAACTGTATGTAACCCAATCATCTCAACAGACAAACAGATTGCTTCTGTTACAAGCTCCATACAGTATTAGACTGTATTGGCTCCGATGAGCCGAAGTTATTGCTTCCCGAAGTCTCGCAAGACTTTGCGTAATAACTTCATAAATTAATTTGTACTGTAAAAAAAAACAACTCCCGAACTCGGGTTTGGTTTCAAGTGGTACCTTTGGACTTTGGCTCATCGGAGCCAATACTTTCTAGTACTGTACGGAGCTCATGCTCCGTACAGTATTAAAAGGAAGTTTTATGCGAATCGACTTTGTATGTTTCATCCAAAGTGGATTCACTCATCCCTAGCGACAACACACACACATGCCTTGACAACCTCATCGACTGTTTCTATTTTGAACTGAATGGGTTTTTTGAAAACACACCATTTTGACACAAGAATGATGCGTTTGGTACGAGTTAATCCGTTGTTGGAACAAGGTTTTATTAGGTTGGCACAGATTTGAAAGGCTTATTTGCCAACCAGGACAAAGGGCATGGGGAGGACAATCAGTACCTGGCAGAAGTCGGGGAGGTGTGAAATCAAATTGTTGAACCTGCTTCCCATGGCTGAATTTTAAAATACCATCGAATCATTTGTTCTGCCATAAGTTCTGCCTACATCAATTGCCACAAAATGGTACTGGGGCTTTATAATACGATCATGTTTCCTGTCCACCTCCCCAAAACGGTTTGGAAACCAGCACATTTCCCCAAATTTGTCTGCAAGATCAATCCAATGTTGCCTATTTGGGTGGGGTATGAATTCTTCATGCAACCCCTCCCACTAAGCATGGCAGGTATCTTTTACAATCACAGTGACTGTTGAAATTCCCATACGGAACTGGAAGTACAGGGATGTGAAAGTCTCTCCAGCTGCCAGAAATCTAAATATGAAAACCAAAATAGAACATAAATACACTGCACCACATCATTGTTTTATAGCTTGTAGAAATGGGCCAATATGGAACCCAAGACAAAACAAAACATATACACTCGATTTAAAAGGGTTGTCCAGGTTCAGAGCTGAACCAGGACATAACCCCATCTTCACATCTCCGGTCACACTGACATCAAATGCTCTAATGCTCTCCTTTTCCTTGCGCTGAATCTCGCACGGCAAAGCCATTTTTGAAGATCCGTTGACGTACTGGACTCTCCATGGAGAAAGCTAGGCGGAAGCTACTCACAGTGATGTCACAGGCTCTGATTGGAGGGCTTCAGCACAGCCTTAACCTGTAAACCATCTAGCGCAGCGCTAAAGCCCACCCATCAGAGCCGGTGACATCACTGGAAAAACTGATAGGCAGAAGCCTCCGCCTAACTTTCTAATAATATAAACAAAAAAGTCCTTTACATGCGTGATCCAGAGCGGGGCAAGGGAGATCAGATTATGAAATGCTTTGATGCTTATGTCAGAGGAGCCTGAGGAGTAAATATGGGAATATGTCCAGGTTCAGCTCTGCCATGGTTATTAAGAGCGATAACCTTTTTTTTTGCGGGACAAAATGTACTGCCAAGAGCGAGGGCTTATTTTGTGCGGGACAAGCTGTAGTTTTTATTGGCAGCATTTTGGGGTACATTTGGCTTTCTGGTTACTTTTTATAAAAAAAAAGCAGTTTGGTGTCATTTTACTATTTTAATTTTTTACATATGTTGGTAGTATATTGTACAGGTGTGGGGTCTCTCTCCAATTCAATACAAATTCTCCCAAAAAGACCCAGATATACTTTTAAAACATACCTTTTACTTGATGAATTAAATTTTTTTTATAGGTGAGCTACTTAAAAAATCTATTTTGTCACAATACTTATTCATTAAAATTTTTTACGGCGTTCACCTGATGGGGTAGATCATATCATATTATAGAGCCGGTCGTTGTGGACATGGTGATACCAAATATGGTAATATATTTTATTTTTCTTCTTCTATTTTTAACATTATTGAAAATAACAGATTTGGAGGGAGATTTTTCTTTTCAAAAAGATCATACAAGACCTTTGGGGGACATTTAAATTCATATTTTTTTTAACTATTGATTTCTCCTGTAACTGGAGCTGACATAATAGCCCCAGTTACAGTGGAAATACATCCGCGAGGGAGGCTGTACAGCATAATACTGCGGTGTACAGCCTCAGTGCAGGGCTAATCGAGGTCTGTGGAAGAACCGACAGCTCCTGCACTCCCCCGGCCCCGGCTGGTTCGGCTGGTTCAGCGCCACGTATACAGTGATCTAGAAGGCAGGGACACCCAGGAATGGTCCCTGCCTTCTCTCTGGAGTGCCTGCGGTCACTGACAGTGCCCCCCCCCCCCCCCCCCTTCAGCAACTGCAGAATTAGCGTGCAGCTGCCATCTCTGAAAGGACATTCAGAAACGTCCGATCAGAGATAAACACAACCGTCCAGGAAGTTTATAGTCAAAGGGACAGTCGGGAAGTGGTTAATTTAGTTTGTGTAGTAAATAATTTCTCCAATTGGTTGTGTTTATTTATTTATTTTTTGTTTGTTTTTGTTCTACAGCCTGCTTCTGTAACTCCTCCTCGCTCCACATGGCAGCTTGCACTGTCTCCCTCTCCATCTTCTATCCCCCCCCCCCCTCTTCAGAATGGAAGAGCAGTGCAGAGTGTCAGCTGTAATATAAAGTTGACACTCTGCTTCAAACTGCAGACATAACACCTTCCATGCTCTGGTCCTTAGGGACCACTGTATGGAAGGGGCTAACCATCGGGCCGCTGCCACAGCAGAGCAGAGTCGAATAGAGTTGATCAGGTAGTTGATTGTGGCCAGTGGAATGTTGATCCACTCCTCTTCAATAGCTGTGCGAAGTTGCAGAACATTGGCAGGAACTGGAACACGCTGTCATATACGCCGATCCAGAGCATCCCAAACATGCTCAATGGGTGACATGTCCGGTGAGTATGCTGGCCATGCAAGAACTGGGATGTTTTCAGCTTCCAGGAATTGTGTACAGATCCTTGCAATATGGGGACGTGCATTACCATGCTGCAACATGAGGTGATGGTCGAGGATGAATGGCACAACAATGGGCCTCAGGATCTCGTCACGGTATCTCTGTGCATTCAAAATGCCAACAATAAAATGCACCTGTGTTTGTTGTCCATAACATACACTTGTCCATACCATAACCCCACCGCCACCACGGGCCACTCAATCCACAACGTTGACGTCAGCAAACCGCTCACACACACGATGTCTGCCATCTGCCCTGAACAGTGAAAACCGGGACTCATCCGTGAACAGAACGTCTGTCTAAAGTGCCAGATGCCATCCAATGAGAGCATTTGCCCACTCAAGTCAGTTACGACGACAAACTGCAGTCAGGTCCAGACCCTGATGAGGACAAAGAATGTAGATGAGCTTCCCTGAGACGGTTTCTGACAGTTTGTGTAGAGATTCTTTGGTTACGTAAACCTATTGTTGCTGCACTGTCCGGATGGCTGGTCTCAGACAATCATGGAGGTGAACATGCTGGACGTGGAGGTCCTGGGCTGGTGTGGTTACACGTGGTTTGCGGTTATGAGGCCGGTTGGATGTAATGCCAAATTCTCTAAAATGCCTTTGGAGACGGCTTACGGTAGAGAAATGAACATTCATTGTACAGGCAACAGCTCTGGTAGACATTCCTACTGTCAGCATGCCAATTGCACACTCCCTCAAATGCTGCAACATCTGCGGCATTGTGCTGTGTGATCAAACTGCACATTTCAGAGTGGTCTTTTATTGTGTGCAGTCTAAGGCACACCGGTGCAATATTTGTGCTGTCTAATCAGCACCTTGATATGCCACACCTGTGAGGTGGGATGGATTATGTCGGCAAAGGAGAAGTGCTCACTAACACAGATTTAGACAGATTTGTGAACAATATTTTAGAGTAATAGGTCTTTTGTGTATGTAGAAAATGTTTCAGATCTTTGAGTTCAGCTTATGCTGAATAGGAGCAAAACCAAAAGTGTTGCATTTATATTCTAGGTCTGTATATATATATATATATATATATATATATATATATATGAATTTCTATCTCTCTGTCTAGACGTCTGTCTGGACATTCTTTATGCGCAACCAAACAACAGGACGGATCTTCACCAATTTGGCACACAGGTACATCAGGTGTTCGGAAAGGTTTTAGGACATACCATTCCTGAGATATTCCCCAAAAATTACCCACATTTAAGTCTGCAAGTCTTTCTCTTCAAATCCCAACTGCCATAAACACAGTTTTACTCCAGGATTCCATAACAACCCAGCCATTTTTCTTTACTGCTTAAAGTCACTGTGAAAGTCACTGTGATTAAAGGGGTGGCCAGCGTGAAAATCACTGTGATTAAAGGGGTGGCCAGCGTGAAAGTCACTGTGATTAAAGGGGCGGCCAGCGTGAAAGTCACTGTGATTAAAGGGGCGGCCAGCGTGAAAGTCACTGTGATTAAAGGGGCGGCCAGCGTGAAAGTCACTGTGATTAAAGGGGTGGCCAGCGTGAAAGTCACTGTGATTAAAGGGGCGGCCAGAGTGAAAGTCACTGTGATAGTCACTGTGAAAGTCACTGTGATTAAAGGGGCGGCCACTGTGAAAGTCACTGTGATTAAAGGGGCGGTCGCTGTGAAAGTCACAGTTAAAGGGGTGGTCGTTGTGAAAGTCACTGTTGAAGGGGCGGCCGCTGTGAAAGTCACAGTTAGAGGGGCAGTCGCTGTGAAAGTCACTTTTAACCTTTTCAGGACTGTCGCATGCAGGATTGCATCCTGGCGGCGGCCCTATTATTCCTTTCCTGTGAATGCTCGCACACAGAAGCGCACACACAGGAGCGCGCATTCACAGGATTGCAAGGTAAACCAGTGGATCTACAGCCTGCCAGCAGCGATCATTCGCTGGCAGGCTGTAGATGCGATTTATTTTAATCCTTTTGTTAACAGCGTCTGATATACCTGCTACCTGGTCCTCTGGTGGTTCCTTTTGCTTGGATCGACCACCAGGGGACACAGGCAGCTCTGTAATAAGTAGCACCAAGCACCACACTACACTACACCCCCCCCCCCGTCACTTATTAACCCCTTATTATCCCCTAATCACCCCCCTGTCATTGATCACCCCCCCCCCCCCCTCAGACGTCCGTATGCGTTTTGCGGATCTGCGGATCTGTGGATCCACAGATCCGCAAAACACGGACACCGCGGATCTGCAAAACACGGACACCGGCAATGTGCTTTCCGCATTTTGCGGATCCGCACATTGCCAGAACTATATAGAAAATGCCTTTTCTTGTCCGCAATTGTGGACAAGAATAGGACATGTTCTATAGGCTCTACAAAAAACGCAGTGTTCACCCGATCAAGCCTGATCTTGTGCGCACAATTGCGTTTAGTCCGCCCCATCGCAGTGACAGAATATTTTTTTCTGATCACTGCAAAAACACAGTAAAATCGCTGCGGCGCTATAAAGATCACTTTTGAGGGGCATGGCGAGTTCATAGAAGATTTTTTTTTGGGGGCACAAGTTAGCAGAATTTTTTATATTTTTGTTTCTCTTACAAAATCATTTTCCGCTAACTTGTGCCCAAAAAAAAGTATTCTAGGAACTCGCCATGCCCCTCACGGAATACCTTGGGGTGTCTTCTTTCCAAAATGGGGTCACATGTGGGGTATTAATACTGCCCTGGTATTTTAGGGGCCCTAAAGCTTGAGAAGAAGTCTGGAATCCAAATGCCTAAAAAGGCCCTCCAAAAAAGGTACTCATTGGAATTTGGGCCCATTTGCGCACCTAGGCTGCAAAAAAGTGTCACATGTGGTATCGCCGTACTCAGGAGAAGTAGGGCAATGTGTTTTGGGGTGTATTTTTACATATATCTATACTGTGTGTGAGAAATATCTCTGTAAATGACAACTTTTTAATATTTTGGGGGGAGAGATATTTATCTCACCCAGCATGGGTATATGTAAAAATACACCCCAAAACACATTGCCCTACTTCTCCTGGGTACGGCGATACCACATGTGTGACACTTTTTTGCAGCCTAGGTGCGTAAAGGGGCCGAAAGTCCAACGAGTACCTTTAGGCTTTACAGTGTTGTTCACAATTTAGCCCTGCCCAAAATGCCAGAACAGTAAACACACCCCACAAATGACCCCATTTCGGAAAGTAGACACCCCAAGGTATTTGCTGAGGGGCATATTAAGTCCATGAAAGATTGAACTTTTTGTCCCAAGTTAGCGGAAAGAGAAACTTTGTGAGAAAAAACAAAAAAAAACATCCATTTCCGCTAACTTGCGTCACAAAACAACTTCTATGAACTCGCCATGCCCCTCACAGAACACCTTGGGGTGTCTTCTTTCCAAAATGGGGTCACATGTGGGGTATTTAAACTGCCCTGGCATTTTAGGGGCCCTAAAGCGTGAGAATCCAAATGCCTAAAAATGCCCTCCTAAAAGATACTCATTGGAATTTGGGCCCCTTTGCACACCTAGGCTGCAAAAAAGTGTCACATGTGGTATCGCCGTACTTGGAATCCAAATGCGTAAAAAATGCCCTGTGAAATCCTAAAGGTGCTGTTTAGAATTTTGGCCCCTTTGCGCACCTAGGCTGCAAAAAGTGTCACACATGTGGTATCGCCGTACTTGGAATCCAAATGCGTAAAAAATGCCCTGTGAAATCCTAAAGGTGCTCTTTAGAATTTTGGCCCCTTTGCACACATAGGCTGCAAAAAGTGTCACACATGTGGTATCGCCGTACTCAGAAGAAGTAGGGCAATGTGTTTTGGGGTGTATTTTTACATATACCCATGGTGGGTGAGATAAATATCTCTGTAAAATGACAACTTTGTATTAAAAAAAAAAAGAGAAAAGTTGTCTTTTACCGAGACTGATGCATTCTGAGCGGATCCGCATCCACTCAGAATGCATTAGGGCTGGATGGATGCGTTCGGGGCTGCTTATGAGAGCCTTTAAACGGAACTCACAAGCGGAGTCACGTACACACACAGGGGGGAGGATAGTGACCACTGCGCTCCACCCTCACCCCTGGCCCTGCCTACTTGCCTCACGAGTCCTGATGACAGGGGACAACTGGACGGCAGTCCCTATCTTAGAATACATGCGGGAAGGACAGACAAGACAAATAACGGATAGTGAACGGACCGGGTCAAAACCAAGAGGACAGTGTCCCCAAGGTATTGCGATAATCGATACCACAGGAAAAAAATAAAACACCAAAAAAGCTGCGTGCATTCCACATTTTATGGAAGGTCTGGACCATAATAGAACAGTCGTAACCTAATTTTTGTCGGGACAAGGTGACCCAAAAATTGCTAAGTATTATTATTATTTTTTTTTTCTGTTCATCGCATAGGAGATATTTTTTTATATTTTAATAGTTCGCACTTTTTCGGGCGTGGCGATATGTAATTTTTTATTGTTTATATATTTTATATGTAAAATTGGGCAAGGGGGTGATTTAAACTTAATATTTTGGTGTTTGTTTCTTTTTAACCTTTTTTATTTTTTTACTTTTTATTTAATAACAATTTTCCCCCTTAGGGGCTAGAACCTGGGATATTTCATCCCTTGTCCTATTCACCCTAATAGAGCTCTATCAGGGTTAATAGGATGTTACACTGTCCCTGCTTCTCTGTGCTTTGTGCACACAGCAGCAGGTAGACGACTATGGTAGCCAGGGCTTCAGTAGCATCCTGGCTGCCATGGTAACCGATCGGAGCCCCAGGATAACACTGCTGGGGCTCCGATCGGAACTGCTAATGCCACCAATGACTATAATACTTGGAAGAAGGCTTGGGGGCATACTGCGCCACCAATGATTCTACTTTATAATACTGGGGTTGGGGGGGTGCGGTGAATATACCAATGAATATAGTTTATGCTTAATACAAACACAGGCTGCGCTGCGGGTGCTGGCCATATCCCATAACCGGCACCCAGCCTCTATGACTGCGCGCTGCGCTATTAACCCCTCAGATGCGGCAATGCAAGTGTGAAAGTACCCTTATTAAAAAACACTGGGTGTGACACTTAAATGAGATACTGCTGGAAAGGGATTCTGATTTCCGCAACCTACAACACAAATAATACAAATTATTAAGGAAAACAGCCACCCACAACTGTATGGGAAACTCATAAGGGAGTTATGAGGGGTGAATTCATTCTACTGGGATTTAAAGAAAGGCAGAAAACGATTCACTCTCTGCTGTCACTAATAGCAGCAATTGAGAGACTTTATTAACAAACTAGGGCTAAGCTGGCACATAATGAGTTTGTTAAAATGTGACAACAGCTTGGTTAAATGGCATATTGATTACAACAACAGTCCTCTATCACTATGCCAAATTTAGATATTGTGCCCAAAGTCTTATTCTCCTTAAAAAAAAGATTGAAATGTCTTATATGCATTCAATCAAGATGCTGGAGGGTAACAGCATCTCCATCACAAAAGATATTGCTAGGGCCTTGCAGAGGTTTTATTCTGCTTTATATAATCTGAATAGTGGCGCTCAGGGTTCAACACAAGACAGACAGATGGCTATTGACTCTTTCCTTAACTCCATTAAATTACCTAAACTGTCTTCTGAAGATTGTGTTAATCTTTTGTGCCTGATCTCGATGCATGAGGTGTTCCAGTCCAGATGGCCTTCCAGCCTACCATTATAGGAAGTTTCTAACAATATTGCTTCCATATATTACTAACTGGTGTACAGTTATGTTTCAGATTGCCTTTGAGTGGCTCAACTGGTCTTTCATGCAATGTGTTTTATTTCAAATTGGTCCCCCCTGTTATTACACTTATTATGTAACCTAATCCCTTTTATACTCCTCCCCAATTTCCTACATTGCTCTCAAGACTGAGATAAACGGAGGGATAAAAATCTGATGTCCTTGATTCCAGCTCTAAAAAGGAGACCGATGTCTCATGTTTTGCTCCGTACTACTCCTCAGGTAACTTTCTGGGGTCTCTTGAACGGTCATCTCTTTTCCTCATTCTCTCTAAGCATTCATCCTTGCCAGAATGTACATGGTTTGAAATGTTACTTAAAGTTCAGTCACCTCCACCTAAACTGAACCACGCTGGATAATGATTTATTAGCAGCGAAACAACAGTGTGTTCAGGCCTACTTTAGGACTTGGGAAAAGGACCTTGCTAGATCTTTGTCAGAAAAGGAGATTACTATTTTACACCTTAGGTCACATGGCTTCTCCAGGTTTGTTTGCACACAAAAATATTTTTATAAGATGCTCACCCAGTGGTATCACAGGGATCTAAGTGATCTCCTGTTAGAGATGAGAGTTGGATGAAGGAACACAGACTACTGGACAGAGGTTGAAAACAGGATAAACCTTATTTGTAACATGTAAATTAGTCTCTCTCATGAGTAGGTCTTACTATTGCTTTCAAATAATACCTGTAATAATACCAATATCTAAGCAAGATCTTCCCACACTTAATTCAAGCAGCCAGAATGCTTATTTCCTTGAGATGGTTTATGTTTTTATGTACTCCTATAGCTCTACTATATTCCGCAAGGCTTTTACAAACATCAGCATCAAGTTGTCCCTAATAGGGCTCACAATCTTCCCTATCACTATGTCGTTGGAGTGTGGGAGGAAACTCGAGTACCCAGAGGAAACCCACGCAAACACAAGGAGAACATGCAAACTCCATGCAGATGTTGTCCTTGGATTTGATTTGGATTTAAACCTCACTTACTTTCACTTTATTTTGAGATGCTAGTTAAGTTTTAGCATCTCAAAATGCAGTATTGTGGCAGTATGGTACCATACAGCCAGTAATACAAAAATAGGCCTCCAAAATCCACTCCAGCTCTTTGAAGTCTTGTAGTGAGCCCAAAATATACACGGTCGAGCAAAAGGGTAGCAATGATTTGCACTTTTGACTTTCAGGGTCCATATCTCACCACCCACCACAGCTTCGAATGTGAGACAATCATTTTATTGAAAACAATCTTGGTTATCTCAGACATAAATTGGACTTGCAAGTATTTAGCACATGATTAGTTATGCAAATACTTGTCATGTAACTGTTATGTTACTGTATTTGCTCCTAACATCTAAATTTTTTTATTTTTTATTTTGTTAGCATTTTATAAATTCACCTTTGGATTTCAACACTGCCTGAATTCTTCTGGGCATGATCTCAATCCGATTCAAGCTTGTCTTGACTGAAATCTGCTCCCAAGTAACTTCTACACGTTCCCAATGTTTGTGCATTGTGGTCGACTCACTTGGGTACGAATACAGCTTTTTCTTCAACTCTAGCCACAAGTGTTGAGGGCCAATCCACCACCTCTACTTCATTGTCATGGAACCATTTTTTCGCCAATCTCGATGTATGCATCGGGTCGTTGTCCAGCTGGAACGCTATGCTGTCCTTGTCATACCCATAGTACTTGAGTGTACAAAGTAAATTGTCTTTTAGGTCTTGTAGCTCAGCATTGAGCACCATCAATTCTAGTCAAGTATCCAACGCCTTTGGCTGTAAAACAACCCCATATCATCAGGCTTCCTACACGGAACTTGACATTTCCTTAATTTTTGGGAATCAGTTAGCCCCTTTGTCCCTTGTTTCTTCCAGACCCATTTGTGCCCATCAGAGCCCAGTCTATTGACTTTCTTCTCATCACTCCAAATCACCCGTTTTCAATCTTCTACTGTTCACTGTTCATAATTTTTTGCAAACTTGAGCCACCTCTTCTTCTTCTTATGATATTGAAGTGGAGGCTTCTTCACCTTTTTTCAGGCCACCATTCCAGACTTGTGTAATGTATGTCACAGGGTGCTTTGCATGTCTGTGATCTAACTATTATGAAGCACATAAGCCACCTCCACTGCTGTGTTTGCTGCGCCAGAACTAATAGACCTTGTGATGAGCAGACTTGCCGATTCCGATATTTTGCCTGGACGTCCACCTCTTGGCTTTGGAATGGATGGTTGGACTTCATTTTGTATTCTTGCAACTGTCATGGCACTCACATGATGCAGTTTGGCAATTTTCTTGGGCGACATACCACTGTCAAGGAGCTGGGTGATGTTGTTTCTCTTTTCTTGAAAAAATCTTCTTTATGGCTGCTCCTGGATTCTAACCAGTGACCTCGCTTGGAAATCAACCTGTGAGAGGGAGGAATAATAGAAATAGTTCTGCAGGTTGCTTTAATTGTGGTAAGACTGACCACTGGATCAGTCGATGCCCTTACCCACTCAGGCAACATGCCCCAAATGATACCCAAGCTCAAGGCACCCAGCCATACCCACAAGCTCAGATCCGAGAACTTCCCCCACTGCCACAGGCCCAGAATAATACCCCCCGTTTTCCCGTAGCCTGGGGGCATCAGACATCACAATGAGGATGCCCGGGGACAGTATCCCAGCATTCAAAAACATTGAAATATAGTGGCAAATCTGGGGGAGCTGCTCAACCCCTAACACTGTAGCGTGTTTTTCATTGGGGGAGCAGCCCCACCGCATGTAGACCTCAGCAAACGACTATCCCCAGCAAAAAAAATTGCATACGGTGGAGGATGTCGGCGCGGTCCACATGCACCACAAAGGCATCCTACACAAAACGGAGCATTGTGCGGATGAAAATATAATCATATAAATCACAGAAGAAATGCACCAAACGGATATGCCACTGACTATACTGGCTAGTCATGAATGCAGATATTAAAAGCTGAGACTTTTGCCAATATATTCCTGTCAGGAAGATATCGGAGCCCATCATGCACATCGGAGCCCATTGTGGTGCATGTGGACCGTGCCGACATCCTCCACCGTATGCAATTTTTTTTGCTGGAGATAGTCGTTTGCTGCGGTCCACATGCGGTGGGGCTGCTCCCCCAATGAAAAACATGCTACAGTGTTAGGGGTTGAGCAGCTCCCCCAGATTTGCCACTATATTTCTATGTTTTTGTCTTGTTTTATAAGTAGTGTATGTGCCTTTACCTGGCATTCAAACACTCTCCTTTGCACCTGGTAGCCTCCATCACATGGTCTGATATGGGTGTGGCTTACAGTCTGGCTTTGTTCACATTGCACTAGTTGTCCTGCTGGGCGGTTGTGTGGAAGCTTGGCTGTGAGCTGGATTACATCACCTTCAGACCTTGTTCACACCATAGGTAGCTTAGTGGTAGGACCCCTTGCCATGCTGAGGCCCGTGACGTGGTGCATGATGGGCTCCGATATCTTCCTGACAGGAATATATTGGCAAAAGTCTCAGCTTTTAATATCTGCATTCATGACTAGCCAGTATAGTCAGTGGCATATCCGTTTGGTGCATTTCTTCTGTGATTTATCCCAGCATTCACTCTCATCACAAACCACTATAAGAAATCACCACTGATAACCATAGAGGGACATCCTCTCACTTTTCTTGTGGATTCTGGTGCTACTAGTAGTACTATATGTGAGGATTATTATAGTGTCCAAGAGAGAATGCTGACCTCTCTGTGGAAATTAATGGGATACTGACTAGCTCTTATAAAACTTCTCCCCTCTCGATCCAACATCCATACAAGCACCAGTCAATGTTCACACACAGTTTTAGGATCATTCCAAATTGTCCGGTGAATTTATTAGGGAGAGATTTGTTTGTTCTGTTAAAGTTGCAGTTGGGGATTAGCAAGATGGGACATCTACATGTCACATCTTCAGTTATGCCCATTCATGTACCAAAGGATAATTGTTTTTTATATTTGGAATGCCAACCTTAGGATCCGCTACTTGATCCGGTTCCTCCTGAGGTTTGGGCAAATACTAACCAAGATGTTGGCCTTATCTCTTGTACACCATATAAGTTACTGTGGTCACAAAGTTTCTAGGAAGAAATTACAATGGTGTATGGAAAGTGTTGAGTATTTGGGCTTTGTTCTCAGTAAAGGTGAAAAGAAAATCAGCCATGCCAGAATTACCGCCATACTGGGTCTGCCCCGCCCACAAACCAAGAATGACATGTTGACCTTTCTTGGCATGATTGGTTACTGCCGCCAATGGATTGCTGATTGTTCCTACTATGATAATATTCTGAGACAAGCCACTAATACTGAGATGCCTGACTTCATTAACCACCTCCGGACCGCCTAACGCACATGTGCGTTCCGGAGGTGGCAGGCTGGCGCACAGTCACGCATATATGCGTCATCTCGCGAGACGCAAGATTTCCTGTGAACGCGCGCACACAGGCGCGCGCGCTCACAGGAACGGTAGGTAAGCGAGTGGATCTCCAGCCTGCCAGCGGCGATCGCTCGCTGGCAGGCTGGAGATCCGAATTTTTTAACCCCTAACAGGTATATTAGACGCTGTTTTCATAACAGCGTCTAATATACCTCCTACCTGGTCCTCTGGTGGTCCCTTTTGTTAGGATCGACCACCAGAGGACTCAGGTAGGTCAGTACAGTCGCACCAAACACCACACTACACTACACTACACCCCCCCCACCCCCGTCACTTATTAACCCCTTATAAACCCCTGATCACCCATGATCAACCCATATAAACTCCCTGATCACCCCCCTGTCATTGATCACCGCCCTGTCATTGATCACCCCCCTGTCAGGCTCCGTTCAGACGTCCGTATGATTTTTACGGATCCACGGATACATGGATCGGATCCGCAAAAAGCATACGGACGTCTGAATGGAGCCTTACAGGGGGGTGATCAATGACAGGCGGGTGATCACCCATATACACTCCCTGATCACCCCCTGTCATTGATCACCCCCCTGTCATTGATCACTCCCCTGTAAGGCTCCATTCAGACGTCCGCATGATTTTTACGGATCCATGGATACATGGATCGGATCCGCAAAACACATGCGGACGTCTGAATGGAGCCTTACAGGGGGTGATCAATGACAGGCGGGTGATCACCCATATACACTCCCTGATCACCCCCCTGTAAGGCTCCATTCAGACGTCCGCATGCGTTTGGGGGATCCGATCCATGTATCCATGGATCCGTAAAAAATCATGCGGATGTCTGAATGGAGCCTTACAGGGGGGTGATCAGTGACAGGGGGGTGATCACCCTGATTACCCTGATCACCCCCTGTCATTGATAACCCCCCCTGTAAGGCTCCATTCAGACGTCCGCATGCGTTCTGTGGATCCGATACATGTATCCATGGATCCGTAAAAAATCATGCGGATGTCTGAATGGAGCCTTACAGGGGGGTGATCAGTGACAGGGGGGCGATCACCCTGATTACCCTGATCACCCCCTGTCATTGATAAACCCCCTGTAAGGCTCCATTCAGACATCCGCATGCGTTCTGTGGATCCGATACATGTATCCATGGATCCGTAAAAAATCATGCGGATGTCTGAATGGAGCCCTACAGGGGGGGTGATGAGTGACAGGGGGGTGATCACCCTGATTACCCTGATCACCCCCTGTCATTGATAACCCCCCTGTAAGGCTCCATTCAGACGTCCGCATGCGTTCTGTGGATCCGATACATGTATCCATGGATCCGTAAAAAATCATGCGGATGTCTGAATGGAGCCTTACAGGGGGGGTGATCAGTGACAGGGGGGTGATCACCCTGATTACCCTGATCACCCCCTGTCATTGATAACCCCCCTGTAAGGCTCCATTCAGACGTCCGCATGTGTTTTGTGGATCCGATCCATGTATCCATGGATCCGTAAAAAATCATGCGGATGTCTGAATGGAGCCTTACAGGGGGGGTGATCAATGACAGGGGGGTGATCAGGGAGTCTAAATGGGTGATCACCCCCCTGTCATTGATCACCCCCCTGTCATTGATCACCCCCAGCCCCCCGCCCCCCCGGTAAGGCTCCATTCAGACATTTTTTTTGGCACAAGTTAGCTGAAATTTTTTGTTTGTTTTTGTTTTTTCTTACTAAGTCTCATATTCCACTAACTTGTGTCAAAAAATAAAATCTCACATGATCTCACCATACCCCTCACGGAATCCAAATGCGTAAACATTTTTAGACATTTATATTCCAGACTTCTTCTCACGCTTTAGGGCCCCTAAAAAGCCAGGGCAGTATAAATACCCCACATGTGACCCCATTTCGGAAAGAAGACACCCCAAGGTATTCCGTGAGGGGCATATTGAGTCCATGAAAGATTGAAATTTTTGTCCTAAGTTAGCGGAAAGTGAGACTTTGTGAGAAAAAAACAAAAAAAAAAAATCAATATCCGCTAACTTATGCAAAAAAATAAAAAATTCTAGGAACTCGCCATGCCCCTCATTGAATACCTTGGGGTGTCTTCTTTCCAAAGTGCGGTCACATGTGGGGTATTTATACTGCCCTGGCTTTTTAGGGGCCCGAAAGTGTGAGAAGAAGTCTGGGATCCAAATGTCAAAAAATGCCCTCCTAAAAGGAATTTGGGCCCCTTTGCGCATCTAGGCTGCAAAAAAGTGTCACACATGTGGTATCGCCGTACTCAGGAGAAGTTGGGGAATGTGTTTTGGGGTGTCATTTTACATATACCCATGCTGGGTGAGAAAAATATCTTGGTCAAATGCCAACTTTGTATAAAAAAATGGGAAAAGTTGTCTTTTGCCAAGATATTTCTCTCACCCAGCATGGGTATATGTAAAATGACACCCCAAAACACATTGCCCAACTTCTCCTTAATACGGCGATACCAGATGTGTGACACTTTTTTGCAGCCAAGGTGGGCAAAGGGGCACATATTCCAAAGTGCACCTTTCGGATTTCGCAGGCCATTTTTTACAGATTTTGATTGCAAGGTACTTCTTACACATTTGGGCCCCTAAATTTCCAGGGCAGTATAACTGCCCCACAAGTGACCCCATTTTGGAAAGAAGACACCCCAAGGTATTCCGTGAGGGGCATGGCGAGTTCCTAGAATTTTTTATTTTTTGTCACAAGTTAGCGGAAAATGATGATTTTTTTTTTCTCTTTTTTCCTTACAAAGTCTCATATTCCACTAACTTGCGACAAAAAATAAAAAATTCTAGGAACTCGCCATGCCCCTCACGGAATACCTTGGGGTGTCTTCTTTCCAAAATGGGGTCACTTGTGGCGTAGTTATACTGCCCTGGCAATTTAGGGGCCCAAATGTGTGAGAAGAACTTTGCAATCAAAATGTGTAAAAAATGGCCTGCAAAATCCGAAAGGTGCACTTTGGAATATGTGCCCCTTTGCCCACCTTGGCAGCAAAAAAGTGTGACACATCTGGTATCGCCGTACTCAGGAGAAGTTGGGGAATGTGTTTTGGGGTGTCATTTTACATATACCCATGCTGGGTGAGAAAAATATCTTGGTCAAATGCCAACTTTGTATAAAAAAAATGGGAAAAGTTGTCTTTTGCCAAGATATTTCTCTCACCCAGCATGGGTATATGTAAAATGACACCCCAAAACACATTCCCCAACTTCTCCTGAGTACGGCGATACCAGATGTGTGACACTTTTTTGATGCCAAGGTGGGCAAAGGGGCACATATTCCAAAGTGCACCTTTCGGATTTCACCGGTCATTTTTTTACAGATTTTGATTGCAAAGTACTTCTCACACATTTGGGCCCCTAAATTGCCAGGGCAGTATAACTACGCCACAAGTGACCCCATTTTGGAAAGAAGACACCCCAAGGTATTCCGTGAGGGGCATGGCGAGTTCCTAAAATTTTTTATTTTTTGTCGCAAGTTAGTGGAATATGAGACTTTGTAAGGAAAAAAGAGAAAAAAAAATAATAATCATTTTCCGCTAACTTGTGACAAAAAATTCTAGGAACTCGCCATGCCCCTCACGGAATACCTTGGGGTGTCTTCTTTCCAAAATGGGGTCACTTGTGGCGTAGTTATACTGCCCTGGCAATTTAGGGGCCCAAATGTGTGAGAAGTACCTTGCAATCAAAATGTGTAAAAAATGGCCTGCAAAATCCAAAAGGTGCACTTTGGAATATGTGCCCCTTTGCCCACCTTGGCAGCAAAAAAGTGTGACACATCTGGTATCGCCGTACTCAGGAGAAGTTGGGGAATGTGTTTTGGGGTGTCATTTTACATATACCCATGCTGGGTGAGAGAAATATCTTGGCAAAAGACAACTTTTCCCATTTTTTTATACAAAGTTGGCATTTGACCAAGATATTTTTCTCACCCAGCATGGGTATATGTAAAATGACACCCCAAAACACATTCCCCAACTTCTCCTGAGTACGGCGATACCACATGTGTCACACTTTTTTGCTGCCAAGGTGGGCAAAGGGGCACATATTCCAAAGTGCACCTTTTGGATTTCACCGGTCATTTTTTACACATTTTGATTGCAAAGTTCTTCTCACACATTTGGGCCCCTAAATTGCCAGGGCAGTATAACTACCCCACAAGTGACCCCATTTTGGAAAGAAGACACCCCAAGGTATTCCGTGAGGGGCATGGCAAGTTTTTAGAATTTTTTATTTTTTGTCGCAAGTTAGTGGAATATGAGACTTTGTAAGAAAAAATAAAAAAAATAAAATCATCATCATTTTCCGCTAACTTGTGACAAAAAATAAAAGGTTCTATGAACTCACTATGCCCATCAGCGAATACCTTAGGGTGTCTACTTTCCGAAATGGGGTCATTTGTGGGGGTTTTCTACTGTTTGGGCATTGTAGAACCTCAGGAATCATGACAGGTTCTCAGAAAGTCAGAGCTGTTTCAAAAAGCGGAAATTCACATTTTTGTACCATAGTTTGTAAATGCTATAACTTTTACCCAAACCATTTTTTTTTGCCCAAACATTTTTTTTTAATCAAAGACATGTAGAACAATAAATTTGGCGAAAAATGCATATATGGATGTCGTTTTTTTTGCAAAATTTTACAGCTGAAAGTGAAAAATGTCATTTTTTTGCAAAAAAATCGTTACATTTTGATTAATAACAAAAAAAGTAAAAATGTCAGCAGCAATAAAATACCACCAAATGAAAGCTCTATTAGTGAGAAGAAAAGGAGGTAAAATTCTTTTGGGTGGTAAGTTGCATGACCGAGCGATAAACGGTGAAAGGAGTGTAGTGCCGAAGTGTAAAAAGTGCTCTGGTCATGAAGGGGGTTTCACCTAGCGGGGCTGAAGTGGTTAAATGGTCTGATGAAATGTTACAAGCTTTTAGTCATTTAAAATGTGCGATGGTTTCAAGTCCTGGTTTGGGCCTACCCGACTATGGTGTGATGTTTCACTTATTTGCCAGGGACAATTGTAAAACCATGGCAGGAGTCCTGCCGCAAGATCATCGAGGCAAATTCCGCCCTGTTGCCTTTTTCTCAAAAGTGGTTCCCGTACAGGTTCAGGGCATGCCTGCGTGTCTCAGGAGTTTGGCAGCCTGTGCTATGGTCGCTGAGATGGCCACGCCCATCACCCTAGGTCAGTGGTGGCGAACCTATGGCACGGGTGCCAGAGGCGGCACTCAGAGCCCTCTCTGTGGGCACCCTGGAAAAAGTCTATGGTGTACCGATAGATAGGGCGCACTATGAACAGCACAGGCAGCGCACTGAATGTAGGCAGGCTATTATAGCTAAATGATAAAGTACATGGAAGATATACTATAGTGGACTGTACAATTTAAAACAAAGCAGCGGTCACCTGCATGTATAAACCTCGAAGCATGGACAGATCCCGGACCCGGATGAATCAACTTGAAAAGGAAAAGTAAAGTCCAGCTTCTAAAATGATTGATCCTTTATTTAATGCGGTTAAAAAAATCTGTTTCCAAACAACACGGGATACGCGGTCATGAGTAAGGACCAGGATTGTAGGGTCCGAAACGCGTAGACCGCGTACTCTGTGTTGTTTGGAAACAGATTTTTTTAACCGCATTAAATAAAGGATCAATCATTTTAGAAGCTGGACTTTACTTTTTCTTTACTGGACTGTGATATTCAGGGTAAATTACTGTGTTGGTACTTTGCGATAAATAAGTGGGTTTTGGGTTGCAGTTTGGGCACTCGGCTTCTAAAACGTTCACCATCACTGCCCTAGGTCAACCCACCACTCTGCATACCCTTACACAATGTTCAGGCCCTATTGAAGAACATACATACACAACATATGTCAGCACAAAGACTGAGTGGATATGAAGTTTTGTTGCTATCTAATCCTCAACTTCAATTACTCAGCACCCACATTCGGACCAATGGCTATACTGATGCCCTACTTGGCTACAAGGGAGAGCAGGATGATTTGTCTCCTCCCCATGCATGTACTGAACTTATACATGAACATACCTCACCTGACTTACAGTCCACACCCATTGAAGAAGCACCTGATATTTATGTGGATGGATCCTGTTCCCACCCTAATGACAACACTTATCATGCAGGATACGCTGTGGTTCAACTCCCTGATGTTATACTGGAATCGAATCCTATACCTTTTCAGTCAGCCTAAGCAGCTGAACTGATTGCCCTCACTAGAGCTTGTTGTCTTTTTGAGGGGAGAGATGTAAATGTTTATACTGATTCCAAGTATGCCTTTGGGGTTGTACATAATCATGCGGTAATCTAGCAGAGGAGAGGCTTCATAGCTGCAGATGGGAGACAAATCTCACATTCCACCCTAGTACATGATCTCCTGGCCGCCATCCAATTACCAAGCAAAGTTGCTATTATCCATTGTAAGGCACATACTTGTCCCCAAACACACATAGCTAAAGGGAATGCCCTAGCTGGTCAGGCAGCAAAAGAGGCTGCTATTAGAACGGCAGCAACAGTTCAAATGCCCTCCCTTGTTCCAGACATTACCCTTACTGACAATCTATTGCTCAGCCTCCAGGATTTGGCTACCAGTAGTGACAAAATAGAATGGCAGTTGATAGGTGCAGTACAAGACCCTAATGCGGGTCTTATCTGCAAAGAGGGGAAACCATGTATCCCAGTTGCAAGTGCCCAGATTTTAATTGCACAATATCATGGTCTGACCTCATTCAGAGAGATATTTTTATACCAGGTCTTAGATCAAAGGTACCAGGTGTATTATATGTCTCAGAAACAACCCAAATAATTCAAAGAAGGCCCAACACCAGCATCTGAATTACCCGACTTCATCATTCACTCACTTACAAATTGACTTCACCCATATCCCAAAGACAGGAAGAAAGCAGGAGTATGCCCTTGTAATTGTGGATATGTTCTCTAGATGGCCGGAGGTCTTTCCTACCACCAATGAAACCACACAAATTGTGGTAAAAATTGTGTTACAAGAGATCCTCCCCAGATGGGGGTGTCCTGTTCAAACTGACTCAGATAATGGCCCAGCTTTTGTGTCCAGGGTATGTAAGGAGCTTTCCAAAGCCCTTAGGATTGACTGGAAGTTTCATCTTTCTTATCACCCGCAGAGTTCAGGGGTAGTAGAAAGAAAGAATAGAACAATTAAAGAGAAAATAAGAAAAATTACTGGAGGCACATTCACTAATTGGACAAAGTTCTTGCCTATAGCCCTAGCAGAAATTAGGATGCAGCCTAATAAGAATACTGGTTACTCACCATTTGAGGTGCTAATGGAAAAACCCTTCCCCACCCCTTGGGGTCCAAAGGCCCCTGTGATAGAAAAAGGGAATCTAGAAGTAGTACAGGCAGGAAACTTGTAGAAACTTGAAAGAACTTATAGAGTGGTAGCAGTCACCAGAACAGCGATTCTCACAGAAGAGGCTCCAATGTGGATTCACGCTAGCAGAGTGAAAAGGGTACCTGAGGCTTCTTCTCCAGTGATGGACAAAGACAAAGAGGGTGAAGCAGGTGTGAATTCACTGAACAAAGAGGGGAGCTCAGAATAAATTTCCCTGAAAATTGCCTGTCGCAATATTCTGGGAGATCTGTTTGTCTGCTGATAATTATTAATCTTTGTGTTTTCTTGCCAGTCTGGCTTATTACTACATGTATTTATCACCCAGAGGAGATGAGTTTCTTCTGCGGTGCACCAAATAATCAGTCAGTATATACAAGAGCTCAGGAGCAAGAGCAGATGATATAGTCAGGATGGCAAATGCCCTAAATGTTAGTTCATTGTGCCTCAAAGACTAAAAGAGGACAGAAGTCATACAAGGGAATAAAAGATTGTGTATTGTTAGCCTTTGGCCAGACTTCAAGGAGGGATTCATCGGGTGTAGGCACAGCAATAACACATGTTTGTATAAGATCCCATGGGCTCTTTAAAGAGGACCTTTCACCGATTATGACAATGTGAACTAACTATACAGACATGGAGAGCGGCGCCCAGGGATCTCACTGCACTTACTATTATCCCTGGGCGCCGCTCCGTTCTCCCGCTATGCCATCCGGTATCTTCGCTCACTAAGTTATAGTAGGTGGAGATTTCAGTCACTAGGTTAATTTAGGCGGAGTCTTCCCTTGTTCTGCTGTAGCGCTGGCCAATCGGGTTGCAGAGCTCACAGCCTGGGAGAAAAAAACCTCCCAGACTGTGAGCTCTGCGCTGCGATTGGCCAGCACTACAGCAGAACAAGGGCAGACTCTGCCTACCATAACTTTATGACCGAAGATACCGGAGGGCATAGCGGGAGAATGGAGCGGCGCCCAGGGATAATAGTAAGTGCAGTGAGATCCCCGGGCGCCGCTCTCAATGTCTGTATAGTTAGTTCACATTGTCATAATCGGTGAAAGGTCCTCTTTAAAGAGCCCATGGGATCTTATACAAACATGTGTTATTGCTGTGCCTACACCTGATGAATCCCTCCTTGAAGTCTGGTCAAAGGCTAACAATTTACATATACCCATGCTGGGTGAGAGAAATATCTTGGCAAAAGACAACTTTTCCCATTTTTTTTATACAAAGTTGGCATTTGACCAAGATATTTATCTCACCCAGCATGGGTATATGTAAAATGACACCCCAAAACACATTACCCAACTTCTCCTGAGTACGGCGATACCAGATGTGTGACACTTTTTTGCACTCTAGATGCGCAAAGGTGCCCAAATTCCTTTTAGGAGGGCATTTTTAGACATTTGGATCCCAGACTTCTTCTCACGCTTTAGGCCCCTAAAAAGCAAGGGCAGTATAAATACCCCAAATGTGACCCCACTTTGGAAAGAAACACCCCAAGGTATTCAATGAGGGGCCTGCCGAGTTCATAGAAATTTTATTTTTTGGCATAAGTTAGCGGAAATTGTTTTTTTTTTTCTCACAAAGTGTTACTTTCCGCTAACTTGGGACAAAAATTGTAATCTTTCATGGACTCAATATGCCCCTCAGCGAATACCTTGGGGTGTCTTCTTTCCAAAATGGGGGCAGCTGTGGGGTGTTTGTACTGCCCTGGCATTTGAGGGTCTCCGCAATCATTACATGTATGGCCAGCATTAGGAGTTTCTGCTATTCTCCTTATATTGAGCATACAGGTAATGAGATTTTTTTTTTCCGTTCAGCCTCTGGGCTGAAAGAAAAAAAGTGAACGGAACAGATTTCTTCATTCGCATCGATCAATGTGGATGAAAAAATCTCTGCCCAAAAAAAAAGGAGGGGAAAGGCGTCTGCCATCCATACCCACTTAGCTCGTATGCCCTGGCAAACCAGATTTCTCCATTCACATCAATCGATGTGGATGAATAAATCATTGCCGGGATATTTTTTATTTTTTTTTATATACAAAGTGTTTGCCAAAGCATAGGAACACCGCCTCCTCCTCAGCTCATATGCCTCGGCAAACGTATCTTTTACTGCAGAGGAGAAATCTCGTCTTGCAGCGCCGCATACACCGACTTGCGTGTAATCTGACAGCAGCGCAATTCTTCTGTCAGAATGCACATCAGTGCTGCAGCTAGTCGATCGGTTGGTCCACCTAGAAGGTAAAAAAATATAAAAAAAGAAAAAAGAAAAAACCAGGCCGCAACGCAATCATTTTATTAACTTTGGAACAGAACATATAAACTTTAACTTTTTGAACTGAACATTAACCTTTTTGCTTACTGGTGTTTTTTTTTTTTACCTTTATAGAACAAACCTCTCCTTCCCCATGGGTCAATGTGCAAAGCGCAAATCGCCCAAAGATGTGGCGCAGTGGGTTATGCACTTTGTCCCAGGTGAAAGGAGACATTTGCAGCAGCTCTGTGTGAATGGGCCCTAATAGCCCTGTGTGCCTGTCCTGGTGAGATGTGATCCCTATGCTAGGTGTACCTGTGTGTGGTACTTCCGGAAACACTCCCCTAAGCATAGGGCAGGGTGGTTAGGGCAGTCAGGACAGAAATAGCGGGTGTCACGCCTTATTCCACTCCTGCTACAGACACAACATCTTTTTCGGGGTGACGGTTGGGTTGAGGTACCGGCAACGACATTGGGGAAATGTCGCTCGTGTAGACGGCTAACTACACTGGTGGATGGGGCCACGGAACCTCCTGGGTACAGGAGGTTCTCGATGATCTCTTCCTGAAATTTGAGGAAGGATCGTGTTCTCTCTGCCTTACTGTAGAGAACAAAACTATTATACAGAGCCAATTGAATCAAATATACAGACACCTTCTTATACCAGCGTCTGGTTCTGCGGGAAACTAAATACGGAGACAACATCTGGTCATTGAAGTCCACCCCTCCCTTGTGAAGGTTATAGTCGTGGACTGAGATGGGCTTTTCAATGACACGGGTTGCTCGCTCAATTTGTATTGTCGTGTCTGCGTGAATGGAGGAGAGCATGTAAACGTCACGCTTGTCTCTCCATTTCACCGCGAACAGTTCTTCGCTACACAAGGCAGCCCTCTCCCCCCTTGCAAGACGGGTGGTAACGAGCCGTTGGGGGAAGCCCGCGCGACTAGTTCGCGCGGTGCCACAGCAGCCAATCTGTTCTAGAAACAAATGCCTGAAGAGGGCCAAACTTGTGTAGAAATTGTCCACATAAAAATGTTACCCCTTGCCGAATAAGGGTGACACCAAGTCCCACACTGTCTTCCCACTGCTCCCCAGGTAGTCAGGGCAACCGACCGGCTCCAGGGTCTGATCTTTTCCCTCATAGACACGAAATTTGTGGGTATAGCCTGTGGCCCTTTCACAGTGCTTATACAATTTGACCCCATACCGGGCGCGCTTGCTTGGGATGTATTGTTTGAAGCCAAGGCGCCCGGTAAAATGTATTAGGGACTCGTCTACGCAGATGTTTTGCTCTGGTATTCAAATCTGCAAATTTCTGGTTGAAATGGTCTATGAGGGGCCGAATTTTGTGGAGTCGGTCAAAAGCTGGGTGGCCTCTGGGACGGGAGGTGGTGTTGTCGCTAAAGTGCAGGAAACGCAGGGTGGCCTCAAAACGTGCCCTGGACATAGCAGCAGAGAACATGGGCATGTGATGAATTGGGTTTGTGGACCAATATGACCGCAATTCATGCTTTTTAGTTAGACCCATGTTGAGGAGAAGGCCCAGAAAAATTTTAATTTCGGAAACTTGGACTGGTTTCCACTGGAAAGGCTGGGCATAATAGCTTCCCGGGTTAGCGGTTATAAATTGTGTGGCATACCGGTTTGTTTGGGCCACGACTATGTCTAAGAGCTCCGCAGTCAAGAACAGCTCAAAACATCCCAGGGCCAAACCGATCTGAGCTGTCTCAACCCGAACTTCAGACTGGGCGGTGAAAGGGGGAACTACAGGTGCGGCTGAAGTTGGGGACTGACAATCAGGGTTTGCCAGCACCTCAGGGATTCTAGGGGGTCTACGGGCCCGTCTTTGCGGTGGCTGCGACGGGGTAACTAATGCACGTGCCACCGTACCAGCTTCAACTGCCCTTCTGGTGCTCGCCACTTCACCATGTTGTACGGCAGTGCTGGTACTAGGTCCAGGGAGGGCTGCGCTGCTGGTGTATGCCTCACCACGTAATCTGACAGCGCCAGCCCCACTATGCTGCCCTTGAAGCGGATCCTGCGCAACCTGTGGTCTAGCGACACGGGGACGGGTACGCCTGGTGCTATCAGGGACCTCAGCCTCCTCATCCGAACTTTGGGTCAGAGTGCCACTGCTTTCTACAGGTTCATATTCTGACCCGCTAGATTCGTCAGATGAGGGTTCCCATTCCTCATCCGACTCTTCAGAAGAATACCCCCTGTTTGACATTTGGGCAACTAAATTTAGGGGTATTCCCTGAGACTACCCAAGAAAAAAAGCAAGCCTGTCTTACAAATGGGAGGCTAGCGAAGTACCGGAGGCTGCTGCGGTTGATAAAAAATATCAAAACTGATTTTTTTTATCGCCGCAGCGCGTGTAAAGTGAATGTGCAGTGATAAAAAAAAAAAATAAATTGTCACTGAGGTGGGGCATGTCTGGGCGAACGCACGTGTGGGCGACCGATCGGGCCTGATCGGGCAAACACTGCGTTTTGGGTGGAGGGCGAACTAAAGTGACACTAATACTATTATAGATCTGACCGTGATCAGTTTTGATCACTTACAGATACTATAAAAGTACAAATGCTGATTAGCGATACGCTAATCAGCGAATCAGTGACTGCGGTGCGGTGTGTTGGGCGCTAACTGATCCCTAAACTACCTAACCAAGGGGCCTAAACTATCCCTAAAACCTAACAGTCAATACCAGTGGAAAAAAAAGTGACAGTTTACACTGATCACTTTTTTCCTTTCACTAGTGATTGACAGGGGCGATCAAAGGGGTGATCAAAGGGTTAATTGGGGTGCAGGGGGTGATCTGGGACTAAAGTGTGGTGTTGGTGCTACTTACTGTGAAGCCTGCTCCTCTGCTGGATCCAACCGACCAAAAGGACCAGCAGAGGAGCAGGGCAGGCATATAACACATCATATTTACTAATATGATGTGTTATCTGGCATTTGATTGGCTTTTTTTAAAATCATCAGCTTGCCAGCCGCGATCATTGGCTGGCAAGCTGATGACGCGAACCCTCTTGAAGAAATGCCGGCCCGCATTGCGCATGCGCGGGCCGGCTAAGTGCGTCATCTCGCGTCTCGCGAGATGATGCGTATATGCGATATGCGTCAGTCTGCGCAGCGCTGCCGCTTCCGGACCGCGAATCTGCGTTAGGCGGTCCAGACGCGGTTAAAGTAGGCCTGATACAGCAGAAATAAGTGATTTAGGGAATTGCTAAGTTGGGAATTGTATTTCAACCCAGAACAAAAATATATCCTTTGCCAGACAGCAGACAGTATTACAATTGGTTGGCCACAGCTGAAACACCAGATTTAGGGTACTGCTATTTTGGCAATTGTATTTCACCCCTCAATAAAATAGCAAGCACAGCCAAGCCCCTGATGTAGGTTATAGCAAAAAAAAAAATAACCACACTATTGATGGTTAAATGGACTTGGTGGCAGCTTGCCCCTGATGTAGGCTATAGCAAAATAATAACCACACTATTGATGGTTAAATGGACTTGGTGGCAGCTTGCCCCTGATGTAGCATATAGCAAAAAAAATAACCACACTATTGATGGTTAAATGGACTTGGTGGCAGCTTGTGCTGGCGCACCACAAGACACAAAATGGCTGCCGATCACCCCAGAAAAAAGTGACTGAAAAACCCTCTGGGCAGCCTAAAAACAGTGAGCAATTGAATAGCAGCAGTTCAATGATCCACGCTGTAGATCGTTCACTGACTTAAGTGTTTTTGAGGAGTTAATCACTGCCTAATCTCGAAAAAAAAAATTGAAAATGAATGTGCTTAATTAAGACATTTGATACCTTTATTAATAAATGGGTGTCTCCACCATCAGGGGACATCCCTGTGCTTCAGGACATAGTTCCATAGGGTCATCTAGGGAGAGTATTTTTCCCAAAGATTCACCCACGACCACCCCCGCTCCCATAGTGATTCATCATTCCACCACCTATCTATAATAGGAGTTTAGTTTTTTTATACATCAGAGCACCTGAGCATATCGACCGTTCTTGCTCGTACCCATTTATTAATAAAGGTATCAAATGTCTTAATTAAGCACGTTCATTTAAAAAAAAAAATCCAGACCTATTTCCTACGTGTAACTTATCGTTAGATATCCTTCCAAGTGTCTTTAACTGCCTAATCTCGCCCTAACAGTCGCAGCTGCAACCTCTCCCTACACTGATCAGAGCAGAGTGACATGCGGCGCTACGTGACTCCAGCTTTAATAGAGGCTGGGTCACATGCTGCACTGGCCAATCACAGCCATGCCAATAGTAGGCATGGCTGTGACGGCCTGTTGGGGCAAGTAGTATGACGCTTGTTGATTGGCTGCTTTGCAGCCTTTCAAAAAGCGCCAAGAAAGCGACGAACACCGAACCCGAACCCAGACTTTTACGAAAATGTTCGGGTTCGGGTCCGTGTCACGTACACCCTAAAATTCGGTACGAACCCGAACTATACAGTTCGGGTTCGCTCATCCCTACTTAGCACAAATTAATTCATTTCTTCCAACATGAAAGAATTCAGTTTGGTCAAACTCACCCTGTTTCACTTACACAAAGTTCTTCAAAACCTCAAAGTTCTGGTTCAATCAAACGATTTTGCAGTAGTCTTCTATCTAAAGAAGCAAGGAGGAACCTGAGGCATGTCTCATTTAGCAGAATAACTATGAAGTTATGGTTCGCAAACCTCAGAAGTTTGTGAACCATTCACCTAAAGGACTCCTTAAACACTCAGGCAGACAGTTTGAGTCACGTAATTATTATAATTATCTTGCCTGGTGAGTGGAGCCTGAATCCTCTGGTCTTTTTAGAGAATTCACAAGATGAGAACTACACAGATATGTTTATCACACAATTGGGGGGAGGACCAGCTAGAAACCCTAGATGGCTATAAATATCTTGCAAACAGACATTTTATGCATTTTCTCTTTCTCGACTAATAACTCGACAGAAGCTGAGAGCTAAGGGAGTAAAAACAGTCCTCCTCATACTTCCATCTTGGCTCTGCCAGGCAAGATTCTCACTCATATTAATCAAGGAACAGATTTTGTAAACTTCCAAAGAGCCAAGATCTCTTGTTACCAGGCCTAACTGCCTGGATGATGAACTAAATGGTCTTCAAAACAGGTTCTCAAAATAAGTTATTAAAACTTTATTAGAACAACTAAAAAACAGAAAAGTGCATGCAAAAACTTGGAAGGCTTTTCAGTCAAAGATCACAGGTATCTCCATTCCCCATTCTGTCTTGCCAGTACCTCATTTTGTCCAGTATGGCCTCATGAGAGGTCTCAAGCTGAATACTTTGAAAGTTAATTTTTCAGCAATTAACTCTCACTTGGAGAAAAAAGGTTTTTCTTTAGATATCCATCAACTTCTGTCTTCCTGGGAGTTACCTCTAGTTGTGAAATAGTCTCCGCTATCTGAAGTGAACTTTAAAATCCTCTCCAGGAAAACTTTGTTTCTGGTAGCAAAATCTCCTGCTCACATAATAAGTGAACTTCAGGCGTCATCTTGCAGACAACCATACCTGAGAGACATGGGGGACTGCCTAATTTCAAGGACTATTCCTGTTTTTCCACCCTAGGTGGCCTGTTTTGTCAATTTGAACCAGAAAATTCTCTTATCAGTTTTTGCCCCTGATGGTCAAGACCCAGTCTTCAACTCCATGATGTGAGATGCACTGTCCTGACTAATATCAATTGCTGTAGTTATTTCTTCAATTCTATTGTATTTGCCTCCAAAGGTTTACATAGCCTTTAAGCACTGGGCAATTCAGAGAACACAGAGTGCTATAAAAAGCAGCCAAGACGCAATATTCCCCCTCTTAGTTCATTGCTTAGTAAATCCCATGCTGTGCTTTATTTGACTGAAATTTTTATTTCCTAGAGTCCGTTGGAAGCACAATAAATCCCTCCTGTAATATTTTTTATTTTTTTGCTGCAAACTACTCACTGTAACTAATTTTAATCTTTATGTGCACCACAACATATCTACTTGTAGTTGGTGCACATAGAATGTATGGAGCAGACTCACAAGCTGACCCTGCACCATATGTGGCATTGCCATCTGTGTAATACAGCTGACACCTGGGCGCAAACATCGGCATTGGAGATAACTCCAAAAAAAAACCTCAGTAGAAAAATCGATGAGATCTGCTCCTAGACTTGCCACAGTCTATTGGGCGCATACTTAATACCTAGGAAGAAGGAAATAACAAACATTGCAATCTAAGTAGAAAGTAAGACTATATAACTGAGTCACAAAAGCCGTCATTACCAATTGTGTCCTTGTTGAGCGTCCCCACACCAAGTATTTTTGTTATATACCCCTGGGATCCACCTGATAAGTACTTACCTGACAGATCCCGTTGTGCCCTTAGCCAGACTCTATTTACCCGTTGCAGTGGTTACATCACATCAACAACCCCTGTGTTGCCACCACTGCACCTGGGTAAATAACATCACCACTAAACCAGAGCTATAGCTCATGATCTGTCAAGTGGGTATTTCCAGGCAGATCCTACGGTTATCCAGTTTAGACCTGAAACTAAACAGCCTGTTTAACAGGAAGCCAATAGAAATCCGATAGACTGCAAACATATACTATTACAGTCTACAGCAGGGGTGGCCAACCTTACATACACAAAGAGCCCAAAAAAAAAAAGTATGACTACCAGGAGCCACAGGCTATACATTTACACACAGTTACCGTATTTTCCCCCTACAAGATTCACCTAGGTTTTAACAAAGAAAAATAAGATTCAAAAAATATATTTTTCATCTGATCTGAGGTCTGCTAAAAATATTTTTTCTTATTGTTCATTAGCAGAGAAAAAAATAAAAAAAATGTTTTTCAGCAGACCTCAGATCAGACTCCTAAGGCCTCATGCACACGACCGCTGTGTGCATCCGTGGCCGTTGTGCCGTTTTCAGTTGTTTTTTTTTGCGGACCCACTGACTTTCAATGGGTCCGTGGAACAATCGGAAAATGCACCGTTTTGCAGCCGAGACCGTGATCCGTGTTTTCTGTCCGTCAAAAAAATATGACCTGTCCTATTTTTTTGACGGACAACGGTTCACGGACCCATTCAAGTCAATGGGTCCGTGAAAGAACACGGATGCACACAAGATTGGCATCCGTGTCCGTGATCCGTGGCCGTAGGTTACTTTCATACAGATGGATCTGAAGATCCGTCTGCATAAAAGCTTTTTCAGAGGTGAGTTTTCACTTCGTGAAAACTCAGATCCGACAGTATATTCTAACACAGAGGCGTTCCCATGGTGATGGAGACGCTTCAGGTTAGAATATAGTGAAAAACTGTGTACATGACTGCCCCCTGCTGCCTGGCAGGTGCTGCCAGGCAGCAGGGGGAAGACCCCCCCTGTTTTTAACTCATTGGTGGCCAGTGCGGCCTCCCCCCTCCCTCCCCTGTAGTTAACTCATTGGTGGCCAGTGCGGCCGGCCCCTCCTCCCTCCCCTGTAGTTAACTCATTGGTGGCCAGTGCGGCCGGCCCCTCCTCCCTCCCCTGTAGTTAACTCATTGGTGGCCAGTGCGGCCGGCCCCCCCTCCCTCCCCTGTAGTTCACTCATTGGTGGCCAGTGGGCCCCCCCCTCCCTCCCCTGTAGTTAACTTGTTGGTAGCCAGCCCCCCCTCGCTCCCCTGTAGTTAACTCATTGGTGGCCAGTGGGCCCCCCTCCCTCCCCTGTAGTTAACTTGTTGGTAGCCAGCCCCCCCTCCCTCCCCTGTAGTTAACTCATTGGTGTCCAGTGGGCCCCCCCTCCCTCCGCTGTAGATAACTCATTGGTGGCCAGTGGGCCCTCTCCCCTCCCTCCCCTGCCACCAGTGATAGGGGGGGAGATTTTAATGAGGAGGGGGAGGGAGGGGAGAGGGCCCACTGGCCACCAACGAGTTAACTACAGCGGAGGGAGGGGGGGCCCACTGGACACCAATGAGTTAACTACAGAGGAGGGAGAGAGGGGGGGCTGGCTACCAACAAGTTAACTACAGGGGAGGGAGGGGGGGCCCACTGGCCACCAATGAGTTAACTACAGGGGGGAGGGGGGGCGGCCGCACTGGCCACCAATGAGTTAAAAACAGGGGGGGTCTGCCCCCTGCTGCCTGGCAGCACCTGCCAGGCAGCAGGGGACAGTCATGTACACAGTTTTTCAGTATATTCTAACCTGAAGTGTCCCCATCACCATGGGAACGCCTCTGTGTTAGAATATACTGTTGGATCTGAGTTTCACGATCTAGCTCATATCCAACAGTATATTCTAACATAGAGGCGTTCCCATGGTGATGGGGACACTTCAGGTTAGAATATACTGAAAAACTGTGTACATGACTGTCCCCTGCCCCTGCTGGTATTGTAATTGTATCAACGCACAAAATTAAATCTGAAGAGTCAATTACACTGTAACAGGGATCATAAAAATAAAAAAATTACAGAATTGTTAATTCCTTCTGCTAAAAATGGAATAAAAGGTGATCAAAAAGTCATATTCACCCCAAAATGGTACAAGAGCAAACTACTGCTTGTTCCTTAAAAGACAAGCCTCTACACATCTCCATTGACATTTTGGGCCAGATTTATCATTACTTTGACAGCTCACTCCACTTTCACATATGGCTAAAGTCAGTTTTAGCCAAGTCAGATTTATGATCGGCCCTTTAAGACTGTAATAAATGTGGTTTGACGGTAGCAGTTTATCCGTCAGTAAGCAGCTTTGCAAAAGTCGCACGTTTTTATGAAAAAGTCGCACGTTTTTATGAAAAAGTCGCATGTTCTATTAAAAAGTCTCATAAGATAAGCATGGTCCTCACTGGAGTGAAATTGCGACTTTTTTGCGACTTTTTAAATAGTCCCAATAGTAAATCTGTCTAGAGATTAATTTACATAAGAAAACACGCTCACTTTCAGAAAACTGGCGAGCATAGTGCAAAGCAGAAAAAAGTCGCAAATTTGTGCGCAGTTTTAGCGTTTGGGACTTTTTGGGGACTTTTTCACTCCATTATTCTGACCTGAGCTAATGATAAATCTGTCCCTTTGTGTTTTTATTGTGCAAATGAAGTAAAACAAAAAAATGATATACATTTGGTATACTGTTGGTAAAAGGTGAATTGCTTTATGGATTCCGTTACCACGGAGCATAACACAATTCTATAACGGAATGCATAATGGAATGCCTTTAGAGGCATTCCATCATAATAGAAGTTTATGGGCAGCATAAACACAAAATGTCAATGGAGATTTGTAAAGGCTTGTCTCTTAAGGAACAAGCAGTAGTTTACTCTTGTACCATTTTAGGGTGAATTTGACTTTTTGATCACATTTTAATCCATTTTTAACCGAAGGAATGAACAATTCTGTAATGAAGTGTGAACGAATTTCAAAATATGAAATTCGCTCATCTCTAATTGTAACGTTATTGAAGCTACACAGCGAATGGTGCAAAATTTCTAATTTAAGAAACAATAGCAGAATTGCAGTTTTTTTCCCCATGTCACAGTGTCCCATGTCCCCCAAAAAGTGTTAAAAAGTTGGACAACCCCTTTACAGGATTAAATACTTGCAAGCAGCAACTATATTACAATATGGTAATTTAAGTAAATAAACAGTTTTTTCAGTTTATATTAAATATCAAACAATACTTACCCGAATAGCAGCACGATTACAGTAGACACGTGTAACAGCAAGCCATGTTGGCAAATCAAGCATGTTCTGTAGTGCCTCTTCATCTAGTTGCAAGTCTGTCAAATGTCCCTCACCTCGCAGGGTGCTCAAATTTATTTGTTCTGGTGACAAGTTCTTGGTAAACCTTCAACGGGAAAAGGAAACACAAAATAAAGGGGTTATCAAGGACTCGTATAAAAATTACCTCTAGCGACCAGTTGCTTCCACTTTTAGAGCTGTTTAGGGAGGGAGGGGCAGAGGGATCTCACTACACTGCTTAACTATCTGTTGTAAAGCAGGAACTTTGCTCTACAATAGATGGTAATAATGTGATACTGCAAGTAATATACTGTCATAGCAAAGCAGCCTGGCTGGAGCGAGGAGGAGGGATGAAAATCACAAGATTCTTATTGAAAGGGTTGTCAAAAATATTTTACAGTGCTCAAACCTGCTCCTGGATCTGCATAATTTAGCAATTGCATGTAATTGAAAACTTAGTATAGCCACTGATTTATTCAATTAAATCTATCTTTATAGCACCACTTGCTGTTTGCTTGTTTTAATTTCTCTATCAACCTCAATAAAGCCTCATGCATTGGTTGCTATGACGCCGTGCACTTCCTGCTGCTGCTGCAGTGTATTACTGTACTGCAGTGGCAGCAGGAAGCGCACGGCGTCATAGCAACCAATGACGCTGTGCACTCCTGCACTCAGAAGAAATCCAGGCCAGTAGGGTTTCTACCACTTCGTTTTCACATAATTAGCTTTCAGACACTAGCGATCCGCTAGTGTCTGCTCTGCCAAACAATCCTAATATAATAGCTGTTGGGGCAGCCGTTTCGCTAAAAAAAGAACTTATATTGATATGCTAATGACCCTCTAGGTGCTATGGAGGCGTCATTAGCACCTAGAGGATCGGTCTACCTTCACAAAATGCCGCCGCCCAGCGCGTCCCTCCAGCCCGCCCATCTGCTCCGGAATGCGATCAAGAGGACGAATTCTCGCAAATGCACCGTGCGCGTCTGTATTCGGCGCATGCGCAGTGAATGTCCCCCCGCTTCCCTGCTCAGACATCTCCACTGCGCCTGCGCCGATGACGTCATAGTGCTCCGAGGAACAGGCGCAGTGGAGATGTCTGAGCAGGGAAGCGGTCGGACATTCACTGTGCATGCGCCGAATACAGACGCGCACGGCGAATGCGCGAGAATTCGTCCGCTTGATCGCATTCCGGAGGAGATGGGCGGGCTGGAGGGATGCGCTGGGCATTTTGTGAAGGTAGACCGATCCTCTAGGTGCTAATGACGCCCCCATAGCACCTAGAGGGTCATAAGCATATCAATTGAAGTTCTTTTTTTAGCAAAACGGCTGCCCCAAAAGCTATTATATTAGGATTGTTTGGCAGAGCAGACACTAGCGGATCGCTAGTGTCTAAAAGCTAATTATGTGAAAATGAAGTGGTAGAAACCCTTTAAGGTGGACGTACATGCCTAGTTCCATCCTTTTACTAGCACCGGCTGCAGCAGACAGGACATACCCTCTGAGCTACCAGCTTGAAATAAATGCAGCAGTGCAATTTGAACAATGAATGGAGAGAGCTTTGGACCATGTGAGGTACAGGGCCAGTTCCAGGTTTGTTAAAAATAGGCTGTCATGTACTATATGATGTATCCTGCAACAACGCCATTCGGATGTTGGAAGGAGCCCCATTCTATAAATAACTGCTCAAATGCCACAATCGCAAATGACCATGACAACTGGGGTTAGATATATGATTGATTGGGGGGGAGGGTGTATTCTGACCTTCAGGAAGCACAAAATATAATCAAGAAGTGCTATAATTTTGCAATGAACGATTTGAAAAGGATACTTTGGAGCTGAAATTGGGGTGAAGACTAGGCATGCCTTTTAAAATTCTGCAGAAATGCAGATAAAATTTGTTATTTTAAGGCTACATGCACAAGACCGCTGTGTGTTTTACGGTTTGCGTGGCGGCAATTTGCGGAACGGCACGGACAGCCATTAATATAACTGTCTATTCTAACGGAGCAACGCTGAAGTGAATGGGTCCATGTCCAAGCCGCAAAATATGCAGGTCGGATGCAGACCAAAACAACGGTCGTGTGCATGAGCCCTAAAGGAAACTTTCATGTTAAATTGGAGAATAGGTTGTGTGGGTGCTTACCAGTCCTAATATCATGCAAGGTGCTCTAGGTCTAACTGGCTCACCCAGCCAGTGACAGAGTTACAGAGTGATGGGTTTGAAGGACGGACGGTCACACTCAATATCTGGGATTCAGTGAAGGAAGAAGAATGAGAGGCGGAGAAAATCAGTGTATTAAGAACTAATTTATTCACCTAAGATGGTATTTACAGATAAAATGCCAGGGGTAGCGATAAGGGTGGGTATACAATTGAGTAATAATAAATATATCATATAAAAATCGTATAAAAATTGTACAAAAGTCGTACAGAGTAGTACAAAAATGTTGCAAAAATAGTACAACATTCCGGATATAGATAGTCTTATAGTAGTCCAAAAAATGTATAGTATTAGTAGTATAAATGAATGCATAATGTCAATAGCGGTTGCTGCATCCAAAATAGGTTGATGCGTTTAACCACTTCAGCCCCGCTAGGTGAAACCCCCTTCATGACCAGAGCACTTTTTACACTTCGGCACTACACTCCTTTCACCGTTTATCGCTCGGTCATGCAACTTACCACCCAAATGAATTTTACCTCCTTTTCTTCTCACTAATGGAGCTTTCATTTGGTGGTATTTTATTGCTGCTGACATTTTTACTTTTTTTGTTATTAATCAAAATGTAACGACTTTTTTGCAAAAAAATGACATTTTTCACTTTCAGCTGTAAAATTTTGCAAAAAAAACCGACATCCATATATAAATTTTTCACCAAATTTATTGTTCTACATGTCTTTGATAAAAAAAAAATGTTTGGGCAAAAAAAAAAAATGGTTTGGGTAAAAGTTATAGCATTTACAAACTATGGTACAAAAATGTGAATTTCCGCTTTTTGAAACAGCTCTGACTTTCTGAGCACCTGTCATGTTTCCTGAGGTTCTACAATGCCCAAACAGTAGAAAACCCCCACAAATGACCCCATTTCGGGAAGTAGACACCCTAAGGTATTCGCTGATGGGCATAGTGAGTTCATAGAACTTTTTATTTTTTGTCACAAGTTAGCGGAAAATGATGATGATTTTATTTATTTTTTATTTTTCTTACAAAGTCTCATATTCCACTAACTTGCGACAAAAAATAAAAAATTCTAGGAACTCGCCATGCCCCTCACGGAATACCTTGGGGTGTCTTCTTTCCAAAATGGGGTCACTTGTGGCGTAGTTATACTGCCCTGGCAATTTAGGGGCCCAAATGTGTGAGAAGAACTTTGCAATCAAAATGTGTAAAAAATGGCCGGTGAAATCCGAAAGGTGCACTTTGGAATATGTGCCCCTTTGCCCACCTTGGCTGCAAAAAAGTGTCACACATCTGGTATCGCCGTACTCAGGAGAAGTTGGGGAATGTGTTTTGGGGTGTCATTTTACATATACCCATGCTGGGTGAGAGAAATATCTTGGCAAAAGACAACTTTTCCCATTTTTTTATACAAAGTTGGCATTTGACCAAGATATTTTTCTCACCCAGCATGGGTATATGTAAAATGACACCCCAAAACACATTCCCCAACTTCTCCTGAGTACGGCGATACCAGATGTGTGACACTTTTTTGCTGCCAAGGTGGGCAAAGGGGCACATATTCCAAAGTGCACCTTTTGGATTTCACCGGTCATTTTTTACACATTTTGATTGCAAAGTTCTTCTCACACATTTGGGCCCCTAAATTGCCAGGGCAGTATAACTACGCCACAAGTGACCCCATTTTGGAAAGACGACACCCCAAGGTATTCCGTGAGGGTCATGACGAGTTCCTAGAATCTTTTATTTTTTTGTCGCAAGTTAGTGGAATATGAGACTTTGTAAGGAAAAAAGAAAAAAAAAGAAAAATCATCATTTTCCGCTAACTTGTGACAAAAAATAAAAAATTCTAGGAACTCGCCGTGCCCCTCACGGAATACCTTGGGGTGTCTTCTTTCCAAAATGGGGTCACTTGTGGCATAGTTATACTGCCCTGGCAATTTAGGGGCCAAAATGTGTAAAAAGTACCTTGCAATCAAAATCTGTAAAAAATGGCCTGTGAAATCCGAAAGGTGCACTTTGGAATGTGTGCCCCTTTGCCCACCTTGGCTGCAAAAAAGTGTCACACATCTGGTATTGCCGTACTCAGGAGAAGTTGGGGAATGTGTTTTGGGGTGCCATTTTACATATAACCATGCTGGGTGAGAGAAATATCTTGGCAAAAGACAACTTTTCCTATTTTTTTATACAAAGTTGGCATTTGACCAAGATATTTTTCTCACCCAGCATGGGTATATGTAAAATGACACCCCTAAAAAACATTCCCCAACTTCTCCTGAGTACGGCGATACCAGATGTGTGACACTTTTTTGCAGCCTAGATGCGCAAAGGGGCCCAAATTCCTTTTAGGAGGGCATTTTTAGACATTTGGATCCCAGACTTCTTCTCACACTTTCGGGCCCCTAAAAAGCCAGGGCAGTATAAATACCCCACATGTGACCCCACTTTGGAAAGAAGACACCCCAAGGTATTCAATGAGGGGCCTGGCGAGTTCCTAGAATTTTTTTTATTTTTTGCATAAGTTAGCGGAAATTGATTTTTTTGGTTTTTTTCTCACAAAGTCTCACTTTCCGCTAACTTAGGACAAAAATTTCAATCTTTCATGGACTCAATATGCCTCTCAGCGAATACCTTGGGGTGTCTTCTTTCCGAAATGGGGTCACATGTGGGGTATTTATACTGCCCTGGCTTTTTAGGGGCCCTAAAGCGTGAGAAGAAGTCTGGAATATAAATGTCTAAAAATGTTAGACTCCCGGATCACCCCCCTGTCATTGATCACCCCCCTGGTAAGGCTCCATTCAGACGTCCGTATAATTTTTACGGATCCATGGATCGGATCCACAAAACACATGCGGACGTCTGAATGGAGCCTTACAGGGGGGTTATCAATGACAGGGGGTGATCAGGGTGATCACCCCCCTGTCACTGATCACCCCCCCTGTAAGGCTCCATTCAGATGTCCGCATGATTTTTTACGGATCCATGGATACATGGATCGGATCCACAAAACACATGCGGAGGTCTGAATGGAGCCTTACAGGGGGTTATCAATGACAGGGGGTGATCAGGGTGATCACCCCCCTGTCACTGATCACCCCCCCTGTAAGGCTCCATTCAGACGTCCGCATGATTTTTTACGGATCCATGGATACATGGATCGGATCCACAAAACACATGCGGACGTCTGAATGGAGCCTTACAGGGGGGTTATCAATGACAGGGGGTGATCAGGGTGATCACCCCCTGTCACTGATCACCCCCCCTGTAAGGCTCCATTCAGATGTCCGCATGATTTTTTACGGATCCATGGATACATGGATCGGATCCACAAAACACATGCGGATGTCTGAATGGAGCCTTAAAGGGGGGTTATCAATGACAGGGGGTGATCAGGGTGATCACCCCCCTGTCACTGATCACCCCCCCCTGTAAGGCTCCATTCAGACATCCGCATGATTTTTTACGGATCCATGGATACATGGATCGGATCCACAAAACACATTCGGACGTCTGAATGGAGCCTTACAGGGGGCTTATCAATGACAGGGGGTGATCAGGGTGATCACCCCCCTGTCACTGATCACCCCCCCTGTAAGGCTCCATTCAGACATCCGCATGATTTTTTACGGATCCATGGATACATGGATCGGATCCACAAAACACATGCGGACGTCTGAATGGAGCCTTACAGGGGGGTTATCAATGACAGGGGGTGATCAGGGTGATCAGGGTGATCACCCCCCTGTCACTGATCACCCCCCCTGTAAGGCTCCATTCAGACATCCGCATGATTTTTTACGGATCCATGGATACATGGATCGGATCCACAAAACACATGCGGACGTCTGAATGGAGCCTTACAGGGGGGTTATCAATGACAGGGGGTGATCAGGGTGATCACCCCCCTGTCACTGATCACCCCCCCTGTAAGGCTCCATTCAGACATCCGCATGATTTTTTACGGATCCATGGATACATGGATCGGATCCACAAAACACATGCGGACGTCTGAATGGAGCCTTACAGGGGGGTTATCAATGACAGGGGGGTGATCAGGGAGTGTATATGGGTGATCACCCGCCTGTCATTAATCACCCCCTGTAAGGCTCCATTCAGACGTCCGCATGTGTTTTGCGGATCCGATCCATGTATCCATGGATCCGTAAAAATCATGCGGACGTCTGAATGGAGCCTTACAGGGGGGTGATCAATGACAGGGGGGTGATCAATGACAGGGGGTGATCAGGGAGTGTATATGGGTGATCACCCACCTGTCATTGATCACCCCCCTGTAAGGCTCCATTCAGACGTCTGCATGTGTTTTGCGGATCCGATCCATGTATCCATGGATCCGTAAAAATCATGCGGACGTCTGAATGGAGCCTTACAGGGGGGTGATCAATGACAGGGGGGTGATCAGGGAGTGTATATGGGTGATCACCCGCCTGTCATTGATCACCCCCCTGTAAGGCTCCATTTAGACGTCCGTATGCGTTTTGCGGATCCGATCCATGTATCCGTGGATCCGTAAAAATCATACGGACGTCTGAACGGAGCCTGACAGGGGGGTGATCAATGACAGGGCGGTGATCAATGACAGGGGGGTGATCAGGGAGTTTATATGGAGTGATCATGGGTGATCAGGGGTTTATAAGGGGTTAATAAGTGACGGGGGGGTGTAGTGTAGTGTAGTGAAGTGTGGTGTTTGGTGCGACTGTACTGACCTACCTGAGTCCTCTGGTGGTCGATCCTAACAAAAGGGACCACCAGAGGACCAGGTAGGAGGTATATTAGACGCTGTTATGAAAACAGCGTCTAATATACCTGTTAGGGGTTAAAAAATTCGGATCTCCAGCCTGCCAGCGAGCGATCGCCGCTGGCAGGCTGGAGATCCACTCGCTTACCTTCCGTTCCTGTGAGCGCGCGCGCCTGTGTGCGCGCGTTCACAGGAAATCCCGGCCCTCGCGAGATGACGCGTATATATGCGTCGTTGAGCGCAGGGCTGCCACCTCCGGACCGCACATCTGCGTTAGGCGGTCCGGAGGTGGTTAAATAGCAAAGATTAATGCATAAGATCGCAGATGGTGAGAGTTTGTAAAAAAGTTTGTAAAAAAGGTTATGTGGCAGGCAGGTCAGAAGCCTTGCTCTGCATGCTGTTACCTTTGGTGCCTTTGCGGTGTCCCGTCACTGCTGCCGATCCTTGTCTGTGTGCTGTAGGTGGATTTTGAAGTGGCTAGATAGGGTGTGTTTGTCGTGTCCTTTCTTGATATTGTTGATGTGTTCTGAGACCCGTTTTTTCAGAGTTCTTTAATACTTTGAGGGGTGTAGTATAAAAAAATATATATATCAGAACACATCAACAATATCAAGAAAGGACACGACAAACGCTCCCTATCTAGCCACTTCAAAACACACCACAACCAAGACCCTAGTGGTCTTTCTTTTACAGCAATAGAAAAAATTTAGAGACTGGAGAGGAGGCGATCATATAGCAAAAATGTCCCGCATAGAATCTAGATTTATTTTTGAACTAGACACATTCCACACTTATAAACAACTCTGCAACCTGGGATGGGTGTTCTGTGCTTATGGGAGGTCGTAGTCCGGCTGTTTACCAGCACTCCGACCTCCCCTGGGCTTTGAACCCCTGCCCCCATTCCACCAATTTATCAAACACAGACTTGTACATGTCCAGCATTTGCCCAATGCATCCTCCATATATATATCACAATGTCCAGCATACCCCTGTATACATCATAAACCCCTACATTTACATGCATCCTTGTGTCTCTATACACAATCACATTTTGTGTACCCATCAACTCCTCTGTGCATCACACAAGATATACCCTAACTCACCTTCAATATATTTTCACCTTCTAACGTATATCACCATATTACCTATTTTAATATATCACCATATTACCCACTTAACTTATTTACTCTGCCCACAAGAAACACCACCCATCCCAATATCACATTTGCCCCACCCCCCAACGGACCTTCACCTTCAATATATACGACCTTTTGTCATGAGGGTATCGAGAACCACGCCTGACTCCGTTATACCCGGGGTCAGGAAGTCGCAGCGGTTGGCTGCACGCTCTATTTAAGATAGGGCTGTTTCCCTTATGATAGCTTTCTGAGTTTGCTTTGCAAACCCTTTTGGCTCACTCAGGGATCCGTAGCTCCTTCTCCTCAGCTGTTCCTTGTCCAGCACTCCCAAACCTCCTTATATTCCCCTCTCACACTTCTCTGGTTGCCAGAGATAGAGCTTCCTGCCTGGACATCTATCCTGACCCACTGGAGCTGTGTTGCTGCGTTCTCTGACTGTTGATTCAGAACGCTACCCTCCGGATCCCTGTTGGACCTTTGTGGACTGCTGTGGTCGTCCACCTGGGTGTTTGTGTTTGTCTGTATTTGTCTGTCCTCTCCCTGGTGTTTCCCTCTTAGTGCAGTGGTGCGGACTAGCGATCCCACCGGCCCGTTCACTATCTAGGGCTCATTTCAGGGAAAGCCAGGGTTTAGGCACGTGATCGCCGCACCGGGTGAGGAACCCGTCTAGGGACGTCAGGGCAGTCAGGTGCCAGCCGCAAGGTGAGTTAGGGGTCACCACCTTTCCCTCTCCCTTGGGCAGGGCTTTCCCTGTTTTCCTCCCTGTGTGTGACACCGGTCATTACATTATCTCTGGCCCTTATTTTGTGTAGGTTAAAAAAAAAAAAAAAAGTAAAAAAATTTTTTTTTTACCTACTTAGAATCCAGTATGTATCAAATTGCTGCTCTGTCCAAACAATTTCATGGCCTGTCTTTGGAGGTGGTAGGATTGAAGGCGTCGGTCCTCCAGCAACAGCAGCAATTACAACTGACCGCAAGCCCAGCGTTTGCTACTGGTAACCAGTTTTTTGCGGAACCCAAGGTCCCTCTCCCTGACAGATTTTCTGGGGGAAGGGACAAGTTTTTGACATTCCGTGAGGCCTGTAAGTTATATTTTAAACTGCGCCCTTACTCCTCTGGTAATGAAGATCAGCGGGTGGGGGTTGTTATTTCCCTGCTGCAGGGGGACCCGCAGTCCTGGGCGTTCTCTTTACCTACTGATTCCCAGGCTCTTCGGTCAGTGTATGAGTTTTTCGGGGCCTTGGGTCTCATATATGACGACCCTGACCGAGTAGCACTGGCTGAATCAAGATTACGGAGACTCTTACAAGGAGAACGGCCGGTAGAGGAGTATTGCTCTGAATTCCGTAGGTGGGCTACGGATACCCAATGGAACGACCCGGCTCTCAGGAGTCAGTTCTGCTCTGGGTTATCCGAAAGGGTTAAGGATGCGCTTGCATTATATGAGACCCGAGAGTCCGTATAGAGAGACGCCTTAGGGACAGGTTGAAAGAACCGGAGAAATTGGTAACTCCTCCCAAGCAGCAGTTAGTCTGTACGGACTTAGACGAGCCTATGCAGCTAGGAGGAACTACTCGTCAGGTCCGTCCTCCTGAGGCTCGCCGTAGGCGTGGGGTTTGTTTTTTTTGTGGGGAGAGGGGTCATTTCATTAATGTCTGTCCTTCTTTCCTCAGAAACAAAAGACCGTCGGAAAAACTACTTACCCCAGGCTGTGTGGAGGATGTCAGCCGGGGGGTATACGTCTCCTCCATACGTACATCGCAATTTGTGTTGCCAGCGGTTATTATTTTTGGTGATAAGACGGAGACTATTTCTTTCTTTTTAGACAGTGGAGCAGGGGTAAATTTGATAGATGCCCATTTTGCCCGCACTTTGGGTTTGTCTCTCTGTACGTTACAGAGACCCATTCCCATATTCGCTATTGATTCTGCTCCCCTGTCTCAGAGAAACCTCACCCACATTGTTCATAATATACACCTTCGGGTAGGGGACCACCATAACGAGATGCTTTCAGGTTATGTTCTCGAGGGGCTTCCCACTCCGGTGGTGCTGGGTCTTCCCTGGTTGGTAGCGCACAATCCAGTAGTGGATTGGCAGGCCAGGGAGATATTGGAGTGGAGTGAGCAGTGCAGAGAAAATTGCTTAAATAGCAATTGCTTAGTCGCCTCCATAACTACCCTACCTACATTTATTTCTGATTTTGAGGATGTTTTTTCTGAAAAGGGTTGTCAGAAGTTACCACCTCATCGTCCTTATGATTGCCCGGTTAACCTTATTCCCGGCGCAAAATTACCCAAGACCAGGTTATATAATCTTTCGGGGTCCAGAGAGACAAGCCATGAAAGATTATTTCTCAGAGAGCTTGGCTAAGGGACACATCAGGCCCTCTTCTTCACCCGTGGCTGCAGGGTTTTTCTTTGTTAAAAAGAAAGATGGGGGCCTGCGTCCTTGCTTGGATTTTCGCGAATTAAATCGGATAACCATCCGAGACCCATACCCTCTTCCTCTCATTCCTGACCTGTTTAATCAGATTGCGGGTGCTAGGTGGTTCTCCAAACTTGATCTTAGGGGGGCCTACAATCTGATTCGTATTAAGGAGGGGGTGAGTGGAAGACAGCGTTTAACACCTCTGAGGGGCATTATGAAAATCTAGTTATGCCTTTCGGTCTGACCAATGCTCCTGCCGTCTTTCAACATTTCGTTAATGACATTTTTAGTCATCTAATCGGCAGTTTTGTGGTAATATACCTAGATGATATTTTAATTTATTCGTCTGATCTGAAAACACATGAGGTGCATGTCAGACAAGTACTGCAGGTCCTACGGACGAATGAATTATATGCTAAGATTGAAAAATGTGTCTTCGCCGTTCAGGAAATACAATTCCTGGGTTATTTTTTATCTGCTTCAGGTTTCCGTATGGATCCTAGGAAGGTCCAGGCAATTTTAGATTGGGATCTTCCTGAGAACCTCAAAGCACTACAACGGTTCTTGGGCTTCGCGAATTTCTATAGGAAATTCATTAAAAATTATTCACTTATTGTAAAACCGCTTACTGACATGACTAGGAAGGGGTCTGATTTTTCTAAATGGTCTGACGCCGCTAAAGTTGCTTTTTCCTCTCTAAAAGAGAGGTTTACCTCAGCACCTGTACTAGTCCAACCTGATGTCTCTCAGCCTTTTATTGTTGAAGTCGATGCGTCAGAGGTGGGAGTGGGGGCGGTGCTGTGTCAGGGTCCGTCTCCTGGCAAATGGCGTCCTTGTGCTTTCTTTTCGAAAAAACCATCTGCAGCAGAAAAGAACTACGATATTGGCAATAGGGAACTATTAGCTATTAAACTTGCGTTTGAGGAGTGGCGTCACTTCTTAGAGGGGGCAGTCCACCCCGTCACTGTGATTACGGACCACAAAAATCTCCTGTACCTCGAATCAGCTAAGTGTCTCACCCCTAGACAGGCTAGGTGGTCGCTATTTTTTACCAGGTTTAACTTTGTGATTACCTATCGTCCTGGGGCAAAGAACACCAAGGCTGATGCACTATCTCGTTGTTTCCCTGGAGGGGGTACTGTGAGTGATCCGGTGCCCATTCTACAAAGAGGAGTGGTTGTCTCTGCGGTACACTCTGTTTTGGAGGGGAAGGTGCTAGAGGCCCAGGGGGACGCCCCGGTCTCTTGCCCCTCAGAGAAATTGTTTGTACCGTTGAACCTACGTTTCGAATTATTAAAGGAACATCATAATTCGGCACTTGCTGGGCACCCGGGTAGTAAAGCAACCTTGGAGCTATTGTCTCGTCGTTTTTGGTGGCCAAGGTTGCGTCAGGATGTATTCGATTTTGTGTCTTCTTGTTCTACCTGTGCGCGCGCAAAAGTTTCACATACACGTCCTGCAGGGTCTCTATTACCACTCATCATTCCCAATAGACCGTGGACACATCTGTCAATGGATTTTATCACTGACTTACCTTTGTCTGCAGGTAAAACAGTTATTTTGGTAGTAGTGGACAGGTTTAGCAAAATGGTACACTTCATTGCGTTACCCGCACTACCTAATGCTAAGACTCTTGCTCAGGTATTCGTCAGTGAAATCGTGAAGCTTCACGGGGTCCCCTCCGATGTTGTTTCGGATCGGGGTACCCAGTTTATTTCTAAATTTTGGAAAGCTTTTTGTTCCCATTTGGGGGTACACTTGTCCTTTTCCTCAGCTTTCCATCCTCAGTCGAATGGACAGACTGAGCGTACCAAACAAAACCTTGAGACATATCTAAGATGTTTTGTGTCTGAAAACCAAGAGTTGTGGTCATCATATTTACCGTTAGCTGAGTTTGCCATAAATAATCGTCGTCAGGAATCCACTGGCAAGTCACCATTTCTTGGTGCATATGGTTTTCATCCCCAATTCTGTACTTTCAAAGAGGGGGGGTCTTCTGGGGTTCCCGAAGAGGAACGTTTTTCGTCATCTCTTTCATCAGTATGGCAGAAGGTGCAAGCTAACTTGAAAAATATGGGAGGTAAATACAAATGCATGGCTGATAAGAGACGGTCGCCAGGTCCGGACCTAGGAGTGAATGACTATGTGTGGTTGTCTACTAGGAATATTAAATTGAAGGTTCCCTCTTGGAAACTGGGTCCTAGGTTTATTGGCCCTTACAAAATTGTAGCCATCATCAACCCCGTGGCTTTTCGCCTGGAGTTACCTCAGACTTTTAAAATTCATAATGTTTTTCATAAGTCGTTACTCAAAAAATATGTTCCACCTCTAGAACCATCACTGCAGCCACCCCCTCCTGTTGTCGTGGATGGTAATCTAGAATTTCAGATATCCAAAATTGTTAATTCTCGTCGGGTCCGCCGCTCTCTTCAATATCTGGTGCATTGGAGAGGTTACGGTCCCGAGGAAAGAATGTGGGTTCCTGCGTCTGAGGTAAACGCCGACAGGTTAGTTCGGGTTTTTCATGCCTCTCATCCTGAGAGACCTGGTCCTGAGTGTCCGGAGGCCCCTCTTAGAGAGGGGGGTACTGTCACGAGGGTATCGAGAACCACGCCTGACTCCGTTATACCCGGGGTCAGGAAGTCGCAGCGGTTGGCTGCACGCTCTATTTAAGATAGGGCTGTTTCCCTTATGGTAGCTTTCTGAGTTTGCTTTGCAAACCCTTTTGGCTCACTCAGGGATCCGTAGCTCCTTCTCCTCAGCTGTTCCTTGTCCAGCACTCCCAAACCTCCTTATATTCCCCTCTCACACTTCTCTGGTTGCCAAAGATAGAGCTTCCTGCCTGGACATCTATCCTGACCCACTGGAGCTGTGTTGCTGCGTTCTCTGACTGTTGATTCAGAACGCTACCCTCCGGATCCCTGTTGGACCTTTGTGGACTGCTGTGGTCGTCCACCTGGGTGTTTGTGTTTGTCTGTCCTCTCCCTGGTGTTTCCCTCTTAGCGCAGTGGTGCGGACTAGCGATCCCACCGGCCCGTTCACTATCTAGGGCTCATTTCAGGGAAAGCCAGGGTTTAGGCACGTGATCGCCGCACGGGTGAGGAACCCGTCTAGGGACATCAGGGCAGTCAGGTGCCAGCCGCAAGGTGAGTTAGGGATCACCACCTTTCCCTGTTTTCCTCCCTGTGTGTGACACCGGTCATTACACCTTTAATATATATCACCATACTACCTATTCTAATATATATCACCACATTACCCATTTATCTTATTTACTCTACACATAAGAAACACCACTCGTCCCAACCCCACATTTGCCCCACGCCCAAACGGACATTCACATGCCATCTCTCTCATTGAAATTAGTTCAGCATCAAAATAGTTAACAACCACTCATTCACTTAATTGAAGACACATGGGACCAATCGAAAGAGATAACCTTTAATTAAAGGAGGGGGATAAAAAGGGCGCCAATCCAACTAGCAGGTCACCACTGAGGAAGGAGTCAGCTAAGACTCCGAAATGCGTCTGGTCAAAGACCAGTTTACAGAGGACACCGACCACCATTAGGAATCGCTTACCTATCATCTTTCCAGCCGGCATATCCCTCACTACAAGATTCACTCACAACGGTCCTGAATCACGTGGAACGCCGCTCATATCAGACCACGTGGTACGCCGATCACACATCACGTGAGTCGCCAAGACCACGTGGGGCATCAGAGTCCATTGTGCACTCCGCCCACAAGCTGGATACAAGGAGAACCCACCTACAGCACACAGACAAGGATCGGCAGCACTGACGGGACACCGCAAAGTAGTGGTGTCGCTACAGGAGGGTGAGTGGGGGGGGGCAATTGCCCCCCCTATGTTATTGTTTGCAGCCCCGGGGTCTAATTAGACTATTAGAGGCCTAATGGGGGCTAATGGGGCATATGGGAGCTAATGAGGCATATGGGGGCTAATGAGGCATATGGGCGCTAATAAGCGGCATAATAGGGGCTAATGAGAGGCATAATGGGGGCTAATTAGATAAATAATGGGGCTAATGAGGCATATGGTGGCTAATGAGGCATAATGGGGGCTAATAAGAGGCATAATAGGGGCTAATGAGGCATAAGGGCTTATAATGGGGCTAATGAGGCATAAGGGCTGATATGGGTTCTAATGAGAGGCATGGGGGCTGTCATGGGGGTGATGAGAGGCATAATGGGGGCTAATAAGAGTTATAATGGGGGCTAATGAGGCATAAGGGCTGATATGGGGGCTAATGAGAGGCATGGGGCTGATATGGGGGTGATAAGAGGCATAATGGGGGCTAATAAGAGGCATAATGGGGCTAATAAGAGGCATAAGGGCTTATAATGGGGGCTAATGAGGCATAAGGGCTGATATGGGGGCTAATGAGAGGCATGGGGGCTGATATGGGAGTGGTGAGAGGCATAATAACAGTGTCATCCACAGATGCCCCCATAACAGTGTGTCTTCCACAGATCCACCATAACAGTGCGCCTGCGCACTGACAGGAGACTGAAAGAAGGGGAAAGAATCCACGGAAGCAAGCAGAGGATGGCACAGCAGACGACTGAATAGCTTCTTTTGTAAGTAAATTGTTTTATTATAAATTTATCCCTGCATACCGCAATTCTCTCGTATTTTGTAATCTTATTTATATAGACTTATTTTGTTTTTGCCCCCCTATTATTCACTGTGGTATCTTTGTGCCCCCCCTATATATTGTTCCTAGAGTCGCCACTGCCGCAAAGGCATCAAAGGTAACAGCAGGCAGAGCAAGGCTTCTGTGCGGGACACAACCAGAAACCTGTACACCTGACCTGCCTGCCTCATAACCTTTTTTACAAACTTTTTTACAAACTCTCACCACCTGTGATCTTATGCATCAATCTTTGCTATTTAAACGCATCAACCTATTTTGGATGCAGAAACCGCTATTGACATTATGCATTAATTTATACTACTAATACTATACATTTTTTGGACTACTATAAGACTATCTATATCCAGAATTTTGTACTATTTTTGCAACATTTTTGTACTACTTTGTACGACTTTTGTACTATTTTTATACGATATATTTATTATTACTCAATTGTATACCCACCCTTATCGCTACCCCTGGCATTTTATCCGTAAATATCATTTTAGGTAAATAAATTAGTTCTTAATACACTGATTTTCTCCGCCTCTCATTCTTCTTCCTTCACTGAATCCCAGATATGGAGTGTGCCGGTCCGTCCCTCATGTTAAACTCTCTGATCTGTGGGCAGCCTGTTATAGAGCAGGAGAACCTGAGCTGATATACAGTGGGAAAATATTTAGTATAATGTAGGCCAGTGGGTGGAGAGACTCAATGACTGACAGTTTTTCCGTATCCGCGTGCAAACATAAATAGCTGCCAATCACTAAAAAGACCATTAAATGACTGCTAAGTATAGAAAAAGCAGGGATGAATAATGAATAAAAACAAATTTATACTAAATCCATTCTCACAAAACTATATCGATCAGCTCAGCTCTTCCTGCACATAGAAGAGTGCATTTAACATAACAGGTTAAAGGGATTATACAGAATAGATCATAAATATCAGATGGGCTGTGGTCTCTTCACTGCTTAACCCCTTAAGGATCGGGCTCATTTTCACCTTAACCCCTTAAGGACACAGCCTTTTTACACCTTAGGACCAGGCCATTTTTTGCAAATCTGACTAGTGTCATTTTATGTGTGAATAGCTTTAAAACGCTTTTACTTATCCAGGCCATTCTGAAATTTTTTCGTCACATGTTGTACTTCATGACACTGGTAAAATGGAGTAAAAAATAATAAGTTTCAATTTCTCTACTATTCCAAAAATAGTTATTAATTTACTTTCCCCATATGTCTACTTCATGTGTGGATCATTTTGGGAATGCCATTTTATTTTTTGGGGATGTTACAAGGCTTAGAAGTTTAGAAGCAAATCTTGAAATTTTTCAGCAATTTTCCAAAAACCACTATTTAAAGGGAACCTGTCGCCGGGATTTTGTGTATAGAGCTGAGGACATGGGTTGCTAGATGGTCGCTAGCACGTCCACAATACCCAGTCCCCATAGCTCTGTGTGCTTTTATTGTGTCAAAAAAACTGATTTGATACATATGCAAATTAACCTGAGATGAGTCCTGTCCCTGACTCATCTCAGGGACAGGACTCATCTCAGGCTAATTTGTATATGTATCAAATCATTTTTTTACACAATAAAAGCACACAGAGCTATGGGGACTGGTTGTTGCGGATGTGCTAACGGCCGTCTAGCAACCCATGTCCTCAGCCTTATACACAAAATCCCGGTGACAGGTTCCCTTTAAGGACCAGTTCAGGTCTGAAGTCACTTTGTGGGGCTTACATAATAGACACCACCCAAAAACTACCCCATTTTGGAAACTACACCCCTCAAGGTATTCAAAACTGATTTTACAAACTTTGTTAACCCTTTAGGTGTTCCACAAGAGTTATTGGCAAATGGAGATGACATTTCTGAATTTAGATTTTTGGCAAATTTTACATTTTAATCCATTTTTTCCAGTAACAAAGGGTTAACAGCCAAACAAAACTCAATATCCCCTCAAAAGTAATTTTACGAACTTTTTTAATCCTTTAGGTGTTCCACAAGAGTTATTGGCAAATGGAGATGAAATTTTCGAATTTCTAATTTTTGGGGGCAAATTTTCCAATGTAATACATTTTTCCAGTAACAAAGCAAGGGTTAACAGCCAAACAAAACTCAATATTTATTGCCCCGATTCTGTAGTTTATATAAACACCCCATATGTGGTCGTAAACTACTGTACGGGCACACGGCAGGGTGCAGAAGGAAAGGAACACTATATGGTTTCTGGAAGGCAGATTTTGCTGGACTGGTTTATTTACACCATGTCCCATTTGAAGCCCCCCTGATGCACCCCTAGAGTAGAAACTCCACAAAAGTGACCCCATTTTGGAAACTACGTGATAAGGTGGCAGTTTAGTTGGGACTATTTTTAGGGTACATATGATTTTTGGTTGCTCTATATTACATTTTTGTGAGGCACGGTTACAAAAATTTTATTCTGAAATTTAATCTCCATTTGCCAATAACTCTTGTGGGACACCTAAAGGGTTATAAAAAATTTGTTAAATCAGTTTTGAATAGCTTGAGGGGGTAGTTTCGTAAATGGGGTCACTTTCATGGAGTTTCTACTCTAGGGGTGCATCAGGAGGGCTTCAAATGGGATATGGTGTCAAAAAAACAGTCTAGCAAAATCTGAGTTCCAAATACCATATGGCGCTCCTTTCCTTGTGCGCCCTGCCATTTGGCCATACAGCATTTTACGACCACATATGGGGTGTTTCTAAAAAAAAACTACAGAATCAGGGCAATAAGTATAGAGTTTTGTTTGACTGTTAACCCTTGCTTTGTTAACGGAAAAAAACTTTCTAAAATGGAAAATTTGGCCAAAAATTGCTGCTTTGGCACCGTTTTTTTTGAGAGGTTAGGTCATTTGTTATATTTATAGAGCAGATTAGCACAGACGCAGCAATACCTAATATGTTTACTTTTTTAAATGTATTTAGGTTTTACACTATAATATCCTTTTTTAAACAAAAATAAAATAAAAATGTAGTATCTCCATAGTCTGAGAGTCATTTTTTGTTTGTTTTTAGCCTATTGTCTTAAGTAGGGGCTCATTGTTTGCGGGATGAGAGGACGGTTTTATTGGCACTATTTTGAGGTGCATATCCCTTTTTGATTGCTTGCTATTACACTTTTTGTGATGTAAGGTAAGGTGACAATTTGCTTTTTGTGGTGTCACCTTACACCACAAAAAGAGTAATGGAAAGTGATCATATGCACACTAAAATAGTGCCAATAAAACCGTCCTCTCGTCCCACAAACAATGAGCCCCTACTTAAGACAATAGGCTAAAAACAAAAAATAAATTGACTCAATGACTCCGGAGATACAAAAATGAATATTTTTTTGTTTAAAGGATATTATAGTGTAAAAGCTAAATAAATTTTAAAAAGTAGACATATTAGGTATTGCTGCATCAGTAAGAACATGCTCTATAAAAATAACACATGAACTTACCTGTCAGATAAACACAGTAAAAAAAATATTTTAAAAAACGGTGTATAAAAAGCCATTTTTTACACCTTTTAAAATTGTTTTGACTGTGTTCATCTGAGGGGTTAGGTCATGAGTAGGGATGAGCGAACTCGAACTGTATATTCGTACCAAATTTTGGGGTGTCCGTGAAACGGACCCGAACCCGGACATTTTCGTAAAAGTCCGGGTTCGGGGTTCGTCGCTTTCTTGGCACTTTTGTGACGCTTTCTTGGCGCTTTTTGAAAGGCTGCAAAGCAGCCAATCAACAAGCGTCATACTACTTGCCCCAAAAGGCCGTCACAGCCATGCCTACTATTGGCATGGCTGTGATTGGCCAGAGCACCATGTGACCCAGCCTCTATTTAAGCTGGAGTCACATAGCGCCGCCCGTCACTCTGCTCTGATTACCGTAGGGAGAGGTTGCGGCTGCGACAGTAGGGTGAGATTAGGCAGATTAACTCCTCCAAAGGACTTGATTAATCAATCGATCTGCAGCTGTGCATCATTGAGCTGCGGAAATTCAATTGCTCACTGTTTTTAGGCTGCCCAGACCGTTTGTCAGTCACTTTTTTCTTGGGTGATCGGCGGCCATTTTGTGTCTTGTGGTGCGCCAGCACAAGCTGCGACCAAGTGCATTTAACCCTCAATGGTGTGGTTGTTTTTTGGCTAAAGCCTACATCAGGGTGAAGCTGTCACACCAAGTGCATTTAACCAGCAATAGTCTGTTTATTTTTTGGCCATATACTACATCAGGGGCAAGCTGCGCCTGTCACCAAGTGCATTTAACCCTCAATGGTGTGGTTGTTTTTTGGCTAAAGCCTACATCAGGGTGAAGCTGTCACACCAAGTGCATTTAACCAGCAATAGTCTGTTTATTTTTTTTGCCATATACTACATCAGGGGCAAGCTGCGCCCGTCACCAAGTGCATTTAACCCTCAGTAGTGTGGTTGGTCAAGCTGTCACACCAAGTGCATTTAACCAGCAATAGTCTGTTCATTTTTTGGCCATATACTACATCAGGGGCAAGCTGCGCCTGTCACCAAGTGGATTTAACCCTCAATGGTGTGGTTGTTTTTTGGCTAAAGCCTACATCAGGGTGAAGCTGTCACACCAAGTGCATTTAACCAGAAATAGTCTGTTTATTTTTTGGCCATATACTACATCAGGGGCAAGCTGCACCCGTCACCAAGTGCATTTAACCCTCAGTAGTGTGGTTGGTCAAGCTGTCACACCAAGTGCATTTAACAAGCAATAGTCTGTTCATTTTTTGGCCATATACTACATCAGGGGCAAGCTGCGCCTGTCACCAAGTGTATTTAATCTTCAGTAGTGTGGTTGGTCAAGCTGTCACACCAAGTGCATTTAACCAGCAATAGTGTGGTTATTTTTTGGCCATATCCCAGTCTAATTCTGTCAGTAAATCCATACCGGTCACCCAGTGCCTAAATATTAGGCCTCAAATTTATAGCCCGCTAAATCTGTCGTTACCGCTGTACTGTTCTGGCTGGGCAAGTTATTTAGTGTCCGTCAAAGCACATTTTTTGTTCTGGGTTGAAATACAATTCCCAATTTAGCAATTTCATAATTTAGTGGTTTCTGCTGTATCAGAGCTATTTGAAATCTATCCCTAAAAGGGTATATAATATTCAAGGTGCACATAGGGTCATTCAGAATAACTTCACACACACGCTACTGTGCATTTCCAAGTTTAATTCTGTCAGTAAATCCATACCGGTCACCCAGCGCCTAAATACTAGGCCTCAAATTTATATCCCGCTAAATCTGTCGTTACCGCTGTACTGTTCTGGCTGGGCAAGTTATTTAGTGTCCGTCAAAGCACATTTTTTGTTCTGGGTTGAAATACAATTCCCAATTTAGCAATTTCATAATTTAGTGGTTTCTGCTATATCAGAGCTATTTGAAATCTATCCCTAAAAGGGTATATAATATTCAAGGTGCACATAGGGTCATTCAGAATAACTTCACACACACGCTACTGTGCATTTCCAAGTTTAATTCTGTCAGTAAATCCATACCGGTCACCCAGCGCCTAAATACTAGGCCTCAAATTTATATCCCGCTAAATCTGTCGTTACCGCTGTACTGTTCTGGCTGGGTAAGTTATTTAGTGTCCGTCAAAGCACATTTTTTGTTCTGGGTTGAAATACAATTCCCAATTTAGCAATTTCATAATTTAGTGGTTTCTGCTGTATCAGAGCTATTTGAAATCTATCCCTAAAAGGGTATATAATATTCAAGGTGCACATAGGGTCATTCAGAATAACTTCACACACACGCTACTGTGCATTTCAAAGTCTAATTCTGTCAGTAAATCTATACCGGTCACCCAGCGCCTAAATACTAGGCCTCAAATTTATATTCAGCTGAATTTGAATACAATACATTGGGCCAAATAATATTTTTGTTGTTGTGGTGAACGATAACAATGAGGAAAACATCTATTAAGGGACGCGGACGTGGACATGGTCGTGGTGGTGTTAGTGGACCCTCTGGTGCTGGGAGAGGACGTGGCCGTTCTGCCACAGCCACACGTCCTAGTGTACCAACTACCTCAGGTCCCAGTAGCCGCCAGAATTTACAGCAATATATGGTGGGGCCCAATGCAGTTCTAAGGATGGTAAGGCCTGAGCAGGTACAGGCATGAGTCAATTGGGTGGCCGACAGTGGATCCAGCACGTTCACATTATCTCCCACCCAGTCTTCTGCAGAAAGCGCACAGATGGCGCCTGAAAACCAACCCCATCAGTCTGTCACATCACCCCCATGCATATCAGGGAAACTGTCTGAGCCTCAAGTTATGCAGCAGTCTCTAATGCTGTTTGAAGACTCTGCTGGCAGGGCTTCCCAAGGGCATCCACCTAGCCCTTCCCCAGCGGTGGAAGACATAGACTGCACTGACGCACAACCACTTATGTTTCCTGATGATGAGGACATGGGAATACCACCTCAGCATGTCTCTGATGATGACGAAACACAGGTGCCAACTGCTGCGTCTTTCTGCAGTGTGCAGACTGAACAGGAGGTCAGGGATCAAGACTGGGTGGAAGACGATGCAGGGGACGATGAGGTCCTAGACCCCACATGGAATGAAGGTCGTGCCACTGACTTTCACAGTTCGGAGGAAGAGGCAGTGGTGAGACCGAGCCAACAGCATAGCAAAAGAGGGAGCAGTGGGCAAAAGCAGAACACCCGCCGCCAAGAGACTCCGCCTGCTACTGACCGCCGCCATCTGGGACCGAGCACCCCAAAGGCAGCTTCAAGGAGTTCCCTGGCATGGCACTTCTTCAAACAATGTGCTGACGACAAGACCCGAGTGGTTTGCACGCTGTGCCATCAGAGCCTGAAGCGATGAACTGCAGTGGAGTAAACACCTTAAAAACAAGGAAGTCGCTCAGGCTCCCCCTGCTACCTCTTCTGCTGCTGCCGCCTCGGCCTCTTCTGCTGCTGCCTCCTGCACTGGAGTGTGATAGGAAGATGCGCGAGTACAAGCGCACGTTGGTAGACGCGCTACTGAGAGCATTCCCAAATGTCACAGGGGAACAAGTGGAAGCCCAAGGCCAAGGCAGAGGAGGAGCAAGAGGTCGCCAAGGCAGCTGTGTCACGGCCAGCTCCTCTGAGGGCAGGGTTAGCATGGCAGAGATGTGGAAAACTTTTGTCAACACGCCACAGCTAACTGTACCACCACCTGATACGCAACGTGCTAGCAGGAGGCAACATTTCACTAACATGGTGGAACAGTACTTGTGCACACACCTCCACGTACTGACTGATGGTTCGGCCCCATTCAACTTCTGGGTCTCTAAATTGTCCACGTGGCCAGAGCTAGCCTTTTATGCCTTGGAGGTGCTGGCCTGCCCGGCGGCCAGCGTTTTGTCTGAACGTGTATTCAGCACGGCAGGGGGCGTCATTACAGACAAACGCAGCCGCCTGTCTACAGCCAATGTGGACAAGCTGACGTTCATAAAAATGAACCAGGCATGGATCCCACAGGACATGTCCGTCCCTTGTCCAGATTAGACATTAACTACCTCCCCTTAACCATATATTATTGTACTCCAGGGCACTTCCTCATTCAATCCTATTTTTATTTTCATTTTACCATTATATTGCGAGGCTACCCAAAGTTGAATGAACCTCTCCGCTGTCTGGGTGCTGGGGCCTAAATATATGCCAATGGACTGTTCCAATGTTGGGTGACGTGAAGCCTGATTCTCTGCTATGACATGCAGACTAATTCTCTGCTGACATGAAGCCAGATTCTCTGTTACGGGACCTCTCTCCTCTGCCTGGGTGCTGGGCCTAAATATCTGACAATGGACTGTTGCAGTGGTGGCTGACGTGAAGCCTGATTCTCTGCTATGACATGCAGACTAATTCTCTGCTGACATGAAGCCAGATTGTCTGTTACGGGACCTCTCTCCTCTGCCTGGGTGCTGGGCCTAAATATATGCCAATGGACTGTTGCACTGGTGGCTGACGTGAAGCCTGATTCTCTGCTATGACATGAAGACTGATTCTCTGCTGACATGAAGCCAGATTGTCTGTTACGGGACCTTTCTCCTCTGCCTGGGTGATGGGCCTAAATTTATGAAAATGGACTCTTACAGTGGTGGGTGACGTGAAGCCTGATTCTCTGCTATGATATGAAGACTGATTCTCTGCTGACATGAAGCCAGATTGTCTGTTACGGGACCTCTCTCCTCTGCCTGGGTGCTGGGCCTAAATATCTGACAATGGACTGTTGCATTGGTGGCTGACGTGAAGCCTGATTCTCTGCTATGACATGCAGACTAATTCTCTGCTGACATGAAGCCAGATTGTCTGTTACGGGACCTCTCTCCTCTGCCTGGGTGCTGGGCCTAAATATATGCCAATGGACTGTTGCACTGGTGGCTGACGTGAAGCCTGATTCTCTGCTATGACATGAAGACTGATTCTCTGCTGACATGAAGCCAGATTGTCTGTTACGGGACCTCTCTCCTCTGCCTGGGTGCTGGGCCTAAATATATGCCAATGGACTGTTGCACTGGTGGCTGACGTGAAGCCCGATTCTCTGCTATGACATGAAGACTGATTCTCTGCTGACATGAAGCCAGATTGTCTGTTACGGGACCTCTCTCCTCTGCCTGGGTGCTGGGCCTAAATTTATGACAATGGACTGTTGCAGTGGTGGCTGTCGTGAAGCCTGATTCTCTGCTATGACATGAAGACTGATTCTCTGCTGACATGAAGCCAGATTGTCTGTTACGGGACCTCTCTCCTCTGCCTGGGTGCTTGGCCTAAATTTATGACAATGGACTGTTGCAGTGGTGGCTGACGTGAAGCCTGATTCTCTGCTATGACATGCAGACTGATTCTCTGCTGACATAAAGACAGATTCTCTGTTACGGGACCTCTCTCCTCTGCCTGGGTGGCGGGGCCTAAATATCTGAGAATTGACTGTTTCAGTTGTGGGTGACGTGAAGCCAGATTCTCTGCTATGGGAACTCTCTCCAATTGATTTTGGTTAATTTTTATTTATTTAATTTTTATTTTTATTCATTTCCCTATCCACATTTGTTTGCAGGGGATTTACCTGCATGTTGCTGCCTTTTGCAGCCCTCTAGCCCTTTCCTGGGCTGTTTTACAGCCTTTTTAGTACCGAAAAGTTCGGGTCCCCATTGACTTCAATGGGGTTCGGGTTCGGGACGAAGTTCGGATCGGGTTCGGATCCCGAACCTGAACATTTCCGGGAAGTTCGGCCGAACTTCTCGAACCCGAACATTCAGGTGTTCGCTCAACTCTAGTCATGAGAGCCATAGTTTGGGACCACACCTGGAAAATGTTGGCCAGGGACGATCCAGGCGCCTCCAGTTCCCGAGGTACTCCGGCCTGCTCTTTCCCAGTCAAAAAAGATCAGAGACTTGAGGACTGCCTCATAGAACTGCATGAATTTCCTTGTGTTGCCAGCGCTCTGGGACAGCACAAAAAAGTTGTACAAGGCAACCTGAACCTCTACAACTTTTTTGTACAATGGCCGAGTTTTGCGCATGGCGTTTTATGGCTTGAGGACTGTTGTGCATTTTCATACGTATAAAATATTATCTAATGACATTATATTCAAAATGTATGCTTTAATAAAATCAGCCTGAACCAAAGTTCTATTATGTGGCTGAGAAAGCCAAGATGAGTTCATGGCAAGTTCAGTTTATATAAAAATAATTGTGAACATAAACGGACATTGTATTTAAAAGTTATTACTAAAGATATGGGACTATCTAGAGGAGTAAACCAACTTCCTAAGACATGTCTGTCTTGAGGGAACAAGGTTATTTCATAGATAAGCAATGACTTGATAAGGATTCATATCCTTGAGGCACACCTGCTGTATGAGGTTCAATTTATATATTCATAATTATATTATATATCTCTTTATGGTATATTTAGTTTACAACATATGTTAATCAATAATTCATATAATGTGTTATCTATGTGTAACAATGTATCGATTTATATATATGTTATACCATGTATTTATCATTTAGAAGGCATTGTAGAAGGTACAGAAACATTGAAGTAAGTTTATGTTAATTGGATTTCTGAGCAAGAATAAATGTTATTTCAAAACAATAATTATTCATGGATGTAGATAAGTGAAATGTACAAGTTCCGATGCCAAGCATCAAATATATCAAATTTTCATCAAGTCAACCTATATTTCAAAAATATAGGAGAAGACAGCCAACTCCAACAAGTCCAGCATATAGGTAATTAAAAGTGTCAGGAAAAGACCTTCCTCAATGATGTATGTTCAAAGGTCAACGAGTTCATGAGAACGTATTATTAGATATTTAATTTTAATGCTTACAAGTTGTGATGTTCATCTGCAATACCGCAGTGCCATCTGGAGGCAGATGGACAATATTATATTATTTCATTATTTGTTCTATACCATATTAGGAGTTGATATGACATCATGGTGTTATTAGCATGCGAATACACCCACCTTACCTGATTTTGAATCCCTAATCAAGAGGGGATGATTCTTAGATAAGGGGGGGAATAATTACTCGTGTGTGGAGTAGCAAGAGAAAGCCATATAGAGATCCAAAGATCCATATTGATCCATAGTAAGCCATATATCCATCCATCCATTCAATCAAAAAGAAAAACTTTACCAGAAGAAACTTGGATTATTTTTTTTGGATTACTAGGAAAGTTCTTCAGAACTGGTCCCATCTGAACTCTGTCTACCTTTGACCCGGTAACGTATATTTTGTTTACTACTCGTGATATTAATAAGATATTTCTCTCGGTACATAGCCAAGAGTTCCCATACTGTGGGAATATATAGTGTTAGGTGCCTCCATAATGCTGATTATTCTCTTAGCAAAGATGCATATTGTTATGGAAGATCTGACATTATTTGAAAAGAGAACTAAACCCTTGGAGAGGGCTAACAGTTATTTTCCTGTATATCCGTGTTTTATTGTTATAGCCTGTTTGATAAATAGAAGATCCTAAGTTTCTCTTGGTATATGAGTCTGTTTGTTCAAAGTATGACACTGGTTGTCATAAATTATTAAATCATACTGTGCTGGTCAGATAGGGGTTTGTCAACACTACCGTGTGGTACATTTTGGGCATTATTTTGTAACTTCATCATTTGTTTTGCAATTGTATTGTTTTTATATTCTTTGTTTTTATAATAAACGATTATATACTTTTGCATACACAATTGTCTCTTGATTTCACTGCTTGCACAAATCAAAGTAAGATACTTGATAAAAAGAACTTTAGAGGCTGGTTTATGTCCACCTTGAGGATAATATAATTTTTATGTTTTTTTTTTGTCCTCTCTTTTATATGAAGATTCTTTTTATATAGAAGATATATGACTGGACTTGATCAGAGAGATTAACTCCTTCGATATACCGATTGTAGTCGAACAATACAATTGGGCAGTACCTCGCATAGGGACAGGGGTGATGCAGTTACAGTGAATTGTGGACAGTACAAGGACATCCCTCTTGTCCTTATATCTGACCAGCAACAGGTTTCCACTGGTAAGGGCACGGGTCTCACCCCTGGGGATAGGTACCTGGAGGGGGTGGGTAGGGAGGCCGCGTTGATTTTTCCACACGGTCCCACAAGCGGACGTGGATCTGGCAGCGAGGGACTGGAACAAGGGGATACTAGTATAAAAGTTATCCACGTACAGGTGGTAACCCTTATCTAGCAGTGGGTGCATAAGGTCCCACACAAGTTTCCCGCTAACACCCAGAGTGGGGGGACATTCTGGGGGTTCAATATAAAAGTTATCCACGTACAGGTGGTAACCCTTATCTAGCAGTGGGTGCATAAGGTCTCACACAAGTTTCCCGCTAACACCCAGAGTGGGGGGACATTCTGGGGGTTCAATACGGGAATCTCGCCCCTTGTACACACAAAACTTGGAAAAGTACCCTGAGGTACTCTCACAAAGTTTGTACAGCTTCACGCCATACCTCGCCCGCTTAGAGGGAACATACTGGTGGAAAATGAGTCTCCCCTTGAAAGGAATGAGAGACTCATCAACAGCGACCTCCCTTCCAGGTACATAGGACTGGCCCGAAGTGTAATGTCATGGCCATACAGTAGAGTGGGGTCTGGTAGAGGACGTCCCCACTCCAGTACTGCTTGACACTGTGTTTTTTGATTAGGCTCATGTGCAGCACGAGCCCCCAAAACATCCTCATCTCGGCTGCACTGACCGGAGTCCAGCCACCGGACCTAGCCAAAAAGGAGCCCAGGTGTTGAGCAATTATGGCATAACTCTACTGCTTGTTGTAGATAGGGTTAGATAGGTTAGGTTCACCTTTCTGATAGCCGATCCGACCACAAATACACTCAGCAGCCTCAAGCCAATGGGTCTTAATGTTCAGTATAATCCAGGATTGTTTGTATGAAGGGTGGTTTGCCATCTCGAGCATGTTTTTATTTGCTCTAAGTACCTCACGGGTATATGGAGATATGCAAAAAAACACAATTACTGTTGTTTTATTAAATGACTTGAATAATTCTCATTTTTGTTTTTCTTTTCTATTTCTCTTTATAGATGCCGTAATGCACCAAAGTGAGAGTGGAATGATAGGGGTATAATCATGTTTGTTTTAGTGTACTGTGGTTGCTCCAATGGTATATTGATAGATGGCGCACACAGCCCCAATAGTGCGAGGAGAACCCTCATTTATTTGGTGCTGGAACTATGTGTGGGACCTAACAATATGCACGCTTGGTACTAACGTATTGTGCGCGCATATCGGGATGGTCCAATAGGGGTGAGGTTTGATGTCTTTGACAAGCGGTCACCTTCCCCTTGCTCCAGTATACACCATAATATGTATCTATACCTTTGAATTAAAAGGGCTTTTGGGCAGTGTGCCGTTCTTAAGATGGCGTTATGTGGAGCAGTACACAGATGCGCATGCACCCGCTTTTTGTCTTACAGATACCACTACTAAGATGGCTGACGCGAGCTCATTGCTGGAGTGCGCAGACTCCAATATGAGCCAGTGTGACCATTTCATGTTTTGCACAGGCACAGTGCACTTCATAGCACGCCGAGATTTTGGCTTTTGAATAAATGAGGTCGCCATCACACCTGGTGGGTATGTACATTCGTTAATCCTCTCCCACATCCCGGCATGTTATGCCATGATCTTGACTTACATCACCTGACAATGATTATACACTTATAAGGTTGTACACTAATTAAGCATTAAGAATATACTGTATTTGTAGCAGTTATGTTTTCACTTATATGTCGCTAATATGATGGAAGTATGTGATCATCACTTAATTTTATGTCATTTAACCATTTTTTTATATGTTTTTTTTTAATGGTTTGTCACAATCATCACTTATGCACTTATGAGATTTATTGATTGGTTGGATTATATATTTGCCACTAGTCACATGTTATTTTCTTGAGAAAAGCTCTATGGATGAGCCAAAACGTTGCTGCTGTATTGTTCCACATGAGTGAATAAACTTTGTACTGTTTTAAAGCCTTTGGAGTGCTGTACATTTTTCTATTTTATTTTCTGGGCTATTAGCCTATACCGTAGGATATAGCACATATTTTTTATTTTTTATTATTTATTGCCGATGCTGCCAACCTTTTCATTATATATGTACACTCACCTAAAGAATTATTAGGAACACCATACTAATACGGTGTTGGACCCCTTTTTGCCTTCAGAACTGCCTTAATTCTACGTGCCATTGATTCAACAAGGTGCTGATAGCATTCTTTAGAAATGTTGGCCCATATTGATAGGATGGCATCTTGCAGTTGATGGAGATTTGAGGGATGCACATCCAGGGCACGAAGCTCCCGTTCCACCATATCCCAAAGATGCTCTATTGGGTTGAGATCTGGTGACTGTGGGGGCCATTTTAGTACAGTGAACTCATTGTCATGTTCAAGAAACCAATTTGAAATTATTAGAGCTTTGTGACATGGTGCATTATCCTGCTGGAAGTAGCCATCAGAGGATGGGTACATAGTGGTCATAAAGGGATGGAAATGGTCAGAAACAATGCTCAGGTAGCCCGTGGCATTTAAACGATGGCCAATTGGCACTAAGGGGCCTAAAGTGTGCCCAGAAAACATCCCCCACACCATTATACCACCACCACCAGCCTGCACAGTGGTAACAAGGCATGATTGATACATGTTCTCATTCTGTTTACGCCAAATTCGGACTCTACCATTTGAATGCCTCAACAGAAATCGAGACTCATCAGACCAGGCAACATTTTTCCAGTCTTCAACAGTTCAATTTTGGTGAGCTTGTGCAAATTGTAGCCTCTTTTTCCTATTTGTAGTGGAGATGAGTGGTACCCGGTGGGGTCTTCTGCTGTTGTAGCCCATCCACCTCATGGTTGTGCATGTTGTGGCTTCACAAATGCTTTGCTGCATAACTCGGTTGTAACGAGTGGTTATTTCAGTCAACGTTGCCATTCTCCTCTGACCTCTAGCATCAACAAGGCATTTTTGCCCACAGGACTGCCGCATACTGGATGTTTTTCCCTTTTCACACCATTCTTTGTAAACCCCAGAAATGGTTGTGCGTGAAAATCCCAGTAACTGAGCAGATTGTGAAATACTCAGACCCGCCCATCTGGCACCAACAACCATGCCCCGTTCAAAATAGCTTAAATCACCTTTCTTTCCCATTTTGACATTCAGTTTGGAGTTCAGGAGATTTTCTTGACCAGGATCACAACCCTACATGCATTTAACCACCTCAGCCCTCCAAGCTTAAACACCCTTAATGACCAGACCACTTTTTACAATTCTGCACTACACTACTTTCACGGTTTATTGCTCGGTCATACAACTTACCACCCAAATGAATTTTACCTCCTTTTCTTCTCACTAATACAGCTTTCATTTGGTGGTATTTCATTGCTGCTGACATTTTTACTTTTTTTGTTATTAATCGAAATTTAACAATTTTTTTTAAAAAAAATGAAATTTCTCACTTTCAGTTGTAATTTCTTTTTTTTTTTAACAATAATTTTTATGGAAATTTTTTTACAAAATAGGTTACAAAATGTTTGAGAAACACTCACATGTTCAAGTTTGAAACACGCGAGTGTAAGGCACATATGAATCTTCAAAAGAATAGTAGATATTACACAGCATATAACATGCATTAATAAGTCATTAGAAACCTAGCAGGTACATGTAGAAAAGAGATAAAGAGGTCAGTACTTGTATAAAAGGCATAAAACAATTGAGAAAAGGACTTATAGCCTGATGGAAGCATCAGGAGGTAGTTTACAACTACTATGGCTTAACCAGACATCCCATCTCTTTAAGAATGAAGACTTCGTATTCCTAGATGACGCCCACAAACCTTCATATAAGCAGCTGTTATCTAAAGATCTGAAAATTCTATTAATGTTAGGGAGGTTCTCAGATTTCCAATAAGCAGCAATTTTTAGACGGGTTATGAATATTGAGTGGCTAGCTATAGACCTAAAGTGACAGGGAAGGTCTACCAGTCCAACAGATAAAAGAGCCATCTTAGATGAAGGTTCAATAGGATAACTAGCTAACGAAGAGATGAAATTGAATATTGAATCCCACAGAACCTTAACTTTAGGACAGTCCCACCACAAATGTAAGAAGGAACCTGGAGCTTGGCCACATCTCCAACATTTTGGCGAAATCTCAGGAAAAATTCCATTTAAATATACAGGAGTTCTATGCCATCTATATAATATTTTCCTTGCTCCTTCTAAGTGATCAGAACATTTTGATAGTTTGGATACGGTGGTAAAGGCTTCTATCCACTGAGTCTGTGAGGGCAGAACTCAACTCAGAATTCCAAAGGTTCAGAGAATGTTGTAGGGGATTTATGTTTGTTTCTTTTAAGATTTGATAACCCTTAGTAATGCCTTTGTCCAGGTTAAGGGTCATGTGAATCCATTTTAGAAATTCTTGGTTATTAGTGTTACAGATAAAGACTGTCGGAGAATTTAGAAGGTGTCTTATCCTCAAATATGGGGAGTTGGGGATGTTAAAGTCCCTATGTAATTGGATAAATTCAACAAATATACCATCGTTCCATAGTTGTTTGACGTCAGTAATACCTGAGTCTATCCAATTATTTAACCGTAGATCTGGGATGGCTAATTCACAGATTTTCATAGGCATTGAGGATAATGAGGTAGGAATTAGGTTATCTATTCTGGCAATGGAGTACCAGGATTTAAGTATTGCATTCAAGGTTGCTAAGGGTATTTTTGAAGGGTATTTTTGAGACCAAAGGCCGCTGTAGCGGAAAGACGTAACTTTATGTCATACGAACCCATAATACTTTTTTCTAGTGAGACCCATTTTTTTGAGGTATCGTCTTTGATCAAGTATCTCAATTGGTCCAAAATAGATGCAGTATGATAATGCTTAATAGCAGGAACATTAAGACCTCCTGTTTTTAGTGGTTTGTTACCCATGCTGGGTGAGATAAATATCTCGGCAAAAGCCAACTTTTCCCATTATTTGTTACAAAGTTGGCATTTGACCAAGATATTTATCTCACCCAGCATGGGTGTATGTAAAAAGACACCCCAAAACACATTGCCCAACTTCTCCTGAGTACGGCGATACCAGATGTGTGACACTTTTTTGCAGCCTACATGCGCAAAGGGACCCAAATTCCTTTTAGGAGGGAATTTTTAGACATTTGGATTCCAGACTTCTTCTCACGCTTTAGGGCCCCTCTAAAATGCCAGGGCAGTATAAATACCCCACATGTGACCCCATTTTGGAAAGAAGACACCCCAAGGTATTCAATGAGGGGCATAGCGAGTTCATAGAAGATATTTTTTGGAGCACAAGTTAGCGGAAATTGATTTTTATTTAATTTTTTCGCACAAAGTCTCCCTTTCCGCCAACTTGGGACAAAAAGTTAAATCTTTCATGGACTCAATATGCCCCTCACCGAATACCTTGGGGTGTCTTCTTTCAGAAATGGGGTCACATGTGGGGTATTTATACTGCCCTGGCATTTTAGGGGCCCTAAGCATGAGAAGAAGTCTGGAATATAAATGTCTAAAAAAAAGTACGCATTTGGATTCAGTGAGGGGTATGGTGAGTTCATGTGAGATTTTATTTTTTGACACAAGTTAGTGGAATATGAGACTTTGTAAGAAAAAACTAAAAAACAAAAAAAAACTATTTCCGCTAACTTGTGACAAAAAAATGTCTAAATGGAGCCTTACAGGGGGGTGATCAATGACAGGGGGTGATCACCCCCCTGTAAGGCTCCATTCTGACGTCCGTATGTGTTTTGCGGATCCGATCCATGGATGCGTGGATCCGTAAAATGGATACAGACGTCTGAATGGAGCCCTACAGGGGGGTGATCAGGGAGTGTTTATGGGGTGATCACCCCCGTGTCATTGATCACCCCCCTGTAAGGCTCCATTCAGACGTCCGTATGTGTTTTGCGGATCCGATCCATGGATGCGTGGATCCGTAAGACACATACGGAGGTCTGAATGGAGCCCTACAGGGGGGTGATCAATGACAGGGGGGCGATCAGGGAGTGTATATGGGGTGATCAACCCCCTGTCATTGATCACCCCCTGTAAGGCTGCATTCAGACGTCCGTATGTGTTTTGCGGATCCATGGATGCGTGGATCCGTAAATCACATACGGACGTCTGAATGGAGCCTTACAGGGAGGTGATCAATGACAGGGGGGGAGATCAATGACAGAGGGGGGATCAGGGAGTCTATATGGGGTGATCAGGGGTTAATAAGTGACAGGGGGAAGTGTAGTGTAGTGTAGTTGTCACGGAAGGTGTACAGGAAACAAGACAATGCAAAATGAATATATGACTCACTGGATCCAAAACTAAGGAACAAAACGGAGACCCCTGCATAAGACCTGGCACTCTCCATGACTGCTCAGACTATGCGTTCACCCCAATGGTGGATGATCGCATATCCTCGTACCTCGACTATATAACACCTGAACACCCTACAATAGTGAGGGGACACGACCACCGGCTCCCTACACTAGACACGGAGGGAGTCAGGGTCACCTGGGATCCAGCAAACAAAAAATCACAAATGAATGTACAACACTTATATTGTAGCAGACTGGGAAATAGGATCAGCATGCACACACACTCCAGGAAATTGTATAAACCGCACACTAATGCATTAAGGGGAGGAATTTAAAGGGATGCAATCAGTCCAACTACAAGGCAGCTGAGAGAGGCTAATGAGATGAGGAACTGAAAACCAAAACAAAGAAAGCTCAAGGAGGAGGTTCTGAAAGGCATCTGTCAGAGCTTCTCAGATCTCTGCTTTTGACAGTACCCCTCCCTCTACGAGCGGACTCCGGACACTCAGAGCCCATCTTCTCAGGATGGGACCTATGGAAAGCCCTGATGAGACGAGTGGCCTTAATGTCCGTCACTGGGACCCACATCCTCTCCTCAGGACCATAACCCTCCCAATGAACGAGGTACTGGAGAGAACCGTGGACAACACGAGAATCCACAATCCTAGAGACCTGAAATTCAAGATTACCATCAACCATAATCGGAGGAGGAGGCAAAGGCGAGGGTACAATGGGTTGAACATAAGGTTTTAATAAGGACTTATGAAAAACATTATGGATTTTCCAAGTCTGAGGAAGATCAAGACGGTAGGCAACAGGATTGATGACAGACAGGATTTTGTAAGGCCCAATAAACTTAGGACCCAACTTCAAGGAAGGAACCTTCAATTTGATATTCTTGGTAGACAACCACACCAGATCACCAACATTCAGGTCCGGACCAGGCACACGTCTCTTATCTGCCACACGCTTATATCTCTCACTCATGCTCTTTAGATTATCCTGAATCTTTTGCCAAATCGATGACAAAGATGAGGAGAATCTGTCCTCATCAGGTAAACCAGAAGACCCCTCTCCCGAGAATATCCCAAACTGCGGATGAAACCCATATGCACCAAAAAATGGCGACTTATCAGAGGACTCCTAACGACGGTTATTTAAAGCAAACTCGGCAAGGGACAAAAAAGAACACCAATCCTCCTGATTCTCCGCCAAAAAACAGCGCAGATATGTCTCCAGGTTCTGATTGACGCGTTCCGTCTGGCCATTCGACTGCGGGTGGAAAGCAGAAGAGAATGACAACCGAACCCCCAAGCGAGAACAGAAAGCCTTCCAGAATCTGGAAACAAACTGCGTGCCCCTATCAGAGACTATGTCTGAAGGAATACCATGCAATTTGACAATGTGATCAATAAATGCCTGCGCCAGCGTCTTAGCATTGGGCAAACCAGGAAAAGGGATGAAATGCACCATTTTGCTAAAACGGTCCACCACCACCAGAATCACAGTCTTCCCCGAGGAACGAGGCAGGTCCGTAATGAAGTCCATGGACAGATGTGTCCAAGGACGGGAAGGAATGGGTAAGGGAAGGAGAGGACCTGATGGCCGTGAATGAGGGACTTTGGCACGAGCGCAAGTCTCGCAGGCTGCCACAAAACCCTCAACCGACTTACGAAGTGCAGGCCACCAGAATCTCCAAGCGATGAGATCCACTGTGGCTCTTGCCCCCGGGTGCCCAGCAAGGACCATATCGTGGTGTTCCTTAAAAATCTTGTGTCTTAAAGCGAGAGGCACAAACAAACTCCCAGGAGGACAAAGATCAGGAGCCTCTGACTGGGCTGCCTGCACCTCTGCCTCCAATTCAGGAAAAAGAGCAGAGACCACCACACCTTCAGCCAAAATGGGACCCAGGTCTTTAAAATTCCCACCTCCAGGAAAACAACGTGACAGGGCATCTGCCTTCACATTCTTACCCCCAGGGCGGAACGTAACCACAAAATTAAACCTTGAAAAGGACAAAGACCATCTGGCCTGTCTCGGGTTCAGGAATTATCGAAAGACCACGGCACTCTGTAAATTTTTTAGTTGCTTATTTTATTTCATATATATATTTTTTATTCTTTTGTGTATCAATCCAAAAAGTAATAGCCACTGGCCAACGTTTCGGTCTAAGGGTAGACCTTGTTCACGGCCTTAGTTATGTGGAGTAGGGAGAATCATGGATAGCGTCTCGGGTTCAGACGCTTGGCTGACTCCAAGTAGGCCAGATTTTTATGGTCAGTAAACACGGTAATAGGGTGTCTGGCTCCCTCTAGCCAATGGCGCCATTCCTCAAAAGCCAACTTAATGGCCAACAATTCACTATCCCCCACATCGTAATTTCTCTCTGCGGAGGAGAGTTTCTTCGAGAAAAAGGCACACAGTCGCCATTTGGCAGGAGAGGAACCCTGAGACAAGACCGCAACCACACCCACCTCAGAAGCATCAACCTCAACTATGAAGGGTAGAGAAATATCAGGTTGTACCAAGATGGGAGCAGAAGCAAAACTCTCCTTGATATTAGAAAAGGCCATACGCGCCTCTACCGACCAGGAAGAAAAATCTGCCCCCTTTCTGGTCATATCAGTGAGTGGTTTAACAATAGAGGAATAATTCAAAATAAACTTCCTGTAATAATTGGCAAAGCCCAAAAAATGCATCAGCACCTTCTGATTCTCAGGAAGCTCCTATTCAAGCACAGCGCGGACCTTCTCAGGGTCCATGCGAAAACCAGAAGCGGAGAGAAGAAACCCCAGAAATTTCTGCAACCGCAAACACACATTTTTTTCAGTTTTGCGTATAATTTATTCTCCCGCAGGATGAGCAAGACCTGACGTAAGTGTTCCTTATGAGTTTTAAAATCAGGAGAAAAAATCAAAATGTCATCCAAATACACTAATACAAATTTTCCCATTAAATGATAAAAAATGCTATTCACGAAATGCTGAAAAACGGCTGGGGCATTCATCAAACCAAAAGGCATAACCAAATTCTCAAAATGGCCCTCAGGGGTATTGAAGGCCGTCTTCCATTCGTCTGCTTCTCTGACCCTGACCAGGTTGCATGCCCCTCTTAGATCTAATTTGGAAAAGACTTTAGCCCCAACAATCTGGTTAAACAGGTCCGGGATCAGAGGAAGTGGATAAGGGTCACGAATAGTGATACTGTTCAGCTCCCTGAAATCCAGACAAGGTCTTAAAGAACCATCTTTTTTCTTAACAAAGAAAAAAACAGCGGCAACAGGTGACTTCGAGGGTCGTATGTGTCCTTTTCTCAGACTCTCAGAGATATTAGCACGCATAGCGACCCTTTCAGGTTGGGAAAGATTGTATAAACGAGATTTAGGCAGCTTGGCGCCTGGGATGAGATTAATAGGGCAATCGTACTCCCTGTGCGGGGGCAAATCCTGAACTCCACTCTCAGAGAAGACATCCGAAAATTCAGAGAGAAAAGGTGGTACAGTCTTGGTAGAAACCTCAGAAACAGATGTTGTGAGGCAATTCTCTCTGCAAAATCACTCCAACCATTTATTTGCCTCGCTTGCCAATCAATGGTGGGGTTATGTTTAGTGAGCCAGGGTAGCCCCAACACAAGAGGAGTAGGTAATCCGCTAAGGATGAAACATGACACATCCTCAAAATGAGCATCACTCGCAATTAAACGAATATTGTGAACTATGCCCTTTAATGATTTCTGAGAAAGTGGAGCGGAATCAATAGCAAAAACAGGAATATCCTTTCCCAAAGTGCGCACCTGGAAACCATGAGTTATCGCAAAATGATTATCAATGAGATTGACAGCTGCTCCACTATCTACAAAAATCTCACAAAAAATGTTCTTGCTCTCTAGCGCCACCCTGGCAGGCAGGACAAAACGGAAACTACAAGCAAACGGATAACCTTCAATTTCCGCCTCAACCCTGCCAATAGTAACAGATGGAACATTCTTAAAAGATTTTTTCCTTTTTGTTTCTTTATTACTCCCAGAAAACTGCCTGAATCTCCTAGAGGGACAAACATTTGGCAAATGATTTATACCTCCACAACAAAAACAAACCTTCCCATGCGGGCTGAATCTTCTTTTGTCAGAGGCAATCAACCCCAGCTGCATGGGCTCCTGCTCAGAAGGGGCTGACAGCGACTGAGACCCCTGCGCACAGAATGAGACCGCTGCACTGTCCTGGGACTGAGTATGACAGGAAGGAGAGATCTTTCTTCTCTCTCTAAGACGCCTGTCAATACGAACGGGTGGGTGAGCTGGGTGAGAGAAATATATTGGCAAAAGACAACATTTCCCATTTGTTTATACAAAGTTGGCATTTGACCAAGATATTTATCTCACCCAGCATGGGTATATGTAAAATGACACCCCAAAGCACATTCCCCAACTTCTCCTGAGTACGGCGATACCAGATGTGTGCACTTTTTTGCAGCCTAGGTGGGAAAAGGGGCACACATTCCAAAGATCACCTTTAGGATTTCACCGGCCATTTTTTACAGATTTTGATTTCAAACTACTTACCACACATTAGGGCCCCTAAATTGCCAGGGCAGTATAACTACCCCACAAGTGACCCCATTTTGGAAAGAAGACACCTCAGGGTATTCCGTGAGGGGCATGGCGAGTTCCTAGAATTTTTTATTTTTTCTCACAAGTTAGTGGAATATGAGACTTTGTAAGAAAAAAATAAAATAAAAAATAAATCATCATTTTCCGCTAACTTGTGACAAAAAATAAAAAGTTCTATGAACTCACTATGCCCATCAGTGAATACCTTAGGGTGTCTACTTTCCGAAATGGGGTAATTTGTGGGGTGTTTGTACTGTCTGGGCATTGTAGATCCTCAGGAAACATGACAGGTGCTCAGAAAGTCAGAGCTGTTTCAAAAAGCGGAAATATACATTTTTGTACCATAGTTTGTAAATGCTATAACTTTTACCCAAATCATTTTATTTTTACCCAAACATTTTTTTTAATCAAAGACATGTAGAACAATAAATTTAGTGAAAAATGTATATATGGATGTCGTTTTTTTTGCAAAATTTTACAACTTAAAGTGAAAAATGAAATTTTTTTGCAAAAAAATCGTTAAATTTTGATTAATAACAAAAAAAGTAAAAATGTCAACAGCAATGAAATACCACCAAATGAAAGCTCTATTAGTGAGAAGAAAAGGAGGTAAAATTCATTTGGGTGGTAAGTTGCATGACCGAGCAATAGACGGTGAAAATAGTGTAGTGCAGAAGTGTAAAAAGTGGCCTGGTCATTAAGGGGGTTTTAGCTAGCAGGGTTGAAGTGGTTAATAGAGACCTCCATAGAGTCCACCCTTTTAACTGTATCCTCCACAGTGTCCGCCCCTTTAACAGTGACCTCTACAGTGACCTTCAAAATGCCCACCCCTTTAACAGTGACCTCCACATTGCCCGTCCATTTAATAGTGACCGCCTCCTTAACAGTGACCTCCACAGTGCCCGCTTCTTTAACAGTGAACTCCACAGCGGCTGTTCGTTTAATAGTGGCCCCTTCCCCCATGCATGTAGCACTGTAGTTGTGTCGTCATACATCATATGACTGAATATTTAAGGACCTGCGAACTGCTAAAACCTGTGATCAATTGGTTTGGCAAGCTTCTATTGGCTAATAAGGGACATGTGACCGTGTAATGGCAGTTCGGATTTAAGTGAAAGGCTTGCTGGCTTTTATTGACTAATACAGGTATTTTTTTGGGAATCTCTCAGAAATGGTAAGTCCTAGAGAGCTGAGACCCAGTCTAAAACCTTCCCGGACACCTGATGTGTGCCAAATTTAGTGAAGATCGGTCCAGTCGTTTGGTCACGCATAAAGAACGTTCAGATAATCAGAGAGTTATCTATACAGACAGAAACTCATTTTTATATATATAAAAAATAAAATACATATGTATATACAGTACAGACCAAAAGTTTGGACACACCTTCTCATTCAAAGAGTTTTCTTTATTTTCTATGAAAATTGTAGATTCACACTGAAGGCATCAAAACTATGAATTAACACATGTGGAATTATATACATAACAAAAAAGTGTGAAACAACTGAAAATAAGTCATATTCTAGGTTCTTCAAAGTAGCCACCTTTTGCTTTGATTACTGCTTTGCACACTCTTGGCATTCTCTTGATGAGCTTCAAGAGGTAGTCACCTGAAATGGTTTTCACTTCACAGATGTGCCCTGTCAGGTTTAATAAGTGGGATTTATTGCCTTATAAATGGGGTTGGGACCATCAGTTGCATTGTGGAGAAGTCAGGTGGATACACAGCTGATAGTCCTACTGAATAGACTGTTAGAATTTGTATTATGGCAAGAAAAAAGCAGCTAAGTAAAGAAAAACTAGTGGCCATTACTTTAAGAAATAAAGGTCAGTCAGTCTGAAAAATTGGGAAAACTTTGAAAGTGTCCCCAAGTGCAGTCACAAAAACCATCAAGCGCTACAAAGAAACTGACTCACATGCGGACCGCCCCAGGAAAGGAAGACCAAGAGTCACCTCTGCTGCGGAGGATAAGTTCATCCGAGTCACCAGCCTCAGAAATCGCAGATTAACAGCAGCTCAGATTAGAGATCAGGTCAATGCCACACAGAGTTCTAACAGCAGACACATCTCTAGAACAGCTGTTAAGAGGAGACTGTGCGAATCAGGCCTTCATGGTAGAATATCTGCTAGGAAACCACTGCTAAGGACAGGCAACAAGCAGAAGAGACTTGTTTGGGCTAAAGAACACAAGGAATGGACATTAGACCAGTGGAAATCTGTGCTTTGGTCTGATGAGTCCAAATTTGAGATCTTTGGTTCCAACCACCGTGTCTTTGTGCCACGCAAAAAAGGTGAACGGATGGACTCTACGTGCCGGGTTCCCACCGTGAAGCATGGAGGAGGAGGTGTGATGGTGTGGGGGTGCTTTGCTGGTGACACTGTTGGGGATTTATTCAAAATTGAAGGCATACTGAACCAGCATGGCTACCACAGCATCTTGCAGTTTGCGTTTAGTTGGACCATCATTTATTTTTTAACAGGACAATGACCCCAAACACACCTCCATGCTGTGTAAGGGCTATTTGACCATGAAGGAAAGTGATAGGGTGCTGCGCCAGATGATCTGGCCTCCACAGTCACCAGACCTGAACCCAATCAAGATGGTTTGGGGTTAGCAAAAGGGCCAACAAGTGCTAAGCATCTCTGGGAACTCCTTCAAGACTGTTGGAAGACCATTTCAGGTGACTACCTCTTGAAGCTCATCAAGAGAATGCCAAGAGTGTGCAAAGCAGTAATCAAAGCAAAAGGTGGCTACTTTGAAGAACCTAGAATATGACATATGTTCAGTTGTTTCACACTTTTTTGTTATGTATATAATTCCACATGTGTTAATTCATAGTTTTGATTCCTTCAGTGTGAATCTACAATTTTCATAGTAATGAAAATAAAGAAAACTCTTTGAATGAGAATGTGTGTCCAAACTTTTGGTCTGCACTGTATATATATATATATATATATATATATATATATATATACAGTTGCAAGAAAAAGTATGTGAACCCTTTGGAATGATATGGATTTCTGCACAAATTGGTCATAAAATGTGATCTGATCTTCATCTAAGTCACAACAATAGACAATCACAGTCTGTTTAAACCAGGGTTTCTCAACTCTGTTCCTCGGGACCCACCTACCAGTCATGTTTTCAGGATTTCCTTAGTATTGAGCAGGTGATATAATTAGTGTCAATGCATCAGGACTTACCACAGGTATTCATTCTGTGGAATATTCTCAAATCCAGACTGGTAGGTGGGTCCCGAGGACCGGAGTTGAGAAACCCTGGTTTAAACTAATAACACACAAATAATTAAATGTTACCGTGTTTTTATTGTACACACCATGTAAACATTCACATTGCAGGTGGATATTATTTTTTTTTAAACCTGTTGGATAGAGTTGAGCGAACACCTGGATGTTCGGGTTCGAGAAGTTCGGCCGAACATCCCGGAAATGTTCGGGTTCGGGATCCGAACCCGATCCGAACTTCGTCCAGAACCCGAACCCCATTGAAGTCAATGGGGACCCGAACTTTTCGGCACTAAAAAGGCTGTAAAACAGCCCAGGAAAGAGCTAGAGGGCTGCAAAAGGCAGCAACATGTAGGTAAATCCCCTGCAAACAAATGTGGATAGGGAAATGAATTAAAATAAAAATTAAATAAATAAAAATTAACCAAAATCAATTGGAGAGAGGTTCCATAGCAGAGAATCTGGCTTCCCGTCACCCACCACTGGAACAGTCCATTCTCAGATATTTAGGCCCCGGCACCCAGGCAGAGGAGAGAGGTCCCGTAACAGAGAATCTGTCTTCATGTCAGCAGAGAATTAGTCTGCATGTCATAGCAGAGAATGAGGCTTCACGTCAGCCACCACTGCAACAGTCCATTGGCATATATTTAGGCCCAGCACACACACAGGCAGAGGAGAGAGGTCCCGTAACAGAGAATCTGGCTTCATGTCAGCAGAGAATCAGTCTGCATGTCATAGCAGAGAATCAGGCTTCACGTCAGCCACCACTGCAACAGTCCATTGTCATAAATTTAGGCCCAGCACCCAGGCAGAGGAGAGAGGTCCCGTAACAGAGAATCTGGCTTCATGTCAGCAGAGAATCAGTCTTCATATCATAGCAGAGAATCAGGCTTCACGTCACCCACCACTGTAAGAGTCAATTTTCATAAATTTAGGCCCAGAACCCAGGCAGAGGAGAAAGGTCCCGTAACAGACAATCTGGCTTCATGTCAGCAGAGAATCAGTCTTCATATCATAGCAGAGAATCAGGCTTCACGTCACCCACCACTGTAAGAGTCAATTTTCATAAATTTAGGCCCAGAACCCAGGCAGAGGAGAAAGGTCCCGTAACAGACAATCTGGCTTCATGTCAGCAGAGAATCAGTCTTCATATCATAGCAGAGAATCAGGCTTCACGTCACCCACCACTGTAAGAGTCAATTTTCATAAATTTAGGCCCAGAACCCAGGCAGAGGAGAAAGGTCCCGTAACAGACAATCTGGCTTCATGTCAGCAGAGAATCAGTCTTCATATCATAGCAGAGAATCAGGCTTCACGTCACCCACCACTGTAAGAGTCAATTTTCATAAATTTAGGCCCAGAACCCAGGCAGAGGAGAAAGGTCCCGTAACAGACAATCTGGCTTCATGTCAGCAGAGAATCAGTCTTCATATCATAGCAGAGAATCAGGCTTCACGTCACCCACCACTGTAAGAGTCAATTTTCATAAATTTAGGCCCAGAACCCAGGTAGAGGAGAAAGGTCCCGTAACAGACAATCTGGCTTCATGACAGCAGAGAATCAGTCTGCATGTCATAGCAGAGAATCAGGCTTCACGTCAGCCACCACTGCAACAGTCCATTGTCATAAATTTAGGCCCAGCACCCAGGCAGAGGAGAGAGGTCCCGTAACAGAGGATCTGGCTTCATGTCAGCAGAGAATCAGTCTGCATGTCATAGCAGAGAATGAGGCTTCACGTCAGCCACCACTGCAACAGTCCATTGGCATATATTTAGGCCCAGCACACACACAGGCAGAGGAGAGAGGTCCCGTAACAGACAATCTGGCTTCATGTCAGCAGAGAATTAGTCTGCATGTCATAGCAGAGAATGAGGCTTCACGTCACCCACCACTGCAACAGTCCATTGGCATATATTCAGGCCCAGCACCCAGGCAGAGGAGAGAGGTCCCGTAACAGAGGATCTGGCTTCATGTCAGCAGAGAATCAGTCTGCATGTCATAGCAGAGAATCAGGCTTCACGTCAGCCACCACTGCAACAGTCCATTGTCATAAATTTAGGCCCAGCACCCAGGCAGAGGAGAGAGGTCCCGTAACAGAGGATCTGGCTTCATGTCAGCAGAGAATCAGTCTGCATGTCATAGCAGAGAATCAGGCTTCACGTCAGCCACCACTGCAACAGTCCATTGTCATAAATTTAGGCCCAGCACCCAGGCAGAGGAGAGAGGTCCCGTAACAGACAATCTGGCTTCATGTCAGCAGAGAATTAGTCTGCATGTCATAGCAGAGAATCAGGCTTCATGTCAGCCACCACTGCAACAGTCCATTGGCATATATTTAGGCCTAGCACACAGGCAGAGGAGAGGTTCATTCAACTTTGGGTAGCATCGCAATATAATGGTAAAATGAAAATAAAAATAGGATTGAATGAGGAAGTGCCCTGGAGTCCAATAATATATGGTTATGGGGAGGTAGTTAATGTCTAATCTGGACAAGGGACGGACAGGTCCTGTGGGATCCATGCCTGGTTCATTTTTATGAACGTCAGCTTGTCCACATTGGCTGTAGACAGGCGGCTGCGTTTGTCTGTAATGACGCCCCCTGCCGTGCTGAATACACGTTCAGACAAAACGCTGGCTGCCGGGCAGGCCAGCACCTCCAAGGCATAAAAGGCTAGCTCTGGCCACGTGGACAATTTAGAGACCCAGAAGTTGAATGGGGCCGAACCATCAGTCAGTACGTGGAGGGGTGTGCACACGTACTGTTCCACCATGTTAGTGAAATGTTGCCTCCTGCTAACACGTTGCGTATCAGGTGGTGGTGCAGTTAGCTGTGGCGTGTTGACAAAAGTTTTCCACATCTCTGCCATGCTAACCCTGCCCTCAGAGGAGCTGGCCGTGACACAGCTGCCTTGGCGACCTCTTGCTCCTCCTCTGCCTTGGCCTTGGGCTTCCACTTGTTCCCCTGTGACATTTGGGAATGCTCTCAGTAGCGCGTCTACCAACGTGCGCTTGTACTCGCGCATCTTCCTATCACGCTCCAGTGCAGGAAGTAAGGTGGGCACATTGTCTTTGTAGCGTGGATCCAGCAGGGTGGCAACCCAGTAGTCCGCACAGGTTAAAATGTGGGCAACTCTGCTGTCGTTGCGCAGGCACTGCAGCATGTAGTCGCTCATGTGTGCCAGGCTGCCCAGGGGTAAGGACAAGCTGTCCTCTGTGGGAGGCGTATCGTCATCGTCCTGCCTTTCCCCCCAGCCACGCACCAGTGATGGACCCGAGCTGCGTTGGGTGCCACCCCGCTGTGACCATGCTTCATCCTCATCCTCCTCCACCTCCTCCTCATCCTCGTCCTCCTCGTCCTCCAGTAGTGGGCCCTGGCTGGCCACATTTGTACCTGGCCTCTGCTGTTGCAAAAAACCTCCCTCTGAGTCACTTCGAAGAGACTGGCCTGAAAGTGCTAAAAATGACCCCTCTTCCTCATCCTCCTCCTCCTCCTCCTGGGCCACCTCCTGTTCCATCATCGCCCTAAGTGTTTTCTCAAGGAGACATAGAAGTGGTATTGTAACGCTGATAACGGTGTCATCGCCACTGGCCATGTTGGTGGAGTACTCGAAACAGCGCAACAGGGCACACAGGTCTCGCATGGAGGCCCAGTCATTGGTGGTGAAGTGGTGCTGTTCTGTAGTGCGACTGACCCGTGCGTGCTGCAGCTGAAACTCCACTATGGCCTGCTGCTGCTCGCACAGTCTGTCCAGCATGTGCAAGGTGGAGTTCCACCTGGTGGGCACGTCGCATATGAGGCGGTGAGCGGGAAGGCCGAAGTTACGCTGTAGCGCAGACAGGCGAGCAGCGGCAGGATGTGAACGCCGGAAGCGCGAACAGACGGCCCGCACTTTATGCAGCAGCTCTGACATGTCGGGGTAGTTGTGAATGAACTTCTGCACCACCAAATTCAGCACATGCGCCAAGCAAGGGATGTGCGTCAAATTGGCTAGTCCCAGAGCTGCAACGAGATTTCGCCCATTATCACACACCACCAGGCCGGGCTTGAGGCTCACCGGCAGCAACCACTCGTCGGTCTGTTGTTCAATACCCCGCCACAACTCCTGTGCGGTGTGGGGCCTGTCCCCCAAACATATGAGTTTCAGAATGGCCTGCTGACGTTTACCCCGGGCTGTGCTGAAGTTGGTGGTGAAGGTGTGTGGCTGACTGGATGAGCAGGTGGAAGAAGAGGAGGAGGAAGCCGAGAAGGAGGAGGTGGCAACAGGAGGCAAAGAATGTTGCCCTGCGATCCTTGGCGGCGGCAGGACGTGCGCCAAACAGCTCTCCGCCTGGGGCCCAGCTGCCACTACATTTACCCAGTGTGCAGTTAGGGAGATATAGCGTCCCTGGCCGTGCTTACTGGTCCACGTATCTGTGGTTAGGTGGACCTTGCTACAGATGGCGTTGCGCAGTGCACACTTGATTTTATCGGATACTTGGTTGTGCAGGGAAGGCACGGCTCTCTTGGAGAAGTAGTGCCGGCTGGGAACAACATACTGTGGGACAGCAAGCGACATGAGCTGTTTGAAGCTGTCTGTGTCCACCAGCCTAAATGACAGCATTTCATAGGCCAGTAGTTTAGAAATGCTGGCATTCAGGGCCAGGGATCGAGGGTGGCTAGATGGGAATTTACGCTTTCTATCAAATGTTTGTGAGATGGAGAGCTGAACGCTGGCGTGTGACATGGTTGAGACGCTTGGTGACGGAGGTGGTGGTGGTGGTGTTGGTGGTACATCCCCTGTTTGCTGGGCGGCAGGTGCCAACGTTCCTCCAGAGGCGGAGGAAGAGGCCGAGGCGGCAGCAGCAGAATAGGCCGAGGCGGCAGCAGCAGAAGAGGTAGCAGGGGGAGCCTGAGTGACTTCCTTGGTTTTAAGGTGTTTACTCCACTGCAGTTCATGCTTTGCATGCAGGTGCCTGGTCATGCAGGTTGTGCTCAGGTTCAGAACGTTAATGCCTCGCTTCAGGCTCTGATGGCACAGCGTGCAAACCACTCGGGTCTTGTCGTCAGCACATTGTTTGAAGAAGTGCCATGCCAGGGAACTCCTTGAAGCTGCCTTTGGGGTGCTCGGTCCCAGATGGCGGCGGTCAGTAGCAGGCGGAGTCTCTTGGCGGCGGGTGTTCTGCTTTTGCCCACTGCTCCCTCTTTTGCTACGCTGTTGGCTCGGTCTCACCACTGCCTCTTCCTCCGAACTGTGAAAGTCAGTGGCACGACCTTCATTCCATGTGGGGTCTAGGACCTCATCGTCCCCTGCATCGTCTTCCACCCAGTCTTGATCCCTGACCTCCTGTTCAGTCTGCACACTGCAGAAAGACGCAGCAGTTGGCACCTGTGTTTCGTCATCATCAGAGACATGCTGAGGTGGTATTCCCATGTCCTCATCATCAGGAAACATAAGTGGTTGTGCGTCAGTGCATTCTATGTCTTTCACCGCTGGGGAAGGGCTAGGTGGATGCCCTTGGGAAACCCTGCCAGCGGAGTCTTCAAACAGCATAAGAGACTGCTGCATAACTTGAGGCTGAGACAGTTTCCCTGGTATGCATGGGGGTGATGTGACAGACTGATGGGGTTGGTTTTCAGGCGCCATCTGTGCGCTTTCTGCAGAAGACTGGGTGGGAGATAATGTGAACGTGCTGGATCCACTGTCGGCCACCCAATTGACTAATGCCTGTACCTGCTCAGGCCTTACCATCCTTAGAACGGCATTGGGCCCCACCATATATCGCTGTAAATTCTGGCGGCTACTGGGACCTGAGGTAGTTGGTACACTAGGACGTGTGGATGTGGCAGAACGGCCACGTCCTCTCCCAGCACCAGAGGGTCCACTAACACCACCACGACCATGTCCACGTCCGCGTCCCTTACTAGATGTTTTTCTCATTGTTATGGTTCACCACAACAACAAATATATTATTTGGCCCAATGTATTGTATTCAAATTCAGCGGGATATAAATTTGAGGCCTAGTATTTAGGCGCTGGGTGACCGGTATGGATTTAGTGACAGAATTAGACTTGGAAATGCACAGAAGCGTGTGTGTGAAGTTATTCTGAATGACCCAATGTGCACCTTGAATATTATATACCCTTTTTGGGATAGATTTCAAATAGCTCTGATATAGCAGGAACCACTAAATTATGAAATTGCTAAATTGGGAATTGTACTTCAACCCAGAACAAAAAATGTGCTTTGACGGGCACTAAATAACTTTCCCAGCTACAACAGGACAGCGGTAACGAGAGATTTAGAGGGATTTAAATTTGAGGCCTAGTATTTAGGCGCTGGGTGACAGGTATGGGTTTAGTGACAGAATTAGACTTGGAAATACACAGTAGCGGGTGTGTGTGAAGTTATTCTGAATGACCCAATGTGCACCTTCAATATTATATACCCTTTTTGGGATAGATTTCAAATAGCTCTGATATAGCAGGAACCACTAAATTATGAAATTGCTAAATTGGGAATTGTACTTCAACCCAGAACAAAAAATGTGCTTTGACGGACACTAAATAACTTTCCCAGCTACAACAGGACAGCGGTAACGAGAGATTTAGAGGGATTTAAATTTGAGGCCTAGTATTTAGGCGCTGGGTGACAGGTATGGGTTTAGTGACAGAATTAGACTTGGAAATGCACAGAAGCGTGTGTGTGAAGTTATTCTGAATGACCCTATGTGCACCTTCAATATTATATACCCTTTTAGGGATAGATTTCAAATAGCTCTGATATAGCAGAAACCACTAAATTATGAAATTGCTAAATTGGGAATTGTACTTCAACCCAGAACAAAAAATGTGCTTTGACGGACACTAAATATCTTGCCCAGCAACAACAGTACAGCGGTGGGTAACGAGAGATTTAGAGGGATTTAAATTTGAGGCCTAGTATTTAGGCGCTGGGTCACCGGTATGGATTTAGTGACAGAATTAGACTTGGAAATGCACAGAAGCGTGTGTGTGAAGTTATTCTGAATGACCCTATGTGCACCTTCAATATTATATACCCTTTTAGGGATAGATTTCAAATAGCTCTGATATAGCAGAAACCACTAAATTATGAAATTGCTAAATTGGGAATTGTACTTCAACCCAGAACAAAAAATGTGCTTTGACGGACACTAAATATCTTGCCCAGCAACAACAGTACAGCGGTGGGTAACGAGAGATTTAGAGGGATTTAAATTTGAGGCCTAGTATTTAGGCGCTGGGTCACCGGTATGGATTTAGTGACAGAATTAGACTTGGAAATGCACAGAAGCGTGTGTGTGAAGTTATTCTGAATGACCCTATGTGCACCTTCAATATTATATACCCTTTTAGGGATAGATTTCAAATAGCTCTGATATAGCAGAAACCACTAAATTATGAAATTGCTAAATTGGGAATTGTACTTCAACCCAGAACAAAAAATGTGCTTTGACGGACACTAAATATCTTGCCCAGCAACAACAGTACAGCGGTGGGTAACGAGAGATTTAGAGGGATTTAAATTTGAGGCCTAGTATTTAGGCGCTGGGTCACCGGTATGGATTTAGTGACAGAATTAGACTTGGAAATGCACAGAAGCGTGTGTGTGAAGTTATTCTGAATGACCCTATGTGCACCTTCAATATTATATACCCTTTTAGGGATAGATTTCAAATAGCTCTGATATAGCAGAAACCACTAAATTATGAAATTGCTAAATTGGGAATTGTACTTCAACCCAGAACAAAAAATGTGCTTTGACGGACACTAAATATCTTGCCCAGCAACAACAGTACAGCGGTGGGTAACGAGAGATTTAGAGGGATTTAAATTTGAGGCCTAGTATTTAGGCGCTGGGTCACCGGTATGGATTTAGTGACAGAATTAGACTTGGAAATGCACAGAAGCGTGTGTGTGAAGTTATTCTGAATGACCCTATGTGCACCTTCAATATTATATACCCTTTTAGGGATAGATTTCAAATAGCTCTGATATAGCAGAAACCACTAAATTATGAAATTGCTAAATTGGGAATTGTACTTCAACCCAGAACAAAAAATGTGCTTTGACGGACACTAAATATCTTGCCCAGCAACAACAGTACAGCGGTGGGTAACGAGAGATTTAGAGGGATTTAAATTTGAGGCCTAGTATTTAGGCGCTGGGTCACCGGTATGGATTTAGTGACAGAATTAGACTTGGAAATGCACAGAAGCGTGTGTGTGAAGTTATTCTGAATGACCCTATGTGCACCTTCAATATTATATACCCTTTTAGGGATAGATTTCAAATAGCTCTGATATAGCAGAAACCACTAAATTATGAAATTGCTAAATTGGGAATTGTACTTCAACCCAGAACAAAAAATGTGCTTTGACGGACACTAAATATCTTGCCCAGCAACAACAGTACAGCGGTGGGTAACGAGAGATTTAGAGGGATTTAAATTTGAGGCCTAGTATTTAGGCGCTGGGTCACCGGTATGGATTTAGTGACAGAATTAGACTTGGAAATGCACAGAAGCGTGTGTGTGAAGTTATTCTGAATGACCCTATGTGCACCTTCAATATTATATACCCTTTTAGGGATAGATTTCAAATAGCTCTGATATAGCAGAAACCACTAAATTATGAAATTGCTAAATTGGGAATTGTACTTCAACCCAGAACAAAAAATGTGCTTTGACGGACACTAAATATCTTGCCCAGCAACAACAGTACAGCGGTAACGAGAGATTTAGAGGGATTTAAATTTGAGGCCTAGTATTTAGGCGCTGGGTGACAGGTATGGGTTTAGTGACAGAATTAGACTTGGAAATACACAGTAGCGGGTGTGTGTGAAGTTATTCTGAATGACCCAATGTGCACCTTCAATATTATATACCCTTTTAGGGATAGATTCCAAATAGCTCTGATATAGCAGGAACCACTAAATTATGAAATTGCTAAATTGGGAATTGTACTTCAACCCAGAACAAAAAATGTGCTTTGACGGACACTAAATATCTTGCCCAGCAACAACAGTACAGCGGTAACGAGAGATTTAGAGGGATTTAAATTTGAGGCCTAGTATTTAGGCGCTGGGTGACAGGTATGGGTTTAGTGACAGAATTAGACTTGGAAATACACAGTAGCGGGTGTGTGTGAAGTTATTCTGAATGACCCAATGTGCACCTTCAATATTATATACCCTTTTAGGGATAGATTCCAAATAGCTCTGATATAGCAGGAACCACTAAATTATGAAATTGCTAAATTGGGAATTGTACTTCAACCCAGAACAAAAAATGTGCTTTGACGGACACTAAATATCTTGCCCAGCAACAACAGTACAGCGGTAACGAGAGATTTAGAGGGATTTAAATTTGAGGCCTAGTATTTAGGCGCTGGGTGACAGGTATGGGTTTAGTGACAGAATTAGACTTGGAAATACACAGTAGCGGGTGTGTGTGAAGTTATTCTGAATGACCCAATGTGCACCTTCAATATTATATACCCTTTTTGGGATAGATTTCAAATAGCTCTGATATAGCAGGAACCACTAAATTATGAAATTGCTAAATTGGGAATTGTATTTCAACCCAGAACAAGAAATGTGCTTGAACGGACACTAAATAACTCGCCCAGCTACAGCACTAGGGACAGATTTAGCTGGATATAAATTTGAGGCCTAGTATTTAGGCGCTGGGTGACCGGTATGGATTTAGTGACAGAATTAGACTGGGATATGGCCAAAAAATAAACAGACTATTGCTGGTTAAATGCACTTGGTGTGACAGCTTCACCCTGATGTAGGCTTTAGCCAAAAAACAACCACACCATTGAGGGTTAAATGCACTTGGTGACAGGCGCAGCTTGCCCCTGATTTTGTATATGGCCAAAAAATGAACAGACTATTGCTGGTTAAATGCACTTGGTGTGACAGCTTCACCCTGATGTAGGCTTTAGCCAAAAAACAACCACACCATTGAGGGTTAAATGCACTTGGTGACAGGCGCAGCTTGCCCCTGATTTTGTATATGGCCAAAAAATGAACAGACTATTGCTGGTTAAATGCACTTGGTGTCACAGCTTCACCCTGATGTAGGCTTTAGCCAAAAAACAACCACACCATTGAGGGTTAAATGCACTTGGTGACAGGCGCAGCTTGCCCCTGATTTTGTATATGGCCAAAAAATGAACAGACTATTGCTGGTTAAATGCACTTGGTGTGACAGCTTCACCCTGATGTAGGCTTTAGCCAAAAAACAACCACACCATTGAGGGTTAAATGCACTTGGTCGCAGCTTGTGCTGGCGCACCACAAGACACAAAATGGCCGCCGATCACCCCAGAAAAATGAGACTGACAAACGGTCTGTGCAGCCTAAAAACAGTGAGCAATTGAGGATCAGCAGCTCAATGATCCACAGCTGCAGATCGATCAGTTAATCAAGTCCTTTGGAGGAGTTAATCTGCCTAATCTCGCCCTACTGTCGCAGCCGCAACCTCTCCCTACGCTAATCAGAGCAGAGTGACGGGCGGCGCTATGTGACTCCAGCTTAAATAGAGGCTGGGTCACATGGTGCTCTGGCCAATCACAGCCATGCCAATAGTAGGCATGGCTGTGATGGCCTCTTGGGGCAAGTAGTATGACGCTTGTTGATTGGCTGCTTTGCAGCCTTTCAAAAAGCGCCAAGAAAGCGTCACAAAAGCGCCAAGAAAGCGACGAACACCGAACCCGAACCCGGACTTTTACGAAAATGTCCGGGTTCGGGTCCGTGTCACGGACACCCCAAAATTCGGTACGAACCCGAACTATACAGTTCGAGTTCGCTCATCCCTACTGTTGGACTAATGACATCTCCAAGAGTTAATTGGCGTGTCGTGTCAGCCAACTGGAGTCAAATCAATGAGATGAGATTGGAGGTGTTGGTTACAGCTGCCCTGCCCTATAAAAAACACACCAGTTCTGGGTTTGCTTTTTACAAGAAGCATTGCCTGATGTGAATGATGCCTTGCACAAAAGAGCTCACAGAAGACCTAGGATTGGCCATCCTGTAAAGATGACTACAAGAGCACAGCGCAGACTGCTCAATGAGGTGAAGAAGAATCCTAGAGTGTCAGCTAAAGACTTACAAAAGTCTCTGGCATATGCTAACATCCCTGTTAGCAAATCTATGATATGTAAAACAATAAAAAAGAATGGATTTCATGGGAGAATACCACAGAGGAAGCCACTGCTGTCCCAAAAAAACATTGCTGCACGTGTACAGTTTGCACAAGAGCACCTGGATGTTCCACAGCAGTACTGAACACTATGTGTGGAGAAAAAGAGGCACAGCACACCAACATCAAAACCTCATCCCGACTGTGAAGTATGGTGGTGGGGGCATCATGGTTTGGCGCTGCTTTGTTGCATCAGGGCCTGGACGGATTGCTATCATCGAAGGAAAAATGAATTCCCAAGTTTATCAAGACATTTTGCAGGAGAACTTAAGGCCATCTGTCCACCAGCTGAAGCTGAACAGAAGATGGGTGTTGCAACAGGACAACGACCCAAAGCATAGAAGTAAATCAACAACAGAATGGATTAAACAGAAGAAAATATGCCTTCTGGAGTGGCCCAATAAGAGTCCTGACCTCAACCTGATTGAGATGCTGTTGCATGACCTCAAGAAAACGATTCACACCAGACAATCTAAGAATATTGCTGAACTTAAATCGTTCTGTAAAGAGGAATGGTCAAGAATTACTCCTGACCGTTGTGCACGTCTGATCTGCAACTACAGAAAACGTTTTGTTGAAGTTATTGCTGCCAAAGGAGGTTCAACCAGTTATTAAATCCAAGGGTTTTCATACTTTTTCCACCTGTAATGTGAATGTTTACATGGTGTGTTTAATAAAAAACATGGTCACATTAAATTCTTTGTGCATTATTAGTTTAAGCAGACTGATTGTCTATTGTCACTGTTTGGGGCGGGCACTGTACAAATCACCGTTAAAGGGGTGGGTACTGTTGAGGTCACTGTTAAAGGGGCAGCCACTATGAAGGTCACTGTTAAAGGGGTGGTTAATGTTAAAAGGGCGTGCACTGTGGCCGCCTCTTTAACAGTGACCTCCAGTATCCACCCCTTTAACAGTGACCTCCACAGTGCCCACCCCTTTAACAGTGACCTCCACAGTGCCTGCCCTCTTAACATTGACCACCCCTTTAACAATGACCTTCATAGTGCCCACTCCTTTAACAGAGACCTACACAATGCCCGCCCCTTTAATAGTGACTTACACAGTGCCTGCCCCTTTAACAATGACCTCCAAAGTCCCCGCCCCTTTAACAAAGACCTCCACAGTGGCCGCCCTTTTAACATTGACCACCTCTTTAACAATTACCTTCATAGTGGCCGCCCCTTTAACGGTGACCTTTACAGTGCCCGCCCCTTTAACAGTGACCTCCACAGTACCTGCTCCTTTAACATTGACCACCCATTTAAAAGTGACCTCCACAGTGCCCGTCCAGTCGTTTGGTCGTGCATAAAGAACATCCAGACAGACAGTAACTCATTTTTATATATAGAAGATATATATATATATATATATATATATATATATATATACAGGGAGTGCAGAATTATTAGGCAAGTTGTATTTTTGAGGATTAATTTTATTATTGAACAACAACCATGTTCTCAATGAACCCAAAAAACTCATTAATATCAAAGCTGAATATTTTTGGAAGTAGTTTTTAGTTTGTTTTTAGTTTTAGCTATTTTAGGGGGATATCTGTGTGTGCAGGTGACTATTACTGTGCATAATTATTAGGCAACTTAACAAAAAACTAATATATACCCATTTGAATTATTTATTTTTACCAGTGAAACCAATATAACATCTCAACATTCACAAATATACATTTCTGACATTCAAAAACTAAACAAAAACAAATCAGTGACCAATATAGCCACCTTTCTTTGCAAGGACACTCAAAAGCCTGCCATCCATGGATTCTGTCAGTGTTTTGATCTGTTCACCATCAACATTGCGTGCAGCAGCAACCACAGCCTCCCAGACACTGTTCAGAGAGGTGTACTGTTTTCCCTCCTTGTAAATCTCACATTTGATGATGGACCACAGGTTCTCAATGGGGTTCAGATCAGGTGAACAAGGAGGCCATGTCATTAGATTTTCTTCCTTTATACCATTTCTTGCCAGCCACGCTGTGGAGTACTTGGATGCGTGTGATGGAGCATTGTCCTGCATGAAAATCATGTTTTTCTTGAAGGATGCAGACTTCTTCCTGTACCACTGCTTGAAGAAGGTGTCTTCCAGAAACTGGCAGTAGGACTGGGAGTTGAGCTTGACTCCATCCTCAACCCGAAAAGGCCCCACAAGCTCATCTTTGATGATAGCAGCCCAAACCAGTACTCCACCTTGCTGGCGTCTGAGTCGGACTGGAGCTCTCTGCCCTTTACCAATCCAGCCACGGGCCCATCCATCTGGCCCATCAAGACTCACTCTCATTTCATCAGTCCATAAAACCTTAGAAAAATCAGTCTTGAGATATTTCTTGGCCCAGTCTTGACGTTTCAGCTTGTGTGTCTTGTTCAGTGGTGGTCGTCTTTCAGCCTTTCTTACCTTGGCCATGTCTCTGAGTATTGCACACCTTGTGCTTTTGGGCACTCCAGTGATGTTGCAGCTCTGAAATATGGCCAAACTGGTGGCAAGTGGCATCAATGGCAGCTGCACGCTTGACTTTTCTCAGTTCATGGGCAGTTATTTTGCGCCTTGGTTTTTCCACACGCTTCTTGCGACCCTGTTGACTATTTTGAATGAAACGCTTGATTGTTCGATGATCACGCTTCAGAAGCTTTGCAATTTTAAGAGTGCTGCATCCCTCTGCAAGATATCTCACTATTTTTGACTTTTCTGAGCCTGTCAAGTCCTTCTTTTGACCCATTTTGCCAAAGGAAAGGAAGTTGACTAATAATTATGCACACCTGATATAGGGTGTTGATGTCATTAGACCACACCCCTTCTCATTACAGAGATGCACATCACCTAATATGCTTAATTGGTAGTAGGCTTTCGAGTCTATACAGCTTGGAGTAAGACAACATGCATAAAGAGGATGATGTGGTCAAAATACTCATTTGCCTAATAATTCTGCACTCCCTGTATATTGATCATGGTCATGACTGATGCCCTGTATGGTGAATGGAACATCGCTGATCCGGTCGGCTACCCACAGTTTTTCTTTATAACGTCCACACACATGATGACCCGACTGCTGCTTCGGTTCAGATGTGGAGTATGATCCATGCCAGTTTGGAGCCTACCCACATAATATAAGTATACGGTTTTCCCAATAAGATGTTGCTGATATTTTGATTTCCATTATATTCAGTTCTGGCATTCACACTCTGTGTACGGATTGGAGGGTGAGGTGGTTCATTGGGGTGGACGACGGTTCGCGCGGAGGCCCCTTGCAACGTCGCCACCTCCTTAGCCCGACAGTGATTGGACCGTTGATACGGTTAATCGCTGCCGTGGGACACCAATCCCGCCTATTATGTGCACGTTAGGGTGATTGTATGGCCAGCAATAAGGTTGACAGGACACTGGGTCCTGGATCTCCCCATTTGTTCTTTTGTGGAAATTCTGGGTCCACATGGGTCCAGACCTACAATCTAATATGAAGATTCCCTAATATAACTTATGTACCCGATTATATCCGATCACGTGACTTGGATCGCGTGACTACTGATGAGAGGCCGATACCAATACATGGACATGCGCACACTGACCGAGAGACAGGTCCAGCCATCTTTGTTGTGGTCACTAGTCAGTCTCTCTGCGCTTGAAGTATCGCGCGAGTCGATTTTTTCGCGCATGCGCAGAGACTGAATAGGGACCCTGCCGAGACCACGATGCCGGCTCTGTACAGACCATCAGCTGACTGTGAGTTTTTAATGTTTTGGGATCATGTGGACACACTTGCACTAATTAGGGGTAATTAAAGTACTTGCTTTATATTGTAAACACCATGTAATTTTATTTTACACTCTTTATATGTACTGTATCCTGCAACTCTTGTGATACTATTTATGGATTTTGTTCACCAAGATGAATTGCTGTTTTTATGAATTTCTATCCTTGCATGGATAAATTGATTTAATGACATATTGTATGCCTTTAACACATGTGCACATAGCTTGAGAAAGACAGCAACAAGCTGTTGAAACGTCGCTGCTGACACTGGGTGAATAAACTACAAGCTTTCCGTTGAAATCCGTGGTGTGCTGCTGGCTTTCTTTATTATATATATATATATATATATATATATATATACACATAGCAAACACAGATTGGTCACTTATCTCTGCAGGAGAGGAGCAGTCAGGAGGCACGGATTAGGAGAGGGAGCACTGCCTATGCATGCTTCCTTCTGAGCACGGACCGGAAAGCATCAGCAGACACGTGTGTACAGCCGGCTCCTCATTAGCTCAGCGTGCCTGCTGACGTATAATTCTGCTGCCCTGCGATTCTCATCCTGCTCTCCCGACAGATGAGGGGGGATCCATATTAACCCATATCTATGATTCAACTGTCTGTGCAGAGTAGGGGGCGAGGCCTTCCATGCGCTCTGGGCTTCACTGTGCTGCGGGCCCCATAGCAACGGCATGATCTGCCTATATTGGCGGTACACCACTGCACAGGGCAAAGTGTTGCTTCCACTCCCCCTGTCACAACTGGGAAATATGTTCAGCGACAATGGCAGGAACATTGTGGCTGATTTATTTTTGGAGACATGCTCCCTGCATGATGCACATGATAAGTTTAGTGGTGCAATTATTTTTAAAAATGTATCATGGCCTGCAGAAGAAGCTGGCTATGCCCAGGAGACTGCCTGCACAATTCAAAGATTTTGTATGTGACTAAAATTGTCCTCCTTGACCTGCAGTGACAGTATGGTCTGCTTTTGCACCACTGAATCTGTGACGATCCAACTTACTGCAATTACAATTTGAATATACTGGAGTATCTATCTAAGGAGCGTAAATAAAGTGGTTAGTGATTACATGGCAGTGGAAGTCCATCAGGGAAGCACGTAATCAGGCCTTTCGAAGAGACCACCAAATCTGACTAGTAACAACAGCTGCATTTATGATATAATCCTCCTGATATTTATATGCTGATGCAAGAAAGAGATAGTAGAAGAACAGCTTCTGCCGCAAGCCCTAGAGGAGTAGAGCGGAGGATGGGATCGACATTGGCTCTGGCTGCTATAGTTATTCATAGCGGTAATCCTGACACTGATGCTTCCTAGGGCCAGTGATAGGAGGGTGTACCTTTCTTCCCTCTGGGCACACCCTGATGTTGGGACTTCTGTCTGATGATAGTTTCCAGGTCAGTTGTAGAAAATAAACAAGTCTCTCTTTACTTAAGTGCAGAATGGAAGTTGTAGTACATCCAACAATATTAAAACACAGTTCCAAATATGATAGGAATGCATGCATATATAAGGTTGTAGTATTCCTTTACTCTATCTTTCCAAAGTCTCTCTCTCTCTGTGCAGAATTTGCCAGGACCATACTGTATCTAAACGTAAGGGTGTTCTAGCAATGTCCCTTTCACTTCAGTAAAGTCTAATTAGCCTTAAATAGCAATACCTTACTGACTGACACCAAAAATTGGCCTTGCAGATTCTGGACCTTCTTGGTTCTTCCTTTCTCGCTCTTCCTGGAGTACTATGAAATAGAGTTGATTTTCTCTGTAAATTTCTCAGAGATAATGGTTCTCTGGAGCTTAGATCGTGTCCTCTGAGGAGCAAGCACATTTAACAACCTATCACTTCCTCTGCTAATTCCAAACTACTAGGGGGGAACATATGTCCCACACCTAACTTGCTCCATGGGCAGAGTCAGGATTATTATCCCTGACCGTTCCAGACAGAACTATACTGGGTAAATTACAAAGCATTAAATCACATCACATAACATTACATAACAAGAACAGTTTGCAAGTTCCCTGTTCTGGGGTACTGCATTGCCACATATTATAAGCCACCCTGTGGCTGTTAAAGACCCACACAGATGACATCACATGGAGGAAGAACGGAGAGGATAAGGATGAGGAGCTATGACTTGAGGAGTTGGTGGTGCAGGTGAACATGTAGTTTCCAAGGTACAGCAAGGGAACTAGGCTGACACTTGTTATGATAATGATGATGTCGCTGCTGACACTGGCCTTAATCAACCATAGCATTTAGGCACACTAGCAAGCAAAGCAAGCTGCATTCCTGGCAGCTAAGGTGTTTAAAACCATATTAGTATCAAGGGAAGTTAGGGCTACTGGATAGACATGCTTTTAGACCTTTGCTATAAAATCAAAATGGGGGAATGTTTACTTGGTACCAAAAGGGAATAAACATTGTGTACCCAACTTGCAGAAGCTTCAGCAGCACTAACAGCAACCCGTACAGTTTGCTGAGCATAATTGAAACATTTTTTCAAGTAGTGTGCCAACCTGATGCACATCGGCAAATGCACTGCCTGAACAACCTAGTTTAATTGTACCTGGACTGTGCCCTTTCTTTGACACATACTCAGTTATTTAAATCTGTGGACTTCTAGGAAAGCAAAATGGAACAGTGTCCAGAACTAGATCAGTTTACTATCAGTGTACTGTCGTGTCCAACCTCCAGTGTTATAGCGAGAGAGTATGCAGCTTGGCAGGTAGTGTTATCCAAATGTCCTTTAAAAGTGTAGAAAACATTACATTTGAAAATGGATTTTCACACACCTTCAGCTGATGCCAATGAACCCACCTGCCATAGATGACAGTGGCTATTTATCACTAGCCCAATGATGCCACTATGTCTGTCTGTCTTTCCTTTATGTTCCATACTGTATTGCTGCTGCAGCCGCAACTTCTGCTTTCCATGCTGCCACTACTATTACCTCTACACAGCCACACATCTACTGCCTTGTCAGTTACCATATGTTTTGCCCTATAAGACGCACCGGCCCATAAGACACACCTAGATTTTAGAGGAGGACAACAAGAAAAAAATATTTTACATTACACCTCAGGTCAGACCAGCAGTCAGACCCCCAATGTTAATCAGATATCAGCTGATAGCCCCAATAAGACCCTTAATGTTAATAAGACCCTCAATCAGACCTCATACGGCCCCCCAATGCCATATATCAGCACCCCAATGCCATATATCATCCCCCCAGCCTCATATATCATCCCCCCAGCCTTATATATCATCCCCCAGCCTCATATATCAGCGGCCCAGCCTTAACATATCAGCCCCCCCAGCCTCATATATCAGCCCCACAGCCTCATATATCAGCCCCACAGCCTCATATATCAGCCCCCCCATCCATCAGCGCAAATAAAATAAATAAACCATTTACCTCTTTTGCTCCTGGACACCACCGCTCCTGACCACCAGCGCTCTCTCTCTTCTTCCTGGTCCTCGGCTGTCGGCTGTGAAGACTGCTAACAGCGTGAGGTCACACTGTGCGCAGCCCGGCATAGCCGACAGCCGAGGACCAGGAAGCGGTGAGTACAGAGCTTTCACCACTTCCCAGTCCTCCAGTACTAATCAGTGCTTCCATAATATTCACCCCATAAGACGCAGGGGCATTTTCCCCCCAATTTTTTGGGGAAAAATGTGTCATATGGGGCGGAAAATACGGTCGTTTCCATACTGTGCTGCTAAAGCTACCACTACTTCTAACCCTACTCAGCCACATATCTCCTGTTCATCAGGTTCCATACTATACTGCTACTGCTGCCACTACTACTCCTACATAGCTGCATATCTCCTGCCATGCCCATGAGGTTCCGCACTGCACTGTTTAAAATTAGATAATTTTTGGACCACTTGCAAAAAAACAAGCCAATGCCAATGTATGTGTAAACATGAGAAGGCACCTCTCCCCAGTAAGGAATCATTAACAGAGAATCTGGCTTCATGTCAGCAGAGAATCAGTCTGCATGTCATAGCAGAGAATCAGGCTTCACGTCAGCCACCACTGTAACAGTCCATTGTCATATATTTAGGCCCAGGCACCCAGGCAGAGGAGAGAGGTCCCGTAACAGAGAATCTGGCTTCCTGTCAGCAGGGAATCAGTCTGCATGTCATAGCAGAGAATTAGGCTTCACGTCAGCCACCACTGTAACAGTCCATTGCCATATATTTAGGCCCAGGCACCCAGGCAGAGGAGAGAGGTCCTGTAACAGAGAATCTGGCTTAATGTCAGCAGAGAATCAGTCTGCATGTCATAGCAGAGAATCAGGCTTCACGTCACCCACCACTGGAACAGTCCATTGTCAGATATTTTGGCCCAGGCACCCAGGCAGAGGAGAGAGGTCCCGTAACAGAGAATCTGGCTTCCTGTCAGCAGGGAATCAGTCTGCATGTCATAGCAGAGAATTAGGCTTCACGTCAGCCACCACTGTAACAGTCCATTGCCATATATTTAGGCCCAGGCACCCAGGCAGAGGAGAGAGGTCCCGTAACAGAGAATCTGGCTTCCTGTCAGCAGGGAATCAGTCTGCATGTCATAGCAGAGAATTAGGCTTCACGTCAGCCACCACTGTAACAGTCCATTGTCATATATTTAGACCCAGGCGCCCAGGCACCCAGGCAAAGGAGAGAGGTCCCGTAACAGAGAATCTGGCTTCATGTCAGCAGAGAATCAGTCTGCATGTCATAGCAGAGAAGTAGGCTTCACGTCAGCCACCACTGTAACAGTCCATTGCCATATATTTAGGCCCAGGCACCCAGGCAGAGGAGAGAGGTCCCGTAACAGAGAATCTGGCTTAATGTCAGCAGAGAATCAGTCTGCATGTCATAGCAGAGAATCAGGCTTCACGTCACCCACCACTGGAACAGTCCATTGTCAGATATTTTGGCCCCGACACCCAAACAGAGGAGAGGTTCATTCAACTTTGGGTAGCCTCGCAATATAATGGTAAAATGAAAATAAAAATAGGATTGAATGAGGAAGTGCCCTGGAGTAGAATAATATATGGTTAAGGGGAGGTAGTTAATGTCTAATCTGCACAAGGGATGGACATGTCCTGTGGGATGCATGCCTGGTTCATTTTTATGAACGTCAGCTTGTCCACATTGGCTGTAGACAGGCGGCTGCATTTGTCTGTAATGACGCCCCCTGCTGTGCTGAATACACGTTCAGACAAAACGCTGGCCGCCGGGCAGGCCAGCACCTCCAAGGCATAAAAGGCTAGCTCTGGCCACGTGGACAATTTAGAGACCCAGAAGTTGAATGGGGCCGAACCATCAGTCAGTACGTGGAGAGGTGTGCAAATGTACTGTTCCACCATGTTAGTGAAATGTTGCCTCCTGCTAACACGTTGCGTATCAGGTGGTGGTGCAGTTAGCTGTGGCGTGTTTACAAAACTTTTCCACATCTCTGCCATGCAAACCCTGCCCTCAGAGGAGCTGGCCGTGACACAGCTGCGTTGGCGACCTCTTGCTCCTCCTCTGCCTTGGCCTTGGGCTTCCACTTGTTCCCCTGGGACATTTGGGAATGCTCTCAGTAGCGCGTCTACCAACGTGCGCTTGTACTCGCGCATCTTCCTATCACGCTCCAGTGCAGGAAGTAAGGTGGGCACATTGTCTTTGTACCGTGGATCCAGCAGGGTGGCAACCCACACGTTAAAATGTGGGCAACTCTGCTGTCGTTGCGCAGGCACTGCAGCATGTAGTCGCCAGGCTGCCCAGAGGTAAGGACAAGCTGTCCTCTGTGGGAGGCGTATCGTCATCGTCCTGCCTTTCCCCCCAGCCACGCACCAGTGATGGGACCGAGCTGCGTTGGGTGTCACCCCGCTGTGACCATGCTTCATCCTCGTCCTCCTCGTCCTCCAGTAGTGGGCCCTGGCTGGCCACATTTGTACCTGGCCTCTGCTGTTGCAAAAAACCTCCCTCTGTGTCACTTCGAAGAGACTGGCCTGAAAGTGCTAAAAATGACCCCTCTTCCTCCTCCTCCTCCTCCTCCTCCTCCTCCTCCTGGACCACCTCCTCTTCCATCATCGCCCTAAGTGTTTTCTCAAGGAGACATAGAAGTGGTATTGTAACGCTGATAACGGCGTCATCGCCACTGGCCATGTTGGTGGAGTAATCGAAACAGCGCAACAGGGCACACAGGTCTCGCATGGAGGCCCAGTCATTGGTGGTGAAGTGGTGCTGTTCCGTAGTGCGACTGACCCGTGCGTGCTGCAGCTGAAACTCCACTATGGCCTGCTGCTGCTCGCACAGTCTGTCCAGCATGTGCAAGGTGGAGTTCCACCTGGTGGGCACGTCGCATATGAGGCGGTGAGCGGGAAGGCTGAAGTTGCGTTGTAGCGCAGACAGGCGAGCAGCGGCAGGATGTGAACGCCAGAAGCGCGAACAGACGGCCCGCACTTTATGCAGCAGCTCTGACATGTCGGGGTAGTTGTGAATGAACTTCTGCACCACCAAATTCAGCACATGCGCCAAGCAAGGGATGTGGGTCAAACCGGCTAGTCCCAGAGCTGTAACGAGATTTCGCCCATTATCGTACACCACCAGGCCGGGCTTGAGGCTCACTGGCAGCAACCACTCGTCGGTCTGTTGTTCTATACCCCGCCACAACTCCTGTGCGGTGTGGGGCCTGTCCCCCAAACATATGAGTTTCAGAATGGCCTGCTGACGTTTACCCCGGGCTGTGCTGAAGTTGGTGGTGAAGGTGTGTGGCTGACTGGATGAGCAGGTGGAAGAAGAGGAGGAGGAAGCTGAGGAGGATGTGGCAACAGGAGGCAAAGAATGTTGCCCTGCGATCCTTGGCGGCGGGAGGACATGCGCCAAACAGCTCTCCGCCTGGGGCCCAGCTGCCACTACATTTACCCTAGTGTGCAGTTAGGGAGATATAGCGTCCCTGGCCATGCTTACTGGTCCACGTATCTGTGGTTAGGTGGACCTTGCCACAGATGGCGTTGCGCAGTGCACACTTGATTTTATCGGAAACTTGATTGTGCAGGGAAGGCACGGCTCTCTTGGAGAAGTAGTGCCGGCTAGGAACAACATACTGTGGGACAGCAAGCGACATGAGCTGTTTGAAGCTGTCTGTGTCCACCAGCCTAAATGACAGCATTTCATAGGCCAGTAGTTTAGAAATGCTGGCATTCAGGGCCAGGGATCGAGGGTGGCTAGGTGGGAATTTACGCTTTCTCTCAAAAGCTGAACGCTGCCGTGTGACATGGTTGAGATGCTTGGTGACGGAGGTGGTGGTGTTGGTGGTACATCACCTGTTTGCTGGGCGGCAGGTGCCAACGTTCTTCCAGAGGTGGAGGAAGAGGCCGAGGCGGCAGCAGCAGAAGAGGTAGCAGGGGGAGCCTGAGTGACTTCCTTGGTTTTAAGGTGTTTACTCCAATGCAGTTCATGCTTTGCATGCAGGTGCCTGGTCATGCAGGTTGTGCTAAGGTTCAGAACGTTAATGCCTCGCTTCAGGCTCTGATGGCACAGCGTGCAAACCACTCGGGTCTTGTCGTCAGCACATTGTTTGAAGAAGTGCCATGCCAGGGAACTCCTTGAAGCTGCCTTTGGGGTGCTCGGTCCCAGATGGCGGCGGTCAGTAGCAGGCGGAGTCTCTTGGCGGCGGGTGTTCTGCTTTTGCCCACTGCTCCCTCTTTTGCTACGCTGTTGGCTCGGTCTCACCACTGCCTCTTCCTCTGAACTGTGAAAGTCAGTGGCACGACCTTCATTCCATGTGGGGTCTAGGACCTCATCGTCCCCTGCATCGTCTTCCACCCAGTCTGGATCCCTGACCTCCTGTTCAGTCTGCACACTGCAGAAAGACGCAGCAGTTGGCACCTGTGTTTCGTCATCATCACAGACATGCTGAGGTGGTATTCCCATGTCCTCATCATCAGGAAACATAAGTGGTTGTGCGTCAGTACATTCTATGTCTTCCACCGCTGGGGAAGGGCTGGGTGGATGCCCTTGGGAAACTCTGCCAGCAGAGTCTTCAAACAGCATAAGAGACTGCTGCATAACTTGAGGCTCAGACAGTTTCCCTGGTATGCATGGGGGTGATGTGACAGACTGATGGGCTTGGTTTTCAGGCGCCATCTGTGCGCTTTCTACAGAAGACTGGTTTGGAGATAATGTGAACGTGCTGGATCCACTGTCGGCCACCCAATTGACTAATGCCTGTACCTGCTCAGGCCTTACCATCCTTAGAACGGCATTTGGCCCCACCAAATATCGCTGTAAATTATGGCGGCTACTGGGACCTGAGGTAGTTGGTACACTAGGACGTGTGGCTGTGGCAGAACGGCCACGTCGTCTCCTAGCACCAGAGGGTCCACTAACACCACCACGACCATGTCCGCGTCCGCGTCCCTTACTAGATGTTTTCCTCATTGTTACCGTTCACCACAATAAGAAAAATATTATTTGGCCCAATGTATTGAATTAAAATTCAGGCCATTTTTTACAGACACCTAACACTATCTGGCTATCTATTTAGGTACCGTATTACACTAATACAGGCACAGCAGTAACGACAGATTTAGCTGAATATAAATTTGAGGCCTAGTATTTAGGCGCTGGGTGACCGGTATAGGTTTACTGACAGAATTAGACTTGGAAATGCACAGTAGCGTGTGTGTGAAGTTATTCAGAATGACCCTATGTGCACCTTGAATCTTATATACCCTTTTAGGGATAGATTTAAAATAGCTCTGATACAGCAGAAACCACTGAATTAGGAAATTGCTAAATTGGGAATTGTATTTCAACCCAGAACAAAAACTGTGCTTTGACGGACACTAAATAACTTGACCAGCCACAGCAGTAACGACAGATTTAGCTGGATATAAATTTGAGGCCTAGTATTTAGGCGCTGGGTGACAGGTATACGTTTACTGACAGAATTAGACTGGGATTTGGCCAAAAAATAACCACACTATTGATGGTTAAATGCACTTGGTGTGACAGCTTGACCAACCACACTATTGAGGGTTAAATGCACTTGGTGACAGGCTCAGCTTGCCCCTGATGTAGTATATGGCCAAAAAATAACCAGACTATTGATGGTTAAATGCACTTGGTGTGACAGCTTGACCCTGATGTAGGATTTAGCCAAAAAACAACCACACCATTGAGGGTTAAATGCACTTGGTGACAGGCTCAGCTTGCCCCTGATGTAGTATATGGCCAAAAAATAATCACACTATTGCTGGTTAAATGCACTTGGTGTGACAGCTTGACGCTGATGTAGGATTTAGACAAAAAACAACCACATCATTGAGGGTTAAAGGGCTTCTGTCACCCCACTAAAGTGATTTTTTTTTTTTGGGCTAGTGAAATTAGTTATATTGCGATATATGACAATATAATTGTGTTACTTACTTTGATCCAGCAGTTTCTGCAAAAAACGAAGTTTTATCATATGTAAATTCGGTCTCTAACAGCAAGTAGGGGGGCGGCTACTTGCTGCTAGCTGCTGCAGAAATCCGCCCCCTCGTCGTGTTGATTGACAGGGCCAGCCGGGATCTCCTCCTCCGGCCAGCCCTGTCGACATTTCAAAAATCGCGCGCCTCTGTTGATTCGGCGCAGGCGCTCTGAGATGAGGAGGCTCGTCTCCTCAGCACTCCCTCAGTGCGCCTGCGCCGATGACGTCTTCTATTTCGGTGATGTCATCGGCGCAGGCGCACTGAGGGAGTTCTGAGGAGACGAGCCTCCTCATCTCAGAGCGCCTGCGCCAAATCAACAGAGGCGCGCGATTTTTGAAATGTCGACAGGGCTGGCCGGAGGAGGAGATCCCGGCTGGCCCTGTCAATCAACACGACGAGTGGGCGGATTTCTGCAGCAGCTAGCAGCAAGTAGCCGCCCTACTTGCTGTTAGAGACCGAATTTACATATGATAAAACTTCGTTTTTTGCAGAAACTGCTGGATCAAAGTAAGTAACACAATTATATTGTCATATATCGCAATATAACTAATTTCACTAGCCCCAAAAAAAAAAAATCACTTTAGTGGAGTGACAGAAGCCCTTTAACCCCTTAGGGACCCATGACGTATCGGTACGGCATGTTTCCCGAATCCTTAAGGACCCATGACGTATCGGTACGTCATGGCTTTAATTCGCGATTCCGGCGCCGCGGGGGTTAATCGGAACGGGATGCCGGCTGAAATCATTCAGCCGGCATCCCGTAACAACGCAGGGGGGGGTCATTTGACCCCCCGTATAGACGATCGCAGAAAACCGCAGGTCCATTCAGACCTGCGGTTTTCTGCGTTTCCGGTCCATTCGGGTGTGCTGTGACCCGATGAACCGGAAAAAGACTGCGATCGGTGGCGTAATTTTACACCACCAATCGCAGTCCGAGGATTTGAGGAGGCGGTGCTGGCCCTGGTGCTGAACACTGCTGTCCAGGGTGCTGATTGGTGCAGGGGAGAGAGGCGCGAGATTCAAACTTCCTGCGCTCCTCTCTCCCCTCCTCTTCCTGTTCTGCACGAGCACCCGGCAGCATCGTCCAGCACCAGCTCCTGTGTCCCCCTAATCGCCATCCATCACCCTCCTGCACCCATCGCCACCCAGGTAGGTTAGGGTCAGTGAGGGAGAGGCACCATTAGGAAGGGAAAGAAGGGAAAAGTTAGTTAGGAAAAAAAAAAAAAAAAAGAACTTTTACACAAAACTTTTTTGATCCATCTATCAGACCCCAGAGCCCCCCCTGCCACTTGCCCCCCCCTACCAGCCCCCCACCACCACCAGCCCCCCCCACCCATCCCCCCACCAGCCCTCCCCCAGCTTCCCCCCCCCTCACCACTAGCCCCCTTACCACCACTTTTTTTTTATTTTTCTGCGTTCGCTGACTGGTCGGCACTTTAGCGTCCGTCCACTGTTAGCGCATCGCCCGCCCCACCGCTGATCAGCGTTGTACCGCTGATCAGCAACTTTGAACTTTATTTATTTTTTTTCCTAACACTTGCCCCTTTATTTTCCTTTTTTTAGTACGCGAACACCCGTTGCCCCCACACACACGCACATATAATAAAGGTTTCCACACACGCACACCTACACGCACACACACCCATGGCCCGCCGGGTGTTCTCGGCCGAGGAGGCATACGCCCAGATTGCCTCCGACTCCGAGAGCCCCAGTGAGGATGAGGATGACCCCACATTCCTTCTGTCATCCGCATCCTCCTCATCATCATCGGATGACGATGAGCCACCAAGGCGGCGGAGACGCCGCCAGGCGGAGCCAGGGGCCACACATGCTAGGGATCCTGTGGCCCACCCTAGTACGAGCCGCCCTGGGGTTCGTACTGGTTTCCCGGCCCACCAAATAAGTTCACCGGAGCCCCCTGCCGATGAACTTAGCTGGTGTCCCCCAGTGGACTTTGAGCCTGAGATTCCGGATTTCGCTGGCAATCCTGGAATCCAGATTCCCACAGTGGGGTTTACTGAAATAGACTTTTTTAGTTTTTTTTTCAGTAACCCACTGGTGAATTTGATGGTGGAGCAGACGAATCTGTACGCCCAACAGTTCGTCGCTCAAAACCCAGGCTCATTTTTGGCTAGACCCGGTGGCTGGACGCCGGTCAGTGCAGCCGAAATGAGGACATTTTGGGGCCTCGTGCTGCATATGGGTCTAGTCCAAAAACCCAGTGTCAGGCAATACTGGAGTGGGGACGTCCTATACCAGACCCCACTGTACAGTATGGTCATGACACGTCCCCGGTTTGAGGCCATCCGGAAATGTCTGCATTATTCCGATAATGCAGCATGTCCACCCCGAGGTGATCCTGCCTATGACCGGCTGTATAAGATACGGCCGGTCATCGATCACTTTGGGGCCACATTTCAGCAGGCCTACGTACCTGGAAGGGAGGTCGCGGTTGATGAGTCTCTCGTTGCGTTCAAGGGGAGACTCAGTTTCCGCCAATACATTCCCACAAAGCGGGCGAGGTATGGCGTGAAGCTATACAAAATTTGTGAGAGTACCTCAGGGTACACTTACAAATTTCGTGTGTACGAGGGGCGAGATTCCCGTATTCAACCCCCAGAATGTCCCCCCACTCTGGGTGTTAGCGGGAAACTCGTGTGGGACCTTATGCACCCACTGCTGGATAAGGGTTACCACTTGTACGTGGATAACTTTTATACCAGCATTCCCTTGTTCAGGTCCCTTGCCGCCAGATCCACGTTCGCTTGTGGGACCGTGCGGAAAAATCAGCGCGGCCTCCCTGCCCACCCCCTCCAGGTACCTATCCCCAGGGGTGAGACCCGTGCACTTACCAGTGGAAACCTGTTGCTGGTCAGGTATAAGGACAAGAGGGATGTCCTTATGCTGTCCACAATCCACAGTAACAGCACCACCCCAGTCCCTGTGCGAGGTACCGCGGCAACGGTCCTCAAGCCCGATTGTATCGTCGACTACAATCGGTATATGGGAGGAGTTGATCTCTCTGATCAAGTCCTCACGCCATATAATGCCATGCGCAAAACCCGGGCATGGTACAAAAAAGTTACGGTCTACATGGTGCAGGTTGCCATGTACAACTCTTTTGTACTATCCCGAAGCGCTGGCAGCACAGGGACATTCCTCCAATTCTATGAGGCAGTCCTCAAAGACCTGATCTTTTCGGACCGGGAAAGAGCAGGCCGGAGTACCTCGGGAACTGGAGGCGCCCGGATCGTCCCTGGCCAACACTTTCCAGGTGTGGTCCCCCATACTGGAAAGAAGGGACGAACCCAAAAAAGATGCAGAGTGTGTCACAAGAGGGGGATACGGAAGGACACCACAACTCAATGTGACACGTGCCCCAATCATCCGGGCCTCTGCATTATCGGTTGCTTCAGGGAGTATCACACTTCCATGGAGTACTAAATTTTTATAATCCCCAACAGTCCACTAGAGAACATAAAACACTATGGCTCTTAGACTTTGGAGACACAGAAACAATTTTTTTCCCCAAAAAAAATATTACTTTTATAGCAGGCATCCTCAAACTGCGGCCCTCCAGATGTTGTAAAACTATAACTCCCAGCATGCCCAGACAACCTACAGCCATCAGCAGGGCATGGTGGGAATTGTAGTTTTACAACATCTGGAGGGCCGCAGTTTTTAGGATGCCTGCTTAGTGTCTCCAAAGTCTGAGAGCCATACATATTGGGCATCGTCGCGTGCGTAAAAGTCGTCGCTATAAAAATAACATTTGACCAAACGCCTCGAATGAACGGTGTTAAAAATATAAAACAAAAACGGTGCCAAAACACCCATTTTTGGGCAAAATTTCAATTTGAATCCCTTTTTCCGGTAATAAAGCAAGGGTTAACAGCCAAACAAAACTCAATATTTATGGCCCTGATTCTGTAGTTTGCAGAAACACCCCATATGTGGTCGTAAATGGCTATATAGCCGCACGGCAGGGCATAGAACGAAGGGAACTCCATACGGTTTCTGGAAGGCAGATTTTGATGGACAGTTTTTTTTTTGACACCATGTCCCATTAGAAGCCCCCCCTGATGTAGCCTAGACTAGAAACTCCAAAAAAGTGACCCCATCTAAGAAACTACACCCCTCAAGGTATTCAAAAGTTACTTTACAAACTATGTTAACCCTTTAGGTGTTCCACAAAACTAAATAGCGAATGTAGAAACATTTTTAGAATTTAATTTTTTTGTTACATTGCCTCAAAAAAGAGTAATATAGAGCAACCAAAAATCATATTTACCCCTAAAATAGTCCCAAAACAACAACCACCTTATCCTGTAGTTTCCTAGATGGGGTCACTTTTATGGAGTTTCTACTCTAGGGGTGCATCAGGGGGCTTGAAAGGGTACATGGTGTAAATAAACCAGTCCAGCAAAATCTGCCTTCCAAAAACCATATGACGTTCCCCTCCTTCTATGTCCTGCTGTTTGGCCAAACAGTAGTTAACGACCACATATGGGGTGTTTCTGCAAACTACAGAATCAGGGCAACCCATTTTGAGTTTTGTTTGGCAGTTAACCCTTGTTTTACTCCTGGAAAAAATTGATTATATTGGAAAATTTTCCAAAAAATAGACATTTCTAAATTGTTTCTCCATCTGCCATTAACTCTTGTGGAACACCTAAAGGGTTAACAAAGTTTGTAAACCCAGTTTTGAATACCTTGAGGGGTGTACTTTCTTAGATGGAGTCACTTTTTTGAAATTTCTATTCTAGGGGTGCAACAGGGGGCTTCAAATGGGACATGGTATAAACAAAACCAGTCCTGCAAAATCTGCCTTCCAAAACCCATATGGTGTTCCCCTCCTTCTATGTCCTCCCGTTTGGCCAAACAGTAGTTTACGACCACATATGGGGTGTTTCTGCAAACTACAGAATCAGGGCAACCCATTTTGAGTTTTGTTTGGCAGTTAACCCTTGTTTTACTCCTGGAAAAAATTGATTATATTGGAAAATTTTCCAAAAAATAGAAATTTCTAAATTGTTTCTCCATCTGCCATTAACTCTTGTGGAACACCTAAAGGGTTAACAAAGTTTGTAAACCCAGTTTTGAATACCTTGAGGGGTGTACTTTCTTAGATGGAGTCACTTTTTTGAAATTTCTATTCTAGGGGTGCAACAGGGGGCTTCAAATAGGACATGGTATAAACAAAACCAGTCCTGCAAAATCTGCCTTCCAAAACCCATATGGCGTTCCCCTCCTTCTATGTCCTCCCGTTTGGCCAAACAGTAGTTTACGACCACATATGGGGTGTTTCTGCAAACTACAGAATCAGGGCAACCCATTTTGAGTTTTGTTTGGCAGTTAACCCTTGTTTTACTCCTGGAAAAAATTGATTATATTGGAAAATTTTCCCAAAAATAGAAATTTCTAAATTGTTTCTCCATCTGCCATTAACTCTTGTGGAACACCTAAAGGGTTAACAAAGTTTGTAAACCCAGTTTTGAATACCTTGAGGGGTGTACTTTCTTAGATGGAGTCACTTTTTTGAAATTTCTATTCTAGGGGTGCAACAGGGGGCTTCAAATGGGACATGGTATAAACAAAACCAGTCCTGCAAAATCTGCCTTCCAAAACCCATATGGTGTTCCCCTCCTTCTATGTCCTGCCGTTTGGCCAAACAGTAGTTTACGACCACATATGGGGTGTTTCTGCAAACTACAGAATCAGGGCAACCCATTTTGAGTTTTGTTTGGCAGTTAACCCTTGTTTTACTCCTGGAAAAAATTGATTATATTGGAAAATTTTCCCAAAAATAGAAATTTCTAAATTGTTTCTCCATCTGCCATTAACTCTTGTGGAAGACCTAAAGGGTTAATAAAGTTTGAAAAAACAGTTTTGAATACCTTGAGGGGTGTAGTTTCTAGAATGGGGTCATTTTTGGGAGGTTTCTATTATCTAAGCCTCACAATATGACTGCAAACCTGAACTGGTCCATAAAAAGTGGGATTTTGAAGATTTCTGATGTAGGATTTTGCCAAAAAAACAACCACACCATTGAGGGTTAAATGCACTTGGTGACAGCTTGCCCCTGATGTAGTATATGGCCAAAAAATAACCAGACTATTGATGGTTAAATGCACTTGGTGTGACAGCTTGACCCTGATGTAGGATTTAGCCAAAAAACAACCACACCATTGAGGGTTAAATGCACTTGGTGACAGGCTCAGCTTGCCCCTGATGTAGTATATGGCCAAAAAATAATCACACTATTGCTGGTTAAATGCACTTGGTGTGACAGCTTGACGCTGATGTAGGATATAGCCAAAAAACAACCACACTACTGAGGGTTAAATGCACTTGGTGGCAGCTTGTGCTTGGCACACCACAAGACACAAAATGGCCGCCGATCACTTCAGAAAAAGTGACTGAAAAACGCTCTGGGCAGCCTAAAAACAGTGAGCAATTCAATAGCATCAGTTCAATCATCCACAGCTGCAGATCGATCTCTGAATGAAGTCTTTCGGAGGAGTTAATCACTGCCTAATCTCGACCTAACGTTGCAGCTGCAACCTCTCCCTATGCTGATCAGAGCAGAGTGACGTGCGGCGCTACGTGACTCTAGCTTAAATAGAGGCTGGGTCACAGCCATGCCAATAGTAGGCATGGCTGTGACGGCCTCTTGGGGCAAGTAGTATGACGCTTTGCAGCCTTTCAAAAAGCGCCAACAAAGCGACGAACACCGAACCTGAACCCTACGAACCCGAACTATACAGTTCGGGTTCGCTCATCCCTAATGGTAACCATTCAGAAAAAGCTAAAGGCCGGATCCGGCAATGCGCCGAAACAACGTTTAGCTTAAGGCCAGATCCGGATTAATGCCTTTCAATGGGCATTAATTTCGGATCCGGCCTTGCGGCAAGTGTTCAGGATTTTTGGCCGGAGCAAAAAGCACAGCATGCGTATTTTCTCCAGCCAAAAAACGTTCCGGTCCTGAACTGAAGACATCCTGATGCATCCTGAACGGATTTCTCTCCATTCAGAATGCATGGGGATAATCCTGATCAGGATTCTTCCGGCATAGAGCCCCGACGACGGAACTCTATGCCGGAACAAAAGAACGCAAGTGTAAAAGAGCTCTTAGTATGCTTATTTCATTAATCGGCAACCTGACCTTTTTTTGGGAAAGTTAGTGGTAGGTAGGTCAAACCCATGGTATCACCAATCTGAGTTTTAATTGCCTGTCTAACACAGGGAACGTTATGTTTTGTATATTTGTTTCCTGCATCTTAATATGCATTCTAATTGCTATAAATAATATTGTTATATTATTGTAGCCAGAGTCTGCATGTCCGGATATCTGGCCTATCATACGAATTGATAGTCTTATATGTAATATGTTTGTATCATTACTGCAATACTATTTTTCTTGCTTCTGTAATCTCCGTACTATTGAAAATCTAATAAAAAGAGATTTGTTAAAAAAAAAAAAATATTGCGATACTTGATACCACACAAAAAAAATAAACCAAAAAAGCCACGTGCATTTGGCATTTTAAAAAAATAGCGAAATCACGCAGTTTTTATTTATTTATTTTTTCTGTTCCGGCGTTCACCGCATAGATTTTTTTAAATATTTTAATAGTTTGGACTTTTCTGACGTGCAATTTGTGATATTTTTATTTATTTATTGTTTATATATTTTATATGTGGAATTGGGAAAGGGGGTGATTTATACTTAATATTTTGGTGCTTTTGTTTAACTTTTATTTTATTTTTTACACTTTTTATTTAATAACTATTTCCCCCCTTCTAATCCCTTGTCCTATTCACCCTAATAGATCTCTATTAGGGTGAATAAGACCTCACACTCTCCTTGCTGCTCTGTGTACACAGCAGCAGGGATCGGAGCCCCAGGATTACACTGCTAGGGCTCCGATCAGAAGCTGCCACTGCCACCAATGAGGGTGAGGGGACCCTGTGGCCACTGCCACCAATGATTTTAATACTGGGGGTTTGAGAGGGGTGGGCGCACTGTGCCACCAATGATTTTAATAGGGTGGGGGGTTGAGGGGGGGTGGCGCACTGAACCACCAATGATAATTAACCCTTAATACAGGAGGCGGGTACTGGCAGCAGATCAGCGTCAGTTTACCCCTCAGGTGCCGCACCTGAAGGGTTAACTGCCGCTGATTGCAGCTCTCTGTCAGAGGCAGGGTGCCGGCTATGTGATTCTGCTGCAACTGCCTCCTGTATTATGTGTTAAAGACAACCTTATATGGGTCCAGACTTTAAGTAGCAGGCTAAACACAGCGGCACCAAGAGATGTCCCAGCACTTACTATTATTCCTGGGAGCCGCTCCGTTCGCCCGCTGTGCCCCATTACTGTCTCCTGCTCCATATTACTGTCAGAGCAATGGGGAGGAGAAATCAGCTTCTCTAGTGGGCGTTCCTTCTCCCTGGCTGTAGCGCTGTCCAATCGCAGCGCAGGGAGAAGGAACGCCCAGGAGAGAAGCTGATGTCTCCTTCCCATTGCTCCGATAGCATATGGAGCAGGAGACAGTAATGGGGCACAGCGGGCGAACAGAGCAACGCCCAGGAATACTAGTAAGTGCTGGGACATCTCTGGGCGCTGCTCTATGTAGCCTGCTAACTTAAAGTCTGGACCCAGGAGGCGCAGTGCGCCCGCCCCTCTCTTCTCATTGGTGGCAGCAGCACCGGGGGAGGGAGAGACTGCTTCCTTCTCCCCTGTGCTGCTGAGAGAACATGAGCGCACCGACAGCAGCGCGCTCATGTTCTATGATGCTAGATTGCGCAGCAGCACAGCCCAATATCGAAAATTGAAATCCCGATACCGGGACAAAAGTATTGATTGTTATCGAAATTTCAATACCCGCAACAACCCTAGTACTAATAATGTAATGATATTATCCATATTACTTCCTTTGCTGGCTGGATTTAGTTTTCCATCACATTATACATTGCTCATTTCCATAGTTACGACCGCCCTACAATCCATCAGTGGTGTCCGTGCTTACAAATAATAGGGAAAAGCACCGGCCTCTCTGGTGTCTGGGATTGTTGGACGCACATAGGCTAGTGCTTTTTCCTATAGTGTGGAAGCATGGTCACTGCTGATGGATTGCAGGGTGGTCGTAGCCATGGAAACATGCAGCATATAATGTGATGGAAAAATAAATCTGCCAATATAGCAAGCAATATGGATAATAACAATACATTAGTAAGTGGCTTGAATGAACTTTCTCTACATAATAAATGGCACTAGCTGAAGTGACTCAACTCCTTTAACTTCCTACAGGTTATTGTAGAGAGTGACGCGGACTGAGACAGCTGACCTGCTTATCTCTGACCACGTTTCTGTGACTATGGAAGTGGCAGAATGCTTACCAAGGGGGACTGACCATATCTGGCACCTCCCAGAGTATATAGCAACTGACGAGGGATGGTGATGGGAATTTTCCCCAATATAATGCGGAGCACAAACAGACCCCTGAATTATATTGGGAAATAGAAAAAGCAGATTGGAGAGGTCGCATAATATCCTATACTTTGGCCCAGAAAAAAAACAAAAAAAAAACTGTCTTGCAACACTATGGACAAGATCACTGCCAATTTGCACACAGCAAACACAGCCTTTTTGAATGATCCGACAGATTCCAACAAGGTCAGAGATCAGAACTGTTTATGTTAGGCTATAAAGTCACTAGCGAACCTAGCTAGGGAACAACACACACCGGCGCGCATACACTGAGAGGTGAGAAGGATGCTTTGTATACTGATGGCTAATATCACTGAGGTGTTTAGACTATATTTTGGGTCCATGTATACCCAGGATTCCTATAATGTGACCCGTGCCCAGGAGCTGTTAGATAGGGTAACGCTACTCTGTATACTGGAGAAGTCCTTGAGACTCCTGATGGGTATACAGCAGGTTTCTACAAGGGCATGTGTGAGGAACTCACACCCTCATTGGCATCCTTGTTCAATTCTTTCTTGCAGGGTGCCTGCTCTTGGGAAGGGTCACTTACATCAAAGTCCTCCCAAAACCGGGAAAATATTTAACCCAACCTGTCTCCTATAGGCCAATATTGTTCATTAACAAGGATCTACAGATACTGTTGATATTAATGCCAAACCGACTGGCTGTTTTTCTACTAGATCTCATAGGTAGTCGCCAACTGGGCTTTATGCAGGGTCGCTCAGCTGTGGCCAACATTAGAACGGTCCTGAAGGCACAGGATGGGAAGGAGAAGGGGTGAGAGAGGGGAACAACCCAGTGCTCCTGGCAATCAATGACGAAAAGGCTTTCGATAACATTCGCTGGAGATGGCTGGAGGACGCCATGGATAGGATGGGAACAGAGGGTCCCTTCCGGACCTATTTGGGAACCTTGCATGACAACCCCCAGGCAAGGGTCAGACTTACGGGCTTCTCATCAGGGACAATAGACCTTTAGAAAGGGTACAAAACAGGGTGCTCCTTATCTCCCCTTCTTTTTAACATAGCTTTGGAACCCGTGGCTCAGCTTTTAATACAATCTGACATTTGTGAGGAGATAAAAGTGAGAAGGAAGGAGGTGAAGCGCACATGCTTTGAAGATGACCTACTTATATTCTTAAAAACTTGGACTTCCATTTAGGAAAGGTGCTTGCTACTTTACTATGGTTCGGTGACAGGTTATAAAATGAACATCAGTAAAAGCCAATTGCTATTTCTACATCAGCACAGACTGAAACTGTCTTCACAATACGCAGTAGAGTTTGTATCTGATCACTTAAATTGTTTGGGGATAAAGATTGGTAGGAACCCTTCTTCACTATATAATCTGAACTACCCCCAGGAATTGGAGCAGCGGATTAACCTACCACTGTCACTCTTTGGCAAGGCACACCTCCCAAAAAATAGTGAGTTTTGCTAGACTACTGTACCCCATGCAGACTATCCCGCTACTATTATGCCATATAAATATAAATATTAGTATTAGAAACAGGCTTCGTTCCACTGTGGAACAAAAAAGAATTGCGCACCATAGGATAATAACGTTTAAAATAAATATAAATAGGTATCTCCACTATGGAGGCTCACCTGGTAGAGTTGTGCTAGTTTAGGCACAACTCTAATGTGGAAATGTATCGACATGAACTCCTCGCAATGGTGTGCAGCCCGGGATGGATACTTCTGTTCAGGGATTCCTGGAATCCCACAGAAAGCCAGTAGTTCAAATAAAAGAAAGGATATCCCACGGCGCAAAAACCACCCAGTAGTTGGAGTAATGATGGTTCTTGTTTATTTGGGCAAGTGGTACAACGCGTTTCGGGGTTTAACCCCTTCTTCAGGTACAATTGACTTGCATACATACAGATAAAATTGCATACATTTAAATACAGTGCAAAAAAACGCCAAAAACACACAAGGGGCGGGGTGGGGGCGGGTCAGTGGCCGGTACTGGATGAGCTCTCAGAGCTATGCAGACAAAAGGGTTAAAAACTTTGCTACCTATCAAACTTATTTTTAATATATCAACTTGATGTCCCTATTCAAAGGGAGATCTTTCCCAATGGTGCGATTTCTAGTTTTTGTTAGAATACAGGTAAAATCGTGTGAGAGGTTTCTGGTGGTGCAGGACCTTGTGATGTCATGTTATGCGTTCACATGACTATGCCATGTGACCGCCGTCAAAGAGAAAATCACGGGCGCCATGGAGAAGCGGCCACTGGAGGCGATGGGCGGTCGCATGAGGCAGCGGCCGGTCACGTGGTATGAGGCGTCACACTCCGTCTCTCAGCAACCAGCCGCTGCTGCTGCGTCAGAGAGGGGGAGTGTCAGACCAGGCTGGCTAGAGGGCAGTGCGTTTATATCGCACAAACTGGAAACAATGAGACTTTTTGAGATGACCTGATTAAAGACTAAAAAATAATAAATAAATAAATAAAATGACATATGAAACCAATGAAGCTTATATTGGGCTATATTATGGAAATAATTAAGGGAACAGAAGGTAAACATGTCATATTTGGACAGCAGGTAATCTAAAGTGTGGTAAATGAATGTGAGAGGGATTATAATAAGTGTATATATTTAATTGAGATAATGATGATGTGATTCAAGGTTTCACTATGATATAGTGATCCTATATATATTTAATGTATTTTGATACGTCTATTCATTCCATGAGGTGGCGAGAGAAAGCGGGATAAGCCGAAAATATATTGATTGTGATTGCTACGTCGCTACAGTAACCTGATTCATTTGGTGACAGAAAAAGTACAAAATGACTAAATGGAGAAATAGACAGATTACTATTCTTCTAAAAGATACTATTATGTCTTGGAAGGCAGTTTGAAAAATATAAAAACTTCCTATATATCTTACCCCACAGATGCCTGTCACAGGGCGCCAAAGGCGCACTCGGTCTCCCATCAGCCGCAGACCTGCTGCTTAGCTTCGGGAGCAAGGATCTGTGTTTGGCCTCGTTCCCAGGGCGGCTTTGCTAGCTGGGAGGCTCCCTGCTCCTAGGTCTGCCTTGAGCGCTGAGATGATCACTCAGTGCTCGACTTGTCTGTCTGTCGGTCATGTGACGCTGGCCACGTCACATGACCCTCAGACCTTACTATAAATACAGGCAGCCTGCTGGCCACAGGTTGCCTGTTAATTCTAGTTTCCTGGCTATTTGTTGGACTACTGAATACTCACCTGATTCCTCACTGAGGAAGGGGAGTGAAGTCCCTGAAACGCGTCTGGCGTTGGATCCCTGTTCCGATCTTCAATTCGGATATGACCAAGACGATCTAGACAATTTGGAGCGCTCCATTTTTCTCTTCTCTTGCACTCGAACAGAATCGCATTTGAATATTGCAATAGAGACAGAATTGGAATAGAGCCAGCTAATCCCGTGATATCTCTGAAGAATCATGTGACACAGACCAGAGTAGCGGAGACGCCGGCAGCGATCACAGAAGCGTGGTGAGGAGAGCCGAATAACGAGAGAACCGGACATTCGGATAGACCGGTAAGCAATATATCTCTCTACAGCACTCACCACCAGAGATTAAGCATTGTGGAAGAGGCATTTGAAGCCTCATATTCTGTGGACACCAGGATCCGAATTTATATATATTTCTATCCGGACGCATACCATCTTGTTTTAAAGGAACACTGCTATAGATTCACTTTGACCATCTAAGTGGAACATTGGGACTTTTATCTAACAGCAAAGGATAGTCCTCACTATATGCAGCAGATTATATATCAGTGAATGGTTTTATTAGAATTTTAAAGGGGTTATCCCATCTTAGACGATGGGGGCATATCGCTAGGATATGCCCCCATTGTCTGATAGGTGCTGGGACCCGCACCTATAAGGAGAACGGAGCAGAGAAAGTGGAGGCGGGCGCACTGCGCATGCGCAGCCGCCCTCCGTTCATTTCTATGGAGCCGCCGAAAATAGCCGAGCGCTGGCTCGGCTATTTCCATCGGCCCCATAGAAATGAATGGGAGCGTTGGCCGCGCATGTGCGGTGCACTCCCATTCACTTCAATGGGAGAGGCGGGGAGCTGCGCCTGGTGGTGGTCGGACCCTGGGAAACCTGGGGTCCTCCAGCCACAACTCTCCCCGGCTCCGTTCTTGTTATAGGAGCGGGTCCCAGAGGTGGGACCCGCACCTATCAGACAATGGGGGCATATTCTTGCGATATGCCCCCATTGTCTAAGATGGGATAACCCCTTTAACTTTTAAGGGGGTATTTTTATGTATAATTTTTTATGTCAACCATGATGTTTTAACCTGATGTGATTATCCTTGTGACCTTTATGTTAATAAATGCTGTCGTTGTGACCCACATAGTGAGTGCCAGTCGTTTACTTACAATTTATTGAATTATGTCTTAAGAGCAGGAATCAGGAACTGCTGAAATGTACAACAAATCACTGATACAGCAGCAGTCTCAGAAATTATTTTTATACAATGTGAAATCCCAGATCGCTGTGGTCACAGGTTCAACTACATTTTTCCCTGAAGAGTAAAAACACTCCTCTTAGCAATTTTAAGTAGTATTTTTAGCTGAGGAAGAGTATGAATTTTGTGGTAATTTACATATATAATTTACAAAGAGTTCTAAAGTTGTGAGACTGCTTAGTATACAGGGAAACCATTACTAGCCTCCTCTAAAATTACTTCCATGTAGAAATAGCAAATTGAGACCATTTTTAATGTATTCAACATTTTACACTAAAAAATTACCAGATGTTGATTCAGTTACATATTTATTCCCAGAGAATTCTTGTACAGTCACTAAGAATTGAGAAAGCTTATTGGAGGAACGAGTGAAACGTTTTCAAGAAATCTACAGTAAGTCCAGTTGCCTTGATTTATTCTTTACAGATATACGATGACCTGGATAAATGAGAACCTTCAGACATTTTACACTAAACATAAGACCACTGCCACCATAAAATAGTCATATACACAATGCCCACATAACACTGCCATACACAATCCTCACATAACACTGTCATACATAGTGCTTCTATATACAGTTGCCCCATAGAGTAAAACGTGATGATTTTGTATTAAATGCCCCCATAACAGAGCCATTAACTGTGCTCCCAAGAACATTCTGTAATGATTTGGCTATAACTTCCCAGTTCCTCCTGTGTATGCACCTCAGAGCCAGTCACTCCACCCAGGGGCTTCTAGATCTACTAGTGCCCACACAGCACCTCTTATAAGAGGCTGCTTACCACACAAGGCCATCAGTCCACTAGCAGGATAGTTGAAGATGGTGTTGCCACTGCACAGTCCTTCTTCACAGCGGTCTCAGAGTGGTGCAGCAAATGGACTGGAACCCCAACTAAATTGACAAATCAGCAAACTCCTTAACAATAACAAAGCTTGATATGTAGCTCTGCTACATACCCATTACACAGAGAGAGCAATACTATGTGGACATTACACATAGAAAACTCCACAATATGTTCATTACACTTCACATATTTTTCGCCCCATAAGACAAACCTTTTTCCTCCCAAAGTGGGGGGAAAATGCCCCTGCGTCTTATGGGGTGAATACTAATGAGCACTTCCATAATGGAAGCGCTCATTAGTACCGGAGGACCAGGAAGCAGCGAAGTCTCTGTGCTCACCGCTTCCTGGTCCTCGGCTGCCATGGCTGCGCTGTGGCTGTCAAGGCTGTGACCTCACCCTGTGCGCGCTAGTTCATAGCACAGCTGACAGCAGGAGGAAGAGGATCACGATGTGAGGAGCTGTTGCGTCCAGGAGCAGGAGAGGTAAGTGTTTTTTTTCGTGATCTGAGGCTGAATTATGGCTGGGGGCTGAGTACATATGACTGAGGGCTGATTATATGACTGAGGGCTGATATGAGGCATGGGGGTCTCATCTGAGGTCTGATTGCGGGTCTTCTTTATATTGGGCTCTGATCTGGGGTATGATTGGGGGTCATTGACATTGAGGTCTGAGCTGAGATCTTATTAACATTGGGGATCTGACTGGGGCTGTGAGCTGAGGTCTGATTAACATTGGGGGTCTGATTAACATTAGGGGTCTGATTTCTGATCTGAGGTCTAATGAAAAATATTTTTTTCTTATTGTCCTCCTCTAAAACCTAGGTGTGTCTTATAGGGTGAAAAATACGGCACATGGCCCTGCTTTATATCATACACAAGTTCCACTAAGGTACCTTCATATTCAGCACTGTCCTACACAGAGCCTCATGTGTTCCCTTAAAGGGGTTGGCCACACTAAGTATCAAAAGACCAAAGTGCCCCAGACAATAGCTAAAGCTATCAAGTATTAATATCTAAAGATAAATGTACTGGCTATATATCATTTTCCATTACGCCCCATGACAGCACCTGTGAGAGATCCTCCCCCTTCCGGACAGGAAACAGGAACTTCCCAGATTTTTAAATTGGTCCATTGCCACCTCTCAGTTCTTTCCTGTTTCCTGTCCAGGGACAGGAGGATTTCTTTTTAGGTCTATCTTTGGGCTGCAGGACCTCTAGGGTTAAATTGATGGAAACCTAGTGGAGGTACCTGTCAGCGTAAGTCTCCACCAGGAGCCGCTGAGAAGCCCGGCGTTTTTCTCCCTTTTCTTCAGCCATGGGGGGATGCCTGTAGCTGCCTCGGTCCCTGCCTAGCCGGCGAAGCTGCGGCGTTAGGGGGGAGGTGAATCTTCTCCTCTCATTGAGGAATGCAGAGTCTGGGCGTGCGAGTCGCGCCGGAAGTGATGCGTGCGTTCCACCGGCTGGAAGGGGAGGAGCTTAAACATGGCGGGCGTTGCGCGGCCCATTTGAAAAGGGAACGCCGGCCAGCCAGCATGGAGGGAGCTGCAGCAGGCAATACCGACCGGACAGCCAGTTCTTCCCTCCATTTGCCCCCTTGAAGAGATAATCATGCAGGAAGAAGGGGAAGGACAACCTTGCATTGAAAGACAGGAGCAGCTTTCTGAATCCAGCACGGCACTCCTGGGAGTAAGAGGGGTTAACCCCCGCCATCTCCCTTAGGGGAGTTATTATTATGGCAGCATTAGACTGATAAGGCTGTTTTATTAAATGCAGGTTAAAGAAGCCCCAAGAAAGGCCACACATAAAACAAGATCTAAGGAGTGTGGAATTTGCAAAGGGAAATTGGTCCCATTTTACCCCAAAACATGTTGCCAACCATGTCTGGAGTTAGTGACACCATCTTTATTGCAAAGTATCCAAAAGTTTGTTAAAAATGAAGTTCGTTCTTCTGTGGAAGAACTTAAAAAATCCATGCCTAGCTCATCCAGACATAGGAAGGCTCAGACGGTAGTGGAGGATACTATAGAGTCTGATTCGGAGGAAGGCACTATTGCAGATTCGGACGCCTCCTCTGAGGATTTGACAGGGAAGCCGTTGTTCAGAGCAGAAGATACGGATCTACTATTAAAGGCGGTTAGAGCCACGATGGAGCTGGAGGAAGAAAAGGAGTCCAGGTCTAGGCCAGAACTTATGTTTGAGAGCCTAAAGCCTAAAAAGTCTAGAGTGTTCCCCATTCAGGACTGTATCAAAGACCAAATTAAACTTGAATGGGAGAAGCCTGACAAAAAATTATTTATTCCTAGAGCGGTTAAGAAAAAGTACCCCTTTGACGATCAGGAAGTGTCAGCCTGGCAGGAGGTTCCGAGAGTAGCTAAGATAAATAAAAGAGGACTTCCGGGGGCGGGACATCAAGTATGGCCGCATTTTAACAACGTCCTCCTCATCAGCCAAATAATCTGCCACCATCGGCGTCAGACATACCTACTAAGAAGGCATAAACCCTCCAGGACACAAAGATTGGAGGGAGACAGATAACATTGCCCGGAGTCCGCAGCAGTGAGCTGCACAGCACTGGTTTAGGCCGCTGGACCACGGGGCTGCTGCCTGCACCCGCTCCCTGCCACCCGGCCCCTTCCATCCGATCGTCTGGGCCAGCAACAGAGCAGCACACCAGGCGGGCACTTTCCCAGGAAGGGGAGGAAGCGCAGGGGCCACAGATCCACTGCCAGAGCCCTGAAGGAAATCCTCACCACCGAAGCAGGCACCCTCCCACCCCCACTGTACAACACCAGAAGCTGGGACATAGTGTATCTGCCAGGGAGACCAGCGACCCCACACAGAACCCTCTCCTGGAGTGAAGAAGGTACCTTACCTGCAGTACAGGGACTTGTGAGTACCTCCAAGATAGCGCTTCCCCGTCCATGCTGAAGTTCTCTTCACTTCTCTCCACGTGGTGAATTTTTGAGCCAACAGTGCCATCTAGTGGTGTATTCCTGTATAACACCATCTAATACTAATTCTACTGTTCCTGCAATTCTTTATGGCCAAACCTTGCTTTTTATTCCTATTGGTATAAATATTGTACCGGGTGAACGTACCGTGTGACCGTTAACCCATAAAAGGCAAATTGAGCTACGGATCTCTTACGCCAACTGAAATAGCTCTCCAGAATACCTCTGCAATCAGGCGAAGCAATCCTGACCAATTGGGACCCCAATATCTTCTATGCTGGCACATCTAAACCTATTAATGCGTACAACCGCGCAGAACACTGAGCAACTTCTTACCAATCGCTCACTTTTCCAGCGGTCATAGACCTCCGCATCAAATGCTATAAATTACTCCAGCGGAAGAGAGGCCCACCCTCCTAATGTAAAGATCTGGTTCTTCTAAGGCCCCCTCTTGACCGACCGACCTCACTCTCCCTACATAGGGCACAGGAATGGACAAATTCCTCATGGGACCCCAACCACAGAGACTACAACGCAAGACGCAGCCAAGTCAAATGGCTTCCAAATCTCAACCAACTAAAGTTTCCAATAAACCTACGCTGAGGAATAAACAGACACCTTCATCGTCCCAAATGGAGGAACAGGCTCCTGAGTCGCCACTCTCTTCGCAAGACTCTTCGCAAGAAATGATAACGGATGATATCACGCCACCAAACCTTTCACCTCCACACAGCCCGTCTCCTCAGCCACCCCAGGACAACGCACAGGCTGCGGCAGTGGCCCAAGAAGTGACCCGTCTACTGCTGCCACTGTTTGATAAAAGATTTGACGTCCTACACGCCTCCATTAACTCTGCAATGGCCCAGATCACCGCTAATACACAGAGGATCACAGATCTAGAAAACAGGGTGGTCACAGGAGAAACTAATATGGAGGCGGCGTTGGCCTCATTACGACAGTGCGAAGCCACAGAGACGCTGCTTAGAGAAAAACTGGAAGACCTGGAGAACAGGGATAGGAGAAACAATCTCCGATTTGTGGGAATTCCAGAGTCGGTGACTGGGGAGGCACTAACAGCTTATCTGGCACTAAAAATTCCGCAGGCCCTACAGCTTAACCTGCCAGCTGATCCTATGATAGTAGAGAGGGCGCACAGAATAGGACCACCCAGAGACCAAGGGGGGGGGTCGCCCTAGACCCGCAATTGCTAAATACGTCCACTGGGCCACCAAAGAAAAGATTCTCAGAGCTTACCGTAACCAACGACAAATGGTGATAGAAGGCCAGAGAATACTCATTTTCCAAGACTTTTCGGCATTGGTGACACAGAAAAGAAAAGCGTTTGTGGGAATATGCAGCTACCTCCATGACCGTGGCATTCGCTTCCAGCTCCTGTACCCGGCAAGGCTGCGAGTCCAACACGAGGGACGCACGCACCTGTTCGACGACCCAGCGGACGCCAGAAGATTCTTCGGCCAACCAGATGCGGGATGAACATTCGTCACACATTGGGGGGAGAACCTCCTAATTTCAATTGTTCTGTGTTTCTGCCTTTTGAATTGCACTTGAATGCCCTACCAAGGGATGCCACTTGACATCCACTAATGTTTATCTTTGTATATTACAAGTTGTGTTTTGTGTTTCAGATTGTTAACTGTGATGCTCGGGACTTGGGACCCCCTTCTCTACCGCGTAACGCCACTCTTGCTCGCTCGCTGGGACGGGTGGGAGAGGACCTCAATGTGACTGACCCTTCCGATGACTACCGTATACCCCCTTGGCCAGATGAGTACCACACTTGAATCCACCACACCCACCTACAACACCTCACCACATTTAAAACTGCTCACATGGAATGTGGCAGGGTTAAATACCCCAACTAAGAGAAGGAAAGTTGTGACACACCTTAAACGGTTTAAACCCGACATTATATTTCTCCAAGAAACGCACTGGAAGAAATCCTCCCAGTCTACACTAAAAGCCCCTTGGCTCTCTGAGTGTCTGACAGCCTCACACACCTCTAAGTCCAGGGGAGTGGCGATTCTGTTCAGACGTGGACTAAAATATGAGATACAGGACTCATCAGTAGATCCAGCGGGACGTTACCTCCTTCTGGACGTATTGATAGAAGGTGTACCATACTCCTTACTAAATATATATGCCCCCAATTCCCCGAGCCCGGCTTTTTTCACCAAAATATCAGGGATACTCACCAATCGAGTGTCACGCAGGCTCATAATGGCAGAAGATTTTAACGCCACATTAAATCCACACTTAGACAGATCACACCATAGACCACAAACCTCACCGGCTTCCCGCGCGATATTACAACTAAAGGACCGGTTACACTTATGTGACATATGGAGAACGATTCACGACAACACTCGAGAATATAGCTGCTACTCCAAAACCCATGATTCATTCTCACGAATTGATTTGATTCTGACCTCCACCACTCTGTTGGATAATCTGCTGGATACCACTATACACCCGATATTAATTTCGGACCATGCACCTGTAACAGTCACTATTCAAGCCTTGCAACCGCAAATAAGATCCCGCCTATGGAGGTTCCCCACATACCTTTCTGAGTCAGAGGACTTTAGGACGTACCTCAAGGTCCAATGGACTAATTACTTGGATGACGATGACGTGCATCTCGAAGACACCCCATTGCTATGGGCAACCTCCAAGGCGGTTATGCGCGGGCATGTAATAGCTTACATGGCACACAAGAAAAAGATGGCGAGGGATCGCTTCAACACGTTACATTGCGACCTTCTGTCAGCTCAGAAAGCCCATTCAGAGTCCCTCACACCTCAAACAAAACAGACGTTCATAGATGCCAAAACACTATTAGATACATTCGTCCAGGGTCAGGCACACTGGTTTACCCGGTGCATACAGAACAAATATTTCCGCTGGGGCAATAGGGCGGGAACCCTGCTAGCCTCCCTAACTAAACCTTTTAAAAGCACTGAACCAATTGCACGAATCAAGTGCCCTGAGACTGGCCGCCTATACTCTACGACAGATGAAATAACTGAGGTCTTTTTTAAATATTACGAGGACCTTTATAGGGCCTCCCCCACAGACAAGGGGAGAAATCGATCCTTCTTGAACTCCCTGTCCATGCCCTCCCTATCTGAAGAACAAAAAACATATTTAGACGCTGACATTACTGAGGATGAGGTGAAACAAGCCATTTCAGAATCTCACAATCACAAAACACCAGGGCCTGACGGCCTAACTGCGGAATATTACAAGATGTTAGCACCAGAGATTATTCCAACCCTGACCACGTTGTACACACAAATGTACAAAGAGGGTGTGGAGGTAGACAGATTTACCGAATCTAGGGTGATAGTGATTCCCAAACCAAATAAGGATCCTGACCTACCACAATCCTACAGGCCAATAACCTTAATGAACCAAGACTACAAATTTTTTGCTAAAATCATTGCAAATAGATTGCAAACCTTTATTCCGACCCTAATCCACCCCACCCAGATGGGTTTCACACAAGGGAGACATGCAGTTAACAATGTCCGCAGAGTAGTAGCAGCCACAGTCGCGGCTCAGGACCCCACACAACCACAAATACTCCTTCTCGGCTTAGATGCCGAGAAGGCTTTCGACAAGGTGTCTTGGTCCTTCCTGCAAACCGTCCTAGATATCCGCGGCTTTGGCAACGGATTTAGGCAATTCATAACTAATACATATACCGATGTCACAACTATGATAACTATTAACGGGAAAAACTCTGGAGTCCTCGACCTCTTTAGGGGTACGAGACAAGGATGCCCCCTTTCCCAATCTTGTTTAATCTGTCCCTGGATCCGCTCCTATACCATCTTCAATCCACGCATAGTTTTCGTGGGGTGACGATAGGTAACACGGAAATGAGAACGGCAGCATTTGCAGACGATGTCCTGCTGATGATCTCCGACCCCAAAAATTCACTTGAAATTTTATTGGCTGAGATCCAGGATATTGGTACTTTATCAGGATATACCATTAACCTGGACAAAACGGAGGCACTACTAGTGAGCGGACCTGGGAGGCCGATATGGACAAGGGCGTTCCCATTTTCATGGAACGATAAGACCATAACATACCTAGGGGTTTCTATCCCCAGAAAAACCATCGCAATTGTATAACTGTAACATAGGACCCTATCTCTCTTCTCTGGAGTCTACCCTGGCGACCTGGAAACATTTCACACTCTCATATGTGGGGAGGACAAACCTTCTTAAAATGTCAGAGTTTCCCAGGCTATTGTATATCCTCCAAATGCTGCCCATCTGCCTTAGGCCTAAAGACGAAAAAAGGATAAACTATCTATATAGGATGTTTGTCTGGAATGGGAGGCGCCCTAGAATAGCTTGGCACATACTACAACAACCAAAATTAAATGGGGGCCTAAACTTTCCTAATATTAGATTATACAATATTGCGGCTCTGATGAGAGTGGTACGAGACTGGCTACACTCTACGTCGAAATACACTCTGGTTACGCTGGACCAAGCCTTTATTCCACATATAGCACTACCAAACCTACTGCATATCTCATTCGGAAATCTCCCTCAAATAGTAAAAATGAATCCTCTCCTCATGACAACATGGCGGGCATGGTGCAGGGCAAGAGTTCTGTGTAAATTACATGCATCATTTTCGGTGCATCTGACACTAGTAAGGAACCCCTCATTTCAGAACGGATCTTCCCACTCAACGTTCAAATGCTGGCAATCGCAAGGCATCACCAACATTGACAAACTTATAAGCACGCAAACACGAATGGTTAAACCACTCCAGGACTTGCAGAAGGAATACCCACACATAGCTTTTCCCTTTTTCCCATACTTACAAGCAAAAAGCTATATCAATGAAGTGATTTCCGCCTTGACGGAACGTGAGTGGAGTCCATACTTTAAAAAATGGTTCTCGAATCCCAATGAGGGGAAGAAACAAATTTCAACAAATTACAAATTCCTCCATGTACCAATTGACTATTCCACATCCACAGTTCCCATGACTAGATGGCAGACAGAGGTACCACAAGCCACCCCATCAGTGATACTCCGGGCACTGGAATTCTCATACAAACATTTACCTGTAGCAAGATACACAGAGATGATCCTACAAATCTGTCATAGATCATATCTGACTCCGAGAAGGGGGTTTAGAATGGGTATATATGACACCACCAATTGCTTTAAATGCGGGACTTTGGACGCTGGACTTTACCATTGTCTATGGGACTGTCCAATGATAAGAAAGTTCTGGGACAGAGTCATCACCTTCACTAACGCACACTTGACCAATTTTACCCCACGCGACCCACTTTGGGCGCTGTTCGGTTATTTGGATAAGGACAAATACAACTGCACCCCGGGATGTAGGAAACTGCTACACTTTGTGGCAGCGGCGGGCACCAAGGCAATTTTGCAAGTCTGGCTTCAGCCCACAATTCCCCCTTTTAAATTATTCTTGGAGAAACTATCTTATATCATGCGCATGGACTGGGTGGAGGCGTCACACCAAAAAGACAAAAAAGTAGAACATTTCTTTCAGGTGTGGGAAAGCTTTATTAATATACTGCCGTTACATATCCGTAAGGCCATACACGAATGCTTTTCGGGGACCACATGGTTTCTGCAACAGATGACAGCTGGCGAAGAACCGGTTCTACTATCCTGATTGGGGGGTGGGGGGGGGGGGATCATTGAGCCCAAACAGTCCCGAGCATCTCCGTTTTTGTTCTAGTCTTTTCTTTATTTGTCTGTGTCGTTCTCTAATTCACTACTACAGGGTACAATAGGAATGAGACAATATCAGGGCATCTACCCCGGGAGCCCACTGGGGATCATATCAGTCTATAATATTAAGGCTCTCTCGGGGATGGCGGCTATTGTATCCCACGGAGGCGGACGGCTAATACTGACAGCTTAGTTGGGTTTTTGTCAGCCTCTGTATGTTCATGGACACTACAACTGGTAAATTACTTTGTACTTGTAAGAATGGATACCAATGGTAGCAGTGCGACACTGCCTTTGTTTGTATGTTTATTCTTTAAATATTTGAAAACTTAATAAAAACAGTTAAAAAAAGATAAATAAAAGATCAGCTCTCCCGTTTGAGGATTTAGGGTCCCTTAAAGATCCCATGGACAAAAGAGCTGATGCATACTTAAGGAAGAATTGGGAGGCATCCACTTCTGCCTTTAAGCCTAATATAGCGACTACTTTGGTAGCAAGGTCATTAAAGGTCTGGTTGGAGGAACTAGAGTCTCATATAGAGAACAAGACTCCTAGGGATCAGCTTCTGGAGGCTATACCAACCATGTCCAGTGCAGTGGACTTTATCTCAGATGCCTCCACTGATGCGTTGAGGCTTTCCGCTAGAGCAGCCGCACTGTCCAACTCAGCCAGAGGGTCTTTATGGTTGAAGGGGTGGAAGGGCGATGTGGCTTCGAAGTCAAAGCTTTGTACCCTCGCTTGCCAAGGGAATTTTTTGGGGGGTCGGCCTTAGACGAGATTCTAGATAAGGCATTCGATAAGAAAAAAGGATTTCCAGCACCGTCCTTTCCTAGACAAGAGAAGCCATTTCGGAATAATGAGAGAAGGAAAAGTTTTGGGGATCAGAAGAAAAGAAGGGAATGGAGATCCGATAAATCAAAAAGTGTGTTGTTTAAATCCAGACCGCAAACTTCAAGTTCCACTCAACAATGACGCCAGGCCCCAGGTAGGCGGTCGTCTTTCTTTGTTTTCTCCAGCCTGGCGAAATATTACCACAAGCGCCTGGGTAAGGGGTATTATAGAGGAAGGCTGCCGCCTACACTTCAGAAGGCTACCACCCAGGACATTCAAAATGACTTCCCTAAACCAAAATTCTCTAAAACAGGAGGCACTTATGGAGGAAATAAACAGCCTCCTGGGAAAGGCAGTCCTTGTTCCAGTTCCAAAGAACGGTTTTTTATTCAACCCTATTTCTGGTTCCCAAGCCCAAGGCTGATAATAAATTTGAAAGGTCTCAACCAATATCTGTCCTACCAGGAATTCAGGATGGAATCCATCTCCTCGACGATCCTCCATCTGTTCCCCAACTGCGCGATGGCCTCAATAGATATAAAAGATGCCTACTATCATGTGCCTATTCATCCATCGGCTCAGAAATACCTGAGGGTAGCAGTGAGGATGGGAGAAGCAATCGTCCATTTGCAGTCGAGGCTCTTCACAAATCTAATGGACGACCTTCTCTTGGTACGACAATCCCCAGAACTGTTGATCTCAAATACAAAAGGTCCTGGGGATACTGATGAGCCTGGGATGGTTAATAAATTGGGACAAATCGTCCCTGATTCCAACCTCCAAATGTGTTTTTCTAGGCATTCAATTAGATTCTCAGACACAGAAATCTTATCTTCCGGCAGACAAGAAGAAAGTTATTCAGCAGAAAATCAAGTCTTTCAGCAAAACCATGGAAGTTTCCCCTAAGAAAAGCAATGTCTATTCTGGGTCTGATGACGGCTTGTATTCCGGCTGTGAGGTGGGCCCAATTCAGGTCCAGAATACTTCAATGGCACATTTTGTCCAAATGGGACGGGAGGTTGCTATCCCGGGATCGCAAGATTGTTGTCCCGGGGTCAGTAACCCGGTCCCTAGCCTGGTGGCTAAATATTCAGAACCTCAGTCAGGGAGTAGAGTGGTTGAGGCACAACCCCTTAATAATGACCACCGACGCAAGCCCTTGGGGATGGGGGGCCCATTCAGTTTTGGGATTTTTCCAAGGACCTTGGTCAAAAACCCAGAGCGCTCAGTCCCAGAATGCCAGGGAATTAAGAGCAGTCCTGTGCGCATTAAAGGAAAGTCTTTGCCCCAAAGACATGTCAGGATCCTATGCCTCGGTGGTACCCTATATAAACAAGCAAGGGGGAACAAGATCTCCTCAACTAATGCAGCTACCATCCAGGATCTTATTGCTAATTCAGGGGAAAGCTCTTTCCCTTTCAGCGGTTCATTTGAAGGGCTCGGAGAATCACCAGACGGACTTTCTCAGCAGACACAGATTCAGTCAGGCGAATTGGTGTCTGAACCAGGAAGTATTTCACCAAATAGATCTATGGGGATGTCCCAAGATAGATCTATTCGCCTTGGTGGAGAACAGGAAGTGCGAACGTTTCTTTTCTCTGAGCAGGGAGGATCAGTCAATGGGCACAGATGCTCTCTCACAGCCATGGGGGGGAAGGGCCTAGTCTATGCTTTCCCTCCCATCAGCCTATTGCCCAGAGCGATCCAGAAGATCAGGGGGGGAGCAAGCTACAGTAATATTAATAGCACCGTTTTGGCCAAGAAGAGTCTGGTTTGCTTGGTTGAGGAGACTATCAATAGCCGATCCCTGGATACTTCCAGAAAGACAGGACCTATTAATCAGGGCCCTCTACATCATCCGGAAGTCAAGAACCTCCATCTGACGGCCTGGATTTTGAGAGGATATTCTTCAGGTCTAGAGGCCTATCAGAACAAGTCATTGGGACTCTTCTAGCTAGTAGGAAAAAAGTCACCTCCGAGATCTCTCAGGGTATGGAAGACCTTCCTCCGGTTTGCAGGGCCAGGCCTAGATTTGAGTTCACCCAGCATCCCGTTAATTTTAAAATACAGGAAGGCCTTAACAAGAAGCTTAAGCCTAGCACTCTCAAGGTCCAGGTCTCGGCACTCAGTGCCCTATTTGATTTTAGATTGGCCACTCATCCTTGGGTCAAAAGGTTAATTAAGGGGTCCTCTAGACTATGTCCTATAGTTAAGTCTAAATCAGCCCCATGGGACCTTAACCTGGTTCTATCCGCTCTAACCAAGCCTCCGTTTAAGCCTCTTGGGGACATCCCCTTAAAGATGCTGTCATATAAGACTGTATTTTTAGTGGCCATTACCAGGGGCGTAGCTAGAAATGACTGGGCCCCATAGCAAAAAAAATTTATGGGCCCCCCTCCTGGATCTCCCACCTCCACATACCTCTCAGACCTCCCACCCCTTCCAGAGCTCCGACCTCCCACCCCAACATCCCCACACCACTCCTAGACCTCCCACCCCCACACCCATCCTAAATCTCCCACCAGCAGTCCCCAGATATAATGGTCCAGACATCAAGTGTCCTGCTCCCCCCTCCTGCCTATATAATGGTCCAGACCTCCAGGTTCCTGCTTCCCCCCTACTACCCATTTATAATGGTCCAGACCTCCAGGGTCCTGCTCCCCCCTAAAGAGAATGGTCCAGACCTCCAGTGTCCTGTTCCCCCCTATATATTGGTCCAGACCTCCAGGGTCCTGCTCCCCCCTTCTCCTTAAATATAATGGTCCAGACCTCCAGGGTCCTGCTCCCCCCTCCTCCCCAGATATAATGGTCCAGACCTCCAGAATCCTGCTCCCCCTCAATAAATTGGTCCAGACCTCCAGGGTCCTGCTCCCCCCTAAATATAATGGTCCAGACCTCCAGGGTCCTGCTTCCCCTCCTCCCCAGATATAATGGTCCAGACCTCGGGGATCCCACTCCCCCCTCCTCCCCAGAGATAATGGTCCAGGACTCCAAAGTAAGTTTTACCAGCCCTCACCTCACAGCCACTTGAACGTCTGCGCACCCAAACTCCAGCAGCGCTTCCAGGCCCAGCAGCGCGCAGCTTTGCTGTACATTCCGCCTCCTCCACTTACAGCCGGTAGGACTGCCGCCCAGACTGGGAGCGGGACCACTCCCTCTCCTCACTGCAGGTAAGCCTCTCTGCCTCCAGCCGCCCCCTATCGCACCGCCCACCGCCCCTGCAGATAGCGCTTTCTCTGTCTGTCCTGGAGGGGCCTGTGACGCTACGCCACATGAATAAAAAAATAAAATAAAATCCTCAGCCGGCGGCCTGGGCCCCCAGTGGCGTAGGGCCCCATAGCCATTGCTATGGCTGCTATAGTAATCCCTACGCCCATGCACAAAATGTTGGAAGACTGCCGGAGCATTCATCAAACCAAAGGGTATAACCCAATTCTCAAAATGACCCTCAGGGGTATTGAAGGCCGTCTTCCATTCGTCCCCTTCCCTGACCCTGACTAGGTTGTATGCCCCTCTTAAATCCAACTTAGGAAAAACTTTAGCCACAACAGTCTGGTTATACAGGTCCGGGATCCGAGGAAGCGGATATGGATCATGAATTGTGATACGGTTCAGCTCCCTGAAATCCAGACAAGGTCTTAAAGAACCATCTTTTTTCTTTAAAAAAAAAAAAACAACAGAGGCAACAGGTGACTTTGAGGGTCGGATGTGTCCATTTCTCAGGCTCTCAGAGAGATAAGTACGCATAGCGACTCTTTTAGGTTGGGAGAGATTGTATAAACGTGATTTTGGCAGCTTGGTGCCTGGGATGAGATTAATAGGGCAATCGTACTCGCGGTGAGGGGGCAACTCCTGGACACCACTTTTGGAAAACACATCTGAAAATTCAGAGAGAAATTATTGGTAGAAACCTCTAAAAGAGACGCCATGAGGCAATTCTCTCTGCAAAAGTCACTCCAACCATTTATTTGCCTTGCTTCCCAATCAATGGTCGGGTTATGTTTAGTGAGCCAGGATAGCCCCAACACTAGAAGAGTAGGTAATCCTCTTAGGACAAAACATGACATATCCTCAACATGAGCATCACCCACAGTCAAACGGATATTGTGAATTATGCCCTTTAACGATCTTTGAGAAAGTGGAGCAGAATGGAAAGCAAAAACAAGTATATCCTTGTCAGTATGGGATCTGCATCTCCACTGCAGGGTGGCAGATCGCTGTCTACACATTGCAGCACTATGGGTCCCAGTACTGGCTTACCTTGTAGGAGACGCAGGTGCCCGCCAGCATACCGTTGCATCCGTCCTCTTTGCCAGGTGTCATCTGATGAGCTATAGCACGCGCGCGCGCACCTCTCCCTTTCTTATAGGAGTAGGCAGCTGGTTCCTGATTACCATCCCCACCCGGAGGCGGGACTAATTGTATTTAAGGCAGCTTCACTCATCATGAAGTGCCCAAGCGTGGTTGTTGTACCTCTGGACTCCCGCTGAAGCACTCCACTGTGTCTGTTTATTGGATTTCCTGGATTCTGACCTCCGCTTCATTTTGACTACGCATCTGCCTGCTGTCTGTTTATTGGACCTCCTGGATTATAGACCTCTGCACTGCCTGACAACGCATCAGTCCATCTCTTCCTGTAAGTCTGCCTGGATCCAGTCCCTGCGCTGCCTATGAGACTGCTTATATCTGCACTGCCTGATTATGCTTCTGCCCATGTAAAGTCTGCCTGGATCCAGACCCTGCGCTGCCTCTGAGACTGCTTATATCTGCATGCTATATTGCTCTGAACTTTGTGTTGCCTGTATCTGTCAAGTGACTTTTTCCAAAGTGCACACCTGGAAACCATGCGTTATAGCAAATTGATTATCAATGAGATTGACAACTGCTCCACTATCTACAAAAATCTCGCAAACAATGTTCTTGCTGTCTAGCGCCACCCTGGCAGGTAGAAGAAAACGGGAACTACAAGCAAACGGAAAACCTTTAACATTGACAATAGTTGCAAATGGAAAGATTTTAGTGTTTTTTTTTTCTTTTAATTTTTTTTATTACCCTCAAAAAACTCCATGAATCTCCTAGAGGGGCAAACATTAGCCAAATGATTTATACCCCCACAACAGAAGCAAACCCTCCTCTGAGAGATGAATCCTCTACTATCAGAGGCAAGCAAACCCAGCTGCATGGCCTCCTGCTCAGAAGGGATTGAGAGAGACTGAGACCCCTGCGCACTGAATGAGACAGCCCCACTGTCCTTGGGCTGAATATGACAGGAAGGAGTAGTCTCTCCTCTCTCTCTAAGACGCCTGTCAATACAAACAACTAGAGACATGGCAGAGTCCAAGGCAGTTTTTTTTAATGAAAAGCAAATGCATCTTTCAATCCCTCCGAAAGACCATGGCAAAATTGACTTCGGAGTGCAGCAGCGTTCCAACCAGTATCAGCTGCCCATCTCCGAAATTCAGAACAATATATCTCTGCGAACTGTTTACCCTGGCATAAAAGACACAGTTTAGATTCAGCCAGAGCAATACGATCTGGGTTTTCATATATCTGCCCCAGGGCTACAAAAAATTAATCCACTGATTGGAGGGGCTGTGCCCCCACTGGCAGCGAAAAGGCCCAAGACTGAACATTATCCCTGAGCAACGAGATGATCCCCACCCTCTGCTCCTCATCACCAGAGGATTGGGGAAGTAGGCGAAAATGGAGTTTGCAAGCCTCTCTAAAGCGAACAAAATTCTCACTACCTCCGGAGAACGTATCCGGAAGCGAGATCTTAGGCTCTGAACAAACTCCATGAATGCAAGCAGAACCGGTCACCTGAAACTGAGACACAGTTTTACTTAGATCTTCTACCTCCAGTGAAAGACCTTGCATGCGGTCAATCAAGGCTGAAACCGGATCCATGCTTAAGACGGTAATGGCGGTTTATAATGTCACGGATGATGTTGCAGATAGCTGGAAGTTATGAATAAACGTCCGACTGGCTTGATCCCAAACTAAGGAGCATATACAGGTCCTTCTCAAAAAATTATCATATTGTGATAAAGTTCATTATTTTCTGTAATGTACTGATAAACATTAGACTTTCATATATTTTAGATTCATTACACACCAACTGAAGTAGTTCAAGCCTTTTATTGTTTTAATATTGATGATTTTGGCATACAGCTCATGAAAACCCAAAATTTCTATCTAAAAAAATTAGCATATCATGAAAAGGTTCTCTAAACGAGCTATTAACCTAATCATCTGAATCAACTAATTAACTCTAAACACCTGCAAAAGATTCCTGAGGCTTTTAAAAACTCCCAGCCTGGTTCATTACTCAAAACCGCAATCATGGGTAAGACTGTCGACCTGACTGCTGTCCAGAAGGCCATCATTGACACCCTCAAGCAAGAGGGTAAGACACAGAAAGAAATTTCTGAACGAATAGGCTGTTCCCAGAGTGCTGTATCAAGGCACCTCAGAGGGAAGTCTGTGAAAAAGTGTGGCAGAAAACGCTGCACAACGAGAAGAGGTGACCGGACCCTGAGGAAGATTGTGGAGAAGGACCGATTCCAGACCTTGGGGGACCTGCGGAAGCAGTGGACTGAGTCTGGAGTAGAAACATCCAGAGCCACCGTGTACAGGCATGTGCAGGAAATGGGCTACAGGTGCCGCATTCCCCAGGTCAAGCCACTTTTGAACCAGAAACAGCGGCAGAAGCGCCTGACCTGGGCTACAGAGAGGCAGCACTGGACTGTTGCTCAGTGGTCCAAATTACTTTTTTCGGATGAAAGCAAATTTTGCATGTCATTCGGAAATCAAGGTGCCAGAGTCTGGAGGAAGACTGGGGAGAGGGAAATGCCAAAATGCCTGAAGTCCAGTGTCAAGTACCCACAGTCAGTGATGGTCTGGGGTGCCATGTCAGCTGCTGGTGTTGGTCCACTGTGTTTTATCAAGGGCAGGGTCAATGCAGCTAGCTATCAGGAGATTTTGGAGCACTTCATGCTTCCATCTGCTGAAAAGCTTTATGGAGATGAAGATTTCATTTTTCAGCATGACCTGGCACCTGCTCACAGTGCCAAAACCACTGGTAAATGGTTTACTGACCATGGTATTACTGTGCTCAATTAGCCTGCCAACTCTCCTGACCTGAACCCCATAGAGAATCTGTGGGATATTGGGAAGAGAAAGTTGAGAGACGCAAGACCCAACACTCTGGATGAGCTTAAGGCCGCTATCGAAGCATACTGGGCCTCCATAACACCTCAGCAGTGCCACAGGCTGATTGCCTCCATACCACGCCGCATTGAAGCAGTCATTTCTGCAAAAGGATTCCCGACCAAGTATTGAGTGCATAACTGAACATAATTATTTGAAGGTTGACTTTTTTTGTATTAAAAACACTTTTCTTTTATTGGTCGGATGAAATATGCTAATTTTTTTAGATAGGAAATTTGGGTTTTCATGAGCTGTATGCCAAAATCATCAATATTAAAACAATAAAAGGCTTGAACTACTTCAGTTGGTGTGTAATGAATCTAAAATATATGAAAGTCTAATGTTTATCAGTACATTACAGAAAATAATGAACTTTATCACAATATGCAATTTTTTTTAAAAGGACCTGTAGGTGACCCCTATAAAACCCTAAGAGCTCACCCTGACTGCTAAGCACATACAAGGGTCTCAAAGGTAGACGATTGTATGCCCACGTACCTAAGACTGTGTGACACATGAAAACCCTATAATAGTGAGGGGAAACGACCACCGGCTCCCTGCACTTCATACAGAGTTATTCAGGGTCACCTAGAATCAAGCCAGCAAGGAAACACAATACATGAAAGGACTTATCTGAACAAGCAGCAGCAGAAGCCTCCAGCAATGAACACTTCATCCAGGAAGTAGTATAAACCGCAAAGTGAGGCAGTATGGGAGGGAATATAAAGGAAAGAGGATTAGTCTAAATAGGTGACACCTGGGAGAAGGAAATGAGATGAGAAAGTGAAAACAAAACAAAACAAAGAACATCATGCAAGAGGTAGAGAAGGACGTCTGTCAGACCTTTTCACAGAACTGGCAGTGACACCAACACTCTAAAATTGAGAAGGAAAACTAATAAAATAACACCTAATGTTTATTTAGAGGGTGTCCTTTGTAACATATGATGGTTTCCACACTGACATCAATGCCACTCTCTTCCAGCCCTGCATATATCTCTTATTGTCTTTTGCTGCATCTTAATGCTACTTATGATCTTGCTCAGAAACTTGGGGATTTTGAGTGCCATCTTGCTCAGTGAAAACAGTAAACTTTCTGTAATGTGTACAGTCTTACAATAACACAAGTGCTGTAAATTAAATACTGTACACTGGTTTGACACATCTGCAGGTGTGAATGTGCGATGTCACATGGAGCCACCTATTCCTTGGATGAACAGTTCCGCTAACAAAAGAAAACCCAAATGCTGAACTAAAACAGGTTTCATACGTTATGCTTAAATATTAGTGCATTTGGAGAGGTGAATAAAAGGTACATCTCCCAATTCATTGTCTTTACTAGACATACATCAGAGACATATATCATATAACAGAAGAAATGACTTTCTACTGTTTAAAAGCCTCCTGTCTTACAAAGATGGTACCCCAGAGACCCAAACCCAGCTGTACCCTAACAAAGAAGAAGCCTGTAGGAAATGAGAATGTTGTACCACAAAGAAGAAATACCAAGTTTAAAAACAAATTAATAGCTGGTGTGCTAGAGATTACATTGTTCAAACAATGGATACTGGACTACTTCTCCAATAAAGCATGGACATGATCTTAGGGGAAGAGTTTGTTGTGAAGGAGGCAGTGGACAAATACAAGGATGTTAATGCTGATTTACAGTGTACTTCCACAACTTGATGCAGCAGAGCAACAGATTTTTACACTTCAGCCACAGTGTACTCCACGATCCAACAGCCCACCTCCCAAGATGGTAAGGCGAAATCTACTGCCCTCTCGTTTCAGAGGGCAATCCATGTGAGTGCACTCAGATGGTGAGACAAGTTCTTCAGGATGTGAGTGAGCTGAAGGCACATGTGCTGTGAATGGAGATACTGCAGCGTTTACAGTAAAGGAAAATGGATCTAGTATGCTGGATAAAGCAACATTTCAAGAGGAGATTGTGCCCACTTCACCAGTCACATCTATTGTTTTTATTGGAATGAATGGACTGGATAGCAGAAAAAAGGTAGAATAGGTGTCTCCTGCAATTCTACCAGGGTTCAGCACACCAGCATGGATGGCTATTGCCTTCAACTCTGACAACGTCATTACTGAGCATAGACTTTTCATCTCTTGGCCAACAGGAATGATGAAAGATAGAAACCAATTAAAGCTTGAGAGCATCATAACACAGCTCTGCAGGCAGTATCAATAGTATGAGATACACAGCTCAGCAGGCAGTATCACACATGATAGGATTATATACACAACTCAGCAGACAGTATCTTACAGGATTAGATACACAGCTCAGTACACAATATCACACATGATAGCAGGGGCGTAACTAGAGGTGAGTGGGCCCCACAGCAAATTTTTGTATGGCCCCCCCCCCCCCCCCTCCCGTGTAAACCCCGCTCCTTTGGCTAGTCACGATCTAGACCAGACTAGGCTGCCATGCCATCCTTTTCCTATTATATATATTATATACATACACACACACCCTATCTGTCATGTAGTATCATTCTATCATACTGTTGTGGGGGCTGTGTCAAAGTCTTAGGCCCCTTTCACACGGGCGAGTTTTCCGCGCGGGTGCAATGCATGATGTGAACACATTGCATCCGAACTGAATCCGGACCCATTCACTTCAATGGGGCTGTGTACATGATCAGTGATTTCCACGCATGACTTGTGCGTTGCATAAAAATCGCAGCATGCTCTATATTCTGCATTTTTCACGTAGCGCAGGCACCACAGAAGTGAATGGGGCTGCTTGAAAATTGCATTGCATCCGCAAGCATTGCGGATGCAATGCGATTTTCACGGATGGTTGCTAGGAGATGATAGGGACCCGAACTTTATTATTTTCCCTTATAACATGGTTATAAGGGAAAATAATAGCATTCTTAATACAGAATGCTAAGTAACATGTGGCTTGAGGGGTTAAAAAATAATAAAATAATTAATTATTCACCTCATCCACTTGATCGCGCAGCCCGGCTCGTCTTCTTTCAGGACCTGGCAGGAAAAGTACCTTTGGTGACGTCACCGCGCTCACAACGTGGTGAGCGTGGTGACGTCGGAGCAGGTCCTGCTGAATGAAGATAGAAATCTTCTATCTTCATTCAGCAGGACCTGCGCCGATGTCACGACGCTCACCACCAGGTTGCAAGGAGATATTGTTTGTAAACTTTTAGTTTTTTATCATGTGCATGAAAAACGCATCAAAACGCATTGCACCTGCGCAGAAAAAACTGAACGCAATCTTAGACAAAACTGACTGAACTTTCTTGAAAAATGGTGCGAGTTTCACTGAAAGCACCCTGAACGCATCTGGAGCCAACCCGTATCGTTTGTGTGAAAGGGGCCAGCCATTCCCGTATTGATGACCGCATATGCAGATCAGCAATAAATGGGCACCCTTCCGTGTGCATTCCGCATCACGGATGCGGACCTATTCACTTTAATGGGTCCGCAAATCCAGAGATGCAGAAGGGTGCGAAACGGAATCACGGAACGGAACACTATGTAAGCACTACGCAGGGCTTCCGTGGGGTTCCATTCCGCACTTCCGTTCCACCAAAAGATAGAACATGTCCTTTTTGCAGAATTGTGCTTTCCTGGGTAATATACCCGGAGAGGTGAACATGACATCACACTACACTGTATGTACAGTATGACCCCTGCTGTAGCATAGGCACCCATTCTATGTATTGCTGCAGGGCTGACACAGACTGTAGTCTGTCCCCATGGTCTGAGCCCCTGGTAACCAGTCGAGTAGCTAGAAATGACTGGGCCCCACAACAAATTTTTAAACGGGCAGGCAGGCGTCATACAGTGGCATTTGATTCTTTAACATACATGTGTTTTTACTGGACTATGACGTACACAATACAAAAATGCAGTACTCCACGTTCTTGTATTCTGCACAATCCGGTAGAAAAAAAAAATTATATATATATTTTTTTTTTTACAATGAAACTCTATGGTGAACGGATGTCACTGTCATGGCATCAGTATGAGGCATCCGAATATGTTTTTTTGTATACGTTAAACGGATGGGAAAAACGTGATGTGAACCCAGCCTTAAAGGGGTTGTCTGGGTTCAGAGCTGAACCCGGACATCCCTCCATTTTCACCCCGGCAGCCCCCCTGACATGAGCATCGCAGCAGTTCATGCTCTGATGCTCTCCTTTGCCCTGCGCTAAATTGTGCAGGGCAAAGGCATTTTTTGGAGATCTGGTGACGTACCGGGGCTCTCCATGGGGCTGCCAGGAACCCCGGTGACGTCACTGGAACTGATGGGCTGGACTTAGCTCTGCCCTAGCCAGTAAAACGGCTAGGGCAGAGCGAAAGCCCGCCCCTCAGAGCCGGTGACGTCACCGAACACACTGCCGGGCGGAAACAAAAGAGCCCGTGCCCTGCGCGATTTAGCACAGAGCAAAGGAGTGCATCGGAGCATAAGATGCTCCGATGCTAGCCTCAGGGGGGCTGTCTGGGTGAAAATAAGGATATGTCCGGGTTCAGCTCTGAACCCGGACAACCCCTTTAAATGTTGGACAAAAATGTGATGTGAACTAGTGGTGCATTGTACAGTTGTGGAAAAAACCATACTCGCCTGCTCCCCGCCGCTCCGTGATCTTCCAGTCCCCATTCTGGCCTCATACTGGTGTCCCCAAGCTGCACATGGGCGCCCAGAGGAGTGTGGCATCAGATGGATAGGGGGCCTAGAGGGCAGGGCATCAGATAAGTAGGGGGCCCACAGGACAGAACTAGGGGGGGTGGGGGGCTTCTGAAAGGACAGCAGATGAATGCAGCTGGGGAGGCTATATGAGATGCAGGACAGCTAGGGTTGGCAGGGATAAGCCTGGAATGTATGGGCTCCTGAGAGGGACAGGCACAGCATCTTCATTCTGCAGCACTTCCAGTGTCACTATTCAGTCTCCCCTCTCCCTCCTGTTACTGCCAACTACAGAGCAGTCTCTGTAGCAGGAGCTGGGCTGTACTAATAGTTAGGAGAGGGAGGGGAGACAGGATCTCCCTGTAGCACACTGTCCTGAGCCCTGGCTGCACTATTAAGCAGCCAGGCTCCTCTATTAATGGTCTGTGCTGATGGGCGGGGCTTAGCTCCCTGCTCTGCTCCGAGGATATTCCAAGCAGCAGTGAAGTGAGAGTAGAGGGGGGTGTGGCCAGTCTGACTGTTTACTACTGCTCCGGGCCCCTTGTCAGCCCGGGCCCCGAAGCAGCTGCCTCCCCTGCTTCCCTGGTAGGTACGCCACTGGTCATTACGTCCGCCAGACGAGTAGGAGAACTATCCGCTTTATCATCTTCCCCACCATATACTAAAATTTTGGAATATAGAATTGTATTCAAGCCGGATCCTGCATTCCTGCCCAAAGTAGTGTCAGTATTCCATAGATCTAAGGAAATAGTCCTCCCTTCTTTTTGTCAGGACCCAAAGAATGAAGGGGGAAAAAAAGAAATCAATCTTTTAGTGTTGTGCCAAAGAAGAGATATGCCTGGCATTTATTTGGCGCAGTTTCTTTTTGGTTTGCTTTTTGTGTTATTAGTTTCACTATATATAGGTGCATTGCTGGTCCCAGGAATCTTGTCAAATACTGAGTGGTGGAAGGCAATGGACCAATTTAAAGATCTGGGAAGTTCCTGTTTCCTGTCCGGAAGGGGGAGGATCTCTCACAGGTGCTGTCATGGGCTCATGGAAAACATATTACCGGTAAGAGTAATTGAAGTATTTTCTAACCTGTTCACCGTGACACTCTTCCCTGAGGGAGCTCCTCAGACCGGATGTGTGGGAGGAGCAGCTGTAAAAAGTGAAAGTAAAAATCCCAGCATGCACTGCAGCAAGCATCTTCAGAGGAGCAGTCAGATGACACCTGTGTTCCCGTAGAGACAAAAGCCCCTCAGACATTATCAAAAACTGCTGTACAGACATAGCAATAGAAGAAATGTCCCAGTCCTAGCAGTAAGCTGTATAGACATTGCAATAGAAGGAACACCCTAGTCCCAGCAGTAAGCTGTACAGAGATCGTAATAGAAAGAATGCCCCAGTCCTAGCAGTAAGCTGTACAGACATACTGTAGTAATAGAAGGAACGCCCCGGTTCTAGAAGTAAGCTGTACAGACATAGCAATAGAAGGAACGCCCCAGTCCCAGCAGTAAGCTGTACAGATATGACAATAGAAGGCACGCCCCAGGTCCAGCACTAAAGAGAGTTTACTACCTGTCCCACACATATGTTTCTGGGGGGGTAAGCCGTGAATAGAATGAATACGGAGGGAGATTTATAATTTCCCTTGTTTCTGAAAAGTAGCGTTAAAAACTTGCAAACCATGTGTTTGTGACTTTTTAACTGCGCCTTTAAATAAAAAAGGTGTTAAAACGGCAAGGAGGGGCGTGACCAGTTGGCCCCACAAATTTATGTACCTTTTCACCAGTTTTCGGACTCAAATGAAGCCAGAAATCTATGGCAGCTCTTAGCTGTCAGAGATTTATGTTTAGGTGCATGGACTGACGGAGGAGGATGATCTGTTGAGTGGGGGGACAACCCTTTGTTGCTCAAGAACACAGATGAATAAATGTGTACAAATCGATCTGCTCACATAGCCAGGAGCCTCTTGTCTATCATCACACGACTTACTCCCAGCTGACAGCCTAAAAATCATCTATGAAAATATGACTGCCCTTGATCTGGGGAAAAAGGGGGAACGAGTGTAGTCAAATATTTCTATATACAGTGTACAGGGGGTCACAGATCTGTATATACAGTGTACAGATGGTCATGGATCTCTATATACAATGTACAGGGGTTCACACATCTGTATATGTACAGGGGTTCACACATCTGTATATACAGTGTACAGGGGGGTCACGGATCTCCAATACAGTGGTGGGGGGGTGATGCTTCGCGATCTCAGCAATACGAAGAAATCGCAAATGGGTCCAGTTTTAAAATCACAAGAGCCCTCTACTGCACACACAGAGTTAAAAAAAAAATAAAAAAATTCAACCCCGAAGTAATTTAAATTTCAGTTACTGCTCACAGATCAGAGGTACAATTAGCACCTCCTTGCCAAATACTCTTCCTTCCCCCATGCCAGGTTAAGTACCCATCAATCTGATATTCTCCTGACAGAACCTCATAAAAACTCCCTTTCTGTAGTCGAATCGGCTCCAACCCCGCATAAATCCTTACACCTTAAGCCTCGTCAGAAAGCTTCAAAAGAAAAAGGACAGATCTGTATCAGACAGCTGGATGATACATGGATAAAGGTGACCTTGCAGTTACCCTCCATTCCATAGATTTCATAATTCTTCCCATATTTCCTCATATTTAATAAGTTAGGAAAATACGAAATGAACCATCTCTTAATTCTTATTCTAACCCACCTTCCAGGAAAGCCGCGGGCAAATCAGATTCCCGCTCTGAGATATAAAGGTTCTCAGGCACACTGTATTGCCATCCAGTCATATTTGGTATCAGATGATGTGTAAAATTGTACTGATTATTAATATGAACTCTACTTCTTAATTTGACCATCGGGTACGGAGAAACTGGCGCAGCAAAGATTCTTCCAGATTTTCTCTTTCCAGGGCAGGAACTGCCCCTCTTCCAATTACACAAGGCGGGACTTGTGTGTGTCACTGCCCCTTCCAGCTACAGAGTGGGTAAAACACAGTGACACTCAGGTCCTGGGTCCTTCATCTAACATCTGACGTCGACTAACATCACGAATGCCCGCTGGACACGGGCACACCGCCATTTTGGATTATTTCTTACAAAGACTTTATCTTTTATTGGACTCTACCATGGTAATTCAGAACTTACAGACATTCTATTCCCTTCCACCTCTTACCTATTTCTATCCAACCAATCTGTTCGACTGGCAGGTATATTTATCTGTCAGTGTTAATGTATATACTTTTGTGTATCGTTTTTTCAATAAAACTAACGATTGCATCGTTCCAGTTTTGCCCTGGTTACTTGATTATCTGATCTATGTTAAGAAACTTGTCCTCAGAAGAGACATACTACTGCATTGTTTTATTTTTATTAAATTGTTGATGGGTTAGCTAGGTTGCAAATAACAGTTTCTTCCCTTTTAGGATTAGCTAGCCGCACCGATTCAATACGAAGAGTGGTGGCAGCAAATGAATTTGCTTTCCGGTGTGAAATCAATCATTTTATTTTACCGATTGTACATACAATCGTGATTGTATCATGTATGGGCACACCAACCAATCTTAAACGTCTACTGTGCTCACAGTGGATTCGCCTCCAGAAGTCTCTAGTGGACGAGACCTGTAGGGCAAACTGTGGCATAGTACGACGGGATTGGTGGGTGGTTGTCACAGGGGGTTACACATCAGTGTATACAGTGTATAGGAAGTCACGGATCTCTATATGCAGTGATGGGGGTCACACATCAGTATATACAGTGGTAGGGGTCACATATCACTGTATGGGGGTGTGTCACACATCAGTATATACAGAGCACAGGAAGGAGAGGGCACACATTTACGGATGAGACTAGTGACTGCTGCTGATATCACTGACCTCAGCCATACTGACAGCTCAGAAGGGGTTAAAGCTCCTGAACTGTTGGTCTGGCTGTATGAAAAATGTCAGTGATAAGATCATAGAGCAAAGGGGCCATAACCAGAACAGACACTTGGATTCCTCACATTTTGTGGTCCTCAGCACCATCCTGGCTCTGGTACATCCTCACATACAGCAGGATACTCTCAGTACAGGAGAAAGAGGGGGCGGAGTCTGCAGTCAGTGAGCTCCCATCAGCCATCACAGCTTCTACTCAGTATCCCTTCCTCCTGCAAAAGTTTATTTATTTCTGCTGTTAATTATCTTCCTGCTAAGCCCCTCCAGCTTTGCACAGCCAGGAGAGACAGAAGGCACCTCTGATACAAGCAGGGTGCTTCTAAGACCCAGACAGCAGCACAGGTTTCAGGCATGGACGAGGTAGCTCCTCCATGGACGTGCAGGGTTGGACAAGACAGGCTGCTGTGAGGGCAGGACACTAGGGGGCGTGGCTTCCAATAGCAAGGAAACCAGGCAGATCTGCTTAAGAAGATATATTAGTAAGTGTACTATCTCCCTACTTTCTATAGTTTTAAGTGCTAACAAAGTGGCCAACCCGTTTAACTCCTCCGACACATGTCACTGATCACATGACTGTGACATCACCACAGGTCCTGTAACCCCAATGTGCTGTTTAGTATGGAGCTGCTCCTGGTGAGGGAGATGTTAGTGAGGGGGAGAGCTTCTCAGGAGAAGGATGAGGCGCACTGTGTGCCGGACCTGATAGGCTGCTGATACAGCGTTCCAGACTAGAAGAAGATCATGCGTATAAACGCTTTTTTTTTTTTTCAGGACGTAAAATGGCCTGGACAGGCCTATGACGTCTGTACAGGTGTAATCTGGCTAAGGAGATGCACCAAAGGTCCCAACTATCAAACTCAAAGCAGAGAGGGGCACAGAATCTCTCTGTACACAGTCACTAACTACAATGGTTACCTGCAGAGAGGCGTTTCCTATTGCTTCTGCCCCTCTACTGTTGTGATTGTCTGGTATAGTATAACAGTGCTCCCTGTATAACCTTGAAGGTGTCTGGAACTGTCTATTTCAGCACCAATTTCCCTCATGAGAGCTCACCTGCAGCTCCCTCAATGGTTTTTACAGTGAGGAAGCTAAACCTGGCCAGTCAATGCAGACTGATCAGGGGTACACAGGTACAATCTCCCTGGGCCTGTAGCTACGATGGCTGGCTATCGGACACAATGACCATCTTAGCCCAGTCACTGTGCAACTAAGAACAGTTACCATTTTTCACTGGGGGGCAGAAAGTCACTTTCCTCTGCGCTGTACATGTACTGTGAGGGTCAGGAATGAATGCATTTTTCAGTTAGGGTTCATTCACACAACCGTATGGTCGCAGTGCCCATGTTGCTACATGGGCACCGACCATGTAAATCCTGTTTTGTGGCGCGGACCCGCTGACTTGAATGGGACTGGGATCTGCAAATTACAGCAAAAGATAGTAGTACATGTCTTATCTTTTGCAATGCGGAAGCGCTGACCTGAAAGCCCATGGAAATGCTTCAGAGCATGCTTCTGACCTGAACTGTAAAGTTCGTGGTTCGTACCGAACTTTACAATTTTTTTTACCCTGGACCCGGACATTTCAGTAAAAGTTCGAGTTCGGTGTTCGGCGATTTAATGGCGCTTTTTGAAAGGCTACAGGGCAATCAACTAACAAGCGTTGAACTCGTATGCACTTAGAAGCCATCACAGCTATGCCTACTAATGGAATGGCTTTGATTGGCCAGTGCAGCATGTGACCCAGCCTCTATATAAGCTGGAGTCATGTAGCGTTGCACGTCACTCAGCTCTTACTAATGTACGGATAGAATGCTGCTGCTGTGAGGGAGAGAATAGGAAAGAATCTGATATAAGAACTTGTTGTTAACGCTGCGATCAACAGATTTTTTATTATTTATTTGTGGGTGCAATGCAACATTTTGCACCCTGCCCTGAGCCCAGTGACACAGAAAAATAAGTTTTATCCATCTGTTAGTTAGGTAGGCGTCGGCGGTCATTTTGTGCAAGAATTTACCCTGTTCTTTTAGTCCAGTGGGCAACATATACCCATTTTTTAAGTGTACCTGCACTGCATATGTTTGTGAGTTCAGGGACCCAGGGGGTGACCTTCAAATTTTTTTCTGTAAAGTACCCCTGTGCTGCATATGTGAGTGTAATCAATTCAGTAAATCCATCTGTTAGATTCTTGGGGGACAAATAATTTTTATTTTTTTTGCTAAAAAGTACATTTGCACCCTGCACTGCATTTGTGATAGTGAAAGAAAATCTGTTAAATCCATATCTATCAATCATATATTTTTTTCCATAAAGTACCTTTGCGGCCTGTGGTGCAAATCTGATAGTGAAGTAAAATCTGTAAATCTATCTGTTTCACTGTGGGTGAAAAAATAATATATTTTTCCATAAAGTACCTTTGCGGCCTGCTGCGCTGTATTTCGGACAGTCCATTAAAACCGTTAAATGCTGCTGTTATATTGTTGTTTGAAAAAAACACATCCTTTTTGAGCTAGATAGTACATTTGTGGTCTGCGCTGCATTTATGACAGTCCAATAAAACCGTTAAATACTGCTGTTACATTGTTGGTAGAAAAAAGCACACTTTTTGGTCTAGATAGTACATTTGCGGCCTGCGCTACATTTCTAACAGTCCAATAAAACAGTTACTGTATTTTTTGCTCTATAAGACGCACCTAGGTTTTTGAGGAGGAAAATAAGAAAAAACATTTTTTGAACTAATGGTGGTCTGTGGATGACACTGTTATGGGGGCATCTGTGGCTGGCACTGTTATGGGGGATCATTATGGTGGCATTTGTGGATTGCACTGTTATGGGGGCATCTGTGGATGGCATGACACGGCTATCTGAAGATCTGTGGATGACACATATATAGCATCTTATCTAATGTGTCATCCACAGATCCCCCTATAACAGTGTCCCTGTGTAGTGAATTGGGACCGGCATCTGGTTTTGTAATGGCAGCGGGGACCGGTGTAGTCACTGTATTCTACTTCACCGGGCCCTGCTCACTGTAGTATAATCATATCTAACTTGTAGGTATTAATATTCGAATTATCTGAAACCCAGTGCATGTACTACTTACTACTCATTTGGGAGCAGTTAGGAGGCCGGGCGGGCGCTGGCAGTGTGACTCACTACATCACGCACCTGCGCCGCCTGCTTCATTCATGACCGCTAAATACTGCTGTTACATTGTCGGTTGAAAAAAACTCACTTTTTGGCCATAAAGTACCTTTGCGGCCTGCACTGCAAATCTGACATCCAGGCACATAAATACAGTAAATCCATCTGTAGGATTGTGGGGTGACATTTCCATAGTTATCAGGCCAGTCATTCACAAGTGGCTCGGAGGGTGGGTTCCTGCAGCAACATAGGCCAGGTACACAATTGTCCAGCCAGGGCACATGTGCAATACATAATTTTTACACCCCGGACACAGAAAGATAATTTATCTGTCTGTTCATTCTGTGGCTGACCTTCCTACAGCAATTTGTGGGTGGGCGCAATGCAACATCTAAAATAAACATTAATAATTTAATACTTAATCCGTCTGTTAGTTAGGTGGGCGACAAACCAATTTGTTAATTTCTTTGCTTAGAACACGGGAGACTTAGCAAATACGGTTTTTCAATCTTATAATAAAAGGTGAAAGGAAAAACAGTGCATATATACATTTACAGAAAAATGACTACCGTATTCTAGATAATAATTCAAGGTGATAGTAATTCACGACAGTTATAATAAAAGGGATAATGGATGAAAAGTATACTTAAGTTCCTCTGTTTCAGTCCTTGAAGCCGTTGTGCAATCCAATTGGTATAATATCAGTGGACCCTGAGCACTGACATTCAGAATGCAATACAAATCCAGGTGTTAAGGCAAGGCAGGGTTACAATAAAATGCCCTGACAGCATCTTATAACAGTTCTAAAACAGGAGGTGCTAGCAGTTCTGCCCACGAATGGTAGAAACGTGTGGGCAGGGTCGAGGAGCTGTCAGCAAGGTTTATGACCCAGCTAAGGTCAGCTCAGAATTTCCTTATGTATTAATAACCCTTATGCCTCATTCGCACGTCAGTGTTTTGGTCAGTGATTTCCTTCAGTGATTTTGAGCCAAAGCCAGGTGTGGTTCTAAACACAGAACAGGAGCAGTTCTTTCCCTTATACCTTATGTCTGTGGAGGCTCCGATCCTGGTTTTGGCTCACAATCATGGATGGAAATCACTGACCAAAACGATGATGTGTGAATGAGGCATTATGATTTGACGAGTCTAACAAGACCAAACTTGACTTAAAGCTGGCTTTTCAGCCTTTCAAGAGCACAAGAACATACAGTTTGATATCTCCGTGATCGCACTGGTCCACTGAGGTTGAATCTGGCCTTAGCCAGTGCAGAATATGCCTACGACCAGAGATATGAAAAATGACTATGTTTGAGTCCCTCAAAGGTTCAATAGGTCGCTTTCCCATCTCTCTCTGGTCCCCTGCTGGGACTGTAGTCAGAATGTCTGGCTAATGTTATCCCAGGATCCAGAGTTTTTTCACGAAGATCCTCAGCAGGGTTGCTTTTGAAGCTCCCATCCTTATCTTTATGACGGGGAAGTGCCATTTTCAATTACTAGGACACAGCTCCAAGCAAGGGAATATTTCTCTTTTAAAGCAGAATAAAGGGGGCCTCTAGGCCTGCGAGTGTGTGTATTTAAAAGGGGACTCTACTTGGTGTACCCTCGTCAAAGAGTAGACACTTCAAAAAACAAGAAAGGTCTCTGGCTCCTCCTGCTTTCTGCTGCAGTATCAGCTTATTCATCCACCTCCGGAGTGACAGTGGCACCTGCCACCCCGCAAACAGAGAATGTGGCAGCAACACCAGCACCTCGGTCACCAAGCATCTCCACAATGTCCCATGGAAGAGTTCAGCTATTTCCCAAACACTGGAGCGAAAGAGGAAGTACCCCCTACCCACCCGCAATCCCTGGCACTGAATGCCAGCATTTCAAAATTCCTGGCCTTTGAAATGCTGTCATTCCGTCTGGTCGACACAGACAGTTTTAAGAATCTGATGGTGGTGGCTGTCCCACAGTACATTGTGCCCAGCCGCCACTACTTTTCCAGGCGAGCCATCCCTTCCATGCACAACCAAGTAACATACATGGACCAGTAAGCATGGTTAGGGACGTTATATCTCCCTAACAGCACACTGGGTAAATGCAGTGGCGGTTGGGCCTGAAGCGGATAGCAGTTTGGCACATGTCCTTCCACCACCGAGGATTGCAGGGCGTTTCTCTTTGCCTCCTGTTGCTTCCTCCTCCTACTCTGCTTCCTCATCCTCTACCGCCTCCTCATCCAGTCAGCCTAACACCTTCACCACCAACTTCAGCACAGCCAGGGGTAAACGACACCAGGCAGTTTTTTTAATTATCTGTTTGGGGGACCAACCCCACACTGTGCAGGTGCTGTGGACTGGCATTGAACAACAGACCGATGAGTGGTTGGTGCCAGTGAGCCTCAAGCCCGGCCTGGTGGTGTGCGATAATGGGCGAAATCTCGTAGCGGCTCCTGGACCTAGCTGGTTTGACGCACATCCCTTGCCTGGCGCATGTGCTGAATTTATTTTAATAACGTGTCCCACATTTCCGCCCGATCACATTTCAGTCATTGACCTCCCTTGGATGTGGTATCCCTTTATCAGGCTCCCTCTCCAGCATGGAACCCTGATTCCCCATAACCCGTGATCACCATGGTGGGCGCATAAAAGAACATTGAAAGATGATAAGGAAGATATCCAATTGGATCGTGGATCACAGGAACGTGCAATCAGGCAGAAGTTATCTAGAGTCAACAAAGCGGCAGCAGTGCATCTGCATAACATTTCCTAATCCAAAATACTGCAGTGACATTCCCTGTAATTTTTTATTACTCATTCCAAAAACAGGGCAACAATACAGGAGTCCTGTATTGTTATTTATCGTCACTACCTCCCTGAGTCGGCGCACCCACCTCCTTTCATTCGATTCTTCCGCTTTAATAACTTTACCCACATTTCCGACCGAATACACATTTCAGCCATTGACCACCATGGTAGGCGCATAAAAGAACATCAAAAGTTGATAGGGAAGATATTCAATTGGATCGTGGACGTCATAGGGACGTGCGACATGGTGGAGCAGAGTGGAGCAGAGTGCACAAGCCTACACGTACTGACTGGTGGATAAGCCCCCTTCAACTTCTCGGTCTCCAAATTGGGCACATGGCCTGAGCTTGCCCTTTACGCCTTGGAGGTGCTGGCCTTCTCTGCAGCCAGTGTATTGTCTGAACATTTGTTTAGCATGGCAGGAGGGGGTTAATACAGACAAGCGCAGCCGCCTGTCCACAGCCAATATGGACAAGCTCACGTTCATTAAAATGAACCAGGCCGGGATCCCACAGGACTTGTCCGTACCTTGTGCAGGGAGTGCAGAATTATTAGGCAAGTTGTATTTTTGAGGATTAATTTTATTATTGAACAACAACCATGTTCTCAATGAACCCAAAAAACTCATTAATATCAAAGCTGAATATTTTTGGAAGTAGTTTTTAGTTTGTTTTTAGTTTTAGCTATTTTAGGGGGATATCTGTGTGTGCAGGTGACTATTACTGTGCATAATTATTAGGCAACTTAACAAAAAACTAATATACCCATTTCATCTATTTATTTTTACCAGTGAAACCAATATAACATCTCAACATTCGCAAATATACATTTCTGACATTCAAAAGCAAAACAAAAACAAATCAGTGACCAATATAGCCACCTTTCTTTGCAAGGACACTCAAAAGCCTGCCATCCATGGATTCTGTCAGTGTTTTGATCTGTTCACCATCAACATTGCGTGCAGCAGCAACCACAGCCTCCCAGACACTGTTCAGAGAGGTGTACTGTTTTCCCTCCTTGTAAATCTCACATTTGATGATGGACCACAGGTTCTCAATGGGGTTCAGATCAGGTGAACAAGGAGGCCATGTCATTAGATTTTCTTCTTTTATACCCTTTCTTGCCAGCCACGCTGTGGAGTACTTGGACGCGTGTGATGGAGCATTGTCCTGCATGAAAATCATGTTTTTCTTACCTTGCAGACTTCTTCCTGTACCACTGCTTGAAGAAGGTGTCTTCCAGAAACTGGCAGTAGGACTGGGAGTTGAGCTTGACTCCATCCTCAACCCGAAAAGGCCCCACAAGCTCATCTTTGATGATACCAGCCCAAACCAGTACTCCACCTCCACCTTGCTGGCGTCTGAGTTGGACTGGAGCTCTCTGCCCTTTACCAATCCAGCCACGGGCCCATCCATCTGGCCCATCAAGACTCACTCTCATTTCATCAGTCCATAAAACCTTAGAAAAATCAGTCTTGAGATATTTCTTGGCCCAGTCTTGACGTTTCAGCTTGTGTGTCTTGTTCAGTGGTGGTCGTTTTTGAGCCTTTCTTACCTTGGCCATGTCTCTGAGTATTGCACACCTTGTGCTTTTGGGCACTCCAGTGATGTTGCAGCTCTGAAATATGGCCAAACTGGTGGCAAGTGGCATCTTGGCAGCTGCACGCTTGACTTTTCTCAGTTCATGGGCAGTTATTTTGCGCCTTGGTTTTTCCACACGCTTCTTGCGACCCTGTTGACTATTTTGAATGAAACGCTTGATTGTTCGATGATCACGCTTCAGAAGCTTTGCAATTTTAAGAGTGCTGCATCCCTCTGCAAGATATCTCACTATTTTTGACTTTTCTGAGCCTGTCAAGTCCTTCTTTTGACCCATTTTGCCAAAGGAAAGGAAGTTGCCTAATAATTATGCACACTTGATATAGGATGTTGATGTCATTAGACCACACCCCTTCTCACTACAGAGATGCACATCACCTAATATGCTTAATTGGTAGTAGGCTTTCGAGCCTATACAGCTTGGAGTAAGACAACATGCATAAAGAGGATGATGTGGTCAAAATACTCACTTGCCTAATAATTCTGCACTCCCTGTATACCGGCCTCACCCAGTCATTGTTGTACTCCAGCGCACTTTCTTTTTGTTTTATTTTTTAATATTTCCCAATGTTTTCTGATGTTTGAAGCCCCTGACATTAATAATGGTAGCATTTTTCAATTTTCCTATTGAATTCAATCAAAGAAATCTGGTTGTTTTTGGCCCCACCCACTACTCTAAATTTTAATCCTAATCCAAAATTGTCCAACTGCACCAAGTTTGGGGACCCTGCCATTAAGAGTGTAAGATCAGCAGCAGTTTTACATTTCTAAATTAAAACAACTGACTAAAATTTGATTGGCTGTTGTAGACTCACTTTTTAGAAATTTTAACCTTTGTCACACAGTGACCTACCCTGCTTGCATCACTTCCTGTCAGCTGACCAGTGTGACATCATCGAGCGCTCCAGTAAGGAGCACAGTAAATAGAGTCGAGGTAACATTAGGAAGGGAAGCAGCCTGGATTCATCCTTGAATCGGGCTGGCGTCCATCCGGTAAAGCCTTGCAGTGCGAAAATGCCTGTTGCTGAACAAGTAGTGGGTGCAGGGAAAAAGGTGGCTGCCGCTGAGCAAGCGACTCGGAGAGCTATGGTTAGCCCTAAAGTGGCGACAGAGAAATCAGTGGGGAAGGCGCCGGTAAAGGTATAAAAAAATGTGGTGCCTAGGGCTGAGGTGCGTGAGTCTGGAGACTATAAGACTGTATCTTGCCCCGGTGGGTCCGGTATGCCTCGCCCTGGTGTGTCCGGCGTATCTCCCCCAGGGGAGGTTGGTGTATCTTGCACTGATGTGCCCCAGTCCAGAAGTAAGGTGGCCAAGGTGAGGTGCAACTGGAGCAGTATCTGGAGAAGAAAGCAGTATCTGGAGAAGAAAGTGGATCTGGTGGAGGGCTGATTCTAAAAAAAATAAAACAGTTGGAATCCCCAATGGGGAAATTTTACTTTTGTAATGAAGAGATTCCTAAAGATGAGACAGTAAAGGGTAAAAAATAAAATAAAAGCAAGACTGGGGAGCTCCTGGTATATGAGCCTCTAAAACCCGCTGCTGGGCCCAGCCTTGCTCCTGTATTGGAGCTAGGCCATACAGAGTGGGAGAGTTGTTTGGCTGCGGACAAGGTAGCTCCTTCTGCGGTAGAAGGGGTGGTGGTGCCTGCAAAGGCATCACTGAGGTGTGGGGAGAACCCGGCCAGTCTAGGGGGAGTGAGTGGTGGTTCCCGGGAAAAAGTGATAAGCATGTGGGAAAAAGTGGAGTGAATGATGCAAAAAGAGATATGAAAGGTAATATGAAAGAAGGGGATAATGGAGTCAGTAATGCAGGACCAAGTGTGGATGCAAGTGGGAATACAAAAGTAAGTGAAAATATGGAAGTGAGTGGGAATGTTGTAGGCGGTGAAAATGTGGATATGGAAGAATATGATGAAAGGATTTTGACTGCTGAGGATATGGAGAAATTGAGTAAAGAGGAGGAGGAGGAGGAAGAAAGGGGGAGAAAGGGGGAGAAAGGGGAGAAGGGGAGAAAGGGGGAGAAAGGAAAAATGCAAAACGTACGTTTTCAAATATCGTTCAGCAGGGAACAAGGGACTCTTTGCCCACAGGATCTGGCAAGGGTAACTTGCAACGGCGCCTCTTGGGGGCCTTGAAAGAGGGTGCGGAGACCTCCATACAAGTAGAGGGCGAATCGGTTCAACTGTCTTTCTGGATGGAGAGACACGGGCTGAGAACCTTCCGAGAGCAGAAGGGGGGTGAGACCGTCTGGACTCACCCCACACCCGGGGGGACCGTAGGAATGTGGCCCGTTTGTTTTGGAAAGGTGAGGAAGCAACACCTTCCAGGAAGACTGTTGTGGAGCTTTTCCTGCAGATGGGTTTTGAGGCGAAAGACATCTATGCCCTCATCCATCCCTACGGGACCAAGTTCTTTGATGTTAGCTTTGTCCGACCAGAGGGGCTTGAGCTCTTCTGGTCCAGATATGAGCTGATAAAGAGCACCCCGGAGTGGCAGGGTTTTGCCGTCCAGGCTATCACCCGCCAGAACAAGGTGAAGAAAGTGACTGTGTTAACTTGTAATGAGTCTCGTTCTAGTGTAGACATAGCGACCTGGCTGAGTCGCTACGGTGAAGTGGGCTACCCAGCCAAGGTCCTTGATGAGCACAGTATTTGGTCAGGGGCCTGGACCTTTAACGTGATGTTGAGGGCCCAGGGAAATTCTGTTACCCATATCCCCTCATCGGCCTTCATAGGGAGGGATCGGATAATGTTTTTTTTACCAGGGGCAGCCAAAAGTCTGCCACAGGTGTGGCGACCCCACACACTTCAGTGCACAATGTAAGACCCAGAGGTGCATGAGGTGTGGAGGGAGTGATCATCTTGCCGCAACCTGTCGGAAGATCAGGTGTAACCTGTGTGGAGACCTGGGTCACCCGTTTAGTCGCTGTCCACTTGCTTTTGCCAACCAGGCTCAGGGACAGGCTCAGAACCAGGCAGATACTAGCCGTATGGCTGGGCTTGCAGTTGGTGAAGAGTCTGCTGCCAGGACTGGGCAGGCTGGTGAGGGGACAAGTGTCGGGGATCCTACCACTGGAGGAAGCAAAAAGGATTCTGATAAGGTAAAAAAAATTGCGGCAGCCAGGGCCAGGCGGCAGGAACAACGCCGCAAACAGAGGGAGCAGAAGGCAGCTAATCCCTCAACTGGTACCCTAGTTGAGAATACGGCCAATAGTGGCCAAGATGACAGTGATGATGATGGGAACCCCGGAGTTCATCCCGAAGAGGCCGACCTCTCCGCTGTCTCTGTCTCCTTCGGTGGGGATAGTGTTGATGAGGAGAACAGTGAATGGTTGGTGAGGAGGAGGAACAAGCAGGGTAAGAAGAGAAACAGCAAGAAAGAGGGCAGGAAGGCCTCTCTTGAGTGGGATCCGTCCATCCCACTCTCCCTTGACCAGATACCAAGGAAGGTTTCGGCTGGTGCCCCTCTTGTGGAGGTCTCCAACCAATATGGCATCCTAGGCGATACCTCCGAGGCTGGCTTGGGGGAAGCGGGGGATGCAGTGCCGGAGGGTGAGAAGGCCTCCTCGCGGGTTGCTGGGCCCTGCCCTTCAGGAGGGATACTTTCTGGAGGGGGGGCCAAGTCAGATCCTGTGGGCAAAGAGAAATGCGATATGGATGTCTCCAAATGCCTGAAAAGGCAGAAAGAAAGTGGGGAGTCAAATGGTTGTGATGGTGAGGGTGGAGGTGGGGTTCAATCACTTATGATGGCTGAACTCACCCCGTTGCCGCTGGCAAGCATTAACGTTGCTAGCATTAAGTCAGACGTGGCTCGTTATGTGGCCTTTGATTTTCTTTTCAGCCATTTTGATGCTGATATTTTATTTTTGTAAGAGACCTGGTTGACTTCCACGGAGTTGATGGAGAAAGCAAAGAGAGAGTGGAGGCATGGTCCATCTTTCTGGTTTCTTGCGGACGAACCACGTAGCGAGGTAGCGGTACTTTTTAAAACCGCTGGAAGAGTGGAATGCAGAAAAGTAATTGAACTAGAAATGGGAAGGTGCCTGATCCTGGATGTGCTCATGGAAGGACAAGAGGTGAGGCTCATTAACATCTATGGTCCACAAACTGTGTGGGACTGTAAATGTCTCCTCATGAGGATTAAACCTTACCTTTTTTACAGCAGTCAGGTGATCTTTGGTGGAGACTTCAACAATGTGACAAGAGTCTGTGATAGGGGAGGCTCCAAATTCAGGCTGGACACTGATAGCGTCGTATTGAGTAAGATAGTTGAGGAAGCTAGTCTGGTGGATGCTCATTTAAAGCATAAGCCAGACGACGTGGACTTTACCTTTCATCAAGGTAGCCATAGGTCTAGGATAGATAGATTTTATTTAAAAGGGGAAGCTGTTTTCTCAATCTTGGAGACTGAGGAAGTGTTTTTTTCCGATCACTGTTTAATTTGTTTTTCTTTGAATGTTGCAGAGACCCCCTGTATGGGCAGAGGTTTGTGGAAGTTGAATTCATCTCTCCTGGAAGATGCAACAGTAAGACAATCCTTTGAGGAGTTCTTTCAGGGCCAGGAACCATTAGTGGCCCTCTACAACAGTAAGTCAGAGTGGTGGGAGATGTTTAAAATAAGGACGGCAAGGTTTTTCCGAGAGCTTACGTACCTCAGGTGCCAAGACAGAAATAATTTGTACCAGGAACTTAGGAAGAAACTTGAAAGTCTGGTCTCCACGGGAAGTAGCCGTGAGGATATCTTTGGTTGTCGAGAGGGATTTTGGGAAGTACCACTCGCCCAACTCTTACGGCAGCTGTAAGATGTCAGTAAAACGTAAGCTGGTAACAGGCCTGATTGATAGTACAGGATCCCTGAATAGGTCCAAATCAGGGATCCTGGAGGTGGTCAGGTATTTCTACTCTAGCTAACTAGCTAATCAGGGAAGAGGAAGTCATTGAAGGGCTTAGGCCCAAGAAATCGCTAGGTCCAGATGGCTTAACATCTGAATGGTACAGGACTTTCAAGGAAAAGTTAGTTCCTCCTTTGACTGAGTACCTCCTTTAATGAGTGTCTTTCCTCAGGCACTTTACCAAAGTCAATGGGTAAGTCAGCTCTGATTATTCTGTCAAAGGGCAAAGATCCATCCCGTATTGAGAATTGGAGACCGATATTGCTTCTCAATATGGACAGAAAGATCCTGGCAAAAATACTTTTTAATAGATTGGTGAAGTTTGCACCGAGACTTCTTTCAGGGGCTCAGCGCTGCACAGTTCCCGGTCGGAGCACTTTTAGTGCCGTTCTCAGTGTCCGACAGGGGTGTGGAGCGAGGCAGCATGGGCCTTTGGAAAGGGTTTCTTTTGACTTTGGATCAGGCTAAAGCTTTTGACCGAGTGAACCACGAGTACCTGTGATCCGTCTAGGGTTGGGCGATATATCGGTATCACGATATACCGCGGTATTAAAAAAACAGCAATATGGCGATTTTGCTGTTTCCTAAATACAGCGGCATATTTTGTGATGTCCTCGCTTTAAAAACCGACTCCACGGCTGCCCTCCCCCATCATTATCTACCAATTTCTTCCAGCAGCGGCTCCTCCTGCTTGCTCTGAATGTGCTGTCTCCGCCCACCGACCGACGTCTCACGTCGGAATCAGGTGACGCCCCCAGGCCGAGTTGAGCAGCTCAGTACAGCTCTCAAGTGAACCAAAGGTCAGGAGGGACTTCACAGCTCTGCTGCAGTGAATGCAGTGGAGCAGACTGTGATGTAATTACAATGTATAGTTATTGCAGGGACTCAGATAATTGTCTGAGAGTTTATTAGTTAAAAGAATTGTGTCACCGAGTCCCTGCCAGACTTTCTGCTCTGCTACATGCTACACTGCTGCATGCACCCTGTACACACACAGCTCCGCTACATGCTATACACTACGTGCAGAATTATTAGGCAAATGAGTATTTTGACCACATCATCCTCTTATGTCAGGTGTGCATAATTATTAGGCAACTTCCTTTCCTTTGGCAAAATGGGTCAAAAGAAGGACTTGACAGGCTCAGAAAAGTCAAAAATAGTGAGATATCTTGCAGAGGGATGCAGCACTCTTAAAATTGCAAAGCTTCTGAAGCGTGATCATTAAACAATCAAGCGTTTCATTCAAAATAGTCAACAGGGTCGCAAGAAGCGTGTGGAAAAACCAAGGTGCAAAATAACTGCCCATGAACTGAGAAAAGTCAAGCGTGCAGCTGCCAAGATGCCACTTGCCACCAGTTTGGCCATATTTCAGAGCTGCAACATCACTGGAGTGCCCAAAAGCACAAGGTGTGCAATACTCAGAGACATGGCCAAGGTAAGAAAGGCTGAAAGACGACCACCACTGAACAAGACACACAAGCTGAAACGTCAAGACTGGGCCAAGAAATATCTCAAGACTGATTTTTCTAAGGTTTTATGGACTGATGAAATGAGAGTGAGTCTTGATGGGCCAGATGGCTGGATTGGTAAAGGGCAGAGAGCTCCAGTCCGACTCAGACGCCAGCAAGGTGGAGGTGGAGTACTGGTTTGGGCTGGTATCATCAAAGATGAGCTTGTGGGGCCTTTTTGGGTTGAGGATGGAGTCAAGCTCAACTCCCAGTCCTACTGCCAGTTTCTGAAAGACACCTTCTTCAAGCAGTGGTACAGGAAGAAGTCTGCAAGGTAAGAAAAACATGGATTTTCATGCAGGACAATGCTCCATCACACGCGTCCAAGTACTCCACAACGTGGCTGGCAAGAAAGGGTATAAAAGAAGAAAATCTAATGACATGGCCTCCTTGTTCACCTGATCTGAACCCCATTGAGAACCTGTGGTCCATCATCAAATGTGAGATTTACAAGGAGGGAAAACAGTACACCTCTCTGAACAGTGTCTGGGAGGCTGTGGTTGCTGCTGCACGCAATGTTGATGGTGAACAGATCAAAACACTGACAGAATCCATGGATGGCAGGCTTTTGAGTGTCCTTGCAAAGAAAGGTGGCTATATTGGTCACTGATTTGTTTTTGTTTTGTTTTTGAATGTCAGAAATGTATATTTGTGAATGTTGAGATGTTATATTGGTTTCACTGGTAAAAATAAATAATTGAAATGGGTATATATTTGTTTTTTGTTAAGTTGCCTAATAATTATGTACAGTAATAGTCACCTGCACACACAGATATCCCCCTAAAATAGCTAAAACTAAAAACAAACTAAAAACTACTTCCAAAAATATTCAGCTTTGATATTAATGAGTTTTTTGGGTTCATTGAGAACATGGTTGTTGTTCAATAATAAAATGAATCTTAAAAAATACAACTTGCCTAATAATTCTGCACTCCCTGTACTAATGCCCTCCCTTCCCCGAATGGACTTGTCGGGAGACAGGGAACCGCAGAGCAGGAAACCTGGCAGGGACTCGGTGACACGATTCTTTTAACTCAAATAATCAAATGAATCTCTGACTCATTCGATTCTTTTAACTAATAAACTCTCAGACAATTCTCTGAGTCCCTGCACGACTCCCCCTGTGCTGTGAGTCAGTGCTGGTCGCCTCTAATCGGTTGAAGGGCAGGGAGGGGCGGGGCTTGCTTCCACTGTAGGCTCCTATTACACTGCCTGCTGCTGCTTCTATGCTAATCTGACTGAGCTGTTTCACTCGGATCAGCTCAGTCAGAGGAATGGACTCAAAAAGAACGATTCGTTCATGATCCGGACAGCCCTAGCAGCGAGTGGCGGGAAAGTCAGTCAGAGAAGAACCCACACTCCGTCCGATTCCGACCGACCCCCACCCCCTGCGGAGAGAAGAGACCCTATATATCACAGCTGTTGGACGGGCATCTATTAAAAGGTGTAATGTCACTCCACTCACCCCATACAGTGTAACGTCTCCTTGTGGCTGCCCCCATACAGTGTAAACGTCTCCTTGTGGCTGCTCCCATACAGTGTAAACGTCTCCTTGTGGCTGCCCCCATACAGTGTAAACGTCTCCATGTGGCTGCCCCCATACAGTGTAAACGTCTCCATGTGGCTGCCCCCATACAGTGTAAACGTCTCCTTGTGGCTGCCCCCATACAGTGTAAACGTCTCCTTGTGGCTGCCCCCATACAGTGTAAACGTCCCCTTGTGGCTGCCCCCATACAGTGTAAACGTCCCCTTGTGGCTGCCCCCATACAGTGTAACCGTCCCCTTGTGGCTGCCCCCATACAGTGTAACATCTCCTTGTGGCTGCCCCCATACAATGTAACATCTCCTTGTGTTTTTTTCTTTAAATCGGGTATTTATCTCAATATATCGTTATAGCGATAAAAATCTTTAGATCGTTATCGTCTGAATATTTTTGATATCATCCAACCCTAGGTCCGTCCTTTTGTGGTATGGTGTGCTGGGGAGGTTTTTGAATTGGCTAAAGGCTTTGTACAAAGGGGCTGAGAGTTTCCCGTTGATTAATGGTTGGTCAGGACAGCCCTTCAAGGTGGCTTCCGGTGTCCGTCAAGGATGTCCCTTAAGCCCCTTGCTATATGTGTTTGCGATTGATCCCTTCATTAGAAGGGTAGATCGTGGACTGTTAGCAGGGGTGGGGATGGAACTGGCGGGGGCAAGGGGGACGTCTTTTAGGGTGGTAGCATATGCGGATGATGTCACAATTTTCGCCTCTTCTGGTGAGGAGGTGGGGTGGGTGATGTCGGAAGTGGACCGCTATTCAGAGGTTTCTGAGTCTCTATATTCCAGACTTCTTCTCACGCTTTAGGGCCCCTAAAATACCAGGGCAGTATAAATACCCCACATGTGCCCCTTATTTCGGAAAGAAGACACCCCAAGGTATTCCGTGAGGGGCATATTGAGTCCATGAAAGATTGACATTTTTGTCCCAAGTTAGCGGAAAGGGAGACTTTGTGAGAAAAAAAAATTAATAAGAATTTCCGCTAACATGTGGCAAAAAATATTTTTTCTAAGAACTCGCCATGCCCCTCATTGAATACCTTGGGGTGTCTTCTTTCCAAAATGGGGTCACATGTGGGGTATTTATACTGCCCTGGCTTTTTAGGGGCCTGAAAGCGTGAGAAGAAGTCTGGGATCCAAATGCTAAAAAATGCCCCCCTAAAAGGAATTTGGGCTGCTTTGCGCATCTAGGCTGCAAAAAAGTGTCACACATGTGGTATCGCCGTACTCAGGAGAAGTTGGGCAATGTGTTTTGGGGTGTCATTTTACATATACCCATGCTGGGTGAGATAAATATCTTGGTCAAATGCCAACTTTGTATAAAAAAATGGGAAAAGTTGTCTTTTGCAGAGATATTTCTCTCACCCAGCATGGGTATATGTAAAATGACACCCCAAAACACATTCCCCAACTTCTCCTCAGTACGGTGATACCAGATGTGTGACACTTTTTTGCAGCCTAGGTGGGCAAAGGGGCCCACATTCCAAAGAGCACCTTTAGGATTTCACAGGTCATTTTATACAGATTTTGATTTCAAACTACTTACCACACATTTGGGCCCCTAGAATGCCAGGGCAGTATAACTACCCCACAAATGACCCCATTTTGGAAAGAAGACACCCCAAGGTATTCCGTGAGGGGTATGTCGAGTTCCTCGAATTTTTTATTTTTTGTCCCAAGTTAGCGGAAACTGATGATTTTTATATATTTTTTTTTCTTACAAAGTCTCATATTCCACTAACTTGTGACAAAAAATTAAAAATTCCATAAACTCACCATACCCCTCACGAAATACCTTAGGGTGTCTTCTTTCAAAAATGGGGTCACTTGTGGGGTAGTTATGCTGCCCTGGCATTCTAGGGGCCCAAATGTGTGGTAAGTAGTTTGAAATCAAAATCTGTAAAAAATGGCCGGTGAAATCCTAAAGGTGCTCTTTGGAATGTGGGCCCATTTGCGCATCTCGTCAAAAGACAACTTTTCCCATTTTTTTATACAAAGTTGGCATTTGACCAAGATATTTATCTCACCCAGCATGGATATATGTAAAATGACACCCCAAAACACATTCCCCAACTTCTCCTGAGTACGGCGATACCACATGTGTGACACTTTTTTGCAGCCTAGGTGGGCAAAGGGGCACACATTCCAAAGAGCACCTTTCGGATTTCACCGGTCTGGGCCCCTAGAATGCCAGGTAAGTATAACTACCCCACAAGTGACCCCATTTTGGAAAGAAGACACCCCAAGGTATTTTGTGATGGGCATAGTGAGTTCATGGAAGTTTTTGTTTTTTGTCACAAGTTAGTGGAATATGAGACTTTGTAAGAAAAAAATAAATAAATAATAATTTTCCGCTAGCTTGTGGCAAAAAATAAAAAGTTCGATGAACTCACTATGCCAATCAGCGAATACCTTAGGGTGTCTACTTTCCAAAATGGGGTCATTTGTGGGGGTTTTCTACTGTCTGGGCATTGTAGAACCTCAGGAAACATGACAGGTGCTCAGAAAGTCAGAGCTGCTTTTTTGTACCATGGTTTGTAAACGCTATAACTTTTACCCAAACCATTTTTTTTTACCCAAACATTTTTTTTTTTTTATCAAAGACATGTTGAACAATAAATTTAGCGAAAAATGTATATATGGATGTCGGGTTTTTTTGCAAAATTTTACAACTGAAAGTGAAAAATTACATTTTTTTGAAAAATTTTTTTGATTAATAACAAAAAAGTAAAAATGTCAGCAGCAATGAAATACCACCAAATGAAAGCTATATTAGTTAGAAGAAAAGGAGGTAAAATTCATCTGGGTGGTAAGTTGCATGACCGAGCAATAAACCGCTAAAGTTGTGGAGTGCCGATTTGTAAAAAAAAAGGGCCTGGTCACTAGGGGGGTATAAACCTGTGGTCCTTAAGTGGTTAAACCATTTGAATTCCAGTCACCTATTAACCGAATATATTAAGTGTAACAACCCTGCCATTAACAATGTTGAAATGGCAGCAATTTAAAATTTTCTCATTGAAGTCAATAGGGAAAATCTGATTGGTTGTTTGTAGCTCCGCCCACTTTTTAATGTCCCCAAAATGTGACAGAAATTTTCAGGTTGACCCCATGACTAAGTGACCCAAGTTTGGTCAGTTTCACTCCGAAGCTGTATGAGTGACAAACGTTTGCATTTTTCCAATAAAACTCTATGGGAGAAAAAAAAGAGGTTTTCGGGGGCCCGCCCCAGGGGCCCGGAGGGTGGGATCGGTTAACAAAGCACAAGCAAGATCCTCGGGTATGTGCCGACCAAGAGTGCAAAGTTCGGTATTGATACTCCTAAATCTGTGGGAGGAGTAGCAATTTGAACGTCTCATTGTAGTCAATGGGGAGAATTTGATTGGTTCTGTGTGGCCCCGCCCACATTTTCGGGTCTCCGAAATGTTCTAACAAATTGCGCGTTGAACCCATGACTAAGTGACCAAAGTTTGGTGACTTTAGTTTAAAATCTGTGCAACTGGGAGCGATTTGAAAATTTTCCCTGTCAAAGTCAATGGGAAAAACGTGGATTGCTTAGCCGTGGACATTTTTAGTGACAGCAGGGATAGCTGAACGTTTTGATATAAGATTTGTGTAGGTGGGCCTGAAAATGAGGGAGTGGTGGCAGTTTAGAAATCATAGAGGTTGGGCACCAGGTTCGCCCCCAGTTACGCAAATTTATTCATGGCGGAATGGGAGGACCAGAACGTGGCCCCCATACTGGGGATCGACCTGGTGCTCTGGCAGAGATACATCGACGATGTATTTTTTATCTGGCGATCAGGACCAGAACAGCTTGACACATTTTTAAAGTCTATTATTAAAAACAATCACAATCTTAAATTTTCAGGCATGAATAGCAAAGAACATATAGAATTTTTAGATTTGAATATTTATGTTGAAGAAAAGAAACTAAAGACCTGTACATACATTAAGCCCTCAACGCGGAACAGCTATATTTTGTTTAATAGCTGCCACTTACCAAGTTGGCTCACAAATATCCCCCAAGGCCAATTTCGACCTCTAAGACGCAATTGTACAACTATGGAACAATTCGAGTTGGAGGCTAATAAAATTAAGACAGAATTTTTAACAAAAAAATACCCAGAGGAGATTTTAAATGTAGCTTTAAATAAAGTGAGAAACATGGAAAGAACAGAAATTTTTAAAGAAAAACAGAAGACCAGTAAAGAACAGGGAGAAAATCTAATAAAATTAATATTACCCTACTGTGGGGACCATAAAAAGATAAGAAACATTATATACAAACAATTGGATGTTATAAAAAAAAGAAAAAGAGATAGGCACTATAATCCCTACTAAACCCCTGATTATATTTACTAAAGCACCGAATCTAGGGAATAAGATAGCACCGACAGTTAAAGAAGATACACCACAGAAGAACCCATCATTATGTAGATGGATGGATTTAAAGGGTTTCTTTAGATGTGGCCAATGCGGCATTTGTAAATTAACCTCTTTTGGGAGACAAACCAAGGAAGTAATTTCAACAACTAACGGACACAAACCTACTATAAAAGAATTTTTAACATGCAGTTCAGAGAGTGTCATTTATATTATAGAATGCCCCTGTAAAAGGCAATATATTGGCAGGACCAAAAGAACCCTTAAAAAACGCTTAGCAGAACATGTATCGAACATTAAAAAAAGGGGTAGAAACCCATTAACTTTCACAACACTTCAAAAATACTCACAATAGTGACCCATCTGGCTTAAAATTTGCAGCGATTGACAAAATACCTAAAAGTTGGAGGAAGGGGAATCACATCAGTAGGATGTCGAGGATGGAAACACAAAGTATATTCGAAATGGAAACCATGATTCCGGGGGGACTAAATGCGGAATATGAAATATTTGGTTTCCTATAAAGACTGGGGGTGGGGACCTACCGTTGAGGATGAATCCCGCCGAAAGAATTAATATCTCGGCGGTTTCCCTCCTCGACGGTGGGCCTCCACTCATAAACACCGTCCAACCGTTTCTCCAGACACATTCATCCCAATCCTGAGAATAAATACTATAAAGAATCTACAGTTTGGGACACCATGTTGTTAACACAAATAGCCCATGGTTACATATGTATATGATTTTTACTAATCATTCTGTTTTTGGAACCATATATTTTTAGATCTTCTCGACCTTTTACTTCCCTCTGGCTATTTATGTTTTATCATTATTGGCACTGTATGTAGCTATGTTATTTATAAGTATAAGAATGACATTTTTATTTTTATTTTTTTATTTTATAATGTATAAATGTTGATTAATACTCTATGAATGCCGACCAACAGTATAACCTACATATTCAAGAAATGAACCCCAAAATGCAAGGGTAGATTTTATTAATAAAACGCAGCATAACCTCAACAATGTCGCAAAGTCACAAATTGCGTTTTCCATACCAATAGGACAAGCACGTATCGAACAGAACCTGTATGGGAAAAGAATTAATGCAATTGATTGCTTAGATGGCTAATTAGCCATAAAGAATAAAATGAAAAACGGAACAGATTCACAAGATGAACAGATTTAGACGACTTCCGGAATGGAGTCCATGTCTTGCAGCCAATACCTTTTTTAGGTATAAAGGAAACCAAGTTCGGGGGGTCTGGTTACCACTGAGGAAGGGGATACTCCAACCCCGAAACGCGTCTGGTCAGACCCCCAAACATATGTGAGTGCACCACATCATATACACCAACGAATATTGCGGAAGCCAATTGAGAGGTTAGGCTCAAGAGGTGAGAAATAGACGGCGCCCACACTCAAACAAGTGATCTCATGTGGAGTGGACATAGAGCGCTGTGGACACGTCACCCTCCCGACTGAAGGAAGGGACCTGAGCAAGCTTCTCTTGGACAGAAGAAACCGCCAACACTAAAGACCGGAGACCTGCTATACCGGTAAGGCCGTTAAAATTTAAAAGCCGGCAATACCAGTTCAGCCTCAACACTGACCGCAAGCGGGACGCCGCCAGGCCAGGAACACTGTATGTATCTGCCGCCTTTCACTATAATTACAGACTATCCACTGCCACTTATAATGTGTATTGGCCGCCCATATCTATAAAAAGTCTGACCAAAGGACCCAATATCAACATTTAGGACATTTGGAATAACTTGGTGTGGGAAAATTGCATTCTTATAAAACCGCACCAGAACCAGCCCCCCCCCCCCCCCCCCCTTTTTTCATGGAACATTTGGGGTTAATTTAGAACTGAGTACCGTACAAGGTTTATAACCATTTTGCATAGGTGGACATACCAGTGCTGCTATCAATATGTTTCATTGCATCTAATGAATTATGTCATTTTATCTAATGAACTTTGTTGCTACATGGATACATTTTATTAACTTGCTGCTATAATCTCGTATGTCAGTCATACATTTTTTAACCTATTTATATTGTGCAGTTGCCATTATTGATGATTCGATGCCCTTGTCTAACACTGAGTTATTTATTTAAGGTTGTATTTAAGGTTTTATTTTATTGCTAATTCAATATTTTATATTATATTATAATTACATTAATTACATTAATTAAAGTGACCGATCCAATATCCTAGGTGTGCCCAGTCCTTTTATTTGAATATTCTTTTTATTTAAATATTCTTTCTATTCCAGTTTAGAAATCATGTCCTGATTTTTCAGCTTTTGCCAGCTCCCACTCTAGCTTTGCCATTCATTCCTATGGTACAACTTTCGCCACAAGAACCACGATATTCCGTGAACCATTCGGCGAAACGTTCCACAAAGTAATAGCAATCCGATCGGGAACAATCTGCACGTTTTGGTAAATTTTTGTCTATGTAGTGTAAAAACTGTGGGAGGAGTTAGGGTGGCAAATTTGGCTATAATAAGAATAAGAACTAGAAAAGCTACAATTTCTGGGGAAATTGTGTGAAGTGTTCTTTCCTCCACCAGTAGCTTACAACTGGAGTGGGCGGAGTAACTGGGTGGAGTGGCTTGAGTAACTGTTGTGTGGTTGGATTGGCTGGAGTAACTGTGGAAAGTCTGCACCTAAAAGTCGGGGTGGTTGCACCTAAGGGTCGTGGTGGGTGCACCTAATCGTTGGGGTGGTTGCACCTGAGGGTCAGGTGGGTGCACCTGAGGGTCGGGGTGGGTGCACCTGAGGGTCGGGGTGGGTGCACCTAATCGTTGGGGTGGTTGCACCTAAGGGTCGGAGTGGGTGCACCTAAGGGTCGGGGTGGGTGCACCTGAGGGTCGGGGTGGGTGTACCTAATCGTTGGGGTGGTTGCACCTAAGGGTCGGGGTGGGTGCACCTGAGGGTCGGGGTGGGTGCACCTGAGGGTCGGGGTGGGTGCACCTAATCGTTGGGGTGGTTGCACCTAAGGGTCGGAGTGGGGGCACCTAAGGGTCGGAGTGGGGGCACCTAAGGGTCGGAGTGGGTGCACCTAAGGGTCGGGGTGGTTGCACCTAACAGTCGGGGTGGGTGCACCTAATCGTTTAATCGTTGGGGTGGGTGCACCTAATGACTAGGGTGAGTGCACCTAAGGGTCGGAGTGGGTGCACCTAAGGGTCGGACCCCATGACTAAGTGACCCAAGTTTGGTGACTTTAGTTTCAAATCTGTGCGACTGGGAGCAATTTGAAAATGTTCCCTGTCAAAGTCAATGGGAAAAACTTGGATTGCTTAGCCGTGGAAATTTTTAGTGGCAGCGGGGATAGCTGAACGTTTTGATATAAGATTTGTGTAGGTGGGCCTGAAAATGAGGGAGTGGTGGCAGTTTAGAAATCATGTCCTGATTTTTCAGCTTTTGCCAGCTCCCAATTTAGCTTTGCCATTCATTCCTATGGGACAACTTTCGCCACAAGAACCAAGATATTCCATGAACCATTCGGCGAAACGTTCCACAAAGTAATAGCAATCCGATCGGGAACAATCTGCACGTTTTGGTAAATTTTTATCTATGTATTGTAAAAACTGTGGGAGGAGTTAGGGTGGCAAATTTGGCTATAATAAGAATAATATATATGTGAGATAACATTAAGTGGTCTTGCTATGCAAGAACACTTAATTATACGGTATACAAATGGGCATGGGCTACCTAGATGAAGCAGCTAAAATTAAGCTGCTCATTCAGGCCCGTGGGTGAGACCGTACGTAGTGTATAGATCCAGCGGGATTCTCGCTGGAGTAGAATACGATCTCAGTCTCCACCACGGATTGGGCGCCCGACCTTTTCAATTCCCATTGCCTTTAGGCAGCTGGGTTTACCCTCATGACAATCATGGACATGCCTGGACACCACTGTCCCTTCTGTTGGCAATGTCGCCGAGATGTTCACCCAGTTGCCTGCGCATCTCTCGTCTGGTCTTGCCCACATACCCCATATTGCAATCACAGATGATTTTGTAAATAACGCCCTGCGTTTTACAATTAATGGAGTCCCAGACGGGAAATGTTCTTTTTAGGTTGGAGCTATAAAAGGTTTTGCCTGTTTGGACAATACTGCAAGCTACGCAGCCACTACACCTAAAACAACCTGTAGGCCTATGATCAAGCCAGATGCCCTGTCTAGGAACAGGTGTAAAGTGGCTGTGTACGAGGAGATCCTTAAGATTACTGCCCCTTCTGAAGGTTATCTGGGGATAGTCATGTATAATATCCCTGATATCCGGATCCATCATTAAAATAGGCCAGTGTTTCCCAAGGATCCCTCGCGTTCGATCAGTACAGCCATCAAAAGTGGCTAGCAACCGGATCTTTTGGTCATCAATTGTTTTTACTTTGGGTACCAAAAGATCTGAGCGGGCCGTGTCGGCCGCCCTGTGATAGGCCTGCTTGAGTATATTGTCTGGGTACCCCTTGTTATGAAATCATTCGCCTTTTTCCTAAACTCTGGCCCCTGGGAGCAGTTGCGCCTAAAGCGCAGGTATTGACCGCATGGAATACCCCTCTTAAGGGGGGTAGGGTGACTACTGCTCCAATGTAGGACCGAGTTAGTCGAGGTAGGCTTCCTAAAAATGGTAGTTGATAATTCATCAGTACCATTTCTGGAGATAGAGATGTCGAGGAAAGAGAGACTGTTTGGATTGGATTCATGTGTAAATCTCAGTCCTACGTTGTTGTTTAGCTTATCCACAAAGCCCGAAAAAGATGATTTGGAATCGTTCCAAATAATGAAAATGTCATCGACATAACGGGCCCACAAGGCTATAGGCCCGGTACTCTACGACATCTCATCAGAGAAGACACTGGTTGCTTCCCACCAGCCCAGGAGCAAATTAGCGTAGGCCGGTGCACAGGAACAGCCCATCGCGGTGCCCCTGAGCTGGTGGTAAAGCTTTGCACCAAAATGAAAAAAGTTATGTGTGAGCAAATACTCAAGAAGTCTCAACACAAAATCAATGTTGAGAGAATTGACAACCCCTCATGCTGAGGAAGTGACCCACTGCTCTAAGACCAGCTGCATAAGGGATAGACGAGTATAAAGCCTCAACGTCAATACTCCCCAAGATGACCTGAGGTTCGATAGTAACGCCATCAAGTCTCCTATGCAAGTCCATAGTGTCCCTGACATAAGATGGCTGGGACACTACGAAGGGCATAAGGACTTTGTCTATATACACCCCAAGATTATGACTGATACACCTAACACCGAAACAATTGGCCTCCCTTTCAGGGGAGTTGTCCCCTTGTGGACCTTTGGCAGGCTGTAAAACGTAGCATTCACTGGATGTTTGGGGTACAAAAAGTCCAGCTCCTCCACGGAGATTAACTTTTTAGTTTTTGCATCCTGAAGGATATCCCTAAGTTACCATCACACAGCCAGTTATCTGTCGCCGTTATGTCCGCCCTGATCTCTTCTGCATTGGAAATGTAGGCAACACTAGGATCTGCGTCTCATAAAGGAATACATTTTGAAAGGACATTTAAAAAAAAAAGCCACTTCTTTTAACATAGAAAAGGTCCGTCTGGGGTATGGGAAATAGACAGTTCACTGTGAGCAGGCTAAACTCCATGCCTGAAGAGGACCTCACCAGAAGGAACATTTCTCTGTACATAACACACAGAAAGGCTGAGTTCACACGGGTGAGATTTCCGCGCGGGTGCAATGCGTAAGGTGAACGCATTGCACTCGCACTGAATCCTGACCCATTCACTTCTATGGGGCTGTGCACATGAGCGGTGATTTTCACGCATCACTTATGCGTTGCGTGAAAATCGCAGCATGCTCTATATAGTGCATTTATCACGCAACGCAGGCCCCATAGAAGTGAATGGGGCTGAGTGAAAATTGCAAGCAAGTGCGGATGCGGTGCGATTTTCACGCATGGTTGCAAAGATGACAGTCTATTCACTGTAGTATTACAGAATGCTTAGTAGAAGGTCAGTTGAGGGTTAAAAAATAAAAAAAAATTAACTCACCTCCTCCTCTTGATCGTGTAGTTGCCAATCTCTTCTTACTCTTTTAATCATGAGCTGCCGGCTAAAGGACCTGTGGTGACGTCACATCACATGGTACAATCACATGGTACATTACCGTGGTGATGGGCCATGTGATTGGACCATGTGATGATGTCAGTGACGTCACCACAGGTCCTTTGACAGGTCCTGAATAAAGAACAGGAGAACGGCAGCTACGCGATCAATTGGAGGCGAGTTAATTTTTTGTATTTTTTAACTCAATTGACCTTCTACTAAGAATTCTGTATTAAAGAATGCTATTATTTTCCCTTATAACCATGTTATAAGGGAAAATAATTACATCTACACACCACCGAACCCAAACCTGAACTTCAGTGAAGAATTTCGGGTCTGGGTACCACATTCAGGTTTTTATCACGCGCGTGCAAAACGCATTGCACCCGCGCAATAAAAACTGAACAACGGAACCAAATCAAAACTGACTGCAATTGGGTACCTACTCGCGTGGGTTTGCCGCAGTACACCCGGGACGCATCCTGAACAAATCCGTCACACCCGTGCCAAAAGGTCCATCTAGGGTGTGGATCCCATTAGTGAAGAGGATCTCTATTATGTGTATTATGGGGCTACATCTTGAGCTTTCCTTTGACAATGATGATGGTAAAATCACAGGTTATCGACAAAGTCTTGCAATCTGAATGTAGACAGTTCACTGTGAGCAGGCTAAACTCCATGCCTAAAGAGGACTACACAAGCAGGAAAACTTCTCTATAAGGCTACTTTCACACTCACTCTATTTCCCATACCCCAGACGGACCTTTTCTATGTGTTAGGGTACTTGCACACTAGCGTTTTTCTTTTCCGGTGTTCTGTCAGAATACTATACCTTATCAGAATGCTATACCCTCATCACTTCTGGTGACGCTGCTGCACCGGAAGTGACGAGAATCAGCTGGAGGAGGGGGTGTGCGGCGCTGCGCAAGTGCAGATCCACGGGTAAGTCAAAATTATAGCACGACCGCAGGAGAAGCGCCCACTTAATGCGGATGCGTGAAACCGGCCGGGACACATTGCGCCTGCGCACTCAGGGGTAGGGAGATCTGATGGAACATTTTGCACTGACAAATCTACCTACCCCTGAGTGCGCACGCGCGGTGTACTCCTGATGTGTGTGGTTGACAGGAGAATATAGCCAAGGGTGCGCACCCTCTCCTATCCAGCCGTGGCTCCAGGCGCAGGGTATTATGTGCACTAAGTGGGCGCTTCTCCCGTGGTGGTGCTATAATTTTGACACCGCACACCCCCTCCTCCAGCTGATTCTCGTCACTTCTGGTGTGGCCACGTCACCGGAAGTGACGAGGGTATAGCATTCTGATAAGGTATAGTATTCTGACAGAACACCGGAAAAGAAAAACGCTAGTGTGCAAGTACCCTAATACATAGAAAAGGTCCGTCTGGGGTATGGGAAATAGACAGTACACTGTGAGCAGGCTAAACTCCATGCCTGAAGAGGACCTCATCAGCAGGAAAACTTCTCTGTACATAACACACAGAAAAGGCCAATCTGGGGTGTGGATCTCGATTAGCGAAGTGGACCACTATTATGGGGCTACATCTTGAGCTTTCCTTTGACAATGATAAAATCACAGATTTTCGACAAAGTCTTGCAATCTGAATGTATACTTTGGTGCGAACAATTCACAGATAACTCTTGACAAATGGAAAATTTGTGCCCATTGTTTATTTTTCTCATACACTGTACAACTTTTCACTTATTGTTAAATGCAGAAATTTGCCAGAGATTTGAGGCTTATCTGGGGCATGATCTGAGCCCAAACACTGTTCTTACAGGACTCAGAGGGGTGAGATGCATCCATGATACGGATTCATGTTTTACGGTGATATTAAACTATTATAAGGCTTAAATATAAAAATGCACATAAAAACCTTACTCATCTGCAGTAAGGGGAGTGCAAGCTGTGCGGCTGCACATGGTGCCATGGCAACAGGGGCACCGGGCGGCCAGGCTGTGCCAACAGCGAGGAGGCTCCTTGGCCGGTGTAGCGCTGCCACAAACACCACACACTGTAACGACATGCAGGACGGCAGTGGCCTTCTTTCACCTCCCGGCAGCGCCCTTACTACTTTATAGACACCCTGCCTGTGTCACAACTTGCACGCTTCTCATTTACGAGATTCGAATCCAACGAATCCCAGGCATAGTCATCTGTATTGCCATCCTCAGGAGAGGGAGAGATGTGTCTGCTGGGATTCGAACCCACAACCTTCAGTATCAGAGGCAAAGCACTTACCCACACAATTATAAGAGCTGCATAGCCACTGACTAAAACATTTGAGACTTTTACTGTAGACTCTGTTATAGCCAGTGTACATCTATACACATGACAGCTGCCGCAACACACCCAGCAGTGCTATATCTCTATATATGACAGCTGCCCCTGCACACTCAGCTCTGCTATATCTATATATCTCTAAGTAATACTATACAGTAGATAGCGTTATAGAGATACAGCAGAGCTGAGTGTGCTGGGGTGTCACGGACGGTGTACAGAAAACAAGACAATGCAACATGCATATATGACTCACTGGATCCAAAGCTAAGGAACCAAAAGGGAGACCCCTGCACAAGAGCTGGCACTTTCCCTGGCTGCTCAGCCTATGCAAAAATCCCAAAGGTGGATGGTTGCATATCCACGTACCTCGACTATATAACACCTGAATACCCTACAATAGTGAGGGGACACGACCACCGGCTCCCTACACCAGACACGGAGGGAGTCAGGGTCACCTGGGATCCAGCAAACAGAAAATAACAGATAAATGTACAGCACTTAACTTAGTAGCAGACTGGGAAATAGGATCAGCATGCACACACACTCCATGAAGAAGTATAAGCCGCCTAGTAAAGCATTATGGGGAGGAATTTAAAGGGAAGCAATCAGTCCAACTACATGAGAGCTGAGAGAGGCTAACGAGATGAGGAACTGAATACCACAACAAAGAAAACTCAAGGAGGTGGTTCTGAAAGGCCTCTGTCAGAGCTTCTCAGCTGTCTGGTTGTGACAGTACCCCTCCCTCTACGAGTGGACTCCGGACACTCAGAACCCACCTTCTCAGGATGGGACCTCTCCTCAGGACCATAACCCTCCCAATGAACAAGGTACTGAAGAGAACCACGGACAAGACGAGAATCCACAATCCTAGAGACCTGAAATTCAAGATTCCCATCAACCATAATCGGAGGAGGAGGCAAAGGCGAGGGTACAATGGGTTGAACATAAGGTTTCAATAAGGACTTGTGAAAAACATTATGGATCTTCCAAGTCTGAGGAAGATCAAGACGGTAGGCAACAGGATTGATGACAGACAGGATTTTGTAAGGCCCAATAAACCTAGGACCCAACTTCCAGGAGGGAACCTTCAATTTGATATTCTTGGTAGACAACCACACCAGATCACCAACATTCAGGTCCGGACCAAGCACACGTCTCTTATCTGCCACACGCTTATATCTCTCACTCATGCTCTTTAGATTATCCTGAATCTTTTGCCAAATAGATGACAAAGACGAGGAGAATCTGTCCTCATCAGGTAAACCAGAAGACCCCTCTCCCGAGAAAGTCTCAAACTGCGGATGAAACCCATATGCACCAAAAAAATGGTGACTTATCAGAGGACTCCTGACGACGGTTATTTAAAGCAAACTCAACAAGGGACAAAAAAGAACACCAATCCTCTTGATTCTCCGCCACAAAACAGCGCAGATATGTCTCCAGATTCTGATCGACGCGCTCTGTCTGGCCATTCGACTGCGGGTGGAAAGCAGAAGAGAATGACAACCGAACCCCCAAGCGAGAACAGAAAGCCTTCCAGAATCTGGAAACAAACTGCGTGCCCCTATCAGAGACTATGTCTGAAGGAATACCGTGCAATTTGACAATGTGATCAATAAATGCCTGCGCCAGCGTCTTAGCATTGGGCAAACCAGGAAAAGGGATGAAATGCACCATTTTGCTAAAACGGTCCACCACCACCAGAATCACAGTCTTCCCCGAGGAACGAGGCAGGTCCGTTATGAAGTCCATGGACAGATGTGTCTAAGGATGGGAAGGAATGGGTAAGGGAAGGAGAGGACCTGATGGCCGTGAATGAGGGACTTTGGCACAAGCGCAAGTCTCGCAGGCTGCCACAAAACCCTCAACCGACTTACGAAGCGCAGGCCACCAGAATCTCCGAGCGATGAGATCCAGTGTGGCTCTTGCCCCCGGGTGCCGAGCAAGGACCGTATTGTGGTGTTCCTTAAAAATCTTGTGTCTTAAAGCGAGAGGCACAAACAACCTCCCAGGAGGACAAAGATCAGGAGCCTCTGACTGGGCTGCCTGCACCTCTGCCTCCAATTCAGAAAAAAGAGCAGAGACCACCACACCTTCAGCCAAAATGGGACCCGGGTCTTCAAAATTCCCGCCTCCCGGAAAACAACGTGACAGGGCATCTGCCTTCACATTCTTACCTCCAGGGCGGAACGTGACAACAAAATTAAACCTAGAAAAGAACAAAGACCATCTGGCCTGTCTCGGGTTCAGACGCTTGGCTGACTCCAAGTAGGCCAGATTTTTATGGTCAGTAAATACGGTAATAGAGTGTCTGGCTCCCTCTAGCCAATGGCGCCATTCCTCAAAAGTCAACTTGATGGCCAACAATTCCCTATCTCCCACATCGCAATTTCTCTCTGCGGAGGAGAGTTTTTTCGAGAAAAAGGCACACGGTCGCCATTTGGCAGGGGAGGAACCCTGAGACAAGACCGCCCCCACACCCACCTCAGAAGCATCAACCTCAACTATGAAGGGTAAAGAAATATCAGGTTGCACCAAGATGGGAGCGGAAGCAAAATTCTCCTTGATATTAGAAAAAGCCTTACGTGCCTCTACTGACCAAGAAGAAAAATCTACCCCCTTTCTGGTCATATCAGTGAGTGGTTTAACAATCGAGGAATAATTCAAAATAAACTTCCTGTAATAATTGGCAAAGTCCAAAAAACGCATCAGCGCCTTCTGATTCTCAGGAAGCTCCTACTCAAGCACAGCGCGGACCTTCTCGGGGTCCATGCGAAAACCAAAAGCGGAGAGAAGAAACCCCAGAAATTGAATTTCTGCAACCGCAAACACACATTTTTCCAGTTTCGCATATAATTTATTCTCCCGCAGGATGAGCAAGACCTGACGTAAATGTTCCTTATGAGTTTTGAAATCAGGAGAAAAAATCAAAATGTCATCCAAATACACCAATACAAATTTTCCCATCAAATGATAAAAAGTGCTGTTCACGAAATGCTGAAAAACGGCTGGGGCATTCATCAAACCAAAAGGCATAACCAAATTCTCAAAATGGCCCTCAGGGGTATTGAAGGCCATCTTCCATTCGTCTCCTTCTCTGACCCTGACCAGGTTGTATGCCCCTCTTAGATCTAATTTGGAAAAGACTTTAGCCCCAACAACCTGGTTAAACAGGTCCGGGATCAGAGGAAGCGGATAAGGGTCACGAATAGTGATACTGTTCAGCTCCCTGAAATCCAGACAAGGTCTTAAAGAACCATCTTTTTTCTTAACAAAGAAAAAAACTGTCGCAACAGGTGACTTCGAGGGTCGTATGTGTCCTTTTCTCAGACTCTCAGATATATAAGCACGCATAGCGATCCTCTCAGGTTGGGAAAGATTGTATAAACGAGATTTAGGCAGCTTGGCGCCTGGGATGAGATTAATAGGGCAATCGTACTCCCTGTGCGGGGGCAAATCCTGAACTCCACTTTCAGAGAAGACATCCAAAAATTCAGAGAGAAAAGATGGTACAGTCTTAGTAGCAACCTCAGAAACAGATGTCGTGAGGCAATTCTCTCTGCAAAAGTCACTTCAACCATGTATTTGCCTCGCTTGCCAATCAATGGTAGGGTTATGTTTAGTGAGCCAGGGTAGCCCCAAAACTAGAGGAGTAGGCAAACCGCTAAGGACGAAACATGACACATCCTCAACATGAGCATCACTCACAATTAAATGAATATTGTGAACTATGCCCTTTAATGATTTCTGAGAAAGTGGAGCGGAATCAATAGCAAAAACAGGAATATCCTTTCCCAAAGTGCGCACCTGGAAACCATGAGTTATTGCAAATTGATTATCAATGAGATTGACAGCTGCTCCACTATGCACAAAAATCTCACAAAAAATGCTCTTGCTCTCTAGCGCCACCCTAGCAGGCAGGACAAAACGGGAACTACAAGCAAACGGAAAACCTTCAATTTCCGCCTCAACCCTGCCAATAGTGACGGAACATTTTTAAAAGATTTTTTCCTGTTTGCTTCTTTATTACTCCCAGAAAACTGCCTGAATCTCCTAGAGGGACAAACATTTGCCAAATGATTTATACCTCCACAACAAAAACAAACCCTCCCATGCGAGCTGAATCTTCTATTGTCAGAAGCAATCAACCCCAGCTGCATGGGCTCCTGCTCAGAAGGGGCTGACAGCGACCGAGACCCCTGCGCACAGAATGAGACCGCTGCACTGTCCTGGGACTGAGTATGACAGGAAGGAGATATCTCTCCTCTCTCTCTAAGACGCCTGTCATTACGAACGGCCTGAGACATAGCAGAGTCCAAGGAAATAGGCCTCTCATGAAAGGCAAATGCATCTTTCAAACCCTCTGAAAGACCATGGCAAAATTGACTTCGGAGTGCAGCATCATTCCAACTAGTATCAGCTGCCCATCTCTGAAATTCTGAGCAGTATATCTCTGCGGATTGTTTACCCCGGCATAATAGACGTAGTCTAGACTCAATACGATCCGGATCATCATATATCTGACCCAGGGCTAAAAAGAATTCATCCACTGAACGGAGAGGCCGTGCCCCCTCCGGCAGCATAAAGGCCCAAGACTGAGGGTTACCCCTGAGCAGCGATATAATGATCCCCACCCTCCGTTCCTCATCACCAGAGGAATGGGGAAGAAGGCGAAAATGGAGTTTGCAAGCCTCTCTAAAACGCACAAAATTCTCACTACCCCCGGAGAACGTATCCGGGAGCGAGATCTTAGGCTCAGAACAAACTCCATGAACGCAAGCTGAACCGGTCACTTGAAGCTGAGAAAAAGTCTGACGGAGATCAGCTACCTCCAATGAAAGACCCTGGAAGCGTTCAGCCAAAAGTGAAACCGGATCCATGCTTGAGACGGTTTTGGCGGCTTATAATGTCACGGACGGTGTACAGGAAACAAGACAATGCAACATGCATATATGACTCACTGGATCCAAAGCTAAGGAACCAAAAGGGAGACCCCTGCACAAGAGCTGGCACTTTCCCTGGCTGCTCAGCCTATGCAAAAATCCCATAGGTGGATGGTTGCATATCCATGTAGCTCGACTATATACTATATAACACCTGAACACCCTACAATAGTGAGGGGACATGACCACCGGCTCCCTACACCAGACACGGAGGGAGTCAGGGTCACCTGGGATCCAGCAAACAGAAAATAACAGATAAATGTACAGCACTTAACTTAGTAGCAGACTGGGAAATAGGATCAGCATGCACACACACTCCATGAAGAAGTATAAGCCGCCTAGTAAAGCATTATGGGGAGGAATTTAAAGGGAAGCAATCAGTCCAACTACATGAGAGCTGAGAGAGGCTAACGAGATGAGGAACTGAATACCACAACAAAGAAAACTCAAGGAGGAGGTTCTGAAAGGCTTCTGTCAGAGCTTCTCAGCTGTCTGGTTGTGACATGGGGCAGCTGTCGTGTATGGATGTACACTAGCTATCAAAGCTATAAACAAGTCTACAGTAGAAGTGGCTATGCAGCTCTTATAGCTGTGTGGTTAAGTGCCAGCAGAAACTTTTCTGCAATACAGGCTGTTAGAATACACAAGCACTGACTCCATATATGGACATACAGCGCATGACACAGGCTGGAAGAGGCCTGCATCGCTGACATGGAGGTAAGTATAAGTGTTCCTTTTTAAAATACCCGACTGTTACTGCCACATGGGGGGAGTGGGAGGCACTTGATACTGGCACATGGGGGGAGGGGGGTTTGGCACTATAATAATGGCACATGGGTGGGTGGGAAGGAGAGAGGCACTTGATACTGGCATTTTTTTGGGGGGGGAGATGGCACTATGATACTGGACATGGGGGGGAGGCATTTGATACTAGCACATGGGGGGGTTTAGCACTTGATACTGGCACATAGGGGGTTGGCACTATGATACTGGCACATTGGGGGTGGGAAGGAGAAAGGCACTTCATAATGGCACATGGGAGGGTTTGGCACTATGATACTGGCACATAGGGGGTTGGAAGGAGAGAGGCACTTGATATTGGCACATTGGGGGGAGATGGCACTATGATACTGGGACATTTGGGAGGAAGGAGAGAGGCACTTGATACTGGCACATGATGGGGGGAATTATGGGGTTTCCTTTTTACTGGCACATTATAAATCCCTTAATCATTCCCAATGTCACCCATAGCCATTCTCCTGCCCCCCTTAATCATACCCTGTCACATTTGCTCAATCCACTGCCCCCCTTAATCATACCCTGTGTCACCCTTATCCAGTCCCCTGCCTCCTTAATCATACCCAGTGTCTGTTACCCTTAATTTAAGGGGAGCAGGGTCTAATTTAGGGGGCAGGGGACTGGGTAAGGGTGACACTGGGTATGATTAAGGGGGGCAGGAGACTGGCTATGGGTGACACTGGGTATGATTGTACTTGTTAGCACTTGCAATTAAATGATCTATAATAAAAAAAAAAGGTTTGTTATAAAGATTGTTTTCCTCTTTGAGTATGTTCAGGTGAACGGGGGGGGGGGGGGGGGGGTCACAAGATTAGCTCACACAGGGCGCCTGAACACCTAAGGCCAGCCCTGCTCATCTGTTTCAATTTATTATGCAAAATTAATTGTAACTGATCCCATACCACAAAGAGTTAAGCACTAAGCAGGTCCTTACAGAGTATGGAGCTTAGACAATTCACTGTGAATCAGCTAAATCCTATCATAGTTCTGGACCCGACCACCAGGGGGCTAAGAGGTCCGTACCAGGCATGGGAAATAGACAGCTGCTGTAGAGTCGGCTATTCCCATACTTGGTAAGGAAGGACCAGGTCCGTATCGTGCCCATGCCAAATGTGGCCCACTCTGCTCTAGTCAGCTTCTCCCACTGCCATGTAATACCTTGATAAGTGCTTTAGGATCTGCCTCTTGATGATTGCTGCCATCACGCCTGCTGTATTTGTCCCGGATGCTTCCCAAACACCAGGTCTCTCCACCTGCAACCCAGTTACCCTGTTCAGAAGTGGTAGCGAATAAACTCCACGCAGGAAACAGACCTCCTGACGTCACTGGTTCACGTGACATTCTCTTGTCACGTGACTCTGAATCGGCAGCGCAGGCTGCAGCATGAATAGAAGGGTGGGAAGCCAAAGAACTCAGGCTGTTTGCAGAGCAGGTCATGGATGGCTGCTCATCACTCGGGGAGGGGGGAAGTGTCTGTCAGTGCTGGAGGTACAATATGTGTGTGCTGTGGACGTGGGGAGGGGAGCCGAGAACTGTATCCAGACGTGGTGAGGAGTATTGTAATATTGTATGCTGGGGGAGGGGAGTTTAATATTGTATGCAGGGCAGTGGCGTAACTAGAACTGACTGGGCCCCACACCAAATTATTGAATGGGGGCCCCCCCCCCCCCCTCACGGGCAACTTCTTCAAACCACCCCCCCTCCCCCCCCCCATGCAAGCCCCAGTCCTGCAGCTAGTCAAAAACATTCACTCAGACCAGGCCCGGCTGTGACTTTGTCCGTTTCCCACACATATACTGCATATCATGTTACTGTATATAATACTATTGTGGGGGTCCTTTTACAATTTAGTCCTCATCTTAGGTGGGCCCCTTTTGAGTTCAGGCCCCGCAGTAGCTGCGTCCCCTGTCTCCACTATAGGTACGCTCCTGCCTTTCACAATATTACAGCTATACACACTATACAATGCCAATAAAAAGGTCTGTTACCATAATTACAAGAAAAATGCAAAAAAAAGTACTCAAAACAAATATAAATAGGGAGAGTTTACATTTCCGTTCTTCTGATGTGTCAAATGGATCCTGTTGCATCCGTTATGCACATTTGGCATCCGTTTGAGCCATTTCTGAGATCTGTTCTATCAGACAGAAAAAAGTACTGCGTACAGGAGTTTTCTTTCTGTCTAAAAAACGGATCTCAGGTAGAAATGGCTCAAACGGATGCCAAATGTGCATAACGGATGCAACAGGATCCATTTGTTTACAGGATCCTTTTTTCTGTTCTTCTGACGGATCAGAAGAACCGAAAATAAAAATGGAGATGTGAACTCTTGCTTACTTGAATACACAGAATAAAATAGTATAACCAATTTCAAGCAAGTACAGGAATAGCATCCACTGGGCAGTGTATTTCCCCTGTGCCTCCTCAGTATGGGGCTGACTGTATAAAAACACAGACATTGAGTATATAGTCTTAGGCCTAGTTCTCATTTCACATATGCATTGAAATTTCCACCAAATGCCTCCACTGGTGAGAAAACTAGGTTCTGTTATATATATATATACAGTATAATAGATAGGAGATAGATGATCACACACACACCTTTCACATACACTTGCCTTTTAGGCAGGCTAGATGGATTTGTCAGGCTGTGGAGGATCCAGAAGAGTTTCTAACCCCCCGAGCACATGGCTGGGTGTCTCCTCCTCAGAGAGCAGTGCAGCCCCCTCACTGTGTCCCGACGCTGACAGCAGAGCAAAGAGCACTACTGCCCTGCCGTAATATGACCGTAAGTGAAGAGGAGCAAAAGGGGGGGGGGGGGGGGAGTTCCTAAGGAAGCTCCAGGGAGATTTTTTTAAGGTAGCAGCTGCTGACAAGAGCTGCTGTTATCGTCAGTGCGGCCCTCCACTACACGCTGCCTGCTGCCTGTGAGGCCAGAAGTTTACATCATAGTACATGCAACCCTGCCCTGCTGACACCCCTGCTACTGCTCCCGGGCCCCTTCTAAGCTCAGGGCCCCGAAGCAACTGCTTCCCCTGCTTCCCTGATAGTTACGCCCCTGATGCAGGGGGTTCTGTAATATTGTACGCAGAGGGTGCCACATTTAACCCCTTCAGGACCGACTATTTTTCACCTTCAAATCTGACATGTGTCACTTTATGTGGTGATAACTTTAAAACGTTTTTACTTATCCAGGCTATTCTGAGACTGTTTTCTCATCACATATTGTACTTCATGACAGTGGGACATTGAGTAAAAATAAATTATTTTTATTTATGAAAAAATTCCAAATTTACCAAAAATTTTGAAAAAGTCAAAAATTTCCAAATTTCAATTTCTCTACTTTTATAATAGATAGTAATACCTCTAAAAATAATTATAACTTTACATTCCCCATATGTCTACTTCATGTTAGGATCATTGTGGGAATGCCATTTTATTTTTTCGGGACGTTAGAAGGCTTAGAAGTTTAAAAGCAAATCTTGAAATTTTTCAGAAAATTTCCAAAACCCACTTTTTAAGGACCAGTTCAGGTCTGAAGTCACTTTGTGAGGCTTACATAATAGAAACCACTGAAAAATGACCCCATTTTAGAAACTCCACCCCTCAAGGTATTCAAAACTGATTTTAAAAACTTTGTTAACCCTTTAGGTGTTCCACAAGAATTCATGGAAAATAGAGATAGAATTTCACTTTTTTGGCAGATTTGTCATTTGAATCCATTTTTCCAGTTACAAAGCAAGGGTTAACAGCCAAGCAAAACTCAATATTTCTGACTCTGATTCTGTAGTTTACAGAGACACCCCCTATATGCTCATAAACTGTTGTATGGGCACACAGTATTGCGCAGAAAAAAATGAATGCCATACGGTTTTTGGAAAGCAGATTTCACTGGGATAATTTTAAGCTGCCATGTCATATTTGAAGACCCCCTGATGTACCCCTAAAGTAGAAACTCCAAATAAGTTACCCCACTTTAGAAACTCGAGATAGGGTGGCATTTTTTTCAGGTATTATATTAGGTTACATATGATTTTTGGTTGTTCTATATTACACTTTTTGTGAAGCAAGGTAACAAGAAACAGCTGTTTTGGCACAGTTTTTTATTTTTGTTATTTACTACATTCATCTGACAGGTTAGATCATGTGGTAGTTTTATAGAGCAGGTTGTTACGGGCGCGACAATACCAAATATGACCTTTTTTGGGTTGTTTGTTTCAGTTTTACATAACAAAGCGTTTTTGAAAATGTCTCCACATTCTGAAAGCCGTAGTTTTATTACTTTTTTGGGCGACTGTCTTGTGTAGGGTCTCATTATTTTCGGGATGAGATGACGGTTTAATTTGATACTATTATAGGGTGCATATGACTTTTTGATCGCTTGCTATTACATTTTTTGTGATGTTAGGTGACAAAAAAATTACTTTTTTTTACACCGTTTTTATTTTTTTACAATATTCACCTGAGGGGTTAGGTCATGTGATATTTTTATAGAGCAGGTTATTGCAGACGCAGGGATACATAATATTTAATACTATTTTGGGGTGCATATGACTTTTTGATCGCTTGTTATTTATTTTTTTATTACGGTGTTCATCTGAGGGATTAGGTCATGTGATATTTTTATAGAGCAGGTTATTACGGATGCGGTGATAGCTAGTACGTATACTTTTTTTATTTACTTAAGTTTTAGACAATAACAGCATTTTTAAAACAAAAAAAAAACAAGGTTTTAGTGTTATTCTGAGCCATATTTTTTTATTTATTTTTTGGGGCGATTGTCTTAGGTAGGGGCTCATTTTTTGCGTGATGAGGTGACAGTTAGATTGGTATTTTGGCAGGCATACATCTTTTTGATCGCTTGATGTTGTACTTTTAGTGATGTAAGGTGACAAAAATATGGTTTATTTAGCACAGTTTTTATTTTATTTTTTGGACCGTATTCATCTGAGGGGTTAGGTCATGTGATATGTTTATAGAGGCGGTCTATACGGACGCGGCGATACCTAACATGTTTTTACTTTATTTGGGGAAAATTACATTTTTTTTTTACTTGAAACTTAACATTTTTTGGGGGGGGACTTTATTTTTTCAACTTTTTTTCACGTAACTTTTTTTTTTGTCCCACTTCGGGGACTACAACTTTTGTGGGTCTGATCGCCTTTACAATGCATTCTAATACTTCTGCATTGGAATGCATTGGCTGTATGTGTAACACAGTGTGTATTACACATACAGCTCCCTGCCTGTGAGAAGGCACCGGAAGGCAGCTCCTATGCCTAAGGAAGGCATCGGGCTGCCTTCCATGCCATCGGGTTCCCGTCACAGCAGTATGGGGACCCAATGGCAGCACCGGTTCCCGTGAGGACATCGCATGTGCCGCGATCAGCGATGACCGTGGCACATGAAGGGTTAATGCACCATCATCGGTGATTTCACTGATGCCGGCGCATGCAGCAGGGGTCCAACTATCAGTGACTGCCGGACCCCTGCCACGGATCGGGGGGGTGCAGCTCCTGCACCCGCCCGATCACAGCGCCGTACATGTACTGTGCTGGTCCTTAAGTCACAGACATCTGCGCCGTACATGTACGTGGGTGCCGGGTAGTATTGAATGCAGAGGGGGGGTTGTCGTGTAATATTGTATGCCTGTTTAATATTGTATGCAGAGGAGAGTGGCATGAGTAGGGTATATGGCATCCCCCATGCTTAAAAAAAAATGTACCCCCTCACAGCAGTATTGCCCTCATTGTGCCCTCTCACAGTAGTTATGTCCTCTTTGTGCCCCTTCACAGTAATAATCACCATTGTGCCCCCTTCACAGTAATAATCCCCATTGTGTCCTCTTCATAGTAATAATGCCCATTGTTCTCCCTTTATAGTAATAATGCCTACTGTGCCCCCTTTAGGTTTGTTTCGATACCAAAATTTTGATTCGGTTTCGATAACGTAAAAAAGTATTGTGATGGGGGCGTGGCCTGCTCGCTGATGGCGCCGGTCGCATAGCGCTTCTGCTCCGGACTGTACATCTTTAAAGCGTCTCACAGCATCCTGCTCCGGCAAAGCTAACCAAATTCTTCGGTAAATCGACCCCAGCAGAGTCTGGCCTAAGGGGGACTCCACCTCCAACCTGCACGCTGACCCCTCCGGCAGGAACGCCATCGCTGCCTGCGCATAGCCCGGTTGCTAGGAGCGGGCCTGAGCGGGAATCCCTTGAACACTCTCAGCTCACTGCAGATGTCATGCGCTCCATGCTGGACACTCTGCTCTCCTCTATGAAGGAAGACATGCTGGGGCTTCTAAAGGACCTTAGAAAGGACATCCAAAACATCGGTGACCGCACCTCGCACTTGGAGGGGAAGATGGCTGAATTTGCTGCCTCCCACAATACCCTCATCGATGCCCATGAAGCTATGGAAGATGATATTGCTAAACTAACGGCTAAGCTGCAAGACTTGGAGGACAGACACAGGCGGAATAATGTTAGAATCCGCGGGATCCCAGAGTCTGTTGATGCACATGAGCTGGAACATTTCCTGCAGCAACTTCTGAAAGCGGCACTGCTTGAGTCTACAGAGAGGGACCTGATCATAGATCGTATCCACAGAGTGCCCAAGCCTAAAGGTCTGGATCCTTCTCTCCCCCGCAATGTTATTGCTACGATCCACCTTTGCAGCATTAGAGAAGCGTTCCTAAGGGTTCTGAGGCAGAACCCGTCCCCATCGGAGGACTTTACAGGGATTGCGGTATACTCGGATCTCTCCGAAGCCACGCTTGCAAGGCACAAAGAGTTTGCCCCGGTCACCGCTGTGCTGAGGCATCACCAAATAAAGTACCGCTGGGGTTTCCCAGTAAAGCTGCTGGTCATGTACAATGGGGGCCTGCAAGTCTTCAACTCACCTCAAGTGGCGACTCGTCATCTGTCCGAATGGGGCCTCATCAGCGGGGACTCTGTCCGGGCAAAGGAAGCTGCCCCACATCCTGACAAGATTCCACCGGAATGGGACGTTGCCTGACATGTGAGTTTACGCTGGCAGGGAGTAGCCGGATGACTGTTCATATTTGTTGATGTTGGTCCGCAGTGGAGAGCTTTAGTTCTCTGCCCCGACTGGACTTGGTTTTTCTGGTCTCTTGACCGGTGATTTTTGGTCAGGCCTGACACACCTTGATGACCATACTGTTTTCACTTTACTTTTCCTTATATATATGTGTTTTAATTTATTTTTTCGGTTGGTTCCTATACTCATAATGTATGTAACATGTATGTAGCACGTCACAAAGCTAATTGTGACGTGCTTTTTGTTCAGGAATAACATCTGCTGGAAAAAGATGCGTTCAGATGTAAACACAGAAGCTTCCCTGTGGTGCACCATTCCCACACGAGTAAAAAGAGGAAAGCAGGGGTCTTCATTGGTGTAAAGTCTATGATTGCCTTTTCCCTACAGAAATGTATAACTGACTCAGCTGGGAGATATATTATCTTATTGTGTAGTCTAGATGGTAAACCATATACCTTGGTGTCTGTCTACGCCCCCAATGTCAGACAGGTGGCCTTTTGTAGGAGGATGTTTAACAAAGTGGAGAAAATGGCGGGGGGGAAGTAGTAATAGGAGGAGACTTTAATATACCAATTAACTCAGCATTAGACTATAAGTCCAAGCAGGTGAATCGCCGAGTAGACCTACAGGCGACTTTATATGAGTCTGCCTTTCATGATATCTGGCCATATCAGCACAGTGAGGAGTTAGATTACACGTTCATATCAACTGCGCACTTATCCCAGTCTCGCATTGACTATATTCTAGTTTCCAAAAGCCTTCTGCACAGGGTCGCAAGGTCTGACATTGGAGGAGCGACTTGGTCAGATCATGCCCCAGTTAGCATTGCAATTGAAGATGGCCTCCCCAATCTCCCGCGCCCACAATGAAGATTGAACACTTATCTATTGAAATGTCCTGAAAGAGCCAAGCAGATCACAGATTCTTTACAAGAATTTCTGGCGTTTAACGATCTCCCTGACACTAGTGTACACACTCTTTGGCTTTCCCATAAAGCCTATATGAGAGGGATTCTGTTACAAATGGCGTCGAGAATGAACAAGAGCAGAAATAAGGCTATTCAAGATGCTCTAACTCGGCTACAGGCTGCAGAGAAAAACAACAAGTTAAACAACAACTCCTCCACATTGGCCTTCCTTCAGGAATGCAGAGCTGAGTTCAGAACTATCCTTTTGTACCGTCAAGAACTAGGTCTGAAACGAATGCAGACAAACCTCTACCACACAGGGGACAGAGCAGGTGCATTATTGGCACGCAGATTAAAATGTAGAGCTGCTGCAGCCAGGATAACTAGTTTAGAATATAACAGTAAAGTGTATACACACCCTCAGGAAATAGCCGATGCCTTTGCGGCATATTATTCCTCCCTATACAATTTACAATCAGATGGCCATACGGCACAGCCCTCCGAAGAAGCAATCTCGGCATATCTAGCATCCCTTAAGCTTCCCAAGGTTTCTGTGGATGACTTGTGTATTCTGAATAGGCCAGTTACTTCAGAGGAGATCTCCACTACAATTAAAAACACCCCATCTAATAAGGCCCCAGGACCTGACGGATTTCCAGCAGAATATTATAAAACATTCCACTCTGCGCTTGTACCTTGCCTAGTTAAGCTGTATAATACATTTATGACTTCTGGGGACATTCCCTAGGAAATGTTGCAGGCTACTGTAGTCACTCTACCCAAATCGGGGAAGACCCCTGATGCCCCTGAGAATTTCAGGTCAATTTCCCTGCTGAATTTCCCTGCTGAACGCTGACCTCAAGCTATTTGCTAAGATATTGGCAGCCCGCCTCAACAAGGTGCTACCTGCTCTTATAAATCCTGACCAAGTGGGTTTTGTGCCAGGTAGACAATGTAGGGATGGCACTAGGAAAACAATTAAACTTGATTCAGGTTGCAGAGTGGTCCAGAGCCCCCACGATCTTTGTCTCCCTAGACACTGAAAAAGCGTTCGATAGAGTGCACTGGGGGTTTCTGGATCAGACTCTTAAGAAATTTGGGTTCAAAGGGCATATCTTGCAAGCTATCCTTGGATTGTACTCAGCGCCCAGGGCTAGTGTTCTAGCCTCAGGCTTTCTGTCAGCTCCTTTTTCAATTACTAATGGGACTAGGCAGGGGTGCCCATTATCGCCCCTGATATTCGAAATAGTGATGGAGCCATTGGCGGAAAAAATAAGGAACTGCACGCAAATATCTGGAATAACAGTAGGGAAATGCTCCCATTGCATTGGCTTATACGCTGATGACATAATTTTGACTCTCTTTAGCCCCTTAGCATCACTCCAGGCTGTAACTGAAATACTAAACCAGTATTCCTCAATATCCTATTATAAGTTAAATGTCAGAAAAACTAATGTACTACCAATTAATGTACCAGAAAGTTTGTATCAGGTATTGCGCGAAAAGTATCCCTTCACTTGGGCCACAGAATCGATACGGCATTTAGGTGTGGAGCTCACTAATTCGATGTCTACCCTGCTTTCACTAAATCTTAAAAAATTTAGGTCTGAATTGCAAACTGACTACTCCAAGTACAGTAAAGCATTGCTTTCGTGGATTGCAAAAATAAACGCGGTTGAGATGTTAATCCTTCCCAAAATCCTATATATATATTTCGGTGCATACCTCTGAAAATACCCAAAACATACATCAAGCAGCTGCAAAGTGACATGCTTAATTTCATATGGGGAAACTCCCCCCCCCCCCCCAGGATTAAGAAAAATGTGTTGTATCCCTCTATTAGCAAGGGCGGGCTGGGGGTCCCAGATTTATATCATTACTACTTAGCCAATCTAATGGATCAAGCTATGGAGTGGTGGTCACCTTCATCACCTCATAAGTGGCTCAGCATAGAAGAGGTTTATGTTAAGAGGAGGTCTCTTAAGTCACTGCTAGCTGCCTACTTGTTGAAGCCTACCACATTTCCCGTGCTACTGAATACAATGCAAGCGTCCATGTTCGCATGGGCACACTTATTCAAAAACAGGTCTCTTTTACACCTGGAAAATAATTATATTCCTATCACGGCCATAGAATATCATATCCCTACACTTCATGTCACAGGCTGGCTGAACTGCGGGATTGATACTCTAGGGAACTTATTCGACCAGTCCACTCTACAATCCTTTGAGATATTACACTCCACTTACAACTTACCTAACTCAGTTTTCTATCAATACTTGCAGATACGTAATTTTCTCTCACCTCTCATTTTAGATGCCACAGCAGATGTGAGTGACCCACTTGGCAAGATATTAAGAGCAGATAATCGTTCCCATTCCAGCCTCTCCTGGTATTCACACCAGATGCTGATAGACAAAGATAACAAACTGCCCTTTATGTCCAGATGGGAGGCAGAAATGGGAAAGGAATTCTCTCTGGGTGAGTGGATAAATGCCATGTACTGGTCCATGAAATGCTCTAAATGCATAAATCATGCAGAGCAAAACAGGAAAACCCAATTGCGGTGGTACGTAACACCGGATAGACTGGCTCATGTCATTCCCAATTATTCCCCATTGTGTTGGAGAGGATGTGGCCGGATAGGATCTCCATATCATGTGTGGTGGGTGTGCCCTGTATTAACCCAGTTTTGGGTCTCGATCTCGAAGGTTGTGGAAGAAATAACTGGGATAGCGGGAATATTGACCCCAGAGCTAGCAATCCTCAGTATAGGATTGGTGAACATTCACCTGAGGGGTTAATTGCAGCGGATCGCAGCGCCCTGTCATAGGTCAGGTACCAACAATGTGTTTCTGCCGCCTGTATTTCTAATGTATTAAACATTAGTTATCATGGGTGGCGCAGTGCGCTCTCCTCTTCGCTCCCATTGATGGAAGCGGCAGCAGCAGCACAGGGGGAAGGGAGAGACTGCTTCCTTCTTCCCTGTACTGCTGAGGGAACATGGCTGTGCAGAGAGCAGCGCAATCCCTGTTCTCTGATACTGGGCTGTGCAGTAGCACAGCCTAGTATCGATAAAAGGCAAATCCCAGTATTGTATTGATTCCAGGACAAAAGTATCAATTGGGTATCTAAAATTCGATACCCGAAACAACCCTAGCCCCTTCATAGTAATAATGCTCATTCTGCCCCCTTCACAGTAATAATGCCCATTGTGCCCCCTTAGTAGTAGTAATGCCCACTGTGCCTCCTTCATTGTAGTTATGCCCTCTGGCTCTGTGCCCCCTCCATAGTAGAAATGCCCATTGTGCCCCCTTCACATTAGTAATGCCCTCTGTTCCCCCTCTATACAGGGAGTGCAGAATTATTAGGCAAGTTGTATTTTTGAGGATTAATTTTATTATTGAACAACAACCATGTTCTCAATGAACCCAAAAAACTCATTAATATCAAAGCTGAATATTTTTGGAAGTAGTTTTTAGTTTGTTTTTAGTTTTAGCTATTTTAGGGGGATATCTGTGTGTGCAGGTGACTATTACTGTGCATAATTATTAGGCAACTTAACAAAAAAACAAATATATACCCATTTTAATTATTTATTTTTACCAGTGAAACCAATATAACATCTCAACATTCACAAATATACATTTCTGACATTCAAAAACAAAACAAAAACAAATCAGTGACCAATATAGCCACCTTTCTTTGCAAGGACACTCAAAAGCCTGCCATCCATGGATTCTGTCAGTGTTTTGATCTGTTCACCATCAACATTGCGTGCAGCAGCAACCACAGCCTCCCAGACACTGTTCAGAGAGGTGTACTGTTTTCCCTCCTTGTAAATCTCACATTTGATGATGGACCACAGGTTCTCAATGGGGTTCAGATCAGGTGAACAAGGAGGCCATGTCATTAGATTTTCTTCTTTTATACCCTTTCTTGCCAGCCACGCTGTGGAGTACTTGGACGCGTGTGATGGAGCATTGTCCTGCATGAAAATCATGTTTTTCTTGAAGGATGCAGACTTCTTCCTGTACCACTGCTTGAAGAAGGTGTCTTCCAGAAACTGGCAGTAGGACTGGGAGTTGAGCTTGACTCCATCCTCAACCCGAAAAGGCCCCACAAGCTCATCTTTGATGATACCAGCCCAAACCAGTACTCCACCTCCACCTTGCTGGCGTCTGAGTCGGACTGGAGCTCTCTGCCCTTTACCAATCCAGCCACGGGCCCATCTATCTGGCCCATCAAGACTCACTCTCATTTCATCAGTCCATAAAACCTTAGAAAAATCAGTCTTGAGATATTTCTTGGCCCAGTATTGACGTTTCAGCTTGTGTGTCTTGTTCAGTGGTGGTCGTCTTTCAGTCTTTCTTACCTTGGCCATGTCTCTGAGTATTGCACACCTTGTGCTTTTGGGCACTCCAGTGATGTTGCAGCTCTGAAATATGGCCAAACTGGTGGCAAGTGGCATCTTGGCAGCTGCACGCTTGACTTTTCTCAGTTCATGGGCAGTTATTTTGCGCCTTGGTTTTTCCACACGCTTCTTGCGACCCTGTTGACTATTTTGAATGAAACGCTTGATTGTTCGATGATCACGCTTCAGAAGCTTTGCAATTTTAAGCGTGCTGCATCCCTCTGCAAGATATCTCACTATTTTTGACTTTTCTGAGCATGTCAAGTCCTTCTTTTGACCCATTTTGCCAAAGGAAAGGAAGTTGCCTAATAATTATGCACACCTGATATAGGGTGTTGATGTCATTAGACCACACCCCTTCTCATTACAGAGATGCACATCACCTAATATGCTTAATTGGTAGTAGGCTTTCGAGCCTATACAGCTTGGAGTAAGACAACATGCATAAAGAGGATGATGTGATCAAAATACTCATTTGCCTAATAATTCTGCACTCCCTGTAGTAGTAATGCCTTCTGTGCCCCGAGCTGTTTGAATAGAGGGCAGCACTCATATGAGAGCTGCTTTCTCTGTTCTATACACCTGCTTGTGGTAGCATTTGCAGTGATGAGCAGGTAAACAAAGCAGAAAAGGCAACACTCATGCAAAAAAAAAAAAGCAGATATATGGGTATATGGCATCCCCCATGCTTAAAAAAAAATGTACCCCCTCACAGCAGTATTGCCCTCATTGTGCCCTCTCACAGTAGTTATGTCCTCTTTGTGCCCCTTCACAGTAATAATCACCATTGTGCCCCCTTCACAGTAATAATCCCCATTGTGTCCTCTTCATAGTAATAATGCCCATTGTTCTCCCTTTATAGTAATAATGCCTACTGTGCCCCCTTTAGGTTTGTTTCGATACCAAAATTTTGATTCGGTTTCGATAACGTAAAAAAGTATTGTGATGGGGGCGTGGCCTGCTCGCTGATGGCGCCGGTCGCATAGCGCTTCTGCTCCGGACTGTACATCTTTAAAGCGTCTCACAGCGTCCTGCTCCGGCAAAGCTAACCAAATTCTTCGGTAAATCGACCCCAGCAGAGTCTGGCCTAAGGGGGACTCCACCTCCAACCTGCACGCTGACCCCTCCGGCAGGAACGCCATCGCTGCCTGCGCATAGCCCGGTTGCTAGGAGCGGGCCTGAGCGGGAATCCCTTGAACACTCTCAGCTCACTGCAGATGTCATGCGCTCCATGCTGGACACTCTGCTCTCCTCTATGAAGGAAGACATGCTGGGGCTTCTAAAGGACCTTAGAAAGGACATCCAAAACATCGGTGACCGCACCTCGCACTTGGAGGGGAAGATGGCTGAATTTGCTGCCTCCCACAATACCCTCATCGATGCCCATGAAGCTATGGAAGATGATATTGCTAAACTAACGGCTAAGCTGCAAGACTTGGAGGACAGACACAGGCGGAATAATGTTAGAATCCGCGGGATCCCAGAGTCTGTTGATGCACATGAGCTGGAACATTTCCTGCAGCAACTTCTGAAAGCGGCACTGCTTGAGTCTACAGAGAGGGACCTGATCATAGATCGTATCCACAGAGTGCCCAAGCCTAAAGGTCTGGATCCTTCTCTCCCCCGCAATGTTATTGCTACGATCCACCTTTGCAGCATTAGAGAAGCGTTCCTAAGGGTTCTGAGGCAGAACCCGTCCCCATCGGAGGACTTTACAGGGATTGCGGTATACTCGGATCTCTCCGAAGCCACGCTTGCAAGGCACAAAGAGTTTGCCCCGGTCACCGCTGTGCTGAGGCATCACCAAATAAAGTACCGCTGGGGTTTCCCAGTAAAGCTGCTGGTCATGTACAATGGGGGCCTGCAAGTCTTCAACTCACCTCAAGTGGCGACTCGTCATCTGTCCGAATGGGGCCTCATCAGCGGGGACTCTGTCCGGGCAAAGGAAGCTGCCCCACATCCTGACAAGATTCCACCGGAATGGGACGTTGCCTGACATGTGAGTTTACGCTGGCAGGGAGTAGCCGGATGACTGTTCATATTTGTTGATGTTGGTCCGCAGTGGAGAGCTTTAGTTCTCTGCCCCGACTGGACTTGGTTTTTCTGGTCTCTTGACCGGTGATTTTTGGTCAGGCCTGACACACCTTGATGACCATACTGTTTTCACTTTACTTTTCCTTATATATATGTGTTTTAATTTATTTTTTCGGTTGGTTCCTATACTCATAATGTATGTAACATGTATGTAGCACGTCACAAAGCTAATTGTGACGTGCTTTTTGTTCAGGAATAACATCTGCTGGAAAAAGATGCGTTCAGATGTAAACACAGAAGCTTCCCTGTGGTGCACCATTCCCACACGAGTAAAAAGAGGAAAGCAGGGGTCTTCATTGGTGTAAAGTCTATGATTGCCTTTTCCCTACAGAAATGTATAACTGACTCAGCTGGGAGATATATTATCTTATTGTGTAGTCTAGATGGTAAACCATATACCTTGGTGTCTGTCTACGCCCCCAATGTCAGACAGGTGGCCTTTTGTAGGAGGATGTTTAACAAAGTGGAGAAAATGGCGGGGGGGAAGTAGTAATAGGAGGAGACTTTAATATACCAATTAACTCAGCATTAGACTATAAGTCCAAGCAGGTGAATCGCCGAGTAGACCTACAGGCGACTTTATATGAGTCTGCCTTTCATGATATCTGGCCATATCAGCACAGTGAGGAGTTAGATTACATGTTCATATCAACTGCGCACTTATCCCAGTCTCGCATTGACTATATTCTAGTTTCCAAAAGCCTTCTGCACAGGGTCGCAAGGTCTGACATTGGAGGAGCGACTTGGTCAGATCATGCCCCAGTTAGCATTGCAATTGAAGATGGCCTCCCCAATCTCCCGCGCCCACAATGAAGATTGAACACTTATCTATTGAAATGTCCTGAAAGAGCCAAGCAGATCACAGATTCTTTACAAGAATTTCTGGCGTTTAACGATCTCCCTGACACTAGTGTACACACTCTTTGGCTTTCCCATAAAGCCTATATGAGAGGGATTCTGTTACAAATGGCGTCGAGAATGAACAAGAGCAGAAATAAGGCTATTCAAGATGCTCTAACTCGGCTACAGGCTGCAGAGAAAAACAACAAGTTAAACAACAACTCCTCCACATTGGCCTTCCTTCAGGAATGCAGAGCTGAGTTCAGAACTATCCTTTTGTACCGTCAAGAACTAGGTCTGAAACGAATGCAGACAAACCTCTACCACACAGGGGACAGAGCAGGTGCATTATTGGCACGCAGATTAAAATGTAGAGCTGCTGCAGCCAGGATAACTAGTTTAGAATATAACAGTAAAGTGTATACACACCCTCAGGAAATAGCCGATGCCTTTGCGGCATATTATTCCTCCCTATACAATTTACAATCAGATGGCCATACGGCACAGCCCTCCGAAGAAGCAATCTCGGCATATCTAGCATCCCTTAAGCTTCCCAAGGTTTCTGTGGATGACTTGTGTATTCTGAATAGGCCAGTTACTTCAGAGGAGATCTCCACTACAATTAAAAACACCCCATCTAATAAGGCCCCAGGACCTGACGGATTTCCAGCAGAATATTATAAAACATTCCACTCTGCGCTTGTACCTTGCCTAGTTAAGCTGTATAATACATTTATGACTTCTGGGGACATTCCCTAGGAAATGTTGCAGGCTACTGTAGTCACTCTACCCAAATCGGGGAAGACCCCTGATGCCCCTGAGAATTTCAGGTCAATTTCCCTGCTGAATTTCCCTGCTGAACGCTGACCTCAAGCTATTTGCTAAGATATTGGCAGCCCGCCTCAACAAGGTGCTACCTGCTCTTATAAATCCTGACCAAGTGGGTTTTGTGCCAGGTAGACAATGTAGGGATGGCACTAGGAAAACAATTAAACTTGATTCAGGTTGCAGAGTGGTCCAGAGCCCCCACGATCTTTGTCTCCCTAGACACTGAAAAAGCGTTCGATAGAGTGCACTGGGGGTTTCTGGATCAGACTCTTAAGAAATTTGGGTTCAAAGGGCATATCTTGCAAGCTATCCTTGGATTGTACTCAGCGCCCAGGGCTAGTGTTCTAGCCTCAGGCTTTCTGTCAGCTCCTTTTTCAATTACTAATGGGACTAGGCAGGGGTGCCCATTATCGCCCCTGATATTCGAAATAGTGATGGAGCCATTGGCGGAAAAAATAAGGAACTGCACGCAAATATCTGGAATAACAGTAGGGAAATGCTCCCATTGCATTGGCTTATACGCTGATGACATCATTTTGACTCTCTCTAGCCCCTTAGCATCACTCCAGGCTGTAACTGAAATACTAAACCAGTATTCCTCAATATCCTATTATAAGTTAAATGTCAGAAAAACTAATGTACTACCAATTAATGTACCAGAAAGTTTGTATCAGGTATTGCGCGAAAAGTATCCCTTCACTTGGGCCACAGAATCGATACGGCATTTAGGTGTGGAGCTCACTAATTCGATGTCTACCCTGCTTTCACTAAATCTTAAAAAATTTAGGTCTGAATTGCAAACTGACTACTCCAAGTACAGTAAAGCATTGCTTTCGTGGATTGCAAAAATAAACGCGGTTGAGATGTTAATCCTTCCCAAAATCCTATATATATATTTCGGTGCATACCTCTGAAAATACCCAAAACATACATCAAGCAGCTGCAAAGTGACATGCTTAATTTCATATGGGGAAACTCCCCCCCCCCCCCCCCCCCCCCAGGATTAAGAAAAATGTGTTGTATCCCTCTATTAGCAAGGGCGGGCTGGGGGTCCCAGATTTATATCATTACTACTTAGCCAATCTAATGGATCAAGCTATGGAGTGGTGGTCACCTTCATCACCTCATAAGTGGCTCAGCATAGAAGAGGTTTATGTTAAGAGGAGGTCTCTTAAGTCACTGCTAGCTGCCTACTTGTTGAAGCCTACCACATTTCCCGTGCTACTGAATACAATGCAAGCGTCCATGTTCGCATGGGCACACTTATTCAAAAACAGGTCTCTTTTACACCTGGAAAATAATTATATTCCTATCACGGCCATAGAATATCATATCCCTACACTTCATGTCACAGGCTGGCTGAACTGCGGGATTGATACTCTAGGGAACTTATTCGACCAGTCCACTCTACAATCCTTTGAGATATTACACTCCACTTACAACTTACCTAACTCAGTTTTCTATCAATACTTGCAGATACGTAATTTTCTCTCACCTCTCATTTTAGATGCCACAGCAGATGTGAGTGACCCACTTGGCAAGATATTAAGAGCAGATAATCGTTCCCATTCCAGCCTCTCCTGGTATTCACACCAGATGCTGATAGACAAAGATAACAAACTGCCCTTTATGTCCAGATGGGAGGCAGAAATGGGAAAGGAATTCTCTCTGGGTGAGTGGATAAATGCCATGTACTGGTCCATGAAATGCTCTAAATGCATAAATCATGCAGAGCAAAACAGGAAAACCCAATTGCGGTGGTACGTAACACCGGATAGACTGGCTCATGTCATTCCCAATTATTCCCCATTGTGTTGGAGAGGATGTGGCCGGATAGGATCTCCATATCATGTGTGGTGGGTGTGCCCTGTATTAACCCAGTTTTGGGTCTCGATCTCGAAGGTTGTGGAAGAAATAACTGGGATAGCGGGAATATTGACCCCAGAGCTAGCAATCCTCAGTATAGGATTGGTGAACATTCCCTGTGATAGCAGAGGTACGGTAGCACACATCTTATTCGCTTCGAAGAAAGTGATTGCACGCCAATGGAAAAGTTCACAGCCTCCTTTACTCAGTGAAGTTTTCAAAATAGTGAACCACCATATGCAATGTGAATTTACTTTCGCCTCCTCGCTGAAAACTAGAATCGTAGTGCACAATTCGTGGTTACAAGGTTGTCTAGCCCATATGCAGTGTTGCTTTTCAAAATACCTGATATAGCCTTTCTGCGCAAACACAATTACAATGGTTGTATACAAAATGTGGCATGGTTGTAAACTGTGAAAGGTGTGTGCCCGCAATGTAATACCTATAGCACATGTACTATTCGCAACTTATGTATCTTTTAATTTTATGTATGGAACTTTTATGATTTATCATTTGTTACCTTTTCTTTCTGTAAGTCTTGTTATTTTATTAAACTGACTTAAAGAAAAAAATTTGGGGGGGAAACAGCCGGCGGCAGAAACACATTGCCGGCACCCAACCTCTGACAGGGATCTGCAATCAGCGGCAGTTAACCCCTCAGGTGCGGCACCTGAGGGGTTAATTGCAGCGGATCGCAGCGCCCTGTCATAGGTCAGGTACCAACAATGTGTTTCTGCCGCCTGTATTTCTAATGTATTAAACATTAGTTATCATGGGTGGCGCAGTGCGCTCTCCTCTTCGCTCCCATTGATGGAAGCGGCAGCAGCAGCACAGGGGGAAGGGAGAGACTGCTTCCTTCTTCCCTGTACTGCTGAGGGAACATGGCTGTGCAGAGAGCAGCGCAATCCCTGTTCTCTGATACTGGGCTGTGCAGTAGCACAGCCTAGTATCGATAAAAGGCAAATCCCAGTATTGTATTGATTCCAGGACAAAAGTATCAATTGGGTATCTAAAATTCGATACCCGAAACAACCCTAGCCCCTTCATAGTAATAATGCTCATTCTGCCCCCTTCACAGTAATAATGCCCATTGTGCCCCCTTAGTAGTAGTAATGCCCACTGTGCCTCCTTCATTGTAGTTATGCCCTCTGGCTCTGTGCCCCCTCCATAGTAGAAATGCCCATTGTGCCCCCTTCACATTAGTAATGCCCTCTGTTCCCCCTCTATACAGGGAGTGCAGAATTATTAGGCAAGTTGTATTTTTGAGGATTAATTTTATTATTGAACAACAACCATGTTCTCAATGAACCCAAAAAACTCATTAATATCAAAGCTGAATATTTTTGGAAGTAGTTTTTAGTTTGTTTTTAGTTTTAGCTATTTTAGGGGGATATCTGTGTGTGCAGGTGACTATTACTGTGCATAATTATTAGGCAACTTAACAAAAAAACAAATATATACCCATTTTAATTATTTATTTTTACCAGTGAAACCAATATAACATCTCAACATTCACAAATATACATTTCTGACATTCAAAAACAAAACAAAAACAAATCAGTGACCAATATAGCCACCTTTCTTTGCAAGGACACTCAAAAGCCTGCCATCCATGGATTCTGTCAGTGTTTTGATCTGTTCACCATCAACATTGCGTGCAGCAGCAACCACAGCCTCCCAGACACTGTTCAGAGAGGTGTACTGTTTTCCCTCCTTGTAAATCTCACATTTGATGATGGACCACAGGTTCTCAATGGGGTTCAGATCAGGTGAACAAGGAGGCCATGTCATTAGATTTTCTTCTTTTATACCCTTTCTTGCCAGCCACGCTGTGGAGTACTTGGACGCGTGTGATGGAGCATTGTCCTGCATGAAAATCATGTTTTTCTTGAAGGATGCAGACTTCTTCCTGTACCACTGCTTGAAGAAGGTGTCTTCCAGAAACTGGCAGTAGGACTGGGAGTTGAGCTTGACTCCATCCTCAACCCGAAAAGGCCCCACAAGCTCATCTTTGATGATACCAGCCCAAACCAGTACTCCACCTCCACCTTGCTGGCGTCTGAGTCGGACTGGAGCTCTCTGCCCTTTACCAATCCAGCCACGGGCCCATCTATCTGGCCCATCAAGACTCACTCTCATTTCATCAGTCCATAAAACCTTAGAAAAATCAGTCTTGAGATATTTCTTGGCCCAGTATTGACGTTTCAGCTTGTGTGTCTTGTTCAGTGGTGGTCGTCTTTCAGTCTTTCTTACCTTGGCCATGTCTCTGAGTATTGCACACCTTGTGCTTTTGGGCACTCCAGTGATGTTGCAGCTCTGAAATATGGCCAAACTGGTGGCAAGTGGCATCTTGGCAGCTGCACGCTTGACTTTTCTCAGTTCATGGGCAGTTATTTTGCGCCTTGGTTTTTCCACACGCTTCTTGCGACCCTGTTGACTATTTTGAATGAAACGCTTGATTGTTCGATGATCACGCTTCAGAAGCTTTGCAATTTTAAGCGTGCTGCATCCCTCTGCAAGATATCTCACTATTTTTGACTTTTCTGAGCATGTCAAGTCCTTCTTTTGACCCATTTTGCCAAAGGAAAGGAAGTTGCCTAATAATTATGCACACCTGATATAGGGTGTTGATGTCATTAGACCACACCCCTTCTCATTACAGAGATGCACATCACCTAATATGCTTAATTGGTAGTAGGCTTTCGAGCCTATACAGCTTGGAGTAAGACAACATGCATAAAGAGGATGATGTGATCAAAATACTCATTTGCCTAATAATTCTGCACTCCCTGTAGTAGTAATGCCTTCTGTGCCCCGAGCTGTTTGAATAGAGGGCAGCACTCATATGAGAGCTGCTTTCTCTGTTCTATACACCTGCTTGTGGTAGCATTTGCAGTGATGAGCAGGTAAACAAAGCAGAAAAGGCAACACTCATGCAAAAAAAAAAAAGCAGACAACCCCTTTAACTCCTTAACCGCCTCCCAACCGCCTAATGCAGGGATGCGTCCTGCGGGCGGTCGGTTTGTTCCTCATAGACGCATCGGCGCGTCATCTCGCGAGACGCCAGATTACGCGCATAGCCTGCCCGCACACGCGCAGTGCGGGCCGGGAAAAGTCGCAGCCAATGATCACCGCTGGCAGGTTGGTGACTTTAAAAAAATCTAATCACAAGCCATTTAACACATTATATTTATAAATGGGTCCTTTTCGTCAGTTGGTCCCAGCAGAGAGCACAGATCACAGTGAGTACACCAAACACTACATATTTAGCCCCAGATCATCCCCCCATCACCCCAGTTAACCCCTTGATAACCCCTGTCAATCACTAGTGAAACGGAAAAAAGAGATCAGTGTAAACTGTCACTTTTTTTTCCCGCCAGTATTGACTGTTAGGTTTAGGATAGTTTAGGCCCCTTTGGTAGGTAGTTAGCTTCAGTTAGCGCCCAGCCCACCGCACTCACTGATTCGCTGATTAGCGTATTGCTTATCAGCATTGGTACTTTATAGTATCTGTAAGTGATCAGAACTGATCACAGTCAGATCTATAATAGCATTAGTGTCACCTTAGCTCGCCCTCCACCCAAAACGCAGTGTTTGCCCGATCAGGCCTGATCGGTCGCCCACATGTGCGTTCACCCACGCCCGCCCCGCCACAGTGACCAATTTTTTTATTTTTGTTTATCACTGCACAATCACTACACAAAATCAGTTTTGATATTTTTTATCAAATGCAGTGGCTTCCTGTACTTCGCTAGCCTCCCAGTTATTTTTTCATCCACATTGATCGATGTGAATAAAGAAATCTGTGCCGTTCATTTTTTCTTTCAGCCCAGAGGCTAAACGGAAAAAATATATATCATAACCCGTATGCTCACTATGAGGAGAATAGCAGAAACTCCTAATGATGAACACCCCACAAATGACCCCATTTTGGAAAGAAGACACCCCAAGGTATTTGCTGAGGGGCATATTGAGTCCATAAAAGATTGAACTTTTTGTCACAAGTTAGCGGAAAGGGAGACTTTGTGAGAAAAAAAATAAAAAATAAACAATTTCCGCTAACTTGTGCCAAATAAAACAAACTTCTATGAACTTGCCATGCCTCTCACGGAATACCTTGGGGTGTCTTCTTTCCAAAATTGGGTCACATGTGGGGTATTTATACTGCCCATTTTAGGGGCCCTAAAGCGTGAGAAGAAGTCTGGAATCCAAATGCCTAAAAATGCCCTCCTAAAAGGTACTCATTGGAATTTGGGCCCCTTTGCGCATCTTGGCTGCAAAAAAGTGTCACTCATGTGGTATCGCAGTACTCAGGAGAAGTAGGGCAATGTGTTTTGGGGTGTATTTTTACATATACCTGAAAGGATTTGGACTTTTCTGGACCTCTATGACAACCTTGGTTTGAGACACTGACATCAGGAGAGATGTTTCTCAGTTGGCAAAAATAGACACACACATCACTGAGAAACACTCTAATTTTATTATGCTATAGCTTGGCCTTACATAGGCAGTAGAAAAGTTTGGTTTAACGCTGTTGTTATGCAATCATAAATGATAAACATTGGTGCTCACACAGATACTACCGGAACATCCTTTTATGGTATTTAATACGTCACATATAAGAATGTACGCAGTTGTGCCGAATGACCCTGAATGAGTGAAATTACACAGGGATCTTCCTTGATCTCCCCCTCTGTGGCTGGTATAGTTACCAGGATAGATATGTATACCTGCACCAGGGCGGGTAGTTTTTATGAGGAGTAGGTATTTTTGCTTCCATTCTTCACATGCAGACTGGTTACTCGATGAATTTGAGAATAATTACAAAAAAACATTCCTAAACACTAGAGGGAAATATTAAGGGCACAGTACCTAGGTGAGGCTTAGCGGTCCCACATATATAACAATTACTTTTATTTACTGAAGCTGCACTGTACTTTATCCATTCTAACCATAGGTTGGCATCAGAGAACCCAGTTTCTGCTGCAAGAGCCTCCTCATATGTTGTGTCAGATATTGCTCTTATATTGTTAAAAATTAAGATACAGGATTTGAGGGGGTTTGTTTGGTTCTGAGGGTATGTCCATTCTTATAGTGGTTGCCACATCTTGTGGAAAAACTGCACTTCATTGTGCTGCATAAACAGAAGTAGTAAGTTTCAACGTGAGTACTGGAGGAATTGTACCAGAAGGTAGTGATTCCACCTTTCTGAGGTACAGCACCTTCAGCTTTGTTATCCTCCAGCAGAGTCCTTAGGATCATCAGTAATCCCACAGTCCAAGTGGACTGTCTGTGCCATCTTCCAGAATTGAGGGAGTGCATCCTGGTGGAGGTCAGAGCTGTCTGCTCCCGTTAGTACCTCACTTTGTCCTTTTTCAAGGTCAGGACTGTCTGTCCCCGTTATTACCTCCTTTTGGGGTGCCTCCTTTAGCAGGTTCACTCTGATGGCGTGGATCCAAGTAGGTGCTTCTTCCGTGTGTACTGCTGTGTGGGTCGCGGCTACCACTGTAGTCGGTGGCCCGTAGGTGAAGTCTCCTGCAAATTTTACTTTCCAAACAAGTGAAACACCTTCCCACATAATCTGACACTAACTGTTTAATGCCTGTAATATAGAAATTCTGTGCTAGCAGCATGTGTGTTGTTTAAATTGCTGTTGTGTCCTACTCCATGAAAATGTGCAATGAACAGAGCGGAGCTGTCCTGTGGTATACATGTTTCCCCCTCTTTGCAGATTAATCCTGTCCTAGGATTCTTCTGCAAGATTGGATAACACTAATCGGACATTTTATCATCAGTAGCTGAGGACTGGAGATCCACAAGCATCTGAGTTAACTCAAGTGAAGGAGGTACTAAATTCACCATTTGCAATGTGGCTGGGGCCATCAGTGCAGCCTTCTTGGCCTCCGCGTCTGCCAGGGCATTGCCTTGGGACACGTGATCTTTACCACCAGTATGCGCCCTGCAGTGGACAATTGCAATCTGTGAGGAAAATCTTATGGCTTTAAAAAGTTGTATGACAAGTTGTGAATGTGAGATGTGCTTACCATCAGCTGCAATGAATTGTCTCCTTTGCCAAATGACCCCGTGGTCCAAGACCACTTCATGTGCGTACCTGCTGTCAGTGTAAATGGTAACTGGCTTGCCTTCATGTAGTATGCATGCTCTCGTAAGTGCAATTAATTCTGCTGCTTGTGCAGATTGGTATGTGATGGGTCTGGCTTCCAGGACAATATGTGTGTCATGTTGTATGGCGTGTATACAATCATGTGCCTCTGTCAAGTGATCCTCTGGTCCTTTAAGTCCGAATAGGGCATTCAAGATAGGTGCTGGACCTGAGGTGTGTGTTGCGTATTTGATTTGGAGGGAGGGATTGCTGAGGAGTAGAATCTTATATCCAGATAGTCTTTCTGCGGACATGTGCTGTGTGTGTATGCCTTTGAGAAGGCCTACTACATCATGTGTGGTGTACAGGATAGTCTCATGTCCCATTGTGAGTGGCGTTGCAAGTTCAACCATCATAGCACAGGCTGCAAGAGATCTCAGACAGGCCGGCATTCCTTGGACGGATGCCAGAACCACCTTTGAGAAAAAGGCACAAGGACGTAGGCACGTAACTTGCCTCCATGATATTGTGTCAGCACACCCACCATGGTTTTACAATTTTGTCGAGCATATACCTGGAATGTGAGTTTGTAGTCAGGGAGACCCAAACCAAGACTTGTCATTAAAGAACATTTCAAATAATCAAATGCATTAAACATTTCTTCAGACCACCTGATGAGATCTGGCATGTCTGCCAGAGTGGCTTGTCTCATTACATTGTCATAGTAGGAGCAATCAGGAATCCATTGTCTGCAGTAGCTTATCATACCAAGGAAAGATAACATTTCTTTCTTGGTGTGCGGAGTGACCAGGCCTGCAATCAGACTGGACTCTTTCTGTGCTGATTCTCTTTTCTCCCTTTGTGCGAACAAAGCCCAAGTATTCAACTTGCTTTTTACACCATTGCATTTTCTTGCGTGACACCTTGTGCCCACATTCAGACAACCATTTCAACATAGACAATAACAAATAATCCACGTATTGCAAGAGTACAGAACCCTGGGGGGGGGGGGGCATGGTTTAAACTGGCTTGGAGGACAATGCTGTACACTACAGGTGAATCAGCATATCCCTGGGGCATCCTGCACCAGGTGAGTTGACGACCCTCAAAGGGAAAAAAAAAAAAAAAAGTCTGGTCTACTTGTCAACCGGGATAGAGAAGAAAGCATTTTTCAAGTCTATCATGCTGAAACAGACAGCATCTGCAGTAAATGAGAAATGTCTGAAACTGAGAAATGTCTTGGCTGTCTCTGTTTACTCACGTGAAGGCTGCTGAACTTTTGTAACTATGTGTGGGGGTCTGTATCTTCCTGATCTGAAAGCATCCCGCTGCCTCCTTCTCATATACAGTCATGTGAAAAAATTAGGACACCCTTTGAAAGCATGTGGTTTTTTGTAACATTTTTAATAAAAGGTTATTTCATCTCCGTTTCAACAATACAGAGAGATTAAAGTAATCCGACTAAACAAAGAAAACTGAAGAAAAGTCTTTTCAAGATCTTCTGTAAATGTCATTCTACAAAAATGCCTATTCTAACTGAGGAAAAAGATAGGACACCCTTGCCCCTAATAGCGAGTGTTACCTCCTTTGGCTGAAATAACTGCAGTGAGACGGTTCTTGTAGCCATCTACCAGTCTTCGACATCGGTCTGAGGAAATTTTACCCCACTCCTCAATGCAGAACTTTTTCAGCTGTGAGATGTTTGAGGGGTTTCTTGCACGTACAGCCCTTTTCAAGTCACCCCACAGCATCTCAATGGGATTCAAATCTGGACTTTGACTTGGCCATTCCAGGACTCTCCATTTCTTCTTTTTCAGCCAATCTTTGGTTGATTTACTAGTATGTTTTGGGTCATTGTCATGTTGCATGGTCCAGTTCCGCTTCAGCTTTAATTTTCTAACTGATGGTCTCACATGTTCTTCAAGCACCTTCTGATACACAGTAGAATTCATCGTGGATTCTATGATGGTGAGCTGACCAGGTCCTGCTGCAGCAAAGCAGCCCCAAACCATGACACTTCCACCTCCATGCTTCACAGTTGGTATGAGGTTCTTTTCTTGGAATGCTGTGTTTGGTTTACGCCAAACATGTCCTCTGCTGTTGTGTCCAAATAATTCAATTTTGGACTCATCTGTCCAAAGAACATTATTCCAGAAGTCCTGGTCTTTGTCAACTTCATCTCTGGCAAATGTCAGTCTGGCCTCGATGTTTCTCTTGGAAAGCAAAGGTTTCCTCCTTGCACACCTCCCATGCAAGTTAAACTTGTACAGTCTCTTTCTGATTGTAGAGGCATGTACTTCTACATCAACAGTAGCCAGAGCCTGCTGTAGTTCTCGAGATGACACTTTAGGGTTTTTGGAGACCTCTTTTAGCATCTTGCGGTCTGCTCTTGGGGTGAACTTGCTTGGGCGACCAGTCCTGGGCATGTTGGCAGTTGTTTTGAAAGCCCTCCACTTGTAGACTATCTTCCGGACAGTGGAATGGCTGATTTCAAAATCTTTTGAGATCTTTTTAAATCCCTTCCCAGACTCATAGGCTGCTACAATCTTTTTTCTGAAGTCCTCTGACAGCTCTTTTGCTCTCACCATGGTGCTCGCTCTCACTTCAACAGTCAGGAGCACACCAAACTAAATGTCTGAGGTTTAAATAGGGCAAGCCTCATTCAACATGCAGAGTAACGATCTACTAATTATGTGCACCTGGTGTGATATACCTGTGTGAGATCTGAGCCAATTTAAGAGGGAATACATGTGAGGGTGTCCTATCTTTTTCCCTCAGTTAGAATAGGCATTTTTGTAGAATGACATTTACAGAAGATCTTGAAAAGACTTTTCTTCAGTTTTCTTTGTTTAGTTGGATTACTTTAATCTCTCTGTATTGTTGAAACGGAGATGAAATAACCTTTTATTAAAAATGTTACAAAAAACCACATGCTTTCAAAGGGTGTCCTAATTTTTTCACATGACTGTAAATGTTTCTCAAAGTCTTATATTTTGTCTGAGGTCCATGAGAAAATGCACTGTTTTACAATCAACATGAGATTGGGAAGGAGAACTAGTCTCTCACGATTTGCAGCCTGCAGTCCCTGGTTGGGAGGGGGAAACTCACACTTAGATTTTATTACAACCACAGTAAGAAAATTTACCAAATGACAGAGTGATAATATTACAGTGAGATGTGTTCTTACACTTACCACCAGAACAATTGCTCTCGTACAAACAGATGAATCTTAACACTCTATGTATCTTATACTCTAAATATAGGTATGCGTCAAACCAAGGTAGGTCAGTCTCCCGGAGACTGTTCTATTACATGTACCCCCTAAAGTAAATAGATCTCCCGGAGATCCCATGGTGTGTCCCTGACACAAACCAACTTACGAATAGATCTCCCCGAGACTCTATGCCGTGTGTGGCACTCAAAGTACCGGCCTTATTCATGAAAGTACTCCAAGTACTTATTATAAACTCCCGGAGTCTATTTTTAAGGCTTAACAATGTATCCCGGATACATAATAAAAACTCACGGGTAGAGATGTGGCCAGTGCCCTCGGACTGGGCAGTGGACAAAAGGGATGTCTCTCTTACCGGACACAAGGATGGCCTTCTCTATCCCGGACGGAGCCCCCAAACTGAAAGGATTTGGACCTTTATGGACCTCTACGACAACCTTGGTATAAGACACTGACGTCAGGAGAGATGTTTCTCAGTTGGCAAAAATAGACACACATATCACTGAGAAACACTCAAATTTTATTATGCTATAGCTTGGCCTTATATAGGCAGTAGAAAAGTTTGCATAACAACAGCGTTAAACCAATCATAAATGATAAACATTGGTGCTCACACAGATACTATCCCTCAACACCTCTAATACTTGTCTAACATGAGACACATGAGATTGGAAATCAGGGGAAAATATCAAAATGTCGTCAAGATGGACATGCCCCACACAGCTAGGGCATTGCTGAGCCCAAAAGGCATAACCTGATATTCAAAGTGTCCTGCCGGAGTATTGAACGCCGTCTTCCATTCGTCTCCCTCCTTGATTCGGATTAGATTATATGCCCCTTTCAGGTCAATCTTAGAAAACCAGGTTGCCCCCAGAACCTGGTTAAATAAATACGGAATCAATGGGAGAGAGTATCTATTCTGGATAGTGATCTTATTCAATTTCCGGTAATCGATTTAAGGCCTAAGACCACCATCCTTCTTCTTAACGACGAAATACCCCGCTCCCATAGGAGAGACAGAAGGTCTAATGTGCCCCTTACCGAGGCTTTCCTTAATATAATCCTCCATGGCCTTGCGTTCGGGCCTAGAGAGATTATAAATACGCCCCTTAGGAAACCTGGCACCTTCTACTAACTCTATGGCGCAATCCTAAGGTCTATGGGGTGGTAGAACCTCTGGGTTAGGTGATGAGAACACATCACATCAGAATATTCCTTACTGACCGTGGGTAATATATCAGATTCTACTGAGACCCCAGCTTGTACCACAGACAAGCACAAGTCACACTTCGGTCCCCATTTCACCAACTCCCCCCTGGACTAATCAAAAGTAGGGTTGTGTAATCGGAGCCAAGGCAACCCTAGTTCCATTTTGACCGGTAAGTTCTCCAGGACTAAGAGGGAACATTTCTCAAAGTGGCACACCCCCACGGTTAAAGAAATCTCTGAGGTACATGACCTCACCATACCACCTGAAGGGAAATGTGACTCCATCTTGTCTTCTCTTACATGTACAGAATTGTTATAATATATCACCCACGCACTGTTTCACCCCTTATTTTGAAACAGTGCGTGATATTATATCTGGCCCTTATTTTGTGTAGGTAGAAAAAAAATAAAAAACTTTTTCTTTTTTTTTTTCTTCTACCTATTTAGAATCCAGTACGGATCCTATTGCTGCTTTGACAAAGCAACTTCAAGGCCTGTCTTTGGAGGTGGCAGGATTGAAGGCGTCGGTCCTCCAGCAACAGCAGCAGTTGCAGCAGACTGTAAGCCCAGCGGTTGCTATGGGTAACCAGGTTGCTGCGGAACCCAAGGTTGTTCTTCCTGACAGATTTTCTGGGGGAAGGGACAAATTTATGACGTTCCGTGAGGCCTGTAAGTTATATTTTAAGCTGCGCCCTTACTCCTCTATGTAATGGTAATGAAGTGTATGGTGTGTATGGTAATGAAGAACAACGGGTGGTGCTTCCCTGCTTCAGGGGGACCCACAATCCTGGGCATTCTCTTTACCCGCTATTCCCAGGCTCGTCGGCCAGTGGATGAATTTTTTGGGGCCTTGGGTCTCATATATGATGACCCTGACCGAGTCGCCCTGGTAGAGTCGAAGTTACGGAGACTCCTACAGGGAGATCGGCCAGCAGAGGAATATTGCTCAGAGTTTCGTAGATGGGCTACGGATACTCAGTGGAACTACCCGGCTCTCAGTCAGTTCTGCTCTGGGTTATCCGAAAGGGTTAAGGATGCGCTTGCGCTGTATGAGACCCCCCTTTCCCTTGATGCGGTTATGTACCTTTCTATCAGAATAGATAGACGTCTTAGGGACAGATTGAAAAATCCTGAGCAATTGGTAACCCCTCTGAAGCAGCAGTTAGTCTGTACGGACCTAGAAGAGCCTATGCAGCTAGGAGGAACTACTCGTCAGGTCCGTCCTCCTGAGGCTCGCTGTAGGCGTGGGGTTTGTTTTTTCTGTGGGGGGAGGGGTCATTTCATTAATGTCTGTCCTTCCTTTCTCAAAAACAAAAGACCGTCAGAACCACTAACCCCAGGCTTTGTGGAAGATGACGAACATCTCAATTTATGTTGCCAGCTGTTATTGTTTTTTGTGTTAAGACGGAGACTATTTCTTTCTTTCTAGACAGTGGAGCAGGGGTAAATTTGATGGATGCCGACTTTGCCCGCACTATGGGTTTGTCTCTCTGTACGCTACAGAGACCTATTCCCATATTAGCTATTGATTCTGCTCCTCTGTCTCAGAGAAACCTCACTCACATTGTCCATAACTTACACCTTCGGGTAGGGGACCACCATAACGAGTCTCTTTCATGTTACGTTCTGGAGGGCCTTCCCTCTCCTGTGGTATTGGGTCTTCCCTGGTTGGTAGTGCACAATCCAGTGGTGGATTGGCTGGCCAGGGAGATATTGGAGTGGAGTGAGCATTGCAGAGAAAATTGCTTAAATAGCAATTGCTTAGTCGCCTCCATAGCTACTCTACCTACATTTATTTCAGACTTTGAGGACGTTTTTTCTGAAAAGGGTTGTCAGAAGTTACCACCTCACCGTCCTTATGATTGCCCGGTTAACCTGATTCCCGATGCAAAATTACCCAAGACCAGGTTATATAATCTTTTGGGTCCCGAGAGACAAGCCATGAAAGATTATATCTCCGAGAGTCTGGCTAAGGGACACATCAGACCCTCTTCATCACCCATGGCTGCAGGGTTTTTCTTTGTTAAAAAGAAAGATGGGGGCCTGCGTCCTTGCCTAGATTTCCGCAAACTAAACCGGATAACCATCCGAGACCCATACCCTCTTCCTCTCATTCCTGACCTGTTTAATCAGATTGCGGGTGCTAAGTGGTCCTCCAAACTTGATCTTAGGGGGGCCTACAATCTGATTCGTATCAAGGAAGGGGATGAGTGGAAGACAGCTTTTAACACCCCTGAGGGGCATTATGAAAATCTAGTCATGCCTTTCGGTCTGACTAATGCTCCTGCTGTCTTCCAACATTTCGTTAATGATATTTTTAGTCATCTTATCGGCAGGTTTGTGGTGATATACCTAGATGATATCTTAATTTATTCGTCTGATCTGAAAATGAGGTACATGTCAGACAGGTACTGCAGGTCCTACGGAAAAGTGTGTCTTCGCCGTTCAGGAAATACAGTTCCTGGGGTATCTATTATCTGCTTCAGGTTTCCGTATGGATCCTAGGAAAGTCCAGGCAATTTTAGATTGGGATCTTCCTGAGGAATTTCTATAGAAAGTTCATTAAAAATTATTCTGTGATTGTCAAACCCCTTACTGACATGACTAGGAAGGGGACTGGTTTTTCTAAATGGTCTGACGCCGCTAAAATTGCATTTTCCTCTCTAAAAGAGAGGTTTACCTCGGCACCTGTACTAATTCAACCTGATGTCTCCCAGCCTTTTATTGTTGAAGTAGATGCGTCAGAGGTGGGAGTGGGGGCTGTACTGTCTCAGGGTCCGTCTCCTGGCAAATGGCGTCCTTGCGTGTTTCTTTTCTAAAAAACTATCTGCAGCGGAGAAGAACTATGATATTGGCAATAGGGAGCTATTAGCTATTAAATTAGCGTTTGAAGAATGGCGTCACTTCTTAGAGGGGGCAATCCACCCCGTCACGGTGATTACGGACCACAAAAACCTTCTGTACCTCGAATCGGCTAAGCGTTTCACCCCTAGACAAGCTAGGTGGTCGCTATTTTTTACCAGGTTTAACTTTTTCATCACCTATCGTCCTGGGGCAAAAAATACCAAGGCAGACTTATTATCTCGTAGTTTCCCTGGAGGAGGTAATGTTGGTGATCCGGTACCCATTTTACAAAGAGAAGTGGTTGTCTCTGCTGTACACTCTGTTCTGGAGGGAAAGGTGTTAGAGGCCCAGGGGGACGCCCCGTTCTCTTGCCCCTCAGAGAAATTGTTTGTACCGTTAAATCTGTGTCTCGAATTATTGAAGGAACATCATAATTCTGCACTTGCTGGGCACCCGGGTAGTAAAGCAACCTTGGAGCTATTGTCTCGTTGTTTTTGGTGGCCAAGGTTGCGTCAGGGTGTAATAGATTTTGTGTCTACTTGTTCTACTTGTGCACGCGCGAAAGTCTCTCATACACGTCCAGCAGGGTCTTTATTGCCACTTGTCATTCCCAATAGGCCATGGACACATCTATCAATGGATTTCATTACTGACTTACCTTTGTCTGCGGGTAAAACAGTTATCTTGGTAGTAGTAGAAAGGTTTAGCTTTCCATCCTCAGTCAAATGGACAGACTGAGCGTACCAACCAAAACCTTGAGACATACCTAAGGTGTTTTGTAAAGTTAAAGGGTGCGGGAACCGCGCTCTAAATACAAAGTAAATGTCAGTGAGTCTCTCCTGCAAATATAAGGAAAAAAGTCCAGTTACTGAAGATGGAAAGTTCACCGGACCAAGATGTTCATAAGATGTTTGAACAGTTCCCCTGCTACTGATCCATGAGTGGCATAACTGACCAAAATCCGGACCCAAAAGAGAGGTGAAGGCTGCTGGAAAAATGTCAGTAATTCATCCACAGACACCTCCTACTGATCCACAGATCTCGTGCTGAGTCTCCAGCCTCTGAATCCAACCACCGAACCTGCAGACCCGGATGTGCTTCTACAGAACTCCTGCCGCTGGGGGCAGCTACTCCAGTAATGGGATTGTTACTTCAGCAACTCCCTCACATTCACACATGCGTTTCATTCCTCCTCAGAGACAATATAATGCTTCCATGCTGTATGTACATACAGCATGGAAGCATTATATTGTCTCTGAGGAGGAATGAAACGCATGTGTGAATGTGAGGGAGTTGCTGAAGTAACAATCCCATTACTGGAGTAGCTGCCCCCAGCGGCAGGAGTTCTGTAGAAGCACATCCGGGTCTGCAGGTTCGGTGGTTGGATTCAGAGGCTGGAGACTCAGCACGAGATCTGTGGATCAGTAGGAGGTGTCTGTGGATGAATTACTGACATTTTTCCAGCAGCCTTCACCTCTCTTTTGGGTCCGGATTTTGGTCAGTTATGCCACTCATGGATCAGTAGCAGGGGAACTGTTCAAACATCTTATGAACATCTTGGTCCGGTGAACTTTCCATCTTCAGTAACTGGACTTTTTTCCTTATATTTGCAGGAGAGACTCACTGACATTTACTTTGTATTTAGAGCGCGGTTCCCGCACCCTTTAACTTTATCTTATTTAGGAGTTTGACCCTACTCCCTTAAGGGCACCGCTGCTATTGTCTATTTTCATACCAGTTAACACTATACATTTTTCCTAAGGTGTTTTGTGTCTGAAAACCAAGAGGTGTGGTCATCATATTTACCGTTAGCTGAGTTTGCTATAAATATTCGCCGTCAGGAATCCACTGGCAAGTCACCATTTCTCGGTGCATATAGTTTTCATCCCCAATTCTGTACTTTTAAAGAAGGGGTTCCCAAAGAGGAACGGTTTTCGTCATCTCTTTCATCTATATGGCAGAAGGTGCAAGCTAACTTGAGAAATATGGGAGGTAAATATAAATGCATGGTTGATAAGAAACGGTCGCCAGGTCCGGACCTAGGAGTGAATGACTATGTGTAGTTATCTACTAGGAATATTAAGTTAAAGGTTCCCTCTTGGAAACTGGGTCCTAGGTTCATTAGTCCTTACAAAATAGTAGCCATCATTAACCCCGTGGCTTTTCGCCTGGAGCTACCTCAGACTTTTAAAATCCATAACGTCTTCCATAAGTCGTTACTCAAAAAGTATGTTCCACCTCTAGAACCGTCACCGCTGCCACCCCCTCCTGTTATTGTTGATGGTAATCTGGAGTTTCAAATATCAAAAATTGATTCTCGTCGGGTCCGCCGCTCTCTTCAATATCTGGTGCATTGGAGGGGTTATGGTCCCGAGGAAAGAATGTGGGTTCCAGCGTCAGAGGTAAACGCCAACAGGTTAGTTCAGGCTTTCCATGCCTCTCATCCTGAGAGACCTGGTCCTGAGTGTCCGGAGGCCCCTTGTGGAAAGGGGGGTACTGTCACGAGGGTGTCAAGAGCCACGTCTGACTCCGTTATACCCGGGGTCAGGAAGTCGCAGCGGGTGGCTGCGCACTCTATGTCTAAAGATCATGCTGCTTCTTAATGATAGCTTTCTGTGTTTGCCTTGCAATCCTTTTTGTCTCACTCAGGGATCCGTAGCTTCTTCTCCTCAGCTGTTTCTTGTCTGTCACTCCCAACCTCCTTATATTCTCCTCTCCCACTTCTCTGGTTGCCAGATATAGAGCTTCCTGCATGGACTTCTATACTGACCCACTGGAGCTGTGTAGCTGTGATTCCTGGTTGTTGTTCCAGAGTGTTACCCTCCGGATCCCTGTTGGGCTTTTGTTGTCCACTGTTGTCCGCTGTTGTAGCCCACCTGGGATTATATGTTTTGTCTGTATTGTCTGTCCTCTCCTTGGTGTTTTCCTTTAGTGTTAGTGGTGCGGACTAGTGTTCCCACCGCCCTATTCACTACCTAGGGCTCATCTTAGGGAAAGCCAGGGTTTAGGCACGTGATCGGCGTACGGGTGAGGAACCCGTCTAGGGACATCAGGGAAGTCAGGTGCCAGCCTCAAGGTGAGTTAGGGGTCACCACCTTTCCCTCCCCCTTGGACAGGGCCTTCCCTTTTCCCTCCCTTTGCGTCACGTATGTGATCGGTACGCCGGTCGAGATATTCTCCTTCCCAATCTCATGTTGATTGTAAAGCAGAGCGTTTTCTCATGGACCTCAGACAAAAAGACTTTAAGAAACATTTACATAAGAAGGAGACAGCGGGATGCTTTGAGATCAGGAAGATACAGACCCCCACACATAGTTACAAAAGTTCAGGAGCCAACACGTGAGTAAACAGCCGAGACATTTCTCAGTTGCTGACAGCCATTTACTGCAGATGCTATCTGTTTCAGTGTGATAGACTTGAAAAATGCTTTCTTCTCTATCCCGGTTGACAAGCAGACCAGACACTGTTTTTTTTTATTTTTTCTTTGAGGGTCGTCAACTCACCTGGTGCAGGATGCCCCAGGGATATGCTGATTCACCTGTAGTGTACAACATTGCCCTCCAAGCCAGTTTAAAACACTGGCACCCCCCCCCCCCCCAGGGTTCTGTACTCTTGCAATATGTGGATTATTTGTTATTGTAGTATGTCAGAGGCGGCCAATGTAACAGATGGTTTGTCTTTGTTGAAATGGTTGTCTGAATGTGGACACAAGGTGTCACGCAAGAAAATGCAATGGTGTAAAATGCAAGTTGGGCTTTGTTCTCACAAAGGGAGAATGGAGAATCAGCACAGAAAGAGTCCAGTCTGTAGCGGGCCTGGTTACCCCGCACACCAAGAAAGAAATGTTATCTTTCCTTGGTATGATAAGCTACTGCAGACAATGGATTCCTGATTGCTCCTACTATGACAAATTAATGAGACAAGCCACTCTGGCAGACATGCCAGATGTCATCAGGTGGTCTGAGGAAATGTTTAATGCATTTGATTATTTGAAATGTTCTTTAATGACAAGTCTGAGTTTGGACTCCGTGACTACAAACTCACATTCCACGTATATGCTTGACAAAATTGTAAAACCATGGTGGATGTGCTGACACAATATCACGGAGGCAAGTTACGTCCTTGTGCCTTTTTCTCAAAGGTGGTTCTGGCATCTGTCCAAGGAATGCCGGCCTGTCTGAGATCTCTTGCACCCTGTGCTATGATGGTTGAACTTGCAACGCCACTCACAATGGGACATGAGACTATCCTGTACACCACACATGATGTAGTAGGCCTTCTCAAAGGCGTAGACACACACAGCACATGTCCGCACAAAGACTATCTGGATATGAGATTCTACTCCTCAGCAATCCCTCCCTCCAAATCAAATACGCAACAAACACCTCAGGTCCAGCACCTATCTTGAATGCCCTATTAGGACTTAAAGGACCTGAGGATCACTTGACAGAGGCACATGATTGTATACACACCATTCAACATGAGACACCTATTGTCTTGGAAGCCAGACCCATCACATAACAATCTGCACAAGCAGCAGAATTAATTGCACTTATGAGAGCATGCATACTACATGAAGGCAAGCCAGTCACCATTTACACTGACAGCAGGTATGCACACGAAGTGGTCTGGGACCACGGGGTCATTTGGCAAAGGAGATGATTCATTGCAGCTGATGGTAAGAACATCTCACATTCACAACATGTCATACAACTTTTAGAAGCCATAATATTTCCCTGACAGATTGCAATTGTCCACTGCAGCCCGCATACTGGTGGTAAAGATCATGTGTCCCAAGGCAAAGCCCTGGCAGACGCGGGGGCCAAGAAGGCTGCACTGATGGCCCCGGCCACATTGCAAATGGTGAAATTAGTACCTCCTTCACTTGAGTTAACTCAGATGCTTGTGGATCTCCAGTCCTCAGCTACTGACGATGAAATGGCTGATTGGTGTTTCCCAATACTGCAGAAGAATCCTAAGACTGGATTACTCTGCAAAGAGAGGGAATCATGCATACCACAGCACAGCTCCCCTCTGTTCATTGCACATTTTCATGGAATAGGACACAACAGCATTCAAAATTTTCTCACACTATTCTAATACACTGGTAGACGTTCCTAAATACTTATATTATCACAGCCTGATGAACGTATAAAAAGAAAAAAACAAAAAAAATTTTAAACTCTGTTTAAAAGGGGGGCAAAAGGCCTATATGTCACAGTCTGTGACCACCAGGCAACCAGACTTGAGGAGTGCAGAAAGGGACTAACGAATAACCCTCTGCACTATTACAAGTCTGGACTAGATTCCTAGCAAGTAGCTGTTAATAGACTGCAAGCAGGATAACAGGACACGGTCCAAACTATTGATAGACACTGGTGTGCCGCAAGTGAACCTCTTAGATTGTACTGACCAATGTAGCTGCATCAGCTGGTTATTGGCCGGATGGGGCTGTATTATATTAGCCGCACTGACTGTACTGGGCAATCAATGTCTGGTCTATGATTCAGACCAGTGCTTCACACTCATACAACCTACACCGCTATGTCTGGAGCAACTTAACTGTAACATCACTCATTCAGATTTCACCACAGCGTGTGATGTCTATTCAGTATATGTGGACACACACATGCCCTCATACACGTCAGTGTTCAGGCCAGCCTCTCAAACATCCACTCTCTTGCGGTCAGTATACTGTGGCTAGGAGGTATGTTACCACATCTCATGCACACCCTGCCTAAAGAGCCGTGTCCTAAAAATTAACATCAGCTTTTCCAAATCAGTGTTTCCATGTGACATATGTTCTCCACGTATCTTCAGGAGCTTAATAAGAAAGTGCCTATATCAAGACAAGTGGCCCGCACTGTTGTGTGCTAGGGCTCCGGCGTTATGATGGCCGTACGCGTCTTAAAAAACGCCGGCTCCATATGGCAGAAGCCCCGCCTACCGGGAAAAGTGTGCCAGTATCCGCACCAATGAGATCTAGGGGCGTGTTCCAAATCACGCCCTCTGACCGGCAAGTGCAGCAATGAATCCTTAACCTTCCCGGGGAGCTTGCTCATGCGCGATTTATGGGAGAATACAAGTCGTGGCCCATATCCATCACCTGATTCAGAGCTGGTCTGTTGGCAGGGACCCACCTTAGGGATCCTCTAAGGAGTTAAGTCGCGGTGCCTCCATCTCCATCCTGGTATGCAGCACTAACGGAGAGGGGCATTCTTATTGAACACAAACATTGAAGTATTACTGCAGATCGCAGCTATCGACAAATCAGAGTGTACTATATATATCCACAAATCAGAGTGTACTATATATACATATTGTGACGGGATTAGCTCACGGGACCGCCGTCTCCTGGGATAGACGGGCGCTATAGGCACATAAAACACAGTCCAGTCCAAGCAAGTATGGTGCAACTGGCCTCAGCCAGTTTTATTGACTTTTGCAGAAAATAAATATTGAACAAAACAGTTCAAAACAAATGAAATACCTGGCCATCTGGCCACTACGTCTAAACAGGCAGTAGTCCCTAACTACATGAAACTGAGCCTTGTGCCCAGCTCCATCAACAAAACACACTGTTGTTTTTCACTCACCCAGCAGGGTTCTTCCCAGGAGCAGAGAGAGCAGCTAGTGAGCTGTTTGCCCTTTTATAGCACATCCAGGTTCCAAGGTGATTAGCCACAGTTACCTGAATACCTGGAGTGGCTAATTGGAGCAGGGACCCACCCATCTCTCCCTGCTCCAAGCAGCCAGGCCCTTCTAACCAGGTTTTTAACAAAACCCTTGCAAAGAGAGAACCTAGTTTCCCTGCTGTCAATTCCCTGGCTGCTTTTTTAGAACGTATAAGACAGGAACCTAGGTGAAATGTAGACTCCTTCTACCACTTTTCCCCTGGTCCTGTCACATATCCTCCCCCCCTGTTTCGACCTTGGGGTAGGAACACTCTGTGCCCTTAAACAGTACATCCTGGACAGGGCATCGGCATTTCCCAGCTGACGCCCGGGCCTATGCTCAACTGTAAAACTATAATCTTGAATAGACATGAACCATCGGGTCACTCGCCTGTTTTTCTCACGGTTTTGGCACATCCATTTAAGGGGGGCATGGTCAGTTACCAGTTTGAATGTTCTCCCTACCAAATAATACCTGAGAGCTTCTACGGCCCACTTAATTGCCAAACACTCCTTTTCTACAATGGAGTATTTCTTTTCATGTTCATTTAACTTTTTACTCAGGTACACTACTGGATGCTCTTCCCCAGCCCTTACTTGCGACAACACAGCCCCTATACCAACATCCGAGGCATCTGTTTGCACAATGAACTCCTTTTTAAAATCTGGTGTGACTAACACTGGGTGGGCACATAGAGCCTGCTTCAGATTCTGAAAGGCTTGTTCCGCCTCCGTGGTCCATTTGACCATGGTTGAATCCTTCCCTTTTGTAAGGTCTGTTAAAGGGCTCGCAATGCTGGCAAAATTTTAAATAAAACGCCTATAATAACCCGTTAAACCTAGGAACACTCTGACTTGTTTTTTGTTCAAAGGCCTTGGCCAGCTCTGGATGGCTTCCACTTTGTTTATTTGAGGTTTTATAACTCCTCGCCCAATTGTGTACCCCAAGTACTTTGCCTCTTCTTGCACAATGGCACATTTTTGGGGATTCACTGTCAAACCCGCTTCCCTAATAGAATTCAGGACAGCTTCTACCCTGGGTAGATGACTTTCCCAATCTGTGCTATGGATTATCACATCGTCTAAATAGGCAGCTGCGTATCTACGATGTGGTCTTAAAATTTTGTCCATCATCCTCTGGAATGTGGCCGGGGCCCCATGCAAACCAAAGGGAAGGACTACATACTGAAAATGGCCATCAGGGACACTAAAAGCCGTTTTTTCTTTGGCCCCTTCAGTTAACGGTACTTGCCAGTAACCTTTTGTAAGATCTAAAGTGGTAAAGAACCTAGCATTACCAAGCCTATGAATCAGCTCATCCACTCGAGGCATTGGGTAAGCATCAAACTTTGAGACAGTGTTCAGTTTCCTGAAGTCATTACAGAAACGTATGGTGCCATCAGGTTTGGGGACCAAGACTATAGGACTAGACCAGTCACTATGGGACTCCTCTATAACCCCTAACTGAAGCATTGTTTGGACTTCTTGGGAGACAGCCTTACGTCTAGCCTCAGGTATTCTATAAGGCTTTTGGTTGACTCTGAGCCCTGGTTCGGTTACAATATCATGTTTAATTATGTCTGTTCGACCAGGTAGCTCAGAAAAGACATCTTTATTTTTCTGTACAAACTCCTTTGCCTCTTGGGTTTGAGATCCCGACAAAGTGTCTGCAATTTTTACCTCTGGTATCTCAACGCTACATCCCGTTTTCCCACTGCTGTAAGCTGCTAACACCTCTCGGTCCTTCCAGGGTTTGATTAGGTTCACATGATAAATTTGGTAGGGCTTACGTCTACCTGGTTGGTGAACCCGGTAATTCACCTCTCCGACCTTCTCAACTATTTCATAAGGTCCTTGCCATTTGGCCAAGAATTTACTTTCTACTGTGGGGACAAGGATTAATACCCTATCCCCAGGGTTGAAGTTTCTTACTTTAGCCGACCTGTTGTAAACCCGGGACTGACTCTCCTGGGCCTGCAGCAAGTGTTCTTTTACAATGGGCATTACTTTTTCAATCCTTTCCTGCATTTGGGACAAGTGTTCAATCACACTTTTGTAGGGTGTAGTCTCACTCTCCCAGGTCTCTTTGGCAATATCCAAAAGACCCCGAGGGTGCCGACCATACACTAGCTCGAAGGGAGAAAATCCGGTAGACGCTTGAGGCACCTCCCGTACAGAAAACATAAGATATGGTAAAAGACAATCCCAGTCTTTCCCATCTTGTGCCACTACTTTTCTGAGCATCCCTTTTAAGGTTTTGTTGAATCTTTCGACAAGTCCATCTGTTTGGGGGTGATAAACTGAGGTACGCAAGTGAGTTATTTTCAACAGTTTACACAACTCTTTTGTAACCTTTGACATAAAGGGCGTCCCCGGGTCAGTGAGTACTTCTTTAGGTATGCCCACTCTAGTGAACATCTGGAACAACTACTTGGCTATCACTTTTGCAGAGGTTTTCCTTAGAGGTATTGCTTCAGGATAGCGGGTAGCATAATCAAGGACAACCAAAATGTATTGGTGACCTCTGGCAGACTTAACAAGAGGTCCCACCAAATCCATTGCAATCCTCTCAAAGGGAGTTTCAATAATCGGGAGTGGCACTAACGGACTCCTAAAGGTTGCTACCGGGTTGTGTAATTGACACTCTGGGCATGAATCACAGTATTCTTTTATCTCTTTATGTACCCCGGGCCAATAAAACCTCTGCAAAATCCGGTCTTTGGTTTTTTCATAAGCCAAGTGCCCTCCTAGCACATGTGAATGGGCTAGATCCATCACCTTTTGGCGATGCGATTTTGGGACCACAAGTTGCTCCACAACTTGTCCATTTTGCTCATTAACTCTATATAAGAGTTCATTCTCTATAGAAAAATAGGAAAATATTTTCTCTACCCCAGTTTCTTGAGGCACCCCATTGACTACTTTCACACTTTGCCATGCATGGGTTAATGTAGGGTCCCTGAGTTGAGCTGTCCCAAAGTTATCATTGGAGACGGGCAAGTCAGGGAGACCAATTTCCAGAACATCATCGGTATCACCTGCAAGTACTGCTAAGGGAAAGTTCTCGGTTTCACCCTGGGTCACCCCTACTGTTTGCACATTTTCAGGTTCAGCCAGGGGAAGGGGATCTACAGCAGACCCACTTAAGCACTTATCAAGCATATTCCACATTTGCCAAAACAGAGGAAAATCACACCCCACAATGACAGTATGCAATAGGCTATTTACAACCCCCACTTCATGGGTTACTTTCCCGCACGGGGTTTCAAAAGAGACTATAGCAGTGGGGTACTCTTTTGTATCCCCATGTATGCAGATAACCCCCATCTGTCTCTTTTGCAGCTTCCTAGTGTCCACCGGGCTACCATGCACAAGAGTCACTAGACTACCAGAGTCCAACAGAGCTTGAACTGAATGTCCTTCAATCTCCAAGCTGCAAGTTTGTCGCTCCATATCTGGGGTCGGCAAGGCAGAGTAGGCAGGACCCGCAAACAATGACCTCCTCCGCCCACTGCCACACTCCATAGGCTCATCAGCCAAAGGACAGTTGGCAGCCACGTGGCCCAGTCCTTGACATCGCCAGCAAACAATGTTTTTGACCGCCCGAGGCTGTCTAGGGCTAACTGGCTTAAGAGGTCTGGCTAATAGATCAGTCTCAGTTCCTACTTTACGGCCCTCCCTCGCCCCCTTTAGATTAGGAACAGTCTTACCGCGATCAGTAGACTTCTGGCTCCCTGGGGCCGGCCAAGTAGGAGAGTAGGAGAGAGGTCTTGGAGATACTCCTCGGTGTTCATATACCGCTCCACTAGGGCGACAAGCTGATCCACATCCCTGGGGTCCGCTTGTCCCACACAGCGCTGTATCCGAACTGGTAGACCACGAACAAACCGGTCCAGGACCACTCTTTCCACCACCTGAGTGGCTGTAGATACCTCTGGCTGTAGCCATTTTTTAGCCAGGTGAAAAAGATCATACATTTGCGACCTCGCTGGTTTATCCAATTGGAAAGTCCAGTTGTGCACTCGCTGGGCTCTGACCGCAGATGTTACACCTAAGCGAGCGAGAATTTCTGCTTTCAGTTTTGGGTACTGTCTGGCATCCTGCTCACTCAAATCATAGTAGGCTTTCTGTGGCTCCCCACTCAGAAATGGAGCAAGGGTGTCTACCCACTGTTCAGCTGGGAGTTTCTCTCTTTCAGCGGCTCTTTCAAAAATGGTGAGGTAGGTCTCCACATCATCCCCTGCTACCATTTTTTGAAGGGAAGCTTGCACTCTCCTCCCCACAGAGATGGATTCCTCCTGGACATGCGGCTTTTCAGCCAGCACCGCTATCTGCTCCACCAGACTTTTATTAAGCGATAGCTGTTCTCTGAAACCAGCTTGCGTAGTCTCCATGAACAACCGATTGGTTTCCTGCTGGTTAGCATTCGCCTTTTGGAGCTGTATGTTAGCCTGGATCAGCTGTTTCAGCACTTCCTCCATATCTGCACTGTTTGTTTTTTTCAGAACAGCAGACTTAACCCAGGACATAAAACTTGCTGGATTTTTTGTGCCAGCGCAGCCTCCACCATATGTGATGGGATTAGCTCACGGGACCGCCGTCTCCTGGGATAGACGGGCGCTATAGGCACATAAAACACAGTCCAGTCCAAGCAAGTATGGTGCAACTGGCCTCAGCCAGTTTTATTGACTTTTGCAGAAAATAAATATTGAACAAAACAGTTCAAAACAAATGAAATACCTGGCCGTCTGGCCACTACGTCTAAACAGGCAGTAGTCCCTAACTACATGAAACTGAGCCTTGTGCCCAGCTCCATCAACAAAACACACTGTTGTTTTCCACTCACCCAGCAGGGTTCTTCCCAGGAGCAGAGAGAGCAGCTAGTGAGCTGTTTGCCCTTTTATAGCACATCCAGGTTCCAAGGTGATTAGCCACAGTTACCTGAATACCTGGAGTGGCTAATTGGAGCAGGGACCCACCTATCTCTCCCTGCTCCAAGCAGCCAGGCCCTTCTAACCAGGTTTTTAACAAAACCCTTGCAAAGAGAGAACCTAGTTTCCTTGCTGTCAATTCCCTGGCTGCTTTTTTAGAACGTATAAGACAGGAACCTAGGTGAAATGTAGACTCCTTCTACCACTTTTCCCCTGGTCCTGTCACAATATATATATGAGCCCCTCCTGATGAAGCAATAGGCGAAACGCGCGTCGAGGAGCGCACGCTACACCGACTAGCCCATATCCTCACCACGCTGAACAACAGGGTAAGAAATGAGATATACAAATAGAAAATGTGATAGGCTTCCATGAATATACTATAACAGCGAATGACATCATTTAAAATGCCACACCACAATCGTCATTTCTCCCACACTATATTGATTGTGCTGTGATCTGAGAGGACTGCAGATAATCGCCGGAATCAGCTAACTGATATTATATGCTGACCTGAGCATCCTATTGCAGTCGTCCAACAGCACAACCATATATATAATATATTACCAGTAAATACAAGTGATGTTGATATTGACTACAATGTGTAGCACTCTGTATAAATTTCTGCAATTAAATGTTTTATGTATGTATGTTTTTTATGTAATTTAAACAATAATAAAATTCATCCTAAGGGATATTCTTGTACTAATTTCTCCTGAGTTGATATTCATATAGGTGGTACATTCCTATCAAACATAGGCTGTCTTAATCCAGTTGAACTATATATATATATATGCATAGATATGTCGGTACACAAAAGACCCCTTGACAGGAGAAAAGGAGAAAGAATGTAGCCACATACACTAAGGAACAGGACATTAAATGTACCATACTGTGTAGGATGACACGCGGTGCTATGTGGAATAAAAAAGGCCGATAAATTAAATAAAGCTGGCATATGAGATAGCCTCATTTAACCCTTTGGGTTGAATTGTCTGTAACTTAAAAGTCCACATTGCTTCGTTGCCAAGTAGGGGTATGTCAATATCCCCTCCACGGATCGACATCTTGACTTGTTCAATCCCCTGAAGTCTCAATGCATCAGGGTCACCGTCATGCATATCACGTACATGACGAGCCACAGATGTGTCCCGCTGGTTGCGAATATCAGACAGATGCTCACCAAATCTTCTTCTCAGTTCACGTTTGGTTTTGCCGACATATTGTAACCCACATCGACAGCTGATAAGGTACACAATACCTATAGATGTAGATCTAATGAACGAGCGTATATTATATCTCTTCCCTGTTTTCTGGCTAGTAAAGGATGCTCCTTTCATGATGTTTTTACAGATAATGCACGAGCCACAGGGAAAGGTGCCATTTAAGGTATTCTTAAGCCAAGTTTCAGACTTCGGATATGTGTACAAACTGTGTACCAGATGATCACGTAGATTAGAACTGCGTCGATACGTGATTGAGGGGCGATCTGGAATTTATTCGCCAATATCTGGATCTGATTGCAGGACAGACCAGTGACTTTGTAGAATGTCACAGACATTTTGATGGGCCTTATCAAAGGTTGCAATGATTCTAGGTGTAGAATCCTCATTACTGCTAGTTTTTGGAACCAGGAGCTTGGTACGGTCTGTACTCATAGAGTGATGAAAGGGCCTTTCAGGAATCTAGTCCAGACTTGTAATAGTGCAGAGGGTTATTCGTTAGTCCCTTTCTGCACTCCTCAAGTCTGGTTGCTTGGTGGTCACAGACTGTGACATAAAGTCTGTTTAAAAGGGGGGCAAAAGGCCTATATGTCACAGTCTGTGACCACCAGGCAACCAGACTTGAGGAGTGCAGAAAGGGACTAACGAATAACCCTCTGCACTATTACAAGTCTGGACTAGATTCCTAGCAAGTAGCTGTTAATAGACTGCAAGCAGGATAACAGGACACGGTCCAAACTATTGATAGACACTGGTGTGCCGCAAGTGAACCTCTTAGATTGTACTGACCAATGTAGCTGCATCAGCTGGTTATTGGCTGTAACTACTAGCTCTTGTAAGAGCTGTTCCTGCTCTCTGGATTTAGGAGAGGTTCACCCACTGGAGCCTGGAGCCTTGTCGTAGGTCCAGGGTGGGTAGGAGATGGTGAGACCTCAACCAAGCTTCGGCGGTTCGTGGGGTCTGCAGCGCTTACAGTGTCAAGTGGAGTGCTTGGAGTCCTTGGGAAGCACTAGGAGCATCTATCGAAAGGAGGTACCCGGTCAGGGTGCCAGGAGATCCGTTACAACTTACTTCAGATCATCCGAGCCCATACATTCTAATACTATACGGAGACAAATCTCCATACAGTATTAGGCCTCATGCACACAAACGTATTGTCATTCCATGTCAGTTTTTTTGCAACAAAAACGGAAGGTAGACCGTGTGCATTCCGTTTCCGTATGTCCGTATTTCCATTCCGGCAAAAAATTGAACAGCATCACGGATAAGGATAGGACTGTTCTATTAGGGGCCAGCTGATTCCTTCTGCAAAATACGGAATGCACACAGATGTCATCCGTATTTATTGCGGATTTTTTTTTGCAGACCGCAAAATACATACGGTTGTGTGCATGAGGCCTTATTGTTGCGAAGTTTTAATTGAAGCGACTTTGGATGAAGCATCTAAAAACTCTCTTCCCTCTACACTAGCTATTATAGATGTCTGCGTCTATCTCTATGCACAGCTACAAAGCTCCTAGAAAACAGCAGAATGACAAAAGTTAATAAAAAAAAAGAGAAACAAACAAAAATTATATAGAAAACTGTATAGACGGATCTGAGACAATCTGTTTCACCCGCTGATATTGGGATTTAGGTATTGATTTCCTTAGAGAGGGGGAATGTGCACTCATATAGTGCAAGATGCTATTTCCTTCCTGTAAAGTTCAGTGGATAGCTGACCCTCTTGGTTTTTCATAACCATCATATCCAAAAAGCTAACCCTGTCCCTGTCACATGACATGGTGAACTGTAAACCATTACAACCTGTATTTAAGTAGTCAATGAACGTCGACAGGGTCTATTGTGGCCCCACCCATATGCAAAAAATATCATCAATGAACCTTTTTCAAATGGTTATAGGACCATTCCTATTTATGGAATAAAAACACTACTTGCACTACTTGCATCAAGACACAGCTGCTGGGAGTTTTACTTTTTCAATTATCGTGGAGTACGCTTTTCTCCCGGGCATTGTGCACCAGAGCGAGTGGAGGTTTCTTTATACCTATCTCAGAATTTTTGAACCGTTGCACCGCTTCTTCCAAATGAATACTGCGGGTTCTACATTGAGCTTGGATACTGCAGAAGCAGAAAGGATCCTTTCACAGGTGACGTCAACATCGGAATTTCTTAATATTCCTACAAGTGAATACAAGAAGCACCATTTGAAAAGAGAATTGTCCTGATGGAAAAAAAAAATTGTTTGGGGATAATTATTACCTCCAGAAACGCGGGACCACGATGGGGTCGAATGTGGCCCCGTCCTATGCACATTTATTCATGGCTTTATTTGAAGAAACCTGTGTAATGACTTATATAGAAATAATGTCCTCATTTGGAAAGCATGCGCGTGAGGAAGTGAGTGACCGGCCAGCCTGCCTGCTACGGGAGTTTCATAGTGAGTACTACGTGTGCTACTGCTGTAGAGGATTGCTATACATTAACAAAGCTTTACCCATGACTTCACTTAATAAATACTGCTGTGAGCGGGGCCCAGTGTAATAGAGAACAGTGACTGCACCGGGCCTGCTGCGATTTCAACACAAGTTGCCGGCCTCCAGCCCCTCCTCCCTCCCCACTGATGCATCGCAGGCTGCGCTGTGCACCATTGCGGTCAGTGATGTATCAGTGCAAAGTAAAAATGGCAGCATTTGCCATTTTTCCCCCCACTTTTTTGGGGGGGAAATTTTGTCTTATAGGGCGCAAAATACGGTATGTGAAAGTATTAAAAATACTAATAATCAATAAAAAAAACATCCACAGCGCACAAAGAGACACATCATGTATGTGCTAATCTGCCAGCAGAGAAAGTATAAAACATCCACAGAGCGGTCAGAAATAATGAGAAGAGATATTTATTAATAGATAGATTAAGAGAGTAAAAATAGTTTGGGTCATTTATCAAACTGGTATAAAATAGAATTAGCATCCAATTCGATTTATCCTTTCATTTTCCAAAGGAGCTGTGTAAAGGGAAAGGTGGAACCTAATTGGTTGTTATGGGCAACAAAGTCAGTTCTACTTTACACCATTTTGATAAATGACACCAAGTGTGCTTAGGGAGGGGGGGGGGGGGGGGGAGTCTCAGCCATTTACACTTTCACCCCTGCAGTTTCTGCACAGTGTGCCAGGCAGGGTCATAGCAGCCATTTGCGCAGGCTGTGTGTGTCACTGACTGGGCTGCATCACATTCACAAATTCCCACACACTCTATCTGCCCAAAAGAAATCTGACACTTTAGTGACTGTGCGCACTGTATTTAGTGCAATGCCACACAAAATTGCCTTTTTCTATGATTTTTTTTTTTTGTGTGCATTTTATATATCATCACACACTATTTTGGTGAGTATTTGAGAAAACTTACATTTCAGAATTGTATTTTCAGTGGTAATTCAATTTCTACCATCAGGCTGTGTACAAACACCATTTATGTGTGTATTTAAGAAAATAATCTTGCATCACAGACTGAGATTTGGTGTGTGGTAGAAGACAGAGGCATATTTGGTTACAAAATGTTTGGCAAAAGAAAATGACAGTCATTTCTATGTTTGTCGACTAGTAACATGTCCGCTCCTGCCGCCACTGCAAACCCAACACAGCCAGACATCTCCTGTACCTTGTCCGTCCTGTTCCATACTGTGCTGCCACCAGTTACTACTACCCCAAGTGCCTCTACCATCCCCACTACACAGCCAAACATTTTTTGATATTCAAATCCAGCCTTGTCCATGATGTTTCATACTTAACAACCATTTATGTTGACGCGCCACTGCTGCTTCCACCACTACACAGCAAGACATCTGTTGCTTTGCCTGCATCATGTTCCAAACTGTATTACCGCTGATGACAACTCGCCACTGCTGCTATCACCATCACACAGCCAGTTATCTGTCGCCGTTATGTCCGCCCTGATCTCTTCTGTATTGGAAATGTAGGCAACACTAGGATCTGCGCCTCATAAAGGAATATATTTTGGAAGGTCTCTTCATTTTTTAACAATAATTGCGATCACAGACACAACATTTTTATCAAATTTGTGTAACAACTTCCTAGTTCTTAATAGATGGGAAAAAGTTATTTCGGAGTATGGATAATAGCCATTTTGTTGTGAGAGATGGCTAAATTGGATCCCTCGAACAGACCTCAGCAGTATGAATAATCCCTAGTACAAAATAGGATGGAAAAGGTCCGTCTGGGGTATGGGAAATACAGTTCTCTGTGAGAAGGCTAAATCCCATGCGTGAAGAGAACCTTACCAGCAGGAAAACTTCTCATCGCAGATCGGGTTGACAGATTACTGGGAGGGGCTGTAGAAGATCCAGCAGTCATGGTCCATATTGGAACCAATGACAAAGTTAGAGGAAGGTGGAGAGTCCTTAAACATGAGTTAGAGGAAGATGAAGAGTCCTTAAAAATTATTTTAGGGATTTAGGTCAAACGCTTAGGGCAAGGACCACAAAAGTAGTGTTTTCCGAAATACTGCCTGTACCATGAGCCACACAAGAAAGGCAGTGGGAGATTAGGGAGGTTTACAAGTGGCTCAAGAACTGGAGTAGGAAGGAGGGGTTTGGGTTCCTTCAGAACTGGGCCGAGTTCTCTCTCGGCTACAGGCTTTATCGTAGGGATGGGCTGCACCTCAATGGGGAAGGGGCAGCTGTGGTGGGGGGAGAAGATTGCTAGAAGGTTGGAGAAGTGTTTAAACTAGAGAGTGGGGGGGGGGGTGTAATTACGTTATAGGATGGGAAGATAGTGCAGATAGAGACCGGGGGCACGGTAGTGGGACTGGGGGAGGAATGGAAGTAGAGACTAGAACAGTTCAGAAGGAAAGGTGTAGGGTAAAAAATATACATAAACCTCTTAATTGTATGTATACTAATGCCAAAAGCCTGACTAATACAACTAGGGAACTGGAAATAGTGATGTGTGAGGAGGACTATGACATAGTGGGTACAACTGAGACATGGCTTGATGATAACTATGACTGGGCAAATCAATGTACAAGGTAACAGTCTGTTTAGAAAGGATCGTCAAAACCGGAGAGGGGGGAGGGGTCTGCCTTTATGTAAAGTTCTGTCTAAAGCCCGCAGTTCGAGAAGATATAAGTGAGGGACATGAACATGTGAAGTCACTGTGGGTTGAAATACATGGAGGCAAAAATAATAATAAATTACTAATAGGAGTTTTTTTTATAAACCACCTAATATACCAGAGTCCACAGAAAATCTACTACTAAACGAGATAGACGAGGCAGCAAATCATAATGAGGTGGTTATTATGGGGGACTTCAACTACCCAGATATAGACTGGGAAACTGAAAGCTGTACATCTCTTAAAGGAAACGGGTTCTTGGCAATAGCCAAAGACAATTACCTTACCCAACTGGTTCAGGACCCGACTAGAGGGACGGCCATACTGGACTTACTATTAACCAATAGACCTGACAGAACAACAGATGTGCAAGTCGGGGGACACCTGGGAAATAGTGACCATAAAGTAATAACCTTCCAATTATCCTTCAAACAAGCATTTTTACAGGGAGGAAAAAAATACCAAACTTCAAAAAAGCGAAATTTAGCCAACTTAGAGAGGCCAAAGGCCTAACTAACTTAGACAAAGTCCTCAAAAATAAAGATACCGCCACAACCAACCAAATTAAAGTGAGAATCAGGAAACATCTATCTCATATCCCCCATTACACAACAAGAAATGTTTCAGCAGTCTCACTACATTTTGCCACTGTTCACAAGGGAAACACGTCGGCTTTTGTGGTACAGGGCATAGAAAGGGTGTTTGCTCCGATCAGAGGAGGAAATACACAGAAATTATTAAGCAGAGAAACCTATTGGATGTTTAAACTGGGAACATGTTTTCCAAGCGGTCTGAATAAGAAACATGATTTGGTTCTCCAATATAGATAACTGCGATCTTGTAGAAGGTGTTTTTTTTTCCCCTCGTTATAGGTGCATAGGTAGAAAGGGGAATTCAATCAGTGGTTACCAAGCCCCTTGCTATAAGAGGGCTTTCATTTTTAACTTATGCATGTCATGATTAAGGACCGCTACGTCTAAGGTCTGAAATGCGTAAACGAAGTTTGTGTATTTGATGTCTGGAGATTTTATTACAAGGAAATAAAGCTTTTTTTATGGGAAGCTGGATTTGATTTTTCTTTGTAAATTACTGTTAAGTATGAAACATCATGGAAAAGGCTGGATTTGAATATGAAATAATGTCTGGCTGTGTAGTGGGGATTGTAGAGGCACTAGTTATGGAACACTAGTGGCAGCACAGAATGGAACATCGACAGGTGTGGCGGCTCACCTGCTTGAGCAATATGTATAGGTGCTCAAAGTCTAGACAGAAAGGCATTCAAGAAAAAGAAATAATATAGACAGGCACTCTATATATGGAATTAGCAGTAGGGATCGACCGATTATCGGTTTTACCGATATTATCGGCCGATATTAAGGATTTTGAACGTTATCGGTATCTATTTTGCTGATATACCGATAACGTATGGGTAACAAGGATTGCGCTGCTTTCAGCGCTCTCCGTGTTCCCTCAGCAGCACAAGGGAGAAGGAAGCAGTGCCTCCCTCCCCCTGTGCTGCTGCTGCCGCTGCCACCGATGGGAGGAGGGAGGACAAGAGGAGGGGGTGGGCTGTGGCCACTGCACCACCATTGAGGATAAGTCTCTCATTAATTCATATACACGAGGCGGGAGCTGGCTGCAGAATCACATAGCCGGCTCCTGACCTCTATAAGCGGTAGCTGCGATCCGTGGTAGTTAACCCCTCAGGTGCTGCTGATCGCAGCTACCACTCATAGAGGTTGGGAGCCAGCTATGTGATTCTGAAGCCAGCTCCCACCTCCTGTATATGAATTAATGAGAGACTTATCTTCATTGGTGGTGCAGTGCGCCCCCCCCAACCCCAATATTAGACATTGGTGGCGCAGTGTGCCCCCCCAACCCAGTATTAATCATTGGTGGCGCAGTGCTCCCCCCACCCAAGCCCCCCAGTATTAATCATTGTTGGCAGTGGCCACAGGGTCCCCTCTCCCCTCCTCCTCAGTGGCAGTTCCGATCGGAGCCCCAGCAGTGTAATCCTGGGGCTCTGATTGGTTACCATGGCAGCCAGGATGCTACTGAAGCCCTGGCTGCCTTGGTAAGCTCCATGCGGCTGTGTGCACTATGCAAAGAGCAGCAGGGACAGTGTGAGGTCCTATTCACCCTGATAGAAATCTATCAGGGTGAATAGGACAAGGGTTCTGGTACCTAAGGGGGCTAATAGTGTAAAAATAAAAAATAAAAAAATGTCAATTGTAAATGAAAAAGAAAGATTTGCAAAAAAATACTACACGTTAACAAAAAAAACATTCATTTTCAGCAGATTTGAGTAGGAATTTTTATATTTTAAAAAAAATGAAAATTCACAGAATGTCAGTATAAATTATCGGCTATCGGCCGGAAAGTTCACAGATTATCGATATCGGCCCTAAAAAATCAATATCCCTAATCAGCAGATACGGCGGACTCTGGTGCAGTGATGGTGGTAAATTATTTATTCAGACTAAAAAATATATTTATTTAGACAAAAAAATATTCACAATATAAAAATTTGTAGCAATATAAAAAATAGTTGTTTTTTTTTACAAATGTGAACCAGATACTGTTTGGATGAAAAGTGCTCAAAGATCCAGGTGGAGTTTACAGTAATTAATCATAAATCATATATTCGAGCAGAACTTCGCAACATTGAATGAAGTAGGTCATATATGAATATAAAATAATGATGATGCACTTGCTATGTATAGTACTGATGTACTTGCAGTTAGAGATAGGTTGCGATATAGCCCCTATATTGTGCAGAGTGGCAGTCTGGGTATAAAGTCGCAATATGAGTCTGATGCGATCTCAGTGCGGTACCGGTGAGTGCACTATGTATGGTCACAAAACAGAGGGATTAATTCTAAGACCAGGGGGATCTCTGACAGTCCAGATCTCTCTGTTCTGGTCTCCCTTACCACAAACCGTCTATTAGGACAGACAAATTGCTCAGCCTACAGGCTTGCTCTATAATACTACATGGATTATACAAAATCCTAGATCTTTGACCATAGGTTTTTTCAAAGTAGCATAAAATGTCAAATGCATGCAAAATAATATGGTAGAGAATATATAGCGGACCTGTACCTGGTGGCGTCTCACCATAACTAAGCGTATTGGCCGCCGTTAACTTTCATAGTGACCGCGTAGCATGTCTGCTCCTGCTGGCTGAGGGGAGCCGCGTATTTAGCGTCTTGTTTAATTCGGATTAGTATATTTCGGTATGTCAGTATTCTCACTGGTCCGTTTTAGCAAGGAGTAGGTACCTTTCCCGCATCCACTGCCCAGTAGGTGATGTCCTCTATGTTCGGCGTCCCACGTGTCTAGCACTGCGTGTGTTGATGTGCTTGTATGGACTCCCGGTGTTCGGATAGGTAAGAGTAACCTGGAACTTGAAAGTAGTGGAAGCTCTTCCAAAGTTAAAGTTTATCTATATCAATCATGCGGATATCTTATTGTTCTTTCACCAAACGTGTTTCAAAGTCTTGGCTCTGACTTCTTCATCAGTGGTAACCCGCAATTTTTCATCCCAAGACTTTTAAATCCTATCCGAGCTAAATCGAAACACTGAGGTGGATCTTAATCCAGTTGCGTCATTTTAACCCAATTTTTGGGAAATTGTTGAAACAGCATTGATATAATTAAAAGGGGTTGTGTAGAAATAGATATATTATATCTCCCCATCTTATGCCATAATATTTAGAAAAGTCAAAAATGCAATATTATTGTGTTTTGCTGTCAATGTCCATTGTTGGCAATTCTCATATATTTTTTCTCAAAAGCCAAGAAAGGAAAAATTACATCCATGTAATGGCACTGCATTGGCTTCGCAAAGCCACCAAACCTTGAGGTCTATATTCCACAACAAATGTACAAGGTACAGACCTTTAAATATAAAAAAAAATGTATAATATATATATATATATATTAGGGGTGCACCGAAATTTCGGCGGCCGAAAATATCGGCCGAAAATGCACCTAATCTGTTTCTGCCGATATTTTTACATATCGGCCGGAAATAGCGGGGAGGGACTGGGAGGAGGAGCTGGGGGCGGGTGCGTTCACTGTGCTCCGGCCCCCAGCTCCAGTAGTTATAAAATGTTGTACAATTAATAAGCATTCTATTCACGAGGCCCCCCTCTGCAGTATTACATTCAATACAGCCACTTCCTACTCACAGGGCTGTGCTGGCCGGCCGGGCAGACGAGCGGCAACGTCACGACTGACGTCACATGCCTGCGCCGCCTCCTTCATTCAGAAAGTAGGCCGGGCACATGACGTCAGTCGTGACGCTGCCGCTCCTCTGCCCGGCCGGCCAGCACAGCCCTGTGAGTAGGAAGTGGCTGTATTGAATGTAATACTGCAGAGGGGGGCCTCGTGAATAGAATTAATTGTACAACATTTTATAACTACTGAAGCTGGGGGCCGGAGCACAGTGAACGCACCGGCCCCCAGCTCCTCCTCCCAGTCCATCCCCGCTATTTTCTATTAATTGTACAATTTGGGGGGGGTCTGTGGATGGCACTGTTATGGGGTGGGGGGGTCTGTGGATGGCACTGTTATGGGGTGGGTGGGGGTCTGTGGATGGCACTGTTATGGGGTGAGTGGGGGTCTGTGGATGGCACTGTTATGAGGTGGGGGGTCTGTGGATGGCACTGTTATGGGGTGGGGGTCTGTGGATGGCACTGTTATGGGGTGGGTGGGGGTCTGTGGATGGCACTGTTATGGGGTGGGTGGGGGTCTGTGGATGGCACTGTTATGAGGTGGGGGGGTCTGTGGATGGCACTGTTATGGGGTGGGTGGGGGTCTGTGGATGGCACTGTTATGGGGTGGGTGGGGGTCTGTGGATGGCACTGTTATGGGGTGGGTGGGGGTCTGTGGATGGCACTGTTATGAGGTGGGGGGGTCTGTGGATGGCACTGTTATGGGTTGGGGGTCTGTGGATGGCACTGTTATGGGGTGGGTGGGGGTCTGTGGATGGCACTGTTATGGGGTGGGTGGGGGGTCTGTGGATGGCACTGTTATGGGGTGGGTGGGGGTCTGTGGATGGCACTGTTATGAGGTGGGGGGGTCTGTGGATGGCACTGTTATGAGGTGGGGGGGTCTGTGGATGGCACTGTTATGGGGTGGGGGGTCTTTTAAAAGTATTTGGGCAAAACGGCAGTTTCGGTTTCGGTTTCGGTCAAGGGGTATCCTGAATTTTCGGTTTCAGTTTCGGACCAGAATTTTCATTTCGGTGCACCCCTAATATATATATATATATATATATATATATATGTGATCCTACATAAGAGAATTGTAGAGAAAGTGGAATAGGAGTGGGGGCCCAGGTCCGACGGGGGATCGAGGTGCTGTCGATCAAAGGCACCCACCCCAATGAAAGTCTACAGGAAGCCAAAAAGTTCAAGTTCAGTGTTCAGGCCTCCTGGTAGGAGTGTATTGAAACATACATAAGAACCATTTGGCCCATCTAGTCTACCCAATATACTGAATACTATGAATAGCCCCTGGCCCTATCTTACATGACGGATGGCCTTATGCCTATCCCATGCATGCTTAAACTCCTTCACTGTATTTACAGCTACCACTTCTGCAGGAAGGCTATTCCATGCATCCACTACTCTCTCAGTAAAGTAATACTTCTGATATTACTTTTAAACCTTTGCCCCTCTAATTTAAAACTATGTCCTCTTGTAGCAGTTTTTCTTCTTTTAAATATTTTCACCTCTTTTACCTTGTTGATTCCCTTTATGTATTTAAAAGTTTCTATCATATCCCCTCTGTCTCGTCTTTCTTCCAAGCCATACATGTTAAGGTCCTTTAATCTTTCCTGGTAAGTTTTATCCTTCAATCAGAATCAGAAACAGAATCTGTGCCTGGAATTGGGTTAGGCACAGGTACAGGCATAGTACTAGTGGTTGACAAGAGGTGGAGAGGAACATGAGGGGGGGGGTAAGGTTCTGCGATGGGCACAGCAGGGGCAAGGGATTATGAGCGGGTGATGGGGCGTGGTGAGTTCAGCAGTCTGACGGCCCTTGGGAAGAAAGTGTTTAGCCTCCTCGATGTCCTTGCAGGGATGGCCTGATACCTGCGGCTGGACTTTAGACGTCTGAAGAGATGATGGCCCGGATGGGAGTGGTCATTGGATATTTTCAGAGCCCTGGAGCGCAGTTTGTCGGAGAAGATAGAGTCAAGGGGTGGTAGTGGCAGTCGGGTAGTTCTCTCTGACGAGCTGATGACCCTTTGTAGTTTGCGCTTGTCACTGGCTGATGAGCCGGCATACCAAACCAGGAGAGACGAGCACAGGACCGACTCGATGGTGCAGGAGTAGAAGGACTTCAGTAGGTCCTGTGCCATGCCGAACTTCTTTAGTTGTCGAAGGAAGAAGAGCTGCTGGTGAGCCTTCTCTATGATAGACGAGATATTGGGACGCCGGGATAGTCCTCAGAGATTGTCGTGCCTAGGAGGCAGGCGCTGGGTACCCTTGCGACTTCAGATCCATCAATGTAGGTCGGGGGCGGATTTGCCGTTCTCTTCCTGAAGTCGATGACCAGCTCGACTGTCTTTGTGGGGTTTAGGACCAGATTGTGCGCGCCACACCAGTTTCTGACCCTGTCGATTTCCTTACGGTAGGCCTGCTCATAGTTGTCGCTAATCAGGCCCACGAGTGTGGTGTCATCTGCAACTTGATGACTTTAACCGAGGCCTCAGCCGATCTGCACTCGTTCGTGTACAGAGAGAACAGGAACGGCAATAGTACACATCCCTGAGGGGCGCCAGTCTTGTGACCCTCGGTTTGGAGGACAGATTGCCTAATCTGACAACCTGGGACCTGTTAGGGAGGAAGTCCATGATCCAATGTCGTAGTGTTGGGTGGACATCAAGCGCCGTGAGGTTCCTCTGCAGGATGCTGGGGGAGATGGTATTAAAAGCCGAGCTGAAGTCTAGAAGGAGGATTCTCTCGTATGTGTTGGGTTTGTCAAGGTGTTCAGTGACGTACTCTAGACACATGTTAATCGCATCGTCAGTGGATCTGTTTGCCCTGTAGGATAATTGCAGAGGGTCCAGCCGGTCCAGAGTGGCAGGCTTCAGGATGGAGAGGACCACATTCTCTAAGGTCTTCATGACCACCGAAGTCAGAACCACGGGCCGGAAGTTGCTTAGATCAGAAACGCCCTGTTTCTTCGGCACAGGGATGATAGTTGAGTTCTTAAAGCAGGCAGAGACGTGTCCCTCCTTTAGGGATCTGTCAAAGATTGGGGTGAGGGCCGGGGCCAGTTGGCCTGAGCAGTATTTCAGGCACGCAGGAGAGACACCATCGGGACCGGGGGCATTCCTCGCATTTAGCATGGACAGCAGGGTGCGAACCGTGGTCACATTCACTGTAAGGGAGTCAGCAAACGGGCAAGATAATGTGGCAGAAGGGACTGGGGTGCCCGCTCTGGGGGACATTGGCCGAGTTACACCCACCTCAGTCGAGGTCTCGAATCTGCAGTAGAACCTGCCCAGCTCCTCTACCAGTGCCTGACAGGGGGTAGTGAGTGCCGGGGGGGTTGTAGTTAGTCGAGGACCTAAGGCCCTTCCAGACCGCCCTCCGGTCGTTTGAGCATAGAGATTGGTGGATGCGATCTGCGTATGCCCGTTTCGCCGCACACAGTTCCCGATTAAGGCAGTTTTTGGCCAGTCTGTACCCTAATTGATTACCGGATTTATGCACGGTTTCCTTTCGCCTGCGTTGTTGTCTGAGCTTGTACGTGAACCACGGTAAATCGTTTGGGTAAATCGTGTATGGTCTTGAGGGGACGCAGGAGTCTAGCACAATCCATGTGCTAGTTTAGTAGCTCTTCTCTGAACTCTCTCCAAAGTATCAATATCCTTCTAGAGATATAGTCTCCAGTACTGCGCACAATACTCCAAATAAGGTCTCACTAGTGCTCTGTAGAGCAGCATGAGCACCTCCCTTTTTCTACTGGTAATGCCTCTTCATATACACCCAAACATTCTGCTAGCATTTCCTGCTGCTCTATGACATTGTCTGCCTACCTTTAAGTCTTCTGAAATAATGACCCCTAAATCCCTTTCCTCAGATACTAAGGTTAGGACTGTATCACTGATTTTATATTTTGCTCTTGGGTTTTTACGATCCAGATGCATTATCTTGCACTTATCAACATTACATTTTAGTTGCCATATTTTTGACCATTCCTCTAGTTTTCCTAAATCCTTTTCGATTTTGTGTATCCCTCCAGGATAATCAACCCTGTGACAAATCTTTGTGTCATCAGCAAAAAGACACACCTTACCATCGAGGCCTTCTGCAATTTCCCTGATGAAGATATTAAACAATATGGGTTACAAAATGGTAACAAGACCATGGTCTGAATATACTTCATTGACTACAGCCCTCTGTTTTCTGTCCCTCAGCCACTGTATAATCCATGCAACAATATGGGAGTTCAAGCACAAAGACTGCAATTTATTGATAAAACCTTCTATGTGGGACAGTATCAAAAGCCTTACTAAAGTCTAGATAAGCAATGTCTACTGCACCTCCGCCATCTATTATTTTAGTCGCCCAATCAAAAAAATCTATAAGATTAGTTTGACATGATCTCCCTGAAGTAAACCCATGCTGTTTTTCATCTTTTAATCCATGGAATTTTAGATGTTCCACAATCCTCTCCTTAAGTATGGTTTCCATTAATTTCCCCACTATTGATGTCAGGCTTACTGGCCTATAGTTGCCCGATTCCTCCCTACTACCTTTCTTGTGAATGGGCACAATATTTGCTCATTTCCAATCTGTTACCAGTGATTGGTTAAATAAATCTGTTAATGGTTTTGCTAGTTCACCACTAAGTTATTTTAATAGCTTTGGGTGTATCCCATTAGGCCCCGTGACTTATTTGCATTAATTTTAAACAGCTGACTCTTCCTCTTTAAAGACACATGCATCAAAAGATTCATTTGTTTTCCTTCCTGAGGAGCTTTTCCTTCATTTTCCTTTGTAAAAACTGAACAGAAGTATTCATTGAGGCAGTCAGCTATTTCTTTATCTACTTCCATATACCTTCCTTCTTTTGTTTTTCATTTGGTAATTCCTTGCTTTAGTTTCTTTTTTTCATTTATGTAGCTGAAGTATGTTGTATCACCTTTTTTCATTGACTGAGCTAATTTCTCTTCTGCCTGTGCTTTAGGAGCTCTTATAACTTGCTTGGTGCCTCTCTGCCTAATCTTATCAATTTGCCTGTCATCCTCATTTTGTTTTTTTTTGTTTGTTTTTTATAGTTACTAAATATGCTATCTTTTTGTTTTTAATGATTTTGGCCACTTCTACTGAGTACCACAGTGGTCTCTTCCTTTTTTTGCTTTTACTGACAAGCCTAATGCAGTTATCTGTTGCCTTAAATAGTGCCACTTTTAAGTACACATTTCTCCTGGACTTTATTGAAACTGTTCCAATCTGATAGGGACTTGTATACCACTAATCAAATTTTAGAAAAGTCAGTTTTTCTAAAATCTAAAACTTTTATTTTTGTGTGGTGTGACTCAGTAAACCACACTGACTGGTGATCACTAGATCCCAAGCGTTCCCCGACAATAATATCAGATACCAAATTCCCATTTGTGAATACTAAATCTAAAATGGGCTCCTTCCGGGTTGGCTCCTCAACTACTTGCTGTAGAGATAATCCCAGTAGGGAGTTTAGAATATCTGTACTCCTGGCAGAACTAGCTATTTTGGTTTTCAAGTTTATATCAGGAATATTAAAGTCTCCCATAATGATAACTTCCCCTTTCAATGTCATTTTACCTATTTCCTCAACTAGTCAATTCTTTGACTTACTAGATTTTATGCTATCTTTCACATACAGGGCCACCCCTCCCCTTTATTGCCTTCTCTGTCTTTCCCATGTACAGAGAACCCTGGTATTGTTATATCCCAGTCTTTACTGCCATTGAACCATGTCTCAGTAACAGCCACTAAATCTATATTCTCAGATGCCATTATAGACTTGTTTAATGATCTTATTCCCTAAACTGCGAGCATTTGTAGACAAGACTCTGAGCTTGTAATTTCTTGACCTATGTCCTACTGGCATCTTCTGGCATTGTTCCGGGGGCAGTTGGACTGCTGGATTATCACTCTTTTGCCCCCCCCCCCTTTACTAGTTTAAATCCTCCTTAGCAAATACTTTGAATTGTTCACTGAGGACATTCGTTCTCTTGATAAAAAGATGCAAACCATCTTTCTTGTACAGTTCTTTTCCATTTCAACGAGAGCTAACATGAGACACAAAGCCAAACCCTTGGTTCAGACACCCTTCACCAAGCGATACATTGAATTCCTTAATGCGCATCTTCCTGTCATGCTGAAGGTTATGCACAGGCAAAACTGCAGAGAATGAAACAGTCAATGCAACCTCCCGTATATCATTACAAAGTGTGTGAAAAGGTGCCTTCACCTTTGAAACCTCATTGCAAGACAGATCATTTGTCCCAAGATGGAGAAAGAACATCCACCTCCCTTTCTTGCTTTGCTTGCCTAACAATATTAGGAATACGTTGTCTGTCCCCGCTAGCGGTAGCACCAGGAAGATATATCACAAAACCATTTTCCTCAAACTTCACACCTCTTATGATAGAATCGCCCACCAACAGCTGCTTACTATCAGTCCTCACCTTATCCTTTTTGTCTTTGGCTGCAATGTTGCATACTTTAGGCATGGGAGATGATTGTTCCTCACCCACTGTGTCTGAGCCATCCTCCATGTTGCTCTTGCGCTCTGAAATTGCTGCAAATTAATTATGGAGAGCTACAGACTCTGGGACATGTCTTCTCAACTACTCTGTCTAACAGAACCTGAACCAGAACCTGAAAATGTATTTCGACTCCAAACCAGACATTTGCTTAATGTAGTTTTCTCCTCTCCAATGTTCTGTCACTTGTTCTACTGCCATAAATATTAAACCCTTAGGGTCTTGATTATGATGAATTTTTAACCACTTCAACCCGCTAGCTAAAACCCCCTTAATGACCAGGCCACTTTTTACACTTCTGCACTACACTACTTTCACCGTTTATTGCTCGGTCATGCAACTTACCACCCAAATTAATTTTACCTCCTTTTCTTCTCACTAATAGAGCTTTCATTTGGTGTTATTTCATTGCTGCTGACATTTTTACTTTTTTTGTTATTAATCGAAATTTAACGATTTTTTTGCAAAAAAATGACATTTTTCACTTTCAGTTGTAAAATTTTGCAAAAAAAAACAACATCAATATATAAATTTTTCGCTAAATTTATTGTTCTACATGTCTTTGATAAAAAAAATTAATGTTTGGGTAAAAAAAAAATGGTTTGGGTCAAAGTTATAGCGTTTACAAACTATGGTACAAAAATGTGAATTTCCGCTTTTTGAAACAGCTCTGACTTTCTGAGCACCTGTCATGTTTCCTCAGGTTCTACAATACCCAGACAGTACAAACACCCCACAAATGACCCCATTTCGGAAAGTAGACACCCTAAGGTATTCACTGATGGGCATAGTGAGTTCATAGAACTTTTTATTTTTTGTCACAAGTTAGTAGAAAATTATGATTTATTTTTTATTTTATTTTTTTTCTTACAAAGTCTCATATTCCACTAACTTGTGACAAAAAATAAAAAATTCTAGGAACTCGCCATGCCCCTCAAGGAATACCCTGAGGTGTCTTCTTTCCAAAATGGGGTCACTTGTGGGGTAGTTATACTGCCCACGCAGTATAGCTAATTACTAATTATGTTGGCTTGTTTTTTGTGTGATTTCACTGAGGGGGCAAACTTTTATCCCTAAATTCGGGACTTTTGTGTAAACTATATGTGGATGTGTGGGAATCAGTGAGTTTAATAATTTGTCTTCAAGCATAAGGTGCCAGTGTTTTCGCACAATCTGTATATGTATACAGGTCCTTCTCAAAAAAATAGCATATTGTGATAAAGTTCATTATTTTCTGTAATGTACTGATAAACATTAGACTTTCATATATTTTAGATTCATTACACACCAACTGAAGTAGTTCAAGCCTTTTATTGTTTTAATATTGATGATTTTGGCATACAGATCATGAAAACCCAAATTTCCTATCTAAAAAAATTTGCATATTTCATCTGACCAATAAAATAAAAGTGTTTTTAATACAAAAAAAGTCAACCTTCAAATAATTATGTTCAGTTATGCACTCAATACTTGGTCGGGAATCCTTTTGCAGAAATTACTGCTTCAATGCGGCGTGGCATGGAGGCAATCAGCCTGTGGCACTGCTGAGGTGTTATGGAGGCCCAGGATGCTTCGATAGCGGCCTTAAGCTCATCCAGAGTGTTGGGTCTTGCGTCTCTCAACTTTCTCTTCCCAATATCCCACAGATTCTCTATGGGGTTCAGGTCAGGAGAGTTGGCAGGCCAATTGAGCACAGTAATACCATGGTAAGTAAACCATTTACCAGTGGTTTTGGCACTGTGAGCAGGTGCCAGGTCGTGCTGAAAAATGAAATCTTCATCTCCATAAAGCTTTTCAGCAGATGGAAGCATGAAGTGCTCCAAAATCTCCTGATAGCTAGCTGCATTGAACCTGCCCTTGATAAAACACAGTGGACCAACACCAGCAGCTGACATGGCACCCCAGACCATCACTGACTGTGGGTACTTGACACTGGACTTCAGGCATTTTGGCATTTCCCTCTCCTGAGTCTTTCTCCAGACTCTGGCACCTTGATTTTCGAATGACATGCAAAATTTGCTTTCATCCGAAAAAAAGTACTTTGGACCACTGAGCAACAGTCCAGTGCTGCTTCTCTGTAGCCCAGGTCAGGCGCTTCTGCCGCTGTTTCTGGTTCAAAAGTGCCTTGACCTGGGGAATGCGGCACCTGTAGCCCATTTCCTGCACATGCCTGTACACGGTGGCTCTGGATGTTTCTACTCCAGACTCAGTCCACTGCTTCCGCAGGTCCCCCAAGGTCTGGAATCGGCCCTTCTGCACAATCTTCCTCAGGGTCCGGTCACCTCTTCTCGTTGTGTAGCGTTTCTGTCACACTTTTTCCTTCCCACAGACTTCCCACTGAGGTGCCTTGATACAGCACTCTGGGAACAGCCTTTTCGTTCAGAAATTTCTTTCTGTGTCTTACCCTTTTGCTTGAGGGTGTCAATGATGGCCTTCTGGACAGCAGTCAGGTCGGCAGTCTTACCCATGATTGCGGTTTTGAGTAATGAACCAGGCTGGGAGTTTTTAAAAGCCTCAGGAATCTTTTGCAGGTGTTTAGAGTTAATTAGTTGATTCAGATGATTAGGTTAATAGCTCGTTTAGAGAACCTTTTCATGATATGCTAATTTTTTTAGATAGGAATTTGGGGTTTTCATGAGCTGTATGCCAAAATCATCAATATTAAAACAATAAAAGGCTTGAACTACTTCAGTTGGTGTGTAATGAATCTAAAATATATGAAAGTCTAATGTTTATCAGTACATTACAGAAAATAATGAACTTTATCACAATATGCTAATTTTTTTAGAAGGACCTGTATATATCCTTCTTTTTATCTTTGCTCGTTTTAGTGTTAGCTGTCTTAAAAAAAGGATTCTCTATCAAGATTTCTGACTTTGGTGAGTGACTTATCTATCTCTGTTATAGGGTAATTTTTAGCAAAAGAGTGTACCTCCATTTCTTTGACTTCATGTTCAAAATGTTCGTCGTCAGTGCAATTTCTTTTTATACATCTGAATTAGCCTGCCGGTATGTTAAGGAGCCAATTAGGTAAGCGACAGCTCCAGAAATGTTTTTAGCTATTTCTAGCTGTACAACAGGTCAATTTGTCCTGTGCTATTTCTAATCTGTATGTCCAGAAATTCAATATGAGTCTTACTAATATTTGATGAATAACGTATGTTCATGCAATTATGGTTGGTATCCTGTAGGAAGGACAAGGGATCTTCCTCATTTCCCCTCCAGATGAAGATAACATCATTGATATAATGATGCATAGCACCAGGTCCACCCCCAGCCTTGGTGTGATATAATGATCCTCCCATTCCGACATGAAGAGGTTAGCATAGCTGGGGGGCCCATGGCCATCCCTCTGGTCTGGAGGAAAAATTCAGACTCAAACAAAAATAGTTGTGCGTCAAAATATAATTCCTGATTAGGTATTCAATTTGTTCTGTTAGTTAGGGGCTATTTTTTTCTAGTTGTCGTTTCTTTGCATTTAGTCCCGTTTCATGTTCAATAATTGTATATAAGGATTGTACAGCCAACGTGCCCAGTGTCCAATCAGATTTTTAGTCCAGATCCTCAATGATCTTTATAATTTGTGTAGTATCCTTAATATAGAATTTTTGTCTTTCTTACTATGGGTTGGAGTAGTCTGTCGATATACTGTGACAAGTTGGATGCTATTGAGTCAATGCCTGAGATAATAGGACATCCAGGTGGATTATGGAGGTCCTTATGTATCTTAAGCAAACAATAGAATATAGGGAGCCTTTGTTGTGTGTTTAGAATGAACTTGGCTTCCTGTTCTGAAAGGATCCTGTACAGAATTCTACAAGCGATTGAATAAATTCCTTAGTAGAATATTTTGTTAATTTTTTGTAGGTGGTATGATCTGACAGTTGTCTGTTCCATTCCTGATTGTATTTCTCTGTTTCCAGTAACACAATAGCCCCCCCCCCCCCCCCCCCCCCGTCCGCAGGTCTTATAGTTATATTATTTTTTTGATTGCTTGTATCTCCTGGCTAGGGAGGTTGCTCCTTATATTTTTGTCTACCTTCTGATGTAATTTTTTTGATTTTCTCAGACTCCTCCAAAGTCTTCCCATTTCATGGGGTAATGGTCTGTGTTGTGATCTGTGTAGTTGGTTCTGTGTTGTAGATGCTGGTTCCGTGTTGGTGATCTGGGATAATGGTGCTCCCAATTCTGTTGTGTGTACCTGTTCCTCAAGTTGTATTGATGTGGTGGAGGTGAGTGTGGTATTCGGTTTGGTGACTGACGTACTGTCATGCTATCCAATGTGTCCATGATTTGTGGTGTGGGGGAAGTCCTGTCTAAAAAAATGTTCCTCTGTTAGGGTTTTAAATTTATTTGTCACGGGACACCATAAGGTACTGGTCCGCTATATATTCTCTACTGCATTATTTTGCATGCATTTGACATTTTGTGCTACTTTTCAAAAACTATGGTGAAAGATTTAAGGTTTTTACATAATCCATGTAGTATTATAGAGAAATCCTGTAGGCTGAGTAATTTGTCCATCCTAATAGACAGTTTGTGGTACGGGAGATCGGAACAGAGATTTGGACTGTCGGAGATCTCCCTGGTCTAAGAATAAATCCCGTTGTTTTGTGACCATACATAGTGCACTCATCGGTACCGCACTGAGATCGCATCAGACTCATATTGCGACTTTACACTGTCATGATGCGCTCTGTACGGAAGCGGGGACGGCCGGGGCTCGATCGCGTCATCAGCGCAACCGGCGTTGCCCGCTCCCATGGTAACAACAATGGGGCTGAGTGCCGAGCTGCTCGCTCGGCTGCTTTAGAACTCAGGAGTCACACAACACTGGCCAAGTCACATGACTCCACCAGCACCCTATTTAAACAGGTAATCTGCTGGCCACAGATTGCCTGTTATTGAGGTCCTTCCTGCGATATACTTACCTGGTGTGTTGTTCCTGCTTGGCTTCTGATTTCCCGTCCGTCCCATCCCTTTGTCTTGGCATGTCCTCCTGGTTCTGACTTTGGCTTCACCTGACGATCCTCTGCTTGCTCCTCCAGTACCTTACTGCTCTCTTGGTTTTGACTCCATTTGTTTACTACTCTGCTGCTTGTGTTGATTGTATTCCCTGCACTTCCCATGCAGGTCGGGATGACTCGTAGAGATCAGCGTCGCCGACAAGAGGCTTGTTTCTATTGCGGAGAGTCAGACCATTGGATTAACCAGTGCTCCAAGAAACTTTCTTCCGGCAAATCTACCAAGATAGGGGAGCTTAACCACCTCAGCTCCCCTAGCTTAAACACCCTTAATGACCAGACCACTTTTTACAATTCTGCACTACACTACTTTCACCGTTTATTGCTCGGTCATGCAACTTACCACCCTAATGAATTTTACCTCCTTTTCTTCTCACTAATAGAGCTTTCATTTGGTGGTATATCATTGCTGCTGACATTTTTACTTTTTTTGTTATTAATCGAAATTTACCAAAATTTTTGCAAAAAAATGTCATTTTTCACTTTCAGTTGTAAAAATTTTTAAAAACGAACGACATCTATATATAAATTTTTCTCTACATTTATTGTTCTACATGTCTTTGATAAAAAAAATGTTTGGGTAAAAAAAAATGGTTTGGGTAAAAGTTATAGCTTTTACAAACTATGGTACAAAAATGTGAATTACCACTTTTTAAAGCAGCTCTGATTTTCTGAGCACCTGTCATGTTTCCTCAGGTTATACAATGCCCAGACAGTAGAAAAACCCCACAAATAACCCCATTTCGGAATGTAGACACCCTAAGGTATTCGCTGATAGGCATAGTGAGTTCATAGAACTTTTAATTTTTTTTTCACAAGTTAGCGGAAAATGATGATTTTTTTTTATTCCTTACAAAGTCTCATATTCCACTAACTTGTGACGAAAAATAAAAACTTCCATGAACTCACTATGGGGTCACTTGTAGGGTAGTTATACTGCCCTGGCATTTTAGGGGCCCTAATGTGTGAGAAGTAGTTTGAAATCAAAATATATAAAAAATGCCCTGTGAAATCCTAAAGGTGCTCTTTGGAATGTGGGCCCCTTTGCCCACCTAGGCTGCAAAAAAGTGTCACACATATGGTATCGCCATACTCAGGAGAAGTTGGGCAATGTATTTTGGGGTTTCATTCTACATATACCCATGCTGGGTGAGATAAATATCTCGATCAAATGCCAACTTCGTATAAAAAAATTGGAAAAGTTGTCTTTTGCTAAGATATTTCTCTCACCCAGCATGGGTATATGTAAAATGACACCCCAAAACACATTGCCCAACTTCTCCTGAGTACGGCGATACCACATGTGTGACACTTTTTTGCAGCCTAGGTAAGCAAAGGGGCTCACATTCCAAAGAGCACCTTTAGGATTTCACAGGGCATTTTTTACACATTTTGATTTCAAACTACTTCTCACGCTTTAGGGCCCCTAAAATGCCAGGGCAGTATAACTACCGCACAAGTGACCCCATTTTTAAAAGAAGACAACCCAAGGTATTTCGTGAAGGGCATAGTGAGTTTATGGAAGTTTTTATTTTTTGTCACAAGTTAGTGGAATATGAGACTTTGCAAGAAAAAAAAAAAATCATCATTTTCCACTAACTTGTGACAAAAAATAAAAAATTCTAGGAACTCGCCATGCCCCTCACGGAATACCTTGGGGTGTCTTCTTTCCAAAATGGGGTCACTTGTGGGGTAGTTATACTGCCCTGGCATTTTAGGGGCCCTAATGCATGAGAAGCAGTTTGAAATCAAAATGTGTTAAAAATGCCCTGTGAAATCCTAAAGGTGCTCTTTGGAATGTGGGCCCCTTTGCCCACCTAGGCAGCAAAAAAGTGTCACACATGTGGTATCGCCGTACTCCACCCTGGACATGTGAGCTATATGTGTTTTTACATATACCCATGCTGGGTGAGAGAAATATCTCTCTAAAAGTCAACTTTTCCAATTTTTTTGTCATTATAGAGAGATATTTCTCTCACCCAGCATGGGTATATGTAAAAAGACACCCCAAAACACATTGCCCTACTTCTCCTACGGCGTACGGCGATACCACATGTGTGACACAAATTCCTTTTAGGAGGGCATTTTTAGACATTTGGATCCCAGACTTCTTCTCACGCTTTAGGGCCCCTAAAATGCCAGGACAGTATAAATACCCCACATGTGACCCCATTTTGGAAAGAAGACACCCCAAGGTATTCAATGAGGGGCATGGCGAGTTCATAGAAGATTTTTTTTTGGGCACAAGTTAGCGGAAATTGATTTTTTTTGTTTTTTCTCACAAAGTCTCCCTTTCCACTAACTTGGGACAAAAATTTTAATCTTTCATGGACTCAATATGCCCCTCAGCGAATACCTTGGGGTGTCTTCTTTCCGAAATGGGGTCACATGTGGGGTATTTATACTGCCCTAGCATTTTAGGGGCCCTAAAGCGTGAGAAGAAGTCTGGAATATAAATGTCTGTAAGAAAAAAATATATAAAAAATCAATTTCCGCTAACTTGTGCCCAAAAAATGTCTAATTCATGGATCACATCCGCAAAACACATAAGAACGTCTGAATGGAGCCTTACAGGGGGGTGATCAATAACAGGGAGGTGATCAGGGAGTGTATATGGGGTGATCACCCCCCTGTCATTGATCACCCCCCTGTAAGGCTCCATTCAGACGTCCGCATGTGTTTTGTGGATCCGATCTGTGGATCCGTAAAACACATACGGACGTCTGAATGGAGCCTTACAGAGGGGAGATCAATGACAGGGAGGTGATCAATGACAAGGGGTGATCAGGGAGTCTATATGGGGTGATCACCCCCCTGTCATTGATCACCCCCTGTAAGGCTCCATTCAGACGTCCGTATGTGTTTTGCGGATCCGATGCATGGATCCGCAAAACACATACGGACGTCTGAATGGAGCCTTACAGGGGGGTGATCATCCCATATAGACTTCCTGATCACCCCCCTGTAAGGCTCCATTCAGACATCCGTATGTGTTTTGCGGATCCGATCCATGGATCCGCGGATCCGCAAAACACATACGGATGTCTGAATGGAGCCTTACAGGGGGGTGATCAATGACAGGGGGGTGATCAGGGAGTCTATATGGGGTGATCAGGGGTTAATAAGGGGTTAATAAGTGACAGGGGGGGTGTAGTGTAGTGTGGTGCTTGGTGCTACTTATTACAGAGCTGCCTGTATCCTGTCGATCCAAGCAAAAGGGACCACCAGAGGACCAGGTAGCAGGTATATTAGACGCTGTTATCAAAACAGCGTCTAATATACCTGTTAGGGGTTAAAAACATTGCATCTACAGCCTGCCAGCGAACGATCGCTACTGGCAGGCTGTAGATCCACTCGCTTACCGGCAGTTGCTGTGAACGCGCGCGCCTGTGTGGACGCGCGCGCCTGTGTGCGCGCGTTCACAGGAAGTCTTGTGTCTCTCGATATGACACATAGATGCATGACTGTGTCTCTCGATATGACACGTAGATGCACGCCTCCAGACCGCGATCCTGCGTTAGGCGGTCCGGAGGCGGTTAAGAACCAGGTATTTCCTAATGTGGTCAAGAGTAAGTTACTAGTACCTATTACTGTCTCCATGGGTACAAACAAATGTTCTGGTAATGCTTTCATTGACTCTGGTTCTGCTGCCAACTTTATTGATCAGAAGTTTGCATTAGGGTTGGGTATTCCGATTTTGACACTACCTACTCCCATCCACATCATGGCTATCGATTCCACCCCCCTGGTGGGTGGTACCATGAAGTATTCCGCTCCTGAGATATCCTTGACTGTGGGGGTGTGTCACTCCGAAATATGTTCTCTGTTGGTTCTTGAAAACTTACCAGTAGAGGTAGTACTGGGAATGCCTTGGCTCCAGTTACATAATCCCATTAATGACTGGACCAAGGGGGAACTGGTGAAATGGGGGGTTGAATGCCGCTCGTTTTTGTCTGTGGTGCAAGCGGGGGTCTCAGCAGAATCCAATAGATTGCCTTTAGTCTTAAGGGAATATATGAATTGATTCTTCTCCTCAAACCCAGAGTCACTACGGTACGCTGCCGCCCCATAGATCTTATGATTGCGCCATTGAATTTGTAGAGGGTGCCAGGTTTCCCAAGGGACGCATCTATGATCTCTCTAGACCTGAACGCAAGGCCATGGAGGATTACATTAAAGAGAGTCTCAGTAAGGGACACATTAGGAAAAAGAGAAAAGTAGTGTGGGGGGCACTCAATACTAGGACCACATGGACCACCAACAAAAAGATAATAAATAAATATTTATTGAATCTAAAAATGACACACAATAAACCTCTAATTGGGAGATAAATAGCAGTAGACAATTGCATACCCTAGCAATAAAAGTAAATATAAAAAATATCAATATAAAAATTTAAGATAAGAATATATCAATATAACAATAAATCGACATATAAATATATCGACACAAAAAATATTATTATAGTGTTGACACAAAAAAAGCGGGGGGCAAATGTCCACATGTGTAAAAACTGTATTTACTTGTTCATCAGCTGAAATAGTCTATGAACTTTCTTTATTTGGTATACCTTCTCTATGTATCGATGATAATTCCAATATTACCGTATTTTTCGCCCTATAAGACGCACCGGCCCATAAGACGCACCTAGGTTTTTGAGGAGGAAAATAAGAAAAATAATATTTAGAACCAAAAGGTGTGCTTTTGGTGGGTTTTGAACTAATTGTGGTCTGTGGGTGGCACTGTTATGGGGGATCTGTGGATGGCACTGTTATGGGGGATCTGTGGGTGACGCACTGTTATGGGGGATCTGTGGGTGACGCACTGTTATGGGGGATCTGTGGGTGACACTTATGGGGGAATCTATGGGTGACACTTATGGGGGATCTGTGGGTGACACTTATGGGGGATCTGTGGGTGACACTTATGGGGGATCTGTGGGTGACACTCATGGACACCGGAATGGAATCCGCAATAGGCACCGGAGACAAGCTCGGCCGCACCGTACTGCCACTAGCTGAGCCAAGCTGTCCCCGAAAGCCATGTCTTCCCCTCCAGCGCACATGTGAATCCATCCCCGCGTCGGTTTGCAAAGGGGTCGGAGCTGGTGTATCAATGGAGACACGCGTAACCTGTCCCGCAACTCCACGAGGACCCTTTTTGGTCACACCGGAGTGCGAGACACGTTAGGATCTTACAGTATGGCAAAATAATTCCAATTATTTCATCCTGCTCTTTCTTTTGTTTTGGGGCAAATAAATCTACCCTATTCATGGTTTTAACCTTATTTAGTGCACTCTCTAGTATGTGTTGAGGATAATCCTTCTCTAAAAATTGTTGTTTTAAATCTGCAGCTTCTTTTTCAAACTGTTCATTGGCCTGTTGGAATATTTGTGAGCCACCTAGGTAGGTGACAGCTGGAGAACCGTATGAAACTATTCCTCATCACTGGCTTAAGGTAAGTATTGCATATTAGTCTTTGTCCATCTATTTTGATGTTTAAGTCTAGGAATTGTATCTCAGTTTGGCTAATCATTGCCGTAAATCTCAAATTCCTATTGTTAATGTTAATGTACTGTAGAAAAGTTTTAAGCGATTCTGCCATGTCTTTCCAGATAAATACTATATCGTCAATAAATAACGAAGCCATAGGGCCAGATCTGTCCCCAGCCTGGGCTGAATAATCCTAGCCTCCCATTGCACCATAAACAAATTTGCGTATTTTGAGGCGAATCTGGTCCCCATGGCTGTCCCTTGTTGTTGTACATAAAATTCCTTATCAAATGCAAAGTAATTATGTGTGAGTATATATTTTACTCCTTCCAGTAAAAAGGACAGTTGTTCCTCTACCATTAGCTTTCTATCCATTAGTTGTTTTTGAAGGGCCTCAAGACCTAATGTGTGGTCAATTATCGTATACAAGGAACTTACATCTGGGGTACCTAGGAACCACTCTTTATTCCACTCTACTTGTTCTAGAATCCCAACTATATCTGTTGTGTCCCTATTATATGATGGTGTATTTCTGATGGCTGGCTGTTGGATTTTGTCAATATATTGGGACAAAATGCAAGATATCGAACCAATCCCCGACACAACGGGTCTTCCTGGTGGTGCATTTATATCTTTATGTATCTTGGGATTACAGTAAAATACCGGTATCCTCTTAGGTGTGTCCATGATATATCTTGCCTCCTGTTCCACTAAAAAACCTGCATCACTCCCTTTTTTGCAGTATTCTACAAGTTGTTTATAATCTTTATCTGTAGGATCTTGTCTACATTTCTCATATGTATCTTTATCATCCAGCAGTTTTTACACTCCCTCATATAGTCTTCACTATTGAGGATAACCACTGCATCACCTTTATCCGCCAGACAAATGACTATCTCATTGTTAGTTTGTAATTCTTCAATCGCTTCCATTTTCTTTCTTAGTTAAATTATTTTTCATTTTTTGCATCTTTGCATATCTCAAGTCTTTCTCTACATTTAATCTGAATGCTGCTATTTCTTGGCTAATCTCTTGTTTTGGATATTTCTTTGATTTCACTTCAAATCAGTATGTGTATATCTCGCCACATCCGGGCACATTGTGTTCTCTCTTATTATAGTTTTTTTTAATATAATATCTTTTTAAACATAATTTCCGGATACATTTTTCTACCCCTATGTATGTAGTAAATTTGTCTAGCATAGTAATGGGGGCATATTTTAAACCTCTGTTCAAAAGTGCTGATTGGGCATCTGTGAGTTGTATTTTACTTACTTATATTTTTTGTGTCTTGTGTCAATTGTATTTGTTTTTTGAGTGTCTCCCTCTGCAAATTTTCTTTCTCTGTTGTGTTAATGTGATCTGGTTTGTATCCTTGTGTTGTGATCGTACGTTTGGTGATGATGGTTGTAGTGATAACTCTGTGGTATATCTCTTTTGGGGTAATCTACCTCTCTTGTTTGTCGCTATCTCAGATTGTATTCGTGTTTCTGTGCATAGTATTTCGTGTTTCTCTGTGGTGGAGTCCGTGAACATGTCCGTCTTGTTTTTGCCTTGTGATGTGGAGGTGTTTGGTCAAAAAAAAAAAAAAAGAGGTGAGGACAAAGATTCATATCTGTTAGTGACTGGTACATTATATTGATCAGATCTTCCTTCATTATACATTTCCTGTTGATTTTGTATTCCTTCATTTCTTGAATCTTTGTCCTCATCTCTTCTATTCATTATATTATTATAATTAAAATTCCTCATTTTTTTTATTTTTTTATTATTTCTTTTTCTAATATGTCCAGATTTCTACAGATTCCATGATCTTCTCAGATAGCTCCTTTGTAATTTGTATTTGTCTATGATTTTCTGAATTAGAACTAGTGATTGTGTCCCATTCCTTTTTGAATTCATCATTTATCAGATCTGACGCTGGTCTTTTTGTTAATATTAGTCCCTTGGGTATGGAGCCCTTCTGTATATACTGAGAAAGTGCTTTAATTTCCCATTTATTCCGCATCTGTTTTTGTAGAAATTTTTCCAAATCTCTAAACACTTCATCCATACTTCTATACACTATGTCTTGATCAGGGATGGATGTTTCAAACATAAATGTATCAATTTTCTTATACTTCATGTCCATGTGTTCTCAGATATCCATGTTTGTTGCTACGGAGCACTACTTTAGGATGCTTAATGAATATAGAGAAAAAAAAAAATGAACTGTAAGCGGCTCACACACCAAACAAAGATGAAGCTGGTGCATACCCCTCTGGCTCACCCACAGCCTGTATGTACCCAATCCGAACTTCGTCCCGAACCCGAACCCCATTGAAGTCAATAGGGGACCCGAACTTTTCGGCACTAAAAAGGCTGTAAAAAAGCCCAGGAAAAAGCTAGGGGGCTGCAAAAGGCAGCAACATGTAGGTAAATCCCCTGCAAACAAATGTGGATAGGGAAATGAATAAAAATAAAAATAAAATAAATAAAAATTAACCAATATCAATTGGAGAGAGGTCCCATAGCAGAGAATCTGGCTTCACGTCACACACCACTGTAACAGTCCATTGTCAGATATTTAGTCCCAGGCACCCAGGCAGAGGAGAGAGGTCCCTTAACAGAGAATCTGGCTTAATGTCAGCAGAGAATCAGTCTTCATGTCATAGCAGAGAATCATGCTTCACGTCACCCAACACTGGAACAGTCCATTGTCAGATATTTAGGCCCCGGCACCCAGGCAGAGGAGAGAGGTCCCGTAACAGAGATTCTGGCTTCATGTCAGCAGAGAATCAATCTGCATGTCATAGCAGAGAATCAGGCTTCACGTCAGCCACCAGTGCAACAGTCCATTGGCATATATTTAGGCCCAGCACCCAGGCAGAGGAGAGAGGTCCCGTAACAGAGAATCTGTCTTCATGTCAGCAGAGAATTAGTCTGCATGTCATAGCAGAGAATCAGGCTTCACGTCAGCCACCAGTGCAACAGTCCATTGGCATATATTTAGGCAAAGCACCCAGGCAGTGGAGAGAGGTCCCGTAACAGAGGATCTGGCTTCATGTCAGCAGAGAATCAGTCTGCATGTCATAGCAGAGAATCAGGCTTCACGTCAGCTACCAGTGCAACAGTCCATTGGCATATATTTAGGCCCAGCACCCAGGCAGAGGAGAGAGGTCCCGTAACAGAGAATCTGTCTTCATGTCAGCAGAGAATTAGTCTGCATGTCATAGCAGAGAATCAGGCTTCACGTCAGCCACCAGTGCAACAGTCCATTGGCATATATTTAGGCCCAGCACCCAGGCAGAGGAGAGAGGTCCCGTAACAGAGAATCTGTCTTCATGTCAGCAGAGAATTAGTCTTCATGTCATAGCAGAGAATCATGCTTCACGTCACCCAACACTGGAACAGTCCATTGTCAGATATTTAGGCCCCGGCACCCAGGCAGAGGAGAGAGGTCCCGTAACAGAGAATCTGGCTTCATGTCAGCAGAGAATCAGTCTGCATGTCATAGCAGAGAATCAGGCTTCCCGACAGCCACCAGTGCAAAAGTCCATTGGCATATATTTAGGCCCAGCACCCAGGCAGAGGAGAGAGGTCCCGTAACAGAGAATCTGGCTTCATGTCAGCAGAGAATCAGTTTGCATGTCATAGCAGAGAATCAGGCTTCACGTCAGCAACCACTGCAACAGTCCATTGGCATATATTTAGGCCCAGCACCCAGGCAGAGGAGAGAGGTCCCATAACAGAGAATCTGGCTTCATGTCAGCAGAGAATTAGTCTGCATGTCATAGCAGAAAATCAGGCTTCACGTCAGCCACCACTGCAACAGTCCATTGGCATATATTTAGGCCCAGCACACAGGCAGAGGAGAGAGGTCCCTTAGCAGAGAATCTGTCTTCATGTCAGCAGAGAATTAGTCTGCATATCATAGCAGAGAATCAGGCTTCACGTCAGCCACCAGTGCAACAGTCCATTGGCATATATTTAGACCCAGCACCCAGGCAGAGGAGAGAGGTCCCGTAACAGAGAATCTGTCTTCATGTCAGCAGAGAATTAGTCTGCATGTCATAGCAGAGAATCGGACTTCACGTCAGCTACCAGTGCAACAGTCCATTGGCATATATTTAGGCCCAGCACCCAGGCAGAGGAGAGAGGTCCCGTAACAGAGGATCTGGCTTCATGTCAGCAGAGAATCAGTCTGCATGTCATAGCAGAGAATCAGGCTTCACGTCAGCATCCACTGCAACAGTCCATTGTCAGATATTTAGGCCCAGCACCCAGGCAGAGGAGAGAGGTCCCGTAACAGAGAATCTGGCTTAATGTCAGCAGAGAATTAGTCTGCATGTCATAGCAGAGAATCAGGCTTCACGTCAGCCACCAGTGCAACAGTCCATTGGCATGTATTTAGGCCCAGCACCCAGGCAGAGGAGAGAGGTCCCGTAACAGAGGATCTGGCTTCATGTCAGCAGAGAATCAGTCTGCACTGTCATAGCAGAGAATCAGGCTTCCCGACAGCCACCAGTGCAAAAGTCCATTGGCATATATTTAGGCCCAGCACCCAGGCAGAGGAGAGAGGTCCCGTAACAGAGAATCTGGCTTCATGTCAGCAGAGAATCAGTTTGCATGTCATAGCAGAGAATCAGGCTTCACGTCAGCAACCACTGCAACAGTCCATTGGCATATATTTAGGCCCAGCACCCAGGCAGAGGAGAGAGGTCCCATAACAGAGAATCTGGCTTCATGTCAGCAGAGAATTAGTCTGCATGTCATAGCAGAAAATCAGGCTTCACGTCAGCCACCACTGCAACAGTCCATTGGCATATATTTAGGCCCAGCACACAGGCAGAGGAGAGAGGTCCCTTAGCAGAGAATCTGTCTTCATGTCAGCAGAGAATTAGTCTGCATATCATAGCAGAGAATCAGGCTTCACGTCAGCCACCAGTGCAACAGTCCATTGGCATATATTTAGACCCAGCACCCAGGCAGAGGAGAGAGGTCCCGTAACAGAGAATCTGTCTTCATGTCAGCAGAGAATTAGTCTGCATGTCATAGCAGAGAATCGGACTTCACGTCAGCTACCAGTGCAACAGTCCATTGGCATATATTTAGGCCCAGCACCCAGGCAGAGGAGAGAGGTCCCGTAACAGAGGATCTGGCTTCATGTCAGCAGAGAATCAGTCTGCATGTCATAGCAGAGAATCAGGCTTCACGTCAGCATCCACTGCAACAGTCCATTGTCAGATATTTAGGCCCAGCACCCAGGCAGAGGAGAGAGGTCCCGTAACAGAGAATCTGGCTTAATGTCAGCAGAGAATTAGTCTGCATGTCATAGCAGAGAATCAGGCTTCACGTCAGCCACCAGTGCAACAGTCCATTGGCATGTATTTAGGCCCAGCACCCAGGCAGAGGAGAGAGGTCCCGTAACAGAGGATCTGGCTTCATGTCAGCAGAGAATTAGTCTGCATGTCATAGCAGAAAATCAGGCTTCACATCAGCCACCACTGCAGCAGTCCATTGGCATATATTTAGGCCCAGCACCCAGGCAGAGGAGAGAGGTCCCGTAACAGAGAATCTGTCTTCATGTCAGCAGAGAATTAGTCTGCATGTCATAGCAGAGAATCAGGCTTCACGTCAGCTACCAGTGCAACAGTCCATTGGCATATATTTAGGCCCAGCACCCAGGCAGAGGAGAGAGGTCCCGTAACAGAGAATCTGGCTTAATGTCAGCAGAGAATCAGTCTGCATGTCATAGCAGAGAATCAGGCTTCACGTCAGCCACCAGTGCAACAGTCCATTAGCATGTATTTAGGCCCAGCACCCAGGCAGAGGAGAGAGGTCCCGTAACAGAGGATCTGTCTTCATGTCAGCAGAGAATTAGTCTGCATGTCATAGCAGAGAATCGGACTTCACGTCAGCTACCAGTGCAACAGTCCATTGGCATATATTTAGGCCCAGCACCCAGGCAGAGGAGAGAGGTCCCGTAACAGAGAATCTGGCTTCATGTCAGCAGAGAATCAGTCTGCATGTCATAGCAGAGAATCAGGCTTCACGTCAGCATCCACTGCAACAGTCCATTGTCAGATATTTAGGCCCAGCACCCAGGCAGAGGAGAGAGGTCCCGTAACAGAGAATCTGGCTTAATGTCAGCAGAGAATTAGTCTGCATGTCATAGCAGAGAATCAGGCTTCACGTCAGCCACCAGTGCAACAGTCCATTGGCATGTATTTAGACCCAGCACCCAGGCAGAGGAGAGAGGTCCCGTAACAGAGGATCTGGCTTCATGTCAGCAGAGAATTAGTCTGCATGTCATAGCAGAAAATCAGGTTTCACATCAGCCACCACTGCAACAGTCCATTGGCATATATTTAGGCCCAGCACCCAGGCAGAGGAGAGAGGTCCCGTAACAGAGAATCTGTCTTCATGTCAGCAGAGAATTAGTCTGCATGTCATAGCAGAGAATCAGGCTTCACGTCAGCCACCAGTGCAACAGTCCATTAGCATGTATTTAGGCCCAGCACCCAGGCAGAGGAGAGAGGTCCCGTAACAGAGGATCTGTCTTCATGTCAGCAGAGAATTAGTCTGCATGTCATAGCAGAGAATCAGGCTTCACCTCAGCCACCAGTGCAACAGTCCATTGGCATATATTTAGGCCCAGCACCCAGGCAGAGGAGAGAGGTCCCGTAACAGAGAATCTGTCTTCATGTCAGCAGAGAATTAGTCTGCATGTCATAGCAGAGAATCAGGCTTCACGTCAGCTACCAGTGCAACAGTCCATTGGCATATATTTAGGCCCAGCACACAGGCAGAGGAGAGAGGTCCCGTAACAGAGAATCTGTCTAAATGTCAGCAGAGAATTAGTCTGCATGTCATAGCAGAGAATCAGGCTTCACGTCAGCCACTAGTGCAACAGTCCATTGGCATATATTTAGGCCCAGCACCCAGGCAGAGGAGAGAGGTCCCGTAACAGAGGATCTGGCTTCATGTCAGCAGAGAATTAGTCTGCATGTCATAGCAGAGAATCAGGCTTCACGTCAGTCATCAGTGCAACAGTCCATTGGCATATATTTAGGCCCAGCACCCAGGCAGAGGAGAGAGGTCCCGTAACAGAGGATCTGGCTTCATGTCAGCAGAGAATTAGTCTGCATGTCATAGCAGAGAATCAGGCTTCACGTCAGCCATCAGTGCAACAGTCCATTGGCATATATTTAGGCCCAGCACCCAGGCAGAGGAGAGAGGTCCCGTAACAGAGGATCTGGCTTCATGTCAGCAGAGAATTAGTCTGCATGTCATAGCAGAAAATCAGGCTTCACGTCAGCCACCACTGCAACAGTCCATTGTCAGATATTTAGGCCCAGCACCCAGGCAGAGGAGAGAGGTCCCGTAACGGAGGATCTGGCTTCATGTCAGCAGAGAATTAGTCTGCATGTCATAGCAGAGAATCAGGCTTCACGTCAGCCACCAGTGCAACAGTCCATTGGGATATATTTAGGCCCAGCACCCAGGCAGAGGAGAGAGGTCCCGTAACAGAGAATCTGTCTTCATGTCAGCAGAGAATTAGTCTGCATGTCATAGCAGAGAATCAGGCTTCACGTCAGCTACCAGTGCAACAGTCTATTGGCATATATTTAGGCCCAGCACACAGGCAGAGGAGAGAGGTCCCGTAACAGAGAATCTGTCTAAATGTCAGCAGAGAATTAGTCTGCATGTCATAGCAGAGAATCAGGCTTCACGTCAGCCACCAGTGCAACAGTCCATTGGCATATATTTAGGCCCAGCACCCAGGCAGAGGAGAGAGGTCCCGTAACAGAGAATCTGTCTTCATGTCAGCAGAGAATTAGTCTGCATGTCATAGCAGAGAATCAGGCTTCACGTCAGCCATCAGTGCAACAGTCCATTGGCATATATTTAGGCCCAGCACCCAGGCAGAGGAGAGAGGTCCCGTAACAGAGGATCTGGCTTCATGTCAGCAGAGAATTAGTCTGCATGTCATAGCAGAGAATCAGGCTTCACGTCAGCCATCAGTGCAACAGTCCATTGGCATATATTTAGGCCCAGCACCCAGGCAGAGGAGAGAGGTCCCGTAACAGAGGATCTGGCTTCATGTCAGCAGAGAATTAGTCTGCATGTCATAGCAGAAAATCAGGCTTCACGTCAGCCACCACTGCAACAGTCCATTGTCAGATATTTAGGCCCAGCACCCAGGCAGAGGAGAGAGGTCCCGTAACAGAGGATCTGGCTTCATGTCAGCAGAGAATCAGTCTGCATGTCATAGCAGAAAATCAGGCTTCACGTCAGCCACCACTGCAACAGTCCATTGTCAGATATTTAGGCCCAGCACCCAGGCAGAGGAGAGAGGTCCCGTAACAGAGGATCTGGCTTCATGTCAGCAGAAAATCAGTCTGCATGTCATAGCAGAAAATCAGGCTTCACGTCAGCCACCACTGCAACAGTCCATTGTCAGATATTTAGGCCCAGCACCCAGGCAGAGGAGAGAGGTCCCGTAACAGAGAATCTGGCTTCATGTCAGCAGAGAATCAGTCTGCATGTCATAGCAGAGAATCAGGCTTCACGTCAGCTACCAGTGCAACAGTCAATTGGCATATATTTAGGCCCAGCACACAGGCAGAGGAGGGAGGTCCCGTAACAGAGAATCTGTATTCATGTCAGCAGAGAATTAGTCTGCATGTCATAGCAGAGAATCAGGCTTCACGTCAGCCACCAGTGCAACAGTCCATTGGCATATATTTAGGCCCAGCACCCAGGCAGAGGAGAGAGGTCCCGTAACAGAGAATCTGTCTTCATGTCAGCAGAGAATTAGTCTGCATGTCATAGCAGAGAATCAGGCTTCACGTCAGCCACCACTGCAACAGTCCATTGGCATATATTTAGGCCCAGCACCCAGGCAGAGGAGAGAGGTCCCGTAACAGAGAATCTGGCTTCATGTCAGCAGAGAATCAGTCTGCATGTCATAGCAGAGAATCAGGCTTCACGTCAGCCACCAGTGCAACAGTCCATTGGCATATATTTAGGCCCAGCACCCAGGCAGAGGAGAGAGGTCCCGTAACAGAGAATCTGGCTTCATGTCAGCAGAGAATCAGTCTGCATGTCATAGCAGAGAATCAGGCTTCACGTCAGCACCACTGCAACAGTCCATTGGCATATATTTAGGCCCAGCACCCAGGCAGAGGAGAGAGGTCCCGTAACAGAGAATCTGGCTTCATGTCAGCAGAGAATCAGTCTGCATGTCATAGCAGAGAATCAGGCTTCACGTCAGCCACCACTGCAACAGTCCATTGGCATATATTTAGGCCCAGCACCCAGGCAGAGGAGAGAGGTCCCGTAACAGAGAATCTGTCTTCATGTCAGCAGAGAATTAGTCTGCATGTCATAGCAGAGAATCAGGCTTCACGTCAGCCACCAGTGCAACAGTCCATTGGCATATATTTAGGCCCAGCACCCAGGCAGAGGAGAGAGGTCCCGTAACAGAGAATCTGTCTTCATGTCAGCAGAGAATTAGTCTGCATGTCATAGCAGAGAATCAGGCTTCACGTCAGCCACCAGTGCAACAGTCCATTGGCATATATTTAGGCCCAGCACCCAGGCAGAGGAGAGAGGTCCCGTAACAGAGAATCTGGCTTCATGTCAGCAGAGAATTAGTCTGCATGTCATAGCAGAGAATCAGGCTTCACGTCAGCCACCACTGCAACAGTCCATTGGCATATATTTAGGCCCAGCACCCAGGCAGAGGAGAGAGGTCCCGTAACAGAGAATCTGGCTTCATGTCAGCAGAGAATTAGTCTGCATGTCATAGCAGAGAATCAGGCTTCACGTCAGCCACCAGTGCAACAGTCCATTGGCATATATTTAGGCCCAGCACCCAGGCAGAGGAGAGAGGTCCCGTAACAGAGGAATCTGGCTTCATGTCAGCAGAGAATTAGTCTGCATGTCATAGCAGAGAATCAGGCTTCACGTCAGCCACCAGTGCAACAGTCCATTGGCATATATTTAGGCCCAGCACCCAGGCAGAGGAGAGAGGTCCCGTAACAGAGAATCTGGCTTCATGTCAGCAGAGAATCAGTCTGCATGTCATAGCAGAGAATCAGGCTTCACGTCAGCCACCAGTGCAACAGTCCATTGGCATATATTTAGGCCCAGCACCCAGGCAGAGGAGAGAGGTCCCGTAACAGAGAATCTGTCTTCATGTCAGCAGAGAATTAGTCTGCATGTCATAGCAGAGAATCAGGCTTCACGTCAGCCACCAGTGCAACAGTCCATTGGCATATATTTAGGCCCAGCACACAGGCAGAGGAGAGAGGTCCCGTAACAGAGAATCTGTCTTCATGTCAGCAGAGAATTAGTCTGCATGTCATAGCAGAGAATCAGGCTTCACGTCAGCCACCAGTGCAACAGTCCATTGGCATATATTTAGGCCCAGCACCCAGGCAGAGGAGAGAGGTCCCGTAACAGAGGATCTGGCTTCATGTCAGCAGAGAATTAGTCTGCATGTCATAGCAGAGAATCAGGCTTCACGTCAGCCACCAGTGCAACAGTCCATTGGCATATATTTAGGCCCAGCACCCAGGCAGAGGAGAGAGGTCCCGTAACAGAGGATCTGGCTTCATGTCAGCAGAGAATTAGTCTGCATGTCATAGCAGAGAATCAGGCTTCACGTCAGCCACCAGTGCAACAGTCCATTGGCATATATTTAGGCCCAGCACCCAGGCAGAGGAGAGAGGTCCCGTAACAGAGGATCTGGCTTCATGTCAGCAGAGAATTAGTCTGCATGTCATAGCAGAGAATCAGGCTTCACGTCAGCCACCACTGCAACAGTCCATTGTCAGATATTTAGGCCCAGCACCCAGGCAGAGGAGAGAGGTCCCGTAACAGAGGATCTGGCTTCATGTCAGCAGAGAATTAGTCTGCATGTCATAGCAGAGAATCAGGCTTCACGTCAGCCACCAGTGCAACAGTCCATTGGCATATATTTAGGCCCAGCACCCAGGCAGAGGAGAGAGGTCCCGTAACAGAGAATCTGTCTTCATGTCAGCAGAGAATTAGTCTGCATGTCATAGCAGAGAATCAGGCTTCACGTCAGCTACCAGTGCAACAGTCCATTGGCATATATTTAGGCCCAGCACACAGGCAGAGGAGAGAGGTCCCGTAACAGAGAATCTGTCTAATGTCAGCAGAGAATTAGTCTGCATGTCATAGCAGAGAATCAGGCTTCACGTCAGCCACCAGTGCAACAGTCCATTGGCATATATTTAGGCCCAGCACCCAGGCAGAGGAGAGAGGTCCCGTAACAGAGAATCTGTCTTCATGTCAGCAGAGAATTAGTCTGCATGTCATAGCAGAGAATCAGGCTTCACGTCAGCCATCAGTGCAACAGTCCATTGGCATATATTTAGGCCCAGCACCCAGGCAGAGGAGAGAGGTCCCGTAACAGAGGATCTGGCTTCATGTCAGCAGAGAATTAGTCTGCATGTCATAGCAGAGAATCAGGCTTCACGTCAGCCATCAGTGCAACAGTCCATTGGCATATATTTAGGCCCAGCACCCAGGCAGAGGAGAGAGGTCCCGTAACAGAGGATCTGGCTTCATGTCAGCAGAGAATTAGTCTGCATGTCATAGCAGAAATCAGGCTTCACGTCAGCCACCACTGCAACAGTCCATTGTCAGATATTTAGGCCCAGCACCCAGGCAGAGGAGAGAGGTCCCGTAACAGAGGATCTGGCTTCATGTCAGCAGAGAATTAGTCTGCATGTCATAGCAGAAATCAGGCTTCACGTCAGCCACCACTGCAACAGTCCATTGTCAGATATTTAGGCCCAGCACCCAGGCAGAGGAGAGAGGTCCCGTAACAGAGGATCTGGCTTCATGTCAGCAGAGAATCAGTCTGCATGTCATAGCAGAAATCAGGCTTCACGTCAGCCACCACTGCAACAGTCCATTGTCATATATTTAGGCCCAGCACCCAGGCAGAGGAGAGAGGTCCCGTAACAGAGAATCTGGCTTCATGTCAGCAGAGAATCAGTCTGCATGTCATAGCAGAGAATCAGGCTTCACGTCAGCCTACCAGTGCAACAGTCCATTGGCATATATTTAGGCCCAGCACACAGGCAGAGGAGAGAGGTCCCGTAACAGAGAATCTGTCTTCATGTCAGCAGAGAATTAGTCTGCATGTCATAGCAGAGAATCAGGCTTCACGTCAGCCACCAGTGCAACAGTCCATTGGCATATATTTAGGCCCAGCACCCAGGCAGAGGAGAGAGGTCCCGTAACAGAGAATCTGTCTTCATGTCAGCAGAGAATTAGTCTGCATGTCATAGCAGAGAATCAGGCTTCACGTCAGCCACCACTGCAACAGTCCATTGGCATATATTTAGGCCCAGCACCCAGGCAGAGGAGAGAGGTCCCGTAACAGAGAATCTGGCTTCATGTCAGCAGAGAATCAGTCTGCATGTCATAGCAGAGAATCAGGCTTCACGTCAGCCACCAGTGCAACAGTCCATTGGCATATATTTAGGCCCAGCACCCAGGCAGAGGAGAGAGGTCCCGTAACAGAGAATCTGGCTTCATGTCAGCAGAGAATCAGTCTGCATGTCATAGCAGAGAATCAGGCTTCACGTCAGCCACCACTGCAACAGTCCATTGGCATATATTTAGGCCCAGCACCCAGGCAGAGGAGAGAGGTCCCGTAACAGAGAATCTGGCTTCATGTCAGCAGAGAATCAGTCTGCATGTCATAGCAGAGAATCAGGCTTCACGTCAGCCACCACTGCAACAGTCCATTGGCATATATTTAGGCCCAGCACCCAGGCAGAGGAGAGAGGTCCCGTAACAGAGAATCTGTCTTCATGTCAGCAGAGAATTAGTCTGCATGTCATAGCAGAGAATCAGGCTTCACGTCAGCCACCACTGCAACAGTCCATTGGCATATATTTAGGCCCAGCACCCAGGCAGAGGAGAGAGGTCCCGTAACAGAGAATCTGTCTTCATGTCAGCAGAGAATTAGTCTGCATGTCATAGCAGAGAATCAGGCTTCACGTCAGCCACCACTGCAACAGTCCATTGGCATATATTTAGGCCCAGCACCCAGGCAGAGGAGAGAGGTCCCGTAACAGAGAATCTGTCTTCATGTCAGCAGAGAATCAGTCTGCATGTCATAGCAGAGAATCAGGCTTCACGTCAGCCACCACTGCAACAGTCCATTGGCATATATTTAGGCCCAGCACCCAGGCAGAGGAGAGAGGTCCCGTAACAGAGAATCTGGCTTCATGTCAGCAGAGAATTAGTCTGCATGTCATAGCAGAGAATCAGGCTTCACGTCAGCCACCAGTGCAACAGTCCATTGGCATATATTTAGGCCCAGCACCCAGGCAGAGGAGAGAGGTCCCGTAACAGAGAATCTGGCTTCATGTCAGCAGAGAATCAGTCTGCATGTCATAGCAGAGAATCAGGCTTCACGTCAGCCACCACTGCAACAGTCCATTGGCATATATTTAGGCCCAGCACCCAGGCAGAGGAGAGAGGTCCCGTAACAGAGAATCTGGCTTCATGTCAGCAGAGAATCAGTCTGCATGTCATAGCAGAGAATCAGGCTTCACGTCAGCCACCACTGCAACAGTCCATTGGCATATATTTAGGCCCAGCACCCAGGCAGAGGAGAGAGGTCCCGTAACAGAGAATCTGGCTTCATGTCAGCAGAGAATTAGTCTGCATGTCATAGCAGAGAATCAGGCTTCACGTCAGCCACCACTGCAACAGTCCATTGGCATATATTTAGGCCCAGCACCCAGGCAGAGGAGAGAGGTCCCGTAACAGAGAATCTGTCTTCATGTCAGCAGAGAATTAGTCTGCATGTCATAGCAGAGAATCAGGCTTCACGTCAGCCACCACTGCAACAGTCCATTGGCATATATTTAGGCCCAGCACCCAGGCAGAGGAGAGAGGTCCCGTAACAGAGAATCTGTCTTCATGTCAGCAGAGAATTAGTCTGCATGTCATAGCAGAGAATCAGGCTTCACGTCAGCCACCAGTGCAACAGTCCATTGGCATATATTTAGGCCCAGCACCCAGGCAGAGGAGAGAGGTCCCGTAACAGAGGATCTGGCTTCATGTCAGCAGAGAATCAGTCTGCATGTCATAGCAGAGAATCAGGCTTCACGTCAGCCACCACTGCAACAGTCCATTGGCATATATTTAGGCCCAGCACCCAGGCAGAGGAGAGAGGTCCCGTAACAGAGAATCTGGCTTCATGTCAGCAGAGAATTAGTCTGCATGTCATAGCAGAGAATCAGGCTTCACGTCAGCCACCAGTGCAACAGTCCATTGGCATATATTTAGGCCCAGCACCCAGGCAGAGGAGAGAGGTCCCGTAACAGAGAATCTGGCTTCATGTCAGCAGAGAATTAGTCTGCATGTCATAGCAGAGAATCAGGCTTCACGTCAGCCACCACTGCAACAGTCCATTGGCATATATTTAGGCCCAGCACCCAGGCAGAGGAGAGAGGTCCCGTAACAGAGAATCTGTCTTCATGTCAGCAGAGAATTAGTCTGCATGTCATAGCAGAGAATCAGGCTTCACGTCAGCCACCAGTGCAACAGTCCATTGGCATATATTTAGGCCCAGCACCCAGGCAGAGGAGAGAGGTCCCGTAACAGAGAATCTGGCTTCATGTCAGCAGAGAATCAGTCTGCATGTCATAGCAGAGAATCAGGCTTCACGTCAGCCACCAGTGCAACAGTCCATTGGCATATATTTAGGCCCAGCACCCAGGCAGAGGAGAGAGGTCCCGTAACAGAGGATCTGTCTTCATGTCAGCAGAGAATTAGTCTGCATGTCATAGCAGAGAATCAGGCTTCACGTCAGCCACCACTGCAACAGTCCATTGGCATATATTTAGGCCCAGCACCCAGGCAGAGGAGAGAGGTCCCGTAACAGAGAATCTGGCTTCATGTCAGCAGAGAATCAGTCTGCATGTCATAGCAGAGAATCAGGCTTCACGTCAGCCACCACTGCAACAGTCCATTGGCATATATTTAGGCCCAGCACCCAGGCAGAGGAGAGAGGTCCCGTAACAGAGAATCTGGCTTCATGTCAGCAGAGAATTAGTCTGCATGTCATAGCAGAGAATCAGGCTTCACGTCAGCCACCAGTGCAACAGTCCATTGGCATATATTTAGGCCCAGCACCCAGGCAGAGGAGAGAGGTCCCGTAACAGAGAATCTGGCTTCATGTCAGCAGAGAATTAGTCTGCATGTCATAGCAGAGAATCAGGCTTCACGTCAGCCACCACTGCAACAGTCCATTGGCATATATTTAGGCCCAGCACCCAGGCAGAGGAGAGAGGTCCCGTAACAGAGAATCTGTCTTCATGTCAGCAGAGAATTAGTCTGCATGTCATAGCAGAGAATCAGGCTTCACGTCAGCCACCAGTGCAACAGTCCATTGGCATATATTTAGGCCCAGCACCCAGGCAGAGGAGAGAGGTCCCGTAACAGAGGATCTGTCTTCATGTCAGCAGAGAATTAGTCTGCATGTCATAGCAGAGAATCAGGCTTCACGTCAGCCACCAGTGCAACAGTCCATTGGCATATATTTAGGCCCAGCACCCAGGCAGAGGAGAGAGGTCCCGTAACAGAGAATCTGTCTTCATGTCAGCAGAGAATTAGTCTGCATGTCATAGCAGAGAATCAGGCTTCACGTCAGCCTACCAGTGCAACAGTCCATTGGCATATATTTAGGCCCAGCACACAGGCAGAGGAGAGAGGTCCCGTAACAGAGAATCTGTCTTCAATGTCAGCAGAGAATTAGTCTGCATGTCATAGCAGAGAATCAGGCTTCACGTCAGCCACCTAGTGCAACAGTCCATTGGCATATATTTAGGCCCAGCACCCAGGCAGAGGAGAGAGGTCCCGTAACAGAGGATCTGGCTTCATGTCAGCAGAGAATTAGTCTGCATGTCATAGCAGAGAATCAGGCTTCACGTCAGCCATCAGTGCAACAGTCCATTGGCATATATTTAGGCCCAGCACCCAGGCAGAGGAGAGAGGTCCCGTAACAGAGGATCTGGCTTCATGTCAGCAGAGAATTAGTCTGCATGTCATAGCAGAGAATCAGGCTTCACGTCAGCCATCACGTGCAACAGTCCATTGGCATATATTTAGGCCCAGCACCCAGGCAGAGGAGAGAGGTCCCGTAACAGAGGATCTGGCTTCATGTCAGCAGAGAATTAGTCTGCATGTCATAGCAGAGAATCAGGCTTCACGTCAGCCACCACTGCAACAGTCCATTGTCATATATTTAGGCCCAGCACCCAGGCAGAGGAGAGAGGTCCCGTAACAGAGGATCTGGCTTCATGTCAGCAGAGAATTAGTCTGCATGTCATAGCAGAGAATCAGGCTTCACGTCAGCCACCAGTGCAACAGTCCATTGGCATATATTTAGGCCCAGCACCCAGGCAGAGGAGAGAGGTCCCGTAACAGAGAATCTGTCTTCATGTCAGCAGAGAATTAGTCTGCATGTCATAGCAGAGAATCAGGCTTCACGTCAGCCTACCAGTGCAACAGTCCTATTGGCATATATTTAGGCCCAGCACCCAGGCAGAGGAGAGAGGTCCCGTAACAGAGAATCTGTCTTAATGTCAGCAGAGAATTAGTCTGCATGTCATAGCAGAGAATCAGGCTTCACGTCAGCCACCAGTGCAACAGTCCATTGGCATATATTTAGGCCCAGCACCCAGGCAGAGGAGAGAGGTCCCGTAACAGAGAATCTGTCTTCATGTCAGCAGAGAATTAGTCTGCATGTCATAGCAGAGAATCAGGCTTCACGTCAGCCATCAGTGCAACAGTCCATTGGCATATATTTAGGCCCAGCACCCAGGCAGAGGAGAGAGGTCCCGTAACAGAGGATCTGGCTTCATGTCAGCAGAGAATTAGTCTGCATGTCATAGCAGAGAATCAGGCTTCACGTCAGCCATCAGTGCAACAGTCCATTGGCATATATTTAGGCCCAGCACCCAGGCAGAGGAGAGAGGTCCCGTAACAGAGGATCTGGCTTCATGTCAGCAGAGAATTAGTCTGCATGTCATAGCAGAGAATCAGGCTTCACGTCAGCCACCACTGCAACAGTCCATTGGCATATATTTAGGCCCAGCACCCAGGCAGAGGAGAGAGGTCCCGTAACAGAGGATCTGGCTTCATGTCAGCAGAGAATCAGTCTGCATGTCATAGCAGAGAATCAGGCTTCACGTCAGCCACCACTGCAACAGTCCATTGTCAGATATTTAGGCCCAGCACCCAGGCAGAGGAGAGAGGTCCCGTAACAGAGGATCTGGCTTCATGTCAGCAGAGAATCAGTCTGCATGTCATAGCAGAGAATCAGGCTTCACGTCAGCCACCACTGCAACAGTCCATTGTCATATATTTAGGCCCAGCACCCAGGCAGAGGAGAGAGGTCCCGTAACAGAGAATCTGGCTTCATGTCAGCAGAGAATCAGTCTGCATGTCATAGCAGAGAATCAGGCTTCACGTCAGCTACCAGTGCAACAGTCAATTGGCATATATTTAGGCCCAGCACACAGGCAGAGGAGGGAGGTCCCGTAACAGAGAATCTGTATTCATGTCAGCAGAGAATTAGTCTGCATGTCATAGCAGAGAATCAGGCTTCACGTCAGCCACCAGTGCAACAGTCCATTGGCATATATTTAGGCCCAGCACCCAGGCAGAGGAGAGAGGTCCCGTAACAGAGAATCTGTCTTCATGCCAGCAGAGAATTAGTCTGCATGTCATAGCAGAGAATCAGGCTTCACGTCAGCTACCAGTGCAACAGTCCATTGGCATATATTTAGGCCCAGCACCCAGGCAGACGAGAGAGGTCCCGTAACAGAGGATCTGGCTTCATGTCAGCAGAGAATCAGTCTGCATGTCATAGCAGAGAATCAGGCTTCACGTCAGCTACCAGTGCAACAGTCCATTGTTATATATTTAGGCCCAGCACACAGGCAGAGGAGAGAGGTCCCGTAACAGAGAAACTGTCTTCATGTCAGAAGAATTAGTCTGCATGTCATAGCAGAGAATCAGGCTTCACGTCAGCCACCAGTGCAACAGTCCATTGGGATATATTTAGGCCCAGCACCCAGGCAGAGGAGAGAGGTCCCGTAACAGAGGATCTGGCTTCATGTCAGCAGAGAATTAGTCTGCATGTCATAGCAGAAAATCAGGATTCACGTCAGCCACCACTGCAACAGTCCATTGTCAGATATTTAGGCCCAGCACCCAGGCAGAGGAGAGAGGTCCCGTAACAGAGGATCTGGCTTCATGTCAGCAGAGAATCAGTCTGCATGTCATAGCAGAAAATCAGGCTTCACGTCAGCCACCACTGCAACAGTCCATTGTCAGATATTTAGTACCAGCACCCAGGCAGAGGAGAGAGGTCCCGTAACAGAGAATCTGGCTTCATGTCAGCAGAGAATTAGTTTGCATGTCATAGCAGAAAATCAGGCTTCACGTCAGCCACCACTGCAACAGTCCATTGTCAGATATTTAGGCCCAGCACCCAGGCAGAGGAGAGAGGTCCCGTAACAGAGGATCTGGCTTCATGTCAGCAGAGAATCAGTCTGCATGTCATAGCAGAAAATCAGGCTTCACGTCAGCCACCACTGCAACAGTCCATTGTCAGATATTTAGTACCAGCACCCAGGCAGAGGAGAGAGGTCCCGTAACAGAGAATCTGGCTTCATGTCAGCAGAGAATTAGTCTGCATGTCATAGCAGAAAATCAGGCTTCACGTCAGCCACCACTGCAACAGTCCATTGTCAGATATTTAGGCCCAGCACCCAGGCAGAGGAGAGAGGTCCCGTAACAGAGAATCTGGCTTCATGTCAGCAGAGAATTAGTCTGCATGTCATAGCAGAGAATCAGGCTTCACGTCACCCAACATTGGAACAGTCTATTGGCATATATTTAGGCCCCGGGACCCAGACAGAGGAGAGGTTTATTCAACTTTGGGTAGCCTCGCAATATAATGGTAAAATGAAAATAAAAATAGGATTGAATGAGGAAGTGCCCTGGAGTACAATAATATATGGTTAAGGGGAGGTAGTTAATGTCTAATCTGGACAAGGGACGGACAGGTCCTGTGGGATCCATGCCTGGTTCATTTTTATGAACGTCAGCTTGTCCACATTGGCTGTAGACAGGCGGCTGCGTTTGTCTGTAATGACGCCCCCTGCCGTGCTGAATACACGTTCAGACAAAAAGCTGGCCGCCGGGCAGGCCAGCACCTCCAAGGCATAAAAGGCTAGCTCTGGCCACGTGGACAATTTAGAGACCCAGAAGTTGAATGGGGCCAAACCATCAGTCAGTACGTGGAGGGGTGTGCACACGTACTGTTCCACCATGTTAGTGAAATGTTGCCTCCTGCTAACACGTTGCGTATCAGGTCGTGGTGCAGTTAGCTGTGGCGTGTTGACAAAACTTTTCCACATCTCTGCCATGCTAACCCTGCCCTCAGAGGAGCTGGCTGTGACACAGCTGCCTTGGCGACCTCTTGCTCCTCCTCTGCCTTGGCCTTGGGCTTCCACTTGTTCCCCTGTGACATTTGGGAATGCTCTAAGTAGCGCGTCTACCAACGTGCGCTTGTACTCGCGCATTTTCCTATCACGCTCCAGTGCAGGAAGTAAGGTGGGCACATTGTCTTTGTACCGTGGATCCAGCAGGGTGGCAACCCAGTAGTCCGCACACGTTAAAATGTGGGCAACTCTGCTGTCGTTGGGCAGGCACTGCAGCATGTAGTCGCTCATGTGTGCCAGGCTGCCCAGGGGTAAGGACAAGCTGTCCTCTGTGGGAGGCGTATCGTCATCGTCCTGCCTTTCCCCCCAGCCACGCACCAGTGATGGGCCCGAGCTGCGTTGGGTGCCACCCCGCTGTGACCATGCTTCATCCTCATCCTCCTCCTCATCCTCGTCCTCCTCGTCCTCCAGTAGTGGGCCCTGGCTGGCCACATTTGTACCTGGCCTCTGCTGTTGCAAAAAACCTCCCTCTGAGTCACTTCGAAGAGACTGGCCTGAAAGTGCTAAAAATGACCCCTCTTCCTCCTCCTCCTCCTCCTCCTCCTCCTGGGCCACCTCCTCTTCCATCATCGCCCTAAGTGTTTTCTCAAGGAGACATAGAAGTGGTATTGTAACGCTGATAACGGCGTCATCGCCACTGGCCATGTTGGTGGAGTACTCGAAACAGCGCAACAGGGCACACAGGTCTCACATGGAGGCCCAGTCATTGGTGGTGAAGTGGTGCTGTTCCGCAGTGCGACTGACCCGTGCGTGCTGCATCTGAAACTCCACTATGGCCTGCTGCTGCTCGTACAGTCTGTCCAGCATGTGCAAGGTGGAGTTCCACCTGGTGGGCACGTCGCATATGAGGCAGTGAGCGGGAAGTCCGAAGTTACGCTGTAGCGCAGACAGGCGAGCAGCGGCAGGATGTGAACGCCGGAAGCGCGAACAGACGGCCCTCACTTTATGCAGCAGCTCTGACATGTCAGGGTAGTTGTGAATGAACTTCTGCACCACCAAATTCAGCACATGCGCCAGGCAAGGGATGTGCGTTAAACCGGCTAGTCCCAGAGCTGCAACGAGATTTCGCCCATTATCGCACACCACCAGGCCGGGCTTGAGGCTCACCGGCAGCAACCACTCGTCGGTCTGTTGTTCTATACCCCGCCACAACTCCTGTGCGGTGTGGGGCCTGTCCCCAAAACATATGAGTTCCAGAATGGCCTGCTGACGTTTACCCCGGGCTGTGCTGAAGTTGGTGGTGAAGGTGTGTGGCTGACTGGATGAGCAGGTGGAAGAAGAGGAGGAGGAAGCCGAGAAGGAGGAGGTGGCAACAGGAGGCAAAGAATGTTGCCCTGCGATCCTTGGCGGCGGAAGGACGTGCGCCAAACAGCTCTCCGCCTGGGGCCCAGCTGCCACTACATTTACCAAGTGTGCAGTTAGGGAGATATAGCGTCCCTGGCCGTGCTTACTGGTCCACGTATCTGTGGTTAGGTGGACCTTGCCACAGATGGCGTTGCGCAGTGCACAATTGATTTTATCGGATACTTGGTTGTGCAGGGAAGGCACGGCTCTCTTGGAGAAGTAGTGGCGGCTGGGAACAACATACTGTGGGACAGCAAGCGACATGAGCTGTTTGAAGCTGTCTGTGTCCACCAGCCTAAATGACAGCATTTCATAGGCCAGTAGTTTAGAAATGCTGGCATTCAGGGCCAGGGATCGAGGGTGGCTAGGTGGGAATTTACGCTTTCTCTCAAATGTTTGTGAGATGGAGAGCTGAACGCTGCCGTGTGACATGGTTGAGACGCTTGGTGAAGGAGGTGGTGGTGGTGGTGTTGGTGGTACATCCCCTGTTTGCTGGGCGGCAGGTGCCAACGTTCCTCCAGAGGCGGAGGAAGAGGCCGAGGCGGCAGCAGCAGAAGAGGCCGAGGCGGCAGCAGTAGAAGAGGTAGCAGGGGGAGCCTGAGCGACTTCCTTGTTTTTAAGGTGTTTACTCCACTGCAGTTCATGCTTTGCATGCAGGTGCCTGGTCATGCAGGTTGTGCTAAGGTTCAGAACGTTAATGCCTCGCTTCAGGCTCTGATGGCACAGCGTGCAAACCACTCGGGTCTTGTCGTCAGCACATTGTTTGAAGAAGTGCCATGCCAGGGAACTCCTTGAAGCTGCCTTTGGGGTGCTCGGTCCAAGATGGCGGCGGTCAGTAGCAGGCGGAGTCTCTTGGCGGCGGATGTTCTGCTTTTGCCCACTTCTCCCTCTTTTGCTACGCTGTTGGCTCGGTCTCACCACTGCCTCTTCCTCCGAAATGTGAAAGTCAGTGGCACGACCTTCATTCCATGTGGGGTCTAGGACCTCATCGTCCCCTGCATCGTCTTCCACCCAGTCTTGATCCCTGACCTCCTGTTCAGTCTGCACACTGCAGAAAGACGCAGCAGTTGGCACCTGTGTTTCGTCATCATCAGAGACATGCTGAGGTGGTATTCCCATGTCCTCATCATCAGAAAACATAAGTGGCTATGCGTCAGTGCATTCTATGTCTTTCACCGCTGGGGAAGGGCTAGGTGGATGCCCTTGGGAAACCCTGCCAGCGGTGTCTTCAAACAGCATAAGAGACTGCTGCATAACTTGAGGCTGAGACAGTTTCCCTGGTATGCATGGGGGTGATGTGATAGACTGATGGGGTTGGTTTTCAGGCGCCATCTGTGCGCTTTCTGCAGAAGACTGGGTGGGAGATAATGTGAACGTGCTGGATCCACTGTCGGCCACCCAATTGACTAATGCCTGTACCTGCTCAGGCCTTACCATCCTTAGAACGGCATTGGGCCCCACCATATATCGCTGTAAATTCTGGCGGCTACTGGGACCTGAGGTAGTTGGTACACTAGGACGTGTGGATGTGGCCACGTCCTCTCCCAGCACCAGAGGGTTCACTAACACCACCACGACCATGTCCATGTCCGCGTCCCTTACTAGATGTTTTCCTTATTGTTATCGTTCACCACAACAACAAAAATATTATTTGGCCCAATGTATTGTATTCAAATTCAGCTGAATATAAATTTGAGGCCTAGTATTCAGGCGCTGAGTGACAGGTATGGGTTTACTGACAGAATTAGACTTGGAAATGCACAGTAGTGGGTGTGTGAAGTTATTCTGAATGACTCTATGTGCACCTTCAATATGATATACCCTTTTAGGGATAGATTTCAAATAGCTCTGATACAGCAGAAACCACAAAATTATGAAATTGCTGAATTGGGAATTGTATTTCAACCCAGAACAAAAAATGTGCTTGAACGGACACTAAATAACTTGCCCAGCTACAGCAGTAACGACAGATTTAGCTGGATATAAATTTGAGGCCTAGTATTTAGGCGCTGAGTGACAGGTATACGTTTACTGACAGAATTAGACTGGGATATGGCCAAAAAATAACCACACTATTGATGGTTAAATGCACTTGGTGTGACAGCTTGACCAACCACACTACTGAGGGTTAAATGCACTTGGTGACAGGCGCAGCTTGCCCCTGATGTAGTATATGGCCAAAAAATAAACAGACTATTGCTGGTTAAATGCACTTGGTGTGACAGCTTCACCCTGATGTAGGATTTAGCCCAAAAACAACCACACCATTGAGGGTTAAATGCACTTGGTCGCAGCTTGTGCTGGCACACCACAAGACACAAAATGGCCGCCGATCACCCCAGAAAAAAGTGACTGACAAACGGTCTGGGCAGCCTAAAAACAGTGAGCAATTGAGTATCTGCAGCTCAATGATCCACAGCTGCAGATCGATCACTGGATGGAGTCTTTTGGAGGAGTTAATCAGCCTAATCTCGCCCTACTGTTGCAGCTGCAACCTCTCCCTACGCTAATCAGAGCAGAGTGACGGGCGGCGCTATGTGACTCCAGCTTAAATAGAGGCTGGGTCACATGGTGCTCTGGCCAATCACAGCCATGCCAATAGTAGGCATGGCTGTGATGGCCTCTTGGGGCAAGTAGTATGGCGCTTGTTGATTGGCTGCTTTGCAGCCTTTCAAAAAGCGCCAAGAAAGCGACGAATACCGAACCCGGACTTTTGCGAAAATGTCCGGGTTCGGGTCCGTATCACGGACACCCCAAAATTATATACAGTTCGGGTTCGCTCATCCCTAATCAAGATATTAATGCACCACCGGGAAGACCTTTGTTGTGTCAGGGATTGGTTCGATAGCTTAGAATTTGTCCCAATATAGTGACAAAATTCTACAGCCAGCCGTCAGAAATACACCATCATATATTAGGGACACAACAGATATAGTTGGGATTCTAGAACAAGTAGAGTGGAATAAAGAGTGGTTCCTAGGTACCCCAGATGTAAGTTCCTTGTATACGATAATAGACCACACATTAGGTCTTGAGGCCCTTTAAAAACAGCTAATGGATAGAAAACTAATGGAAGAGGAACAACTGTCCTTTTTACTGGAAGGAGTAAAATTTATACTCGCACATAATTACTTTGTATTTGATAAGGAATTTTATGTACAACAATAAAGGACAGCCATGGGGACTAGATTTGCCCCCAGCTACGATAATTTGTTTATGGTGCAATGGGAGGCTGAGATTATTCAGCCCAGGCTGGGGTCGGATCTGGCCCTATGGCATAGTTATATTCGCAATATAGCATTTACCGCATTTTTCGCCCTATAAGACGCACTTTCCCCCCAAAAAAGTGGAGGGGAAATAGCAGTGCCTCTTATGGGGCAAATGCTGCGACCGTCCGGTGAATATGCTGAGAGGAAGGAGGGGCTGGGGGCTGGCATCTGTATTCTACTACACCGGGCCCCGCTCTCTGTAGTATACAGTAATCATATCTAACTTGTGGCTATTGTTGAAAGTATTCCAATCATCTTAAATCTAGCGCTGTACTACTTACAACTAACTTTTTGGCAGTCAGGAGGCCGGGCGGGCGCTCGTAGTGTAGCTCACTATGCTCACTGCGCCTGCGCCTGCGCCGCCTGCTTCATTCATAAAGTGGGTGGTGCAGGCGCAGTGAGTGTAGTGAGCTACGCTACGAGCGTCCGCCCGGCCTCCTGACTGCCAAGAAGTTAGTTGTAAATAGTACAGCGCTAGATTTAAGATGATTGGAATACTTTAAACAATACCCACAAGTTAGATATGATTACCGTATACTACAGCAAGCGGGGCCCGATGTAGTAGAATACAGTGACTGCACCGAGCCCGCTGCCATTACATAAACAGATGCCGGCCCCCATTCACTACACAGGGACACTGTTATGGGTGATCTGTGGATGACACATAAGATACTATATATGTGTCATCCACAGATGCCACCATAACAGTGGCATCCACATATGCCCCCATAACAGTTCCATCCACTTATGCCCCCATAACAGTGCCATCCACAGATTCGCCCATAACAGTGCCATCCACAGACCACCATTACGGTAGTTAAAAACCCACCAAAAGCACACCTTTTGGATCAAAATATTTTTTTGCTTATTTTCCTCCTTAAAAACCCAGGTGCGTCTTATGGGCAGGTGCGTCTTATAGGGCAAAAAATACGGTATCTGGAAAGACACTGCAGAATTGCTTAAAACTTTTCTACAGTACATTAACAGTAACAATAGGAATTTGAGATTTACAGCAATGATTAGCTAAACTGAGATACAATTCCTAGACTTAAATATTACTTACCTTAAGCCAGTAATGAGGAATAGTTTCATACAGTTCTCCAGCTGTCACCTACCTAGGTGGGTCACAAATATTCCAACGAGCCAATTCAGGAGGCTAAAAAGAAACTGCACCGAAAATGAACAGTTTGAAAAAGAAGCTGCAAAAAGAAGGATTATCCTCAACACATACTAGAAAGTGCACTAAATAAGGTTAAAACCATGAATAGGACAGATTCATTTGTCCCGAAACAAAAAAAAGAGCAGGATGAAATAATTAGAATTATTTTGCCATACTGTAAGATCCTCACCTGTCTCGCACTCCATTGTGACCAAAAAGGCTCCTCGTGAAGCTGCGGGACAGGTTACACGTGTCTCCATTGATACACAAGCTCCGTCCTCTTTGCGAACCGACACGGGGATGCGTTCGCATGTGTGCCGGAGGGGAAGACCGCATGGCTTTCGGGGACAGCTTGGCTGGGCTAGTGGCAGTACACTGCGGCCGAGCTTGTCTCTGGTTCCTATTGCGGATTCCATTCCGGTGTCCATGTTGACGCGCTCGCACACTCTTGCAGAGCCTGTCGTGCATCCGCATTTACGTTTGAAAACGGGTTTGCAAGGGGATACATGTACGCGCTTCTTATGAGCTTCACCAACCAGTGAAGGGAATAGCACCTGGTCGCTAGTTCAAAGCAGATTAGGGGGCCGGCGTTGGTCTAATTGACTAATGACAGACCAAAGCTTTGAACGCTTTGTACAAGGTGTAGGGTAGGATCATGACCTATGGGGAGTGGACACTTGGCGCCCTGGGATTTGTTAGCAGGCACATAAAAGGTGGCCTCCCAGGTCGGTCAGTGCCCACTGTTATTCTTCCTTATCCAGGTGCAGGTCATTACTGCTAGCTACTGACTGAAGTTTGCTGGGACTCCGTCTGTTCCAGTGGGACCCAGGACCCGGGACTTTCTGTGACGCATCCATTTACCTGGCAAGTTAATTTTTTGTTTGCCCAGGGAAGTTTACCTGGACTTTGTTTATTTTGTTAATAAACCCCCTTTACTTCACGCTTACTGGTCTGTTTTGTTGGTGCCTTGCATTACACATGCCACTCGCAATATAGAAAAATAGAAAAATAAATAAAAAAACATTGGTACCATCTGTTGATAGGACCCTAATTACCCAACATACCTCAAATCACATATACTGGGGGGGGGGGGCGGAGCCAGCAAGCCATGGTGTAGGACGTCTTCACCAGAGCTCCTCACCGCTAGCCCAGCTTTTTTCAGCTATAATCAGTAGATAACGATCTCAAGATGGGAAAAACCCTCAGGGACAAAGAGGGAGCCTCGGGGATCGCCTCGAAGGCGAAGAAGACTCAAGGAGATCTAAATAAGTTCCTTAATAGGAGATCTTCGTCTCAACCGGAGAGTGGCAAGATGTCGCGTGAGGCGCGCAATCACTCGGAGCAGGAGTGTGCCGATTCAGATGCCGACAGCTCTGACAATAAAACATACAGCAGAGGTGAGTCGGATTCCCTACCACTCACCAGAAGCTTCCTCTAGCAGTCACTGGCTCAGGCGCTTACGCCAGTGATGAAAGAACTTTCTGACATTAAAGCTGAGTTCCAGCAGCTAGGCCTTCGGGTGGAAACCCTGGAAGGCAACCAGGACATCCTAGTCCGTCATGGCGCGGGAGTCCAGCACCATCTATCAGCTATGTCCAAGATGGTTAACACTGCCTACCTGAACTTAGAAGATCAGGAGAACAGGGGACGAAGGAAGAACGTCCGCCTGAGGGGTATACCATAAACGGTGCAGGCAGAAGACCTGACTGACACTGTGCGTCGCTTGTTCTCCTCCTTGGTAGGGGAAGAGCGGGCGGCCGCCATCATTATAGAAAGAGCCCATAGGGCCCTCAGGCCCAAACCAGCTAACGGCGAACCGCCTAGGGACGTAGTATGTGCCCTAATGAACTTTCTTGATACAGCGGCTGTCCTGCGGGCAGCGAGAGAGAAAGAAGATATCTCATTAGACGGCCATAAAATACTCTTTTTTCAAGATTTGGCGGCGAGTACTTTGGCCAAGCGAAGGAACTTACGCCCGTTAACCGCGCTGCTTAGGAATAAGAAACTGCTGGTCCGTTGGTTGTTCCCCTTCGGCCTCAGCACGGCGATTGGAGGGAAGCAGTTCACTATAAGGTTCCCAGAGGACTTACCACCTATATGGGAGGCCTTGGGATCAGAGGCCCTAGATATACCATCGTGGCTGCCCTGCAATCCGGCGCTTGATCTCCCATGCTTGCCGCAGACGGAAGGCTGGCAGCTTGCTCAGAAGAAGAGGACCCCGAAGAAAAGGATCCCCTGATATGATCCTTGCAAGGTCACTTGAGGACCCTTTGAACCGAGATTAAAGATCCTTCGACACAGAGACTGTGGATGATCTATGTTTCCTGCAGGTTCCAAGCCCTGTTTTTTGTGCCTGCCTTTTCATGGCTGGACTATGTCTGTCTCGATTCCCTTCTCCTGGCATTTACTATTCTTACCCTTTCTCATTCCCTCTCGCATCATTTTTTCCTTCCTATCCTCTTCCCCTATCATTCTGTCACTGCAATCTCTCAGTAGTGAGAAAAATTGTGCTCGATTATTTTTGCTATAGCTACGCTCTAGCTCCAGTTATGTTTTTATTCAAGATGGTGGAAGGTAATGCTTAGCCCCTTAGAGGGTTTATTTCCGCCTTCATGTTCGCTCTTTACAATGTTTACCTACTGTCTGTTGCAGAGTCACTGGATCTAGTGTGTGAGACCTGGCCTCCGGGTACTTTCACACGAATCCCCCACATCGGGTTTTCACAACCCATTAGGTAGATACTACCCTTTCCGTATGAATCTTTGCGCTCTGTATAACAGCAATGTTTATGTTCTGTTGTTCTGTGTTGTTCCAATGTGTCAACCCTTACCTGATTCTCTAGCCTATTTGCACAGACTTACAGTCTGCTATTATGGCTGACTTGAAGATTTTGTCTTGTAACGTGAATGGTATGAACACTCCACAGAAAAGGAGTCAGATTTACCAATTGCTTAGGAGGGAGTGTGCCGACATGGTGCTCATTCAGGAGACTCATTTTCGGCACTTGCACATACCCAAAACTGTGAATAAGCACTTCCCTGAGTGGCACCATGCCTCCTACTCCTCAGCGGCAAGAGGGGTTTCAATAGCGTTAGGCCAGAATTTCCCCTTCACACTGATGTCTAAACTGACTGATCCTGAGGGGCGCTACCTGTTTTTGAAAGGAAAAGTGGCTAATACTATGTATACCCTGGTGAATTTATATGCACCAAATAGCAAACCTCCTGGTTGATCAGCACCCTGGAGCTCCTCAAGACCTTTCGAGAAGGTTTTCTCATTATAGGAGGGGACCTCAACCTCACGCTCGATCCCTCCAGAGATTCAACATCTAGGAATAGGCCGCACTCCAAGAGGCAGATGAGGAGATTGCTTATCTCTTTTAGGGACTTAGGGGTCTCGGACGCTTGGCGTCTTCTGCACCCAGAGGACAATGACTACACCTTCCACTCGCGGACGCATGATACCTATCAGCGTCTAGATTACATACTTTTATCTAATCACCTGATGACCTCGGTGACTGAGGCTTGCATTGGGAATATTGTAGTTTCGGATCATGCGCCGGTGAGTGTGAAGATTAAGTTTCATGCTCTGCCTCCGAGATCCTGGGTCTGGAGGCTGAATGAGACACTCTTTGAGGAAGAATCGAACAGGCGTAATGTTGAGAGATGTCTGCATAATTATTTCAAGGAAAACACTGGTGGTCTTTCTAGTGGAACATCGTTGTGGGAGGCTCACAAGGTTGTGGTCAGGGGAGAGCTCATTAGCCTGGGCTCGAGAGTTAAGAGAAGCAGACAGAAGCGGCTAGATTCCCTCCTTCAACAGATCTCCACGCTTGAAATTCTCCATAAGAGATCGAAAGCGGGTGAGGTCCTGGGATCTCTTAAGAAATTGAGGCAGGAGGTTGTTGATCTTCTTAATGTGCGTTCAGCAAGAGCACTAAAGGTATTGCGCTTTAAACAATATTTACATGGAAATAGAGGCTCAAAGTTGGTTTCCAGCCTCCTTAACACATTAGTGACCAAGCCTGTTTGGGCCTTAATGACCAAGCCAAATTTTGGAAATCTGACATGTGTCATTTTAGCTTAGAATAACTTTGTAACGGTTTTGCACATCAAAGTAATTCTGACATTGTTTTCTCGTCACATATTGTACTTTACTTAGGTGGTAAAATTCTACAGATAAAATATGCATATTTTATGAAAATTTGTAAAAAACTGCACATTTTCCTATTTTCAACTGCAATATTTCATATACATACATAAATACTATTCAATATTTTTTTATCAGAAATTTATTTCCACATCTTTACTTTATTTTGGCTGCACTCACAAAAATTTTTACTTTTTATTTTTTTTTATTTAGGAGACTTTACATTTTACATATTTTTTCCTGAAACAAGCCACGTTTGCAGAGGTTTATAAGTGTCAGAATAATAGAAACCCCCCAAAAGTGAACCCATTTTAAAAACTAGGCCCCTTAACGTATTTATCTATGGGTGTAATGAGTTTTTTGACCCACTAGTTTTTTGTAGAAATTAATGCTAAGAAGGTGAAAAAAAATGTAATTTTCATTTTTTACACAAAAGTGTCAATTTAAAGACAGATTTTTTTCTACAGAGCACATGAAAATGAAGATGTACACTCCAAAATGTATCACCCTGTTTCTCCTGTCTTCAGAAATACCCCCATTGTGGCCCTAATCTTATGTCTTGACAAACGGCAGGGCCCAAACATAAAGGAGCACCCAGTTGTTTTCAGAACACAAAATTTGCTTGAAAATGGTTTAGGCCCCATTGCACACTTGTAATTGCGTTGAGCTGCCAAAACAATAGAAAACCCCCACAATGGACCCCATTTTGAAAACTAGACCCCCTAAGGTATTCATCTAGGGGTGTAGTGAGCATTTAGACCCCCTAGTTTTTTGTTGAAATTAATGCTAAGAAGGTGAAAAAAATGTAATTTTCATTTTTTACACAAAAGTGTCAATTTAAAGACAGATTTTTTTCTACAGAGCACATGAAAATGAAGATGTACACTCCAAAATGTATCACCCTGTTTCTCCTGTCTTCAGAAATACCCCCATTGTGGCCCTAATCTTATGTCTTGACAAACGGCAGGGCCCAAACATAAAGGAGCACCCAGTTGTTTTCAGAACACAAAATTTGCTTGAAAATGGTTTAGGCCCCATTGCACACTTGTAATGGCGTTGAGCTGCCAAAACAATAGAAAACCCCCACAATGGACCCCATTTTGAAAACTAGACCCCCTAAGGTATTCATCTAGGGGTGTACTGAGCATTTAGACCCCCTAGTTTTTTGTAGAAATTAATGCTAAGAAGGTGAAAAAAAATAAAAATAGCTCCACAAACCATCCCAAAGGGATCCCTCCCTCCCTGGAAAGCCCACAAACTAAACAGAAAATGAGAATAAATTGAATTCCTGACCCCCCCCCCCCCCCTGTTCTTTTTGGTATTAAATAAAATTAATAATTTGCAACCGTATGGTACGTTTCAAAGCAGGGGTAATTATAGAGCCCTGGTTGTGATGGGCAGCTGGGGCAGTAAATCCGGGTGTCCCTCCTCCTTCCATGTTTGCTACACACCCGGCATCTTTTCTGTGGATACGTTTTGCTGGTAGTGGCAGGTACGGGGTGAGGGAAATGGCGTTCTAAAAGCCTTCGAACGTCCTCCGATTCGAAGGCTTGCCTAGGTGCGGGGGACTCAAACAGGAGACTCTCAATCACCTTCTCCTGGTACTCGAGGAAGTTAAGGTTTCCCTGGGACTTTTTGAATAAAATAAAACTATTATAGGTAGCAATCTGGATGAGGTAGATTGCTACCTTTTTATACCAGGCCCTGTTTTTTCGCTTCACCAGGTAGGGGTGAAGCGCTTGGTCCGAGAGGTCTACACCTCCCATAAATTTATTGTAGTCTGTCACACAGACCGGTTTGTGCTTGTCCGCCGTAGCCCCCCTCTCCCTAACTGCCACTGTGGTGTCTGCATGCAAGGTGGTCAGCATGTAGACATCCTTCCTGTCCTTCCACTTCACGGCAAGCAGCTGGTCACTTGCGAGGGCGAAGGATGTTCCTTTCTCCAAACGTTTGGAGACCAGCGGTTGTGGGTATCCAACTCTATTTTTGCGGACTGTCCCACAAGCCCCTGTGTTTGCAGCATGGAGGGATTTATAAAGGGGTATACTAGTGTAAAAATTATCAGTGTACACGTGGTACCCTTTGTGCAGGAATGGTGCCAATAAATCCCACACAATTTTTCCCGATGTGCCAATATTTTCGGGGCAGCCTGGGGGGTTAAGTTGGGAGTCTCTGCCCTCAGAAATAGACAGGCCACAGGTGTAGCCGGTTGTGCTCTCGCACACCTTATACAACTTTACCCCATATCTGGCACGCTTGGAAGGAATATATTGACGGAAGGAAAGGCGGCCTTTAAAACTAAAAAGGGACTCGTCAACTGATAATTTTTTCTCAGGGGTATATCATTTCAAAAATAAATCTGTAAGGAGGGAAATAAGGGGTCTCAATTTATTTAGGCGGTCGAAGGCTGGGTCAGTTCTGGGGGGGACTTGGGAATTGTCTGAAAAATGCATGAACCGCATTATGACTTCATAGCGGTTACGGGACATAACTGCTGCAAACACAGGGGTTGAGTGGACAGTACTCGCAGCCCAATAGGATCGGACAGAGGGTTTTTTTACAATGCCCATGTCCAGGGTAAGCCCCAAATTTTTTTTATTTCAGGGACACTTGTGGGGGTCCACCGTCTTACATAAATAGACGTGGGCTTTTGTACAGCAAACTGTGTGGCGTACAAATTAGTTTGCTGCACAATTAACTCCAGGACTTTATCATCTACAAATAAATGAAAAAAATCATAAGGGGTAAAATTGCCGACATCCACATTAATTTGGGGAGTGGGTAAAAATTGGGGTACTTGGGGGGAAAATCAAGTGGCAGGAACCCACGTAGCAGAAGGGACGGGACCGCTGGGTGGAGAATGAGGGGAGGTGGTGACTTCTACCACCATAGGGCTATGGGGTCTGGGGATGGAATCAGAGTCCCCGCTATCTGAAAATATTTCCGCCTCTGAAGCGGTGCCAGATTCAGAGTGGTCAGAGCAGAGAAATTCGTATGCCTGCTCCGCACTTAACAATCTCCGAGCCATTTTTTTTTTCTGTACAGCTCAGAAAAATTCAAATAACTGACCGTCCCTAAAAATGACTGTCACCCACCGACTGACGGAGTGACACCCACCGACTGACGGAGTGACACCCACCGACTGACGGAGTGACACCCACCGACTGACGGAGTGACACCCAACAACTCACTGACTGACACCCACTGACCGCCAGTAACAGACGAACAGGGTCCCTAATAAAGATAAATGACTGTAACTAATAGACGTCTAATGACGGACGCCTAATCACGGACATCCACTGACCGCCAGTTACTGACGGACAGTTTATAATTTGATTTTTTTTCATTTTTTTTTCACAGTATGTAATCACAGAGCCAGGACAGAAGTCTGATCTCTCCTCACAGAACAACTGCGCTGAGGGGAGAGAGAAGCACAGCCCCTGTCCTGGCCATGTTTTGTAAATATAATGGATGTGATCTCCATGATAGGTTTATCATGGAGACCACATGATCAGGGACCATTATTATTGGTCCCTGATGGTTACTGTGCTGAAGGCAGATCTTCAGCACAGTAACCAGTGCGCATGTCTGTGCCATTTTTTTTTTTTTTTTATTAGATGGGGGGGGGGGGCCCTAATAACTTTATTAAAATATATCTAAGGGCCCTATTGCCCCGATCGGGGTGCTGGGGGACCCGATCGGGGTGCTGGGGACCCGATCGGGGCATAACTTGAACTTTTCTCTCCTCTCCTGAGGAGAGAGACCTTACAGTAAGCGGCGGCGGCCGGCTTTCAGTCTGCGCATGCGCCAGCCGCCGCCGCCATCTTCCTTGAGGGTAAGGGGGGTGGGGGGGTGAGGATCGGGACCCAGCTTAGGGATAGAAGTGCTGGAGGACCCGATCCTAGCACCGGAGACTTTCTCCCTCCTCTCTCACATGAGAGGAGGGAGAAAGTTTTAGTTCAGGCTTCATTTTCGGTGATCGCCGTGATAAAGTGTATCACGGCGATCACGTGATCAGAGACCGCTTGTCACGGTCTCTGATCACTGCCCCGAGCCCTCAGCTACCTCCGGTAGCTGCGGGCACGGAGCTACTACGCTTGATTTCAGCGTTAACTCGGGCTGAAGTGCCGCCGTAAAAAGGCGGCGCTCCAGCCCAAGGCCCCTTAGTGACCGCCGTAAAAACACGTATGGGTGGTCACTAAGGGGTTAAGGGTCAGAGGAACAAGTCCTTCATTTCGGCCATTAAATCACCCTCAGGTTCCCGACTTACTGATACGCCAACAATAGCCCAGGAGTTTTGTTCCTTCTACTCGTCCCTATATAACCTCCCAGCCCCCCTCTCTAGGCAACAGCTTGATGACCGTACATTGGAGTTTCTTGATTCTATTATTATCCCCAAATTGCCGGTAGAGGATAGGCGTAAACTACTTCTGCCATTCACAGTGGAGGAGGTGGATAAAGTCCTTGCCTCTATCCCTTCTGGCAAGAGCCCAGGACCGGATGGGTTCCCAATTTCATATTATAAGAAGTTCAAGGATATCCTGGTCCCTCATTTCACTGATGTCTGCAATCTTCTCCTTACAGGGGGCTCCTTGACTCCACAGGCCCAGGAAGCACATATTACGATTATACACAAAGAGGGTAAGGATAAAGAGAGCTGTGGTAGTTACAGACCAATCTCGTTGCTAAATACAGATCTGAAGTGGTGGGCTAAACTACTGAACAGTAGGATGGCGGAGTTGCTTCCTGGGCTTGTGGGAGAAGAGCAAGTGGGCTTCGTGACGGGCAGAGAGGGCAGACATAATATTAGTAGAGTGATCCATATGATAACCCATGCCTCCAAAACTAAGTCCCCTCTTACATCCTTTCTCTTACATGGGGAAAGCATTAAGCGCCTTTGGATTCCCAGCGGACTTTATAAGAGCCATCTATTCCTTATATTCCGCTCCTTCTGCGAAAGTGCTGGTTAACGGTACCCTATCGAACGCCTTCCAAATCAGAAATGGTACCCATCAGGGGTGTCCGTTGTCCCCCACCCTATTTGTCCTTACCTTGGAGACTCTTTTACTTAAGTTTCGTCAATCTCCCTTGATTAATGGAGTAAAACTAGGGGGTTATACTCACAAGATGGCCGCCTTTGCGGACGATTTGCTGCTTTGGACGACAAACCCTGAGGTAGCTTTACCAGAGATCATGCAGATCTTTGAAACCTTTGGGGAGGTCTCAAACTTTAAAATTAACTTTGAAAAGTCAGAGGCCTTAGGAATCTCACTGCCAGCAGCCCTGAGTAAAAGGGTTAAAGCCCTTACGCCATTTAATTGGCCAACGCAGGCGATTAAATATTTAGGAGTTATGATCCCAATGGAGCCCAAGCTTCTGTTTAGACTCAATTATCCCCCACTACTCTCCAAAGTCACTTCCATCCTCTCAAAAAGCTATTCACCTTTCCTCTCATGGCTAGGTAGGAAAAATGTTTTGACTACTTATATTCTGCCTCTGATTATGTATACATTAAGAGCTCTTCCCATATTAATCCCTAGCACTTATACTAATAAATTACAGGCTGTTATGCGCAGGTACCTTTGGGATAAGGGTCGCCCTAGAGTACCCTTACGGCTTCTTTCTCGTAGGAAAAAACAAGGGGGTATATCTCTGCCGGACATAACAACCTATATTCAGGCCATTAGCTTAGAGAGATGGATTAGGCTGGCTAGACAGGAGACTCATTGTATGCACATAGATCTAGAGTTAGCTTTGCTAGGTAAAGAGGCATCCCGCAGGCTGTGGATTTCTGGGAAGACAGGGGTAGGGACTAGAATCGATAGTGAGCTCACCAAGGGTTTGCTTCATATATGCCATAGGTCTGGGGAGCTCTCCTCTGGCCACTCCAGGATCTCTCCTTTAGCTCCTTTATCAATTGTCCCCATCGTGATGCATCCACAAATACAGTGCCCTTCTGATATTTGGCTTTCCCTATCTCACTGCAGAGTGGGAGATCTAAAGAAAGTACAGTCGTCTTCGGACTTCTATACTGGCTTATCGGGGGGTGGTATATCAAGTAAGGATTTCATCCAAAGAAATGATTTTGAATCTATATGTAGGCAATTCGTGGGCTCTAGCTTCACTCCAACACACGATCCGACCTGGTTAGAGAATTATATTCTCTTGCCAATACCTAATAAATGCGTTATCCTCATCTACAGACAGATCCTCAACGCAAGGGACTCGACTGTTCCACCATGGCTTACGGAATGGGAAAAGGAACTACATCTGGTAGCAGACGATTCTAATAGAAAGTGGATCCAAAAATGTTCACATGGGTTCTCCAAATGTATAAAGATACAGGAGAATTCAGTCAAGATAGCATTAAGATGGTATAGGACCCCGGAGTATCTTTTTAAAATTAAGCTGCTTCCTGAGGCTCTTTGTTGGAGGTGCAAAGCCGACATTGGCTCCCTGTCCCACATTTGGTGGTCCTGCCCGATTGTACGCTCTTTCTGGAATGATGTAGAAGGGGCTATAAATAAGATTTGCGCCACAAACTTAAAGCTTACAGTTCAGTTAGTGATGCTTTGGATGCCCACACACAATTTTCGTCCAGGTAAACATAATCTGACCACACATTTGCTGATGGCGGCTAAGCTCCTTATTCCAGTTAAATGGAGGTCAGTTGAACCGCCGTCACTGGAAATGTGGAGAGATAGGGTCCACCAAATGTGTCAAATGGAGGAGCTGATAGGTTGGACGTACCACTGTAGAGATAGCTTTCTGAAACTCTGGCAACCATGGTTGGATTACAGGGCCAGCCTCCTTGAAGACCAGTGATCCTTTTATTTATTGGGTATGACCTCTCTACGAGTCCCGCTCATACCATGTCTTAGATGCTGTGGCCATTGCAAACAATCTTGATGCTCCTGAGTGTATCATAGCTGGGGTATGGGGTTGACACAATGGTGGGTTTATTGTCTTTTAGACTGTATGTCTTTCTGTTCTGTAAGATCACTCAACTAAGGGCCTTTGCTCTAGCTGAGGGATTGTTGTATCCTAGCCTGTACTGTTAGGCTTTGCCTTTGAAGACTTATGCCCTGCTGTGATGAGATACGTGACTTCCCTCATTATGAGTATGTACTAAATTGATGATCTTTCTGTGTTTAATAAAAAGAGATTTCAATCAAATCACATATACTAAAGTGCCACATTTAGGACTTAAAGTAGCCCCATTGGTAAAAAATAAAAAACCAGTAGGAAAGCGAAATTGGTTTACAGCTAAAGGTTTTATAGATGTGGACGTTGTTCCAATTGTAAATTAATCTCCTTTCCGAAGAAAACAATGAAAATACAATCAACACAAAACAGATTTAGTCTAGAAATTAAGGAACGATTAACGTGTGACTCCACAGATGTGATATATATGTTACAATGCCCCTGTGCAAAGCAATTTATAGGGACAACGAAAAGGCCGCTGAAGAAAAGAATAGCTGAACACATGAGAAACATAAAGAAAGGGTATGAACTACATTCCCTTTCAAAACATTATAAAGAGAGACATGGCTGTGATCCTTCCAGTCTCACATATGTGGCTTTTGAAAGGGTAAAAAAAAACGTGGCGGGGAGGCAACCATATTGCTCATATATCGAGGGTGGAGTCGAAAAGGATTTTTGAGTTTGACAGTTTAATACCAAGAGGCATATATGAACAATCAAATATGGATATTTAGTTATAGGAATACCTATATCCATGCTGTAAAAATATATTAGAAGCACTGGTGTAAATACAGGGTTCGCAGGGGTCGCTGTTGCGACCGGGCCCGGCCACCTGTGGATCCCCCCTGGCCGCTGGCAGGGGCCTTACTGTACAGACATGTAATGGAGCGCTCTGATGGGGCCCAGCATGAAGTACAGTGGCAATTTTGGGCCCCATCAGAGCGCTCCATGCCTCTATTACATGAATAATATGGGGGGGCGAACTCATTCACTCACACGGCCGGGCAGTTCCTTTTCCATAGTGAAGCAGGGAAACCTCTCTGCTCCCTGCTTCACTGATCTTCAGAGCTCAGGAGCTTCCCGTGCTGGCCCCACATTGCGCTGCGATATATGTTGTTGTTTTGTTTTTTTCCCCGAACGCTGCAGACTGGGGGCAGGGGGGAGGGTGTTTGATAGGCATAACTAGAGTGAGGTGAGGGGGCACAAAAGTGGGCATCTCTACTGCTCTAACTAATTTTAGGGGGCACCTAATCTGGCATAACTACTGTGAGGGGGGAACATATGAAGGCATAACTATGAGGGGGCATATATGAAGGCATAACTACTGTGAGGGGGCATGTAATCTGGCATTACTACTGTGAGGGGACACATAATCTGCCATTACTACTGTGAGGGGACACAATCTGGGCATTACTACTATGAGGGGGCACATAACTGGGATTACTAGTGTGAGGGAGGCACATATCTGGGCATAACTACTGTGACAGGAACAAAGGTGGGCATAACTACTGTGAGGGGCCACAAGGTGGGCATTAGTACTGTGTGGTTGCACTTAGGGGAAATGTCCTAGATTACCCTGTTATACATTGTTACGGCTCAGTCTTACAGGCCAGCCTTCCTTATGTGATTTATTCTTTTTTTCTCACCACAGGGACCTTGTTCTGGATCTAGTGGACATCACGCCGACGCCAGCGACACCCTGGATGAGGTAGGACCAGATTTTATTAGGACTGAGTATAGCCATGCATTGGGCTTAGGGCTCTTTCACACGAGTGGATCCCATGCATGGAATCTGCTGCGTGAAAGAGTGCCAAGCCCCGTTCCGGACAGCAGAGACATGGAGCATTAACATGATTGATAATGTTCCGTGCCTTTCTGTGATCTTTTTACTACAAAATCACAGTGAGATAAAGTTGTCACTGTGATTTTGTAGTAAAAAGATCACAGTCAATCATGTTACTGCTCCATGTCTATGTAACATCCCAGAGTTATGTTACTAAACTCTGTTTCCCTGCTACAACATGTCAGGTGCATATGTATTGTCATCTTGTGTAATCTAACTTTGCATTTTCCTCAATATGTATTTTCCAGGCCTGTTTTATATATTTTGCTGTAATTTCCATGTACACCAGCAGGTGGCAGCAATATTTTCAGCAGACCATAGCCAGTTAGTATCCCTAGCCTAGAATAGTTCATTCCAGTCTAGTCCCCCCTGTGTGAGCAGAAGTGGGCTGTTCCCATATCCTGTCTCAGGAGGAGGAGAAGGAAGTTAAGTTAGTGTGTACCAGCCCCCCCCCCCCCATCCCCCTTGGGGTAGGCTGTGTTGGTAGGAGCTCCCAGTTACAGGGATCCCAACCTAGGATCCAGCCTCGGCTGAGGCCAAGGATCACTCTTCCCAGCCTGAGCCATCTACCTCAGCTGGTGACAAGCAAGCAACATCTCCAGAACTACAGATCTCCAGGAAGAAATCATACCCTGCGAGCAGTCCTGTGAGTACTTATCCAGAGTTTAGGAGAAGTCAAATACCTCCTCAGCTATTCAGGCCCACACCAAGCAGAAGACAGACAGAGCAGAAGATAGATACCTGCCAGATTCTCTAGGCATATGACAAGAAGCAGAATATATATTGATTCCTGCCACATATTGCCAATACCTGCTGGGACCCAAGACTAAAGCTGTAACTCGTATGGATATCTGTTGCCATTCAGTAAAGACAAGTTGGATTATATCTCCTGTCTGGATCTCAATCATTCCTCAATTACTCCTACTGACCACACTCAATTTTATTGCAAGTGAGCCAGGAGTCCATCCGTACAAAGGTAGGAGACACCGTTGACGCTACAATACCTACTACACAGAGACATGGGGAGGGGGCCCCATGGATCAGTTTCGCACCGGGGCCCCATGCATTGTGTGTACGCCACTGAAGGGTCTAGGAGACTGAGAATATACTAGAAGGGTCTAGGTAAAGGAGAATAGTATAATGGATGCATGTTTTAGAGTAAATCGTTTTTATTGGCATTTTCAATGATTGGCGAATCAAGCCATAGATCGCAAAAATAGAAAGCATAACAATGTACGCCTACGCAGTAGGCTAATCAGTAGGACAATGGTGTACATTAATAGTTTGCATAGTGAGTAAGGTCTGTAACAATAAGGCTCCTTTCACACTAGCGTTCGCTGGTCCGCTCGTGAGCTCCGTTTGAAGGAGCTCACGAGCGGACCCGAACGCAGCCGTCCAGCCCTGATGCAGTCTGAATGGAGCGGATCCGCTCAGACTGCATCAGTCTGGCGGCGTTCAGCCTCCGCTCGCCTCCGCACGGACAGGCGGACAGCTGAACGCTGCTTGCAGCGTTCGGGTGTCTGCCTGGCCGTGCGGAGGCGTGCGGATCGTGCGGATCCGTCCAGACTTACAATGTAAGTCAATGGGGACGGATCCGTTTGAAGATGCCACAATGTGGCTCAATCTTCAAGCGGATCCGTCCCCCATTGACTTTACATTGAAAGTCTGGACGGATCCGTCCGAGGCTATTTTCACACTTAGCTTTTTTTTTGCCATTTTAATGCAGACGGATCCGTTCTGAACGGAGCCTCCGTCTGCATTATTATGAGCGGATCCGTTCAGAGCGGATCCGCCCGAACGCTAGTGTGAAAGTAGCCTAAGACCGTAACATCAAAAAGGTAAAGGGGGGAGGGAAACGGGGAGGAAAGAGGGGGATGGTAGGGTAGACCCTGTCGCAAGTCATCATAATCCACAAGCCATTATAATTCAAGGGACCCCAGTGATGCCACACCCCAATCTCCATCCAGGATCGGGAACCTCCCCTCACTTTAGGGGATGTAATTTGAGTTATTGAGCCATGATCTCCAAGTGAGAAGCCTGGAGTTCAGAGGAATAATAGTGGAAGGCACTAGATTTTCATACCTGCACGATTTGTTAACCTCTAATATAACCTCTGCTACAGTAGGCGAAACAATTTGTTTCCAATAACGTGTAATGATCAATTTAGCACTGAGCAGGATGTGTCCCACTAAGTTCCTGTGTTCCAGTGGGATATTATGGATACCCAAAAACAAGAGGGCCAGTTCAGGGCAAGGGTCCACAACCCGGGAGGGGAACCCAGTGATCAGGTCAAAAACACTGCGCCAGAATTGAGAGATTACAGGGCATGTCCATAAGATATGGAGTAAAGAACCTCTGGCCCCGCATTCCCTCCAACAGTTGGGGGAAGAGGAAGGGTAGATTCTGCTCAGTCTCTGTGGAGTGAAGTACCAATGCAGGAGGGTCTTCAGCCCTGCTTCATAGTGGGAGACACATTTGAAATTGGAGACTAGAAATCTGATAGCTTGAACCCACTGCTCATCTAGAAAAGTTTTCCCCAATTCTGTTTCCCATTTCCCAATGGGCAATATTTTTGCAATAGTGGCTTTTCCCCCCAAAATATCATACACATATCGCGTAGTATGTTTTTAAAAAGGAATGGGTACTGGAACAATCTCCACATAGCTGAGTTATTTCAGGGTGGACTTTGTTGAATCTTAGAAATAAAAATGTCTGATTCTAAGAAAATTTTAAAATTCTGTATGCGGCAATGCAAACAAGCGATGGAAAGAATCAAAGGGGAGGAGACAGTCATCTGACATAATCTGTGAGATCAAGGTGATCCCTCTCTCACGCCAGACAATCAAATTCATGTCAGGAATGGTTAGCTCCAATGTTCCTAAAGTGGCTTGTGTAAGAAGGGTGGCTACCGTGTCCTTCTGCATCTTGTGGATAGAAGACCACAGGCTACTAACTAGTCTTATCGTCAGTAAGTCTTCACGTGGCTGGGATGGGTTCCACAACAGATGGATCAGATAGTCCTTCAATGAGGCGCATTTTATAGTGTGTTGCTCAATCTGGATCCAGGCCTTCGTGTCATCTGGGATCCACCATTCCCGGGCAAAAGAGAGTGCTATTGCTTGAAAATAATCCCTAAAGTCCGGAAGGCCTAATCCGCCAACTTGCTTTTTCTTGGATAATAATGTACGTGCTACTCTAGGTTTGGTCGGACCCCAAATGTATTTACCCAGGGTGGTCTGTGCTTTTTTAATAAAAGTCATAGGGACTGGGATTGGGAGGGCTCGAAAAATGTATATGAACTTGGGTAGGGTCATCATTTGGAATGACGCCACTCTACCCACCCAGGATAAAGCTTTCATAGAAAAGCTGGTAAGGTCTCTCTGCATAGTATCAAGAAGGGGGAGGTAGTTTCTACTATAAAGCAAGGAGCAAGGAGAGGTAATCTTAACACCTAAATAAGGGATCTCCGAAGTCTGCCAGTCTAAGTCATGGGAGGATTTCAATGAGGCAATTTCAGCTAGTGGGATATTGATAGGTAAAGCTTGAGACTTGGCACTATTTATTTTATAGTAGGAAATAGACCCATATTGTGAAATAATAGAAAGGGCGGCGTCCAGCGAATCACCGGGGTTGGTTAACGTAAGTATAATATCATCCGCATAGAGTGTGATCTTATGGGATCTACTCCCTACTTCCATTCCGGTTATTGAAGGCGAGTTTCTTATGGACTGTGCCAGGGGTTCCAACGCCAGGATAAACAATAGGGGAGATAAGGGGCAGCCCTGCCTGGATCCATTGGTGATGGCAAACGGATACGACACCACACCATTAACCCAGACCCTCGCGGATGGAGAGGAATATAAGCTATGGATAGTCTGCAATATCTGCCCCGAAAATCCCATCTGGCGGAGAGCAGAGAACGTGTAATCCCAATGCAGGCGGTCTAATGCTTTTTCCGCATCTAGTGTGATCGCAAGCATTGGGAGGTTACGTAATTCGGCATAATTAAACAAGTCTGAGTTAAGCAGCGAGATAGGGCGGAAATTCTGAGGCACATCAGGGGCTTTGCCAGGTTTCAGGATGGTGACTATGAGAGCTTCCAACATATGCGGGGGAAAAAGACAACCATCCTGTACTAACTGAAACATGTCAAGCATGTAAGGAGCAATAATACCTTGGAAGTGGCGGAAATACTCATTAGAGAGTCCATCAGGACCTGGGGACTTACCCATCTAGAGAGATCCGATAACCTTATTAATTTCAACAAGCGAGAATGGAGCGTTAAGGGATTGCAGTTGTGTCTGAGAGAGAGCAGGGAGAGACGCTTGAGTGAGGAAGCTCTCCACCGAGGTAGAGTAATCACCAGGGAGAGGGACAGTCTCCTTCAAGTTGTAAAGCGACTGATGATACAATTTTAATTGGTTGGCGATTTCCCGGGGATCCGTCAGTTTTGCTTTATTCCCGGGGTGCACCAGATGGGGGATTTTTGATTTTGACTGCTGGGATTTTAGTTGTTGAGCTAAGAGTCTGCCAGCTTTGTTGCTCTGAGAATAGTATTTAGAACGAAGCCGTTGGAGGGACTTGTGATAGTTTTGGAGGAGTAAGCTGCTAAGCTTGTTTCGGGCTTCCCTAAGCTTGGTGGAGCATTGATAGGTTGGAGCTGGCCTATTGGTTGCTTCCAATCTAGCAATGTCCTCCAATGTCTGAGTAATGTCACGTTCTCTGAGCCTCCTCACAACAGAGTTCAGTTTGATTAGAGAGCCTCGCATATACGCTTTGTGGGCCTGCCACAAGACAAATTTATCAGAAACTGAACCATTGTTGAACTGGAAGTATTCAGTCAACTGTGCAGAAAGCTCAGATACATGCTTTGGGTTGTTAAAAAGAAATGTATTATTCCTCCAGATAGGGGGCCTAGTGGACTGAAACTGCTCCTCTAAGACAATAGTAATCGGGGCATGGTCGGACCATTTAATTAGGCCAATGTCAGTGGAAAGAGTATGGAGTAAAGCTGCGTGATCCACCATGAACATGTCAATTCGTGAGTAGGACAGATGTATCGGGGAGAAAAAGGTGTAATCTCTCTCAAGGCTGTGCTGTGCTCTCCACACATCTGTGAGGCCCTCAGAGTGCAGGAAGGCAGCAACTCCCGCATCCGAGCACCTGGCAGATGATGAGGAGTCAATTGTAGGGCGTAGAACAGAATATAAGTCTCCGCATACAACCACTTTCCCTTGTTTAAGCTTATTTACATTGCGCATAAGTTTGTGTAGGAAAGCTAACTGGCGTGAGTTAGGGGCGTATAGGTTCACCAGCGTGTATACAATGCTGTTGATAGAGCAGACTAGAATGATATAGCGACCTTGTGGGTTAATTTTGGATGTAATATGGGTATAGGCGACAGTGTTTTTAACCGCAATCAGGGTACCTCTCTTTTTCTTGTCACAATGCGACTGCAGGATAACAGGAAATAAACAGTGGCGCACTCTGTCAGCATCTGCTGGCAGTAGATGGGTCTCCTGAATACATAAAACATCAACATTAGCTGTCAGAGCTTCGTTCCACATATAAGACCTCTTCTGAGGGCAGTTAAGACTCTTAACATTAAGGGACATGATCTTAAGGCCCATGATGTTAAGAGGGAACCACTGTATGCAACCCTTGAATCAAATGAAGAAGCACAATGTCAGGGTCTGATATCAATGAGACAGAGATCACAGGCACATATGGTTCTACAACAGGGAAGAGAGGGAGGAGAGAGGGAGGGAGGGAAGAATAACAAACAAATAAGACTTAAATATCCGTCTACGATACAGTAGGTATTGAACACGACGGGTATAACCGTCTAGGTGAAGACAGGGCGAAAGTCCAATGCTAGATTGGAATAAACCAAAACAGGTAATGGTGACAGGGGGACCTGCACCTAACAGAACCTTTGGTAAGTCAGCGCTCGAATATAGAACACGGGAAATCCCAATGCGGTAGACAGAGCTATTGAGCTCCACAGCAGAAGTCCCTGCACGCTAGCCATCATTCTTAAGGGATCAGTCCTCCGGTATGAGCGGGGTATCAGGAACAGCGGTGGTGGGATCCGCACCCACTTTGCTGGAAGACAAAGGGATCTGCCAGAGTTGAAGTAACTGCTCCCCTTCCTCCAGGGTCTTAATGGTGTGCGTTTGTCCATTCTTCCGGACGAGGATCTTTAGAGGATAGCCCCATTTGTACGGGAAGTCATTGTCCCTAAGGGCAGTTGTAATAGGCTGTAATGCTCTGCGCCGTCGGAGGGTGACCATGGAGAGGTCAGTGAAGAGTTTAACCTTCTGGTATGGAGCAGGTAGCGCAGTCTTATTCCTCGTGCAGCCATAATTGCCTCCTTGGTGTGGAAAAAATGTATGCGCGCTAAAGTGTCACGCGGAACATTAGGGCCCAAGTGTGGGGGTTTGGGAAGCCTGTGAGCTCTATCGATGATCATATCAGGCATTGGAATCTGCGGCAAGAGAGCCCTTATCAGTCCCTTCAGGTATGCTTGAAGATCTTGGGAAGCCACATCTTCCGAGATACCCCTAAATTTGATGTTGTTCCGTCTGGAACGATCTTCCAGGTCTGCCATTTTCCACTTGAGGGCCTCCAGCTCATCAGCCATGGCGTTATGGGCATCAATTATGGCATTTTGTGATGCAGCAAATTCACCCATTTTCACCTCCACATGTTGCACCTTATCCTCTGTGGTTTGTAGCCTGGCAGCTAGGGGGTTAATCAGTCCTGCCATATCAGCCTGCAGGGAGGATTTCAGTGCTAGAAGCATGTTTTTAAGAGAGTCCTCAGTGACTGGTTTATCTGAGGTGGGGAGTAATTGGAAGGGATCCAGGGGCCCCGTGTTGTGAGGGGTGTACTCACTCAGCTGCATGTGGCCGCCGGGATTCATCAAGGTCGGCTGCGGGCGATGGAGGCTGAGCGGCTGATCTTGTTGCGCCAGAGGGCGGGCGCCATCTTGGATCCTCAGTGCGGCGTGCCGTGAAGCTCTGGCCTCCTCCGGAGTCGGTGGTAGCGACGGGGGAGTCCCATGGAGTAGGTCAGTGATACCCGATAAGTCCGGTAGGGAAGGGAGAGCGGGTCGTGAGCGCTGGTGACATCGCGCTAATAGGGGAACCCATTGCCGCCCTGTCCGCTCTGTCGGCGCCATCTTTAGATCGACCCCAGTCGAAATAACTTTCAAGATTCCCGTCTTGCATCTTCTGTAAATGCTTCCTCGTTTTCCCCATTGTGACTGCTGAGGAGTAGAGCATCTGGGAGGGTGTAAGGGCAATGTCTTTGCAGTGGATAGGATCGAGCAGGCCAAATTGCAGTCGCTGAGGTGCAGGAGCTCTTCACTCAAGCGGCCATCTCGTTCGTCTGCCTAGCCACGCCCCTGGATGCATGTTTTAGATTAACGCACGAAAAACGCATCATTAACGCAAGTGCGGTTTTAGGGGGATAAACAATAGAAAGGTCATTATATCAGTTTTAAGACCATTTTAGAGGTGTGAAATGTATATGTATTTATCTATTCTAAAAATAAAAAGAAAGCAATACAATATGAAGGACAGGACTATAATTATAGCATATGAGAAGTTCTGAGCTCTGACAGAAATGTTGACAGCACAGCCATAGGATTACCATCATTTATAGTGCCGGATAGATAATATATTAGAAGGAGAAATGAAAAAGTGATATTGCTAACTAACGCAAGAAATATGCATCAATAACGTGTATGCGGTTTTATATTAACTGCATAGTTATATAAGAAAAACAAATAATATGAATGATATCATGTGAAAGAAAAAGATAAATATGATCAAAAATTGTGGACTTAAGGTCAGCAGCTGGATTGAGAACCCAGATTTTAAAGATTACCAATTTTACGAATTTTTCCAAAAATCTGTGCGAGAAGGAAAACTCACCATATAAAAGAAACATGGACTGATTTGCTGTGTAACCACTAAGGAAGGGGCATTTTGTGGCCCTGAAACGTGTTTGGTAAAAAGGACAGCAAATATATTCGTACTCTATACATGTGGCTTGAATATAGGGGTAACAAAGAGTTGCCCAAAACAAAGAATATCGATAACACTGTTATATCTTCCAAACATAGCGTGGGACGCCACGAGCAGGCGGCTGGATCACGTGGGACGCCGCGTAGGTTCTGGCAGGTTAAAGAAGAAGAAATACCCCGGAGAAGCTGCAAGATGGAGCGGTAAAGTATAAATATACATGCCAAAGCTCTATGTGACATAATCGATAAACGCATGACTTAATATTGGAATTATCAACGATACATAGAGAAGGTATACCAAATTAAGACTATATCGGCTTATAAAAAAATGAATACAGTTTTTACACATGTGGACATTTACCCCCCGATTTTATTGTATCAACACCGCTTACAGTTCGGTTTTTTTCTCTATATTCATTAAGAGACACATTAGGCCTTCTGTATCCCTATTAGGTCTCAGACCTTGTATCGACTATTGGGAGTTAAATAAGATTACGATCAAGAATCAATACTCCCTCCCGTTGATTCTTGATTTGTTTAATCAAGTAATGGCGGCTTCCTGGTTCTCTAAAATTGATTTGAAGGGGGCATATAACTTAATTCTAATTAAGGAGGGAGACGAGTGGAAGACAGCTTTCAATACTCCAGCTGGACACTTTGAATATCTTGTAATGCCTTTTGGTCTCAGCAATGCACCAGCTGTGTTTCAAAATTTTATGAATTATATTTTCTGAGAATTCTTGGGTAAATTCATAATTGTCTACCTTGATGATGTTTGGATTTTAGCTCCTGATTTTGAGAGTCATGTGTCTCATGTTAAACAAATGTTGGAGGTTTTGAGGAAGAATCAATTGGCTGCCAAACAGGAGAAATGTGTTTTTTGGGGTACAGGAAATTTTGTATCTTGGATATGTTCTCACTCCTCACTCTTTTAAAATGGATCCTAGCAAAGTATTGGCAATTATGGACTGGGTAAGGCCATCGTCAGAAAGGCCTTACAACGTTTTTTAGGATTTACTATTACCGTAGATTTATTAAGAATTTTTCGGTAATTGCTAGGCCCTTGACCGACCTCACCAAAAAAGGGTCAGACCTGGAGAACTGGTGTGTTGAAGCTACTGAAGCATTTAAAATTCTTAAAAGGGCCTTCAGTAGCGTTCCTGTTTTGATCCAACCGGATCAAGAGAGACCTTTCATTGTGGAGGTAGATACCTCCGAGGACGAAGAAGGGGGACGGGTTCTCTCACAAGGCCCCTCCAGTCTTACCAATTTAAGGCCTTGTGTCTTCTTTTCCAGAAAATTTTCTCCAACCGAGAGAAATTATGATGTGGGGAATCGTGAATTGCTGGCCATTAAATGGGCGTTTGAGGAGTGGAGGCATTTTCTTGAGGGGGCTCAACATTGTGTTACCGTTGTTACTGATCACAAAAATCTGATGTTTCTTGAGTCTGCTAAGAGGTTGAATCCCCGTCAATCCAGATGGGCATTGTTTTTTTTACACGTTTTAATTTTTCCATCACAGGAAGTAAGAACGTGAAGGCAGATGTTCTATCTCAGAGTTTCTGTGCTTTTCAGCCGACGGATGCACCACCTGAAACCATATTACAAGCTAATGTCTTTTTAGCAGCAGTGTCCCAAGATCTTACGGCTCCTATTAAGGCAGAACAACATCAGGCCCCGACACCCACACCGTTCCTGAACAATTCCGTCTCCGACTGTTGGGTGAGTGTCGTGATTCTGTTTTCTGTGGACATCCTGGTATCGAGAGTACTAAAGAGGTGTGTGCCAAGTCTAAAACCCCTAGAACTCGTCCTGCTGGTGAGTTGTGACCCCTACCCATTCCCAGTAGACCCTGGTCTCATATTTCTATGGATTTCATCACAGACCTGCCACCTGCAGAGGGTAAAACTGTGGTTTGGGTAGTGGTCGACAGCTTCAGTAAGAAGGTACACTTTGTTCCTCTTGCTAAGCTTCCTGATCCTAAGACTCTGTATTTGTGGAACAAATTGTACATTTACATGGTGTTCCCGAGAACATTGTGTCTGATAGGGGTGTCCAGTTCGTGTCTAGATTTTGGAGAGCCTTCTGTCAGAGGAGCCAAATCTTGTTGTCTTTCTCATCTGCCTATAATCCTGAGAGTAACAGGCAGACAGAATGACTTAATCAGTCTGTAGAACAGTTTCTCGGGTAATATGTCTCTGATGATCAACAGTTATGGGTTAGGTACCTTACTTTTGCAGAATTTGCGATAAACTACCATGTGAATTCCTCCGCTGGTGTCTTCCCATTTTTTTTGTAATTACGGTTTCCATCCTCGTTTTCATTCTGGGTCATCCATTTCCTCATCTAACCCTGAGGCGGATAAGATCTTGTCAGAACTTTGGGCTTGGGTTCAGTCAAACCTAGAAAAAACTCAAAACAATAAAAAAATCTAAGCAAATAAGAAACGTTCTAACGGATGGATTTTCAGGTTGGGGAGAAGGTGTGGCTATCTTCAAAAAAATGTACCTCTTAAGGTGGCCTCCAAAAAGTTTGCGCCTCGCTTTATAGGTCCGTGCGAGATTACGGAGGAAATTAATCTAATATCTTTTAGATTGAAGCTGCCTGAATCTTTCCACAGCCATGACATCTTCCACAAATCTCTGCTCAGAAAAGATATTGCTCCTGTTGCTCCTTTACAGTCCGCTCCGCCGCTGGTACTGGTTAATGATGGAGTTTGTGGTTTCCAAAATCTTGGATGTTAGGAGAATCCGTAAATCCTTACAGTACCTGGTGCACTGGAAAGGCTATGGACCGGAGGAGAGGTCCTGAGTACCAGCTAAGGATGTTCCTGCTACTAGACTTGTAAAAAATTTTCATGTGGAACATCCTGAGAAGATGTCGTCTGGGGCCTTGGGTGGGTCCGGTGGCCTCGCGTGGAGGGGGGGCACTGTCACAATGCGCTCTGTGTAGAAGCTTGCGTCATCAGCGTCGCCGGCTCCCATGGTATCCACAATGGGGCTCAGCGCCGAGCTGCTCACTTGCCGCTCGGCTGCTTTAGAACTCAGGAGTCATGTGACTCTGGCCACATCACATGACTCCACCAGAGTCCTATTTAAACAGGCAATCTGCTGGCCACAGATTGCCTGTTATTGAGGTCCTTCCTGCGATATACTTACCTGGTCCCTGCTTGGCGTCTGATTTCCCGTCCATCTCATCCATTTGTCTTGGCGTGTCCTCCTGGTTCTGACTTCGGCTTCTCCCAACGATCCTCTGCTTGCTCCTCCGGTACCTTACTGCTCTCTTGGTTTTGACTCGGCTTGTTGACTACTCTGTTGTTTGTCTTCCCTGCACTTTCTTAGCTAAGGACTTGCAAGGCAAGTAGGCAGGGACAGGGGTGCGGGTGGAGCTCAGTGGTCACTTCCCCACCCCGTGTGTGTGACATATACCCAGACTGCCGCTCTGTGCAATATAGGGGATATTTCGCAATCTATCTCTAACTGCAAGTGCATCATTATTATAAACTGCTCTCATATGAACATATTTTGCAAGTATATTCATATATGACCCACTACATTCACAGTTGCGAAACTATGCCAAATATATGATTTATGATTCATTACTGTAAACTGTACCTGGATATTTGAGCACTTTCATCCGAACAGTATTTGGTTCACATTTGATTGATTCCCATACTACGAGTGACACAGATCTGAAAGTACATCTCTATGTGACACAGTTTAGGAATCTTACATTTTTAGATTACACCATTTTGTGATGGTTTGATATTGTGAATATTTTATAGTCTGAATAAATAATTTACCACTATCACTGCACCAGAGTCCGCCATATCTGCCGATTCCATATATAGAGTGCCTATCTACAGTATGGAACATGACGGACAAGGTGCAGGAGATGTCTGGCTGTGTGGTGGTCTTAGCAGTTAGTGGCAGTATGAAACATGACGGACAAGCTGTAGATGTCTGGCTGTGTGGTGGTAATAGCAGTTGGTGGCAGCAGTACAGTATGAAACATGAACAGGGAAGGTGCAGGAGATGTCTGGCTATATTGGGTTTGCAGTGGCAGCAAGAACGGACACGTTACTAGTAGGGATGAGCGAACTCGAACTGTATAGTTCGGGTTCGTACCGAATTTTGGGGTGTCCGTGACACGGACCCGAACCCGGACATTTTCGTAAAAGTCCGGGTTCGGTGTTCGTCGCTTTCTTGGCGCTTTTGTGACGCTTTCTTGGCGCTTTTTGAAAGGCTGCAAAGCAGCCAATCAACAAGCGTCATACTACTTGCCCCAAGAGGCCGTCACAGCCATGCCTACTATTGGCATGGCTGTGATTGGCCAGAGCACCATGTGACCCAGCCTCTATTTAAGCTGGAGTCACATAGCGCCGCCCGTCACTCTGCTCTGATTAGCGTAGGGAGAGGTTGCGGCTGCGACAGTAGGGCGAGATTAGGCAGATTAACTCCTCCAAAGGACTTGATTAATTGATCGATCTGCAGCTGTGGATCATTGAGCTGCTGATACTCAATTGCTCACTGTTTTTAGGCTGCCCAGACCGTTTGTCAGTCACTTTTTTCTGGGGTGATCGGCGGCCATTTTGTGTCTTGTGGTGCGCCAGCACAAGCTGCGACCAAGTGCATTTAACCCTCAATGGTGTGGTTGTTTTTTGGCTAAAGCCTACATCAGGGTGAAGCTGTCACGCCAAGTGCATTTAACCAGCAATAGTCTGTTTATTTTTTGGCCATATACTACATCAGGGGCAAGCTGCGCCTGTCACCAAGTGCATTTAACCCTCAATGGTGTGGTTGTTTTTTGGCTAAAGCCTACATCAGGGTGAAGCTGTCACACCAAGTGCATTTAACCAGCAATAGACTGTTTATTTTTTGGCCATATACTACATCTGGGGCAAGCTGCACCCGTCACCAAGTGCATTTAACCCTCAGTAGTGTGGTTGGTCAAGCTGTCACACCAAGTGCATTTAACCAGCAATAGTCTGTTCATTTTTTGGCCATATACTACTTCAGGGGCAAGCTGCGCCCGTCACCAAGTGCATTTAACCCTCAGTAGTGTGGTTGGTCAAGCTGTCACACCAAGTGCATTTAACCAGGAATAGTCTGTTAATTTTTTGGCCATATACTACATCAGGGGCAAGCTGCGCCTGTCACCAAGTGCATTTAACCCTCAATGGTGTGGTTGTTTTTTGGCTAAAGCCTACATCAGGGTGAAGCTGTCACACCAAGTGCATTTAACCAGCAATAGTGTGGTTATTTTTTGGCCATATCCCAGTCTAATTCTGTCAGTAAATCCCGCTAAATCTGTCGTTACCGCTGTACTGTTCTGGCTGGGCAAGTTATTTAGTGTCCGTCAAAGCACATTTTTTGTTCTGGGTTGAAATACAATTCCCAATTTAGCAATTTCATAATTTAGTGGTTTCTGATGTATCAGAGCTATTTGAAATCTATCCCTAAAAGGGTATATAATATTCAAGGTGCACATAGGGTCATTCAGAATAACTTCACACACATGCTACTGTGCATTTCCAAGTCTAATTCTGTCAGTAAATCTATACCGGTCACCCAGCGCCTAAATACTAGGCCTCAAATTTATATTCAGCTGAATTTGAATACAATACATTGGGCCAAATAATATTTTTGTTGTTGTGGTGAACGATAACAATGAGGAAAACATCTAGTAAGGGATGCGGACGTGGACATGGTCGTGGTGGTGTTAGTGGACCCTCTGGTGCTGGGAGAGGACGTGGCCGTTCTGCCACATCCACACGTCCTAGTGTACCAACTACCTCAGGTCCCAGTAGCCGCCAGAATTTACAGCGATATATGGTGGGGCCCAATGCCGTTCTAAGGATGGTAAGGCCTGAGCAGGTACAGGCATTAGTCAATTGGGTGGCCGACAGTGGATCCAGCACGTTCACATTATCTCCCACCAATGTCTTATGCAGAAAGCGCACAGATGGCGCCTGAAAACCAACCCCATCAGTCTGTCACATCACCCCCATGCATACCAGGGAAACTGTCTCAGCCTCAAGTTATGCAGCAGTCTCTTATGCTGTTTGAAGACTCCGCTGGCAGGGTTTCCCAAGGGCATCCACCTAGCCCTTCCCCAGCGGTGAAAGACATAGAATGCACTGACGCACAACCACTGTTTCCTGATGATGAGGACATGGGAATACCACCTCAGCATGTCTCTGATGATGACGAAACACAGGTGCCAACTGCTGCGTCTTTCTGCAGTGTGCAGACTGAACAGGAGGTCAGGGATCAAGACTGGGTGGAAGACGATGCAGGGGACGATGAGGTCCTAGACCCCACATGGAATGAAGGTCGTGCCACTGACTTTCACAGTTCAGAGGAAGAGGCAGTGGTGAGACCGAGCCAACAGCGTAGCAAAAGAGGGAGCAGTGGGCAAAAGCAGAACACCCGCCGCCAAGAGACTCCGCCTGCTACTGACCGCCGCCATCTGGGACCGAGCACCCCAAAGGCAGCTTCAAGGAGTTCCCTGGCATGGCACTTCTTCAAACAATGTGCTGACGACAAGACCCGAGTGGTTTGCACGCTGTGCCATCAGAGCCTGAAGCGAGGCATTAACGTTCTGAACCTGAGCACAACCTGCATGACCAGGCACCTGCATGCAAAGCATGAACTGCAGTGGAGTAAACACCTTAAAACCAAGGAAGTCACTCAGGCTCCCCCTGCTACCTCTTCTGCTGCTGCCGCCTCGGCCCCTTCTGCTGCTGCCGCCTCGGCCTCTTCCTCCGCCTCTGGAGGAACGTTGGCACCTGCCGTCCAGCAAACAGGGGATGTACCACCAACACCACCACCACCTCCGTCACCAAGCATCTCAACCATGTCACACGGCAGCGTTCAGCTCTCCATCTCACAAACATTTGAGAGAAAGAGTAAATTCCCACCTAGCCACCCTCGATCCCTGGCCCTGAATGCCAGCATTTCTAAACTACTGGCCTATGAAATGCTGTCATTTAGGCTGGTGGACACAGACAGCTTCAAACAGCTCATGTCGCTTGCTGTCCCACAGTATGTTGTTCCCAGCCGGCACTACTTCTCCAAGAGAGCCGTGCCTTCCCTGCACAACCAAGTATCCAATAAAATCAAGTGTGCACTGCGCAACGCCATCTGTGGCAAGGTCCACCTAACCACAGATACGTGGACCAGTAAGCACGGCCAGGGACGCTATATCTCCCTAACTGCACACTGGGTAAATGTAGTGGCAGCTGGGCCCCAGGCAGAGAGCTGTTTGGCGCACGTCCTTCCGCCGCCAAGGATCGCAGGGCAACATTCTTTGCCTCCTGTGGCCACCTCCTCCTACTCGACTTCCTCCTCCTCTTCTTCCACCTGCTCATCTAGTCAGCCACACACCTTCACCACCAACTTCAGCACAGCCCGGGGTAAACGTCAGCAGGCCATTCTGAAACTCATATGTTTGGGGGACAGGCCCCTCACCGCACAGGAGTTGTGGCAGGGTATAGAACAACAGACCGACGAGTGGTTGCTGCCGGTGAGCCTCAAGCCCGGCCTGGTGGTGTGTGATAATGGGCGAAATCTCGTTGCAGCTCTGGGACTAGCCAGTTTGACGCACATCCCTTGCTTGGCGCATGTGCTGAATTTGGTGGTGCAGAAGTTCATTCACAACTACCCCGACATGTCAGAGCTGCGGCATAAAGTGGGGGCCGTCTGTTCGCGCTTCCGGCGTTCACATCCTGCTGCTGCTCGCCTGTCTGCGCTACAGCGTAATTTCGGCCTTCCTGCTCACCGCCTCATATGCGACGTGCCCACCAGGTGGAACTCCACCTTGCACATGCTGGACAGACTGTGTTAGCAGCAGCAGGCCATAGTGGAGTTTCAGCTGCAGCACGCACGGGTCAGTCGCACTACAGAACAGCACCACTTCACCACCAATGACTGGGCCTCCATGCGAGACCTGTGTGCCCTGTTGCGCTGTTTCGAGTACTCCACCAACATGGCCAGTAGCGATGACGCCGTTATCAGCGTTACAATACTACTTCTATGTCTCCTTGAGAAAACACTTAGGGCGATGATGGAAGAGGAGGTGGCCCAGGAGGAGGAGGAGGAGGAAGAGGGGTCATTTTTAGCACTTTCAGGCCAGTCTCTTCTAAGTGACTCAGAGGGAGGTTTTTGGCAACAGCAGAGGCCAGGTACAAATGTGGCCAGCCAGGGCCCACTACTGGAGGACGAGGATGAGGAGGAGGTGGAGGAGGATGAGGATGAAGCATGGTCACAGCGGGGTGGCACCACCCAACGCAGCTCGGGTCCATCACTGGTGCATGGCTGGGGGGAAAGGCAGGACGATGACGATACGCCTCCCACAGAGGACAGCTTGTCCTTACCCCTGGGCAGCCTGGCACACATGAGCGACTACATGCTGCAGTGCCTGCGCAACGACAGCAGAGTTGCCCACATTTTAACGTGTGCGGACTACTGGGTTGCCACCCTGCTGGATCCACGCTACAAAGACAATGTGCCCACCTTACTTCCTGCACTGGAGCGTGATAGGAAGATGCGCGAGTACAAGTGCACGTTGGTAGACGCGCTACTGAGAGAATTCCCAAATGTCACAGGGGAACAAGTGGAAGCCCAAGGCCAAGGCAGAGTAGGAGCAAGAGGTCGCCAAGGCAGCTGTGTCACAGCCAGCTCCTCTGAGGGCAGGGTTAGCATGGCAGAGATGTGGAAAAGTTTTGTCAACACGCCACAGCTAACTGCACCACCACCTGATACGCAACGTGTTAGCAGGAGGCAACATTTCATTAACATGGTGGAACAGTACGTGTGCACACCCCTCCACGTACTGACTCATGGTTCAGCCCCATTCAACTACTGCGTCTCTAAATCGTCCACGTGGCCAGAGCTAGCCTTTTATGCCTTGGAGGTGCTGGCATGCCCGGCGGCCAGCGTTTTGTCTGAACGTGTATTCAGCACGGCAGGGGGTGTCATTACAGACAAACGCAGCCGCCTGTCTACAGCCAATGTGGACAAGCTGATGTTCATAAAAATGAACCAGGCATGGATCCCACAGGACCTGTCCGTCCCTTGTCCAGATTAGACATTAACTACCTCCCCTTAACCATATATTATTGTACTCCAGGGCACTTCCTCATTCAATCCTATTTTTATTTTACCATTATATTGCGAGGCTACCCAAATTTGAATGAACCCGAACATTTCCGGGAAGTTCGGCCGAACTTCTCGAACCCGAACATCCAGGTGTTCGCTCAACTCTAGTTACTAGTCGACGAACCTAGAAACTGACCAAATCTCAGTCTGTGATGCAATATTTTTTTTTAACCCTTTCATGACCAAGGATCATTGACCACGTCTAAATTTTGCAAATCTGACCCGCGTTCCTTTATGTGGTAATAACTTTGGAATGCTTTTACTTATCCAACCCATTCAGAGATAGTTTTCTCGTGACACATTGTACTTTATGACGGTCATAAATTTGAGTCAATATTTCACCTTTATTTTTGAAAACATCCCAAATTTACCTAAAATGTAGAAAAATTCTCAATTTAAAAAAATCTTCCATTTCTCTGCTTTTAAAACAGAAAATGATACCTCAGAAAATATATATATTACTTAACATTCTCCATATGTCTACTTTATGTTGGCATCATTTTGTATATATATATATATATATATATATACAGACGTGGACAAAATTGTTGGTACCCTTTGGTCAATGAAAGAAAAAGTCACAATGGTCACAGAAATAACTTTAATCTGACAAAAGTAATAATAAATTAAAATTCTATAAATGTTAACCAATGAAAGTCAGACATTGTTTTTCAACCATGCTTCAACAGAATTATGTAAAAAAATAAACTCATGAAACAGGCATGGACAAAAATGATGGTACCCCTAGAAAACACAGAACATAATGTGACCAAAGGGACATGTTAATTCAAGGTGTGTCCACTAATTAGCATCACAGGTGTCTACAACCTTGTAATCAGCCATATATATATGGCTCCAGGTAATCACTGTGTTGTTTGGTGATATGGTGTGTACCACACTCGACATGGACCAGAGGAAGCAAAGGAAAGAGCTGTCTCAAGAGATCAGAAAGAAAATTATAGACAAGCATGTTAAAGGTAAAGGCTATAAGACCATCTCCAAGCAACTAGATGTTCCTGTGAGTACAGTTGCACATATTATTCATAAGTTTAAGATCCATGGGACTGTAGCCAACCTCCCTGGACGTGGCCGCAGGAGGAAAATTGATGACAAATCTAAGAGACGGATAATCCGAATGGTAACAAAAGAGCCTAGAAAGACTTCTAAAGAGATTCAAGGTGAACTTCATGCTCAAGGAACATCAGTGTCAGATCGCACCATCCGTCGTTGTTTGAGCCAAAGTGGACTACATGGGAGACGACCAAGGAGGACACCATTGTTGAAAACGAATCATAAAAAAGCAAGACTGGAATATGCCAAACTACATGTTGACAAGCCACAAAGCTTCTGGGAGAATGTCCTGTGGACAGATGAGACAAAAATCGAAGTTTTTGCCAAGGCACATCAGCTGTATGTTCACAGACGAAAAAATGAAGCATATCAAGAAAAGAACACTGTCCCTACTGTGAAACATGGAGGAGGCTCTGTTATGTTCTGGGGCTGCTTTGCTGCGTCTGGCACAGGGTGTCTTGAATCTGTGCAGGGTACAATGAAATCTCAAGACTATCAAGGAATTCTAGAGAGAAATGTACTAGCCAGTGTCAGAAAGCTTGGTCTCAGTCGCAGGTCATGGGTCTTGCAACAGGACAATGACCCAAAACACACCGCTAAAAACACCCAAGAATGGCTAAGAGGAAAAAATTGGACTATTCTAAAGTGGCCTTCTATGAGCCCTGACCTCAATCCTATTGAGCATCTTTGGAAGGAGCTGAAACATGCAGTCTGGAAAAGGCACCCTTCAAACCGGACACAACTGGAGCAGTTTGCTCATGAGGAGTGGGCCAAAATACCTGCTGAGAGGTGCAGATGTCTCATTGACAGTTACAGGAAGCGTTTGATTGCAGTGATTGCCTCAAAAGGTTGCGCAACAAAATATTAAGTTAGGGGTACCATCATTTTTGTCCATGCCTGTTTCATGAGTTTATTTTTTTACATAATTCTGTTGAAGCATGGTTGAAAAACAATGTCTGACTTTCATTGGTTAACATTTATAGAATTTTAATTTATTATTACTTTTGTCAGATTAAAGTTATTTCTGTGACCATTGTGACTTTTTCTTTCATTGACCAAAGGGTACCAACAATTTTGTCCACGTCTGTGTATATATATATATATATATATATATATATATATATATATATATATTTTTAGGACGTTAGAAGGCTTAGAAGTTTAAAAGCAATTCTTAAAATTTTAAAGAGAATTTCCCAAACCCACTTTTTAAAGGACCAGTTCAGATCTGAAGGGCTTACATAGTGGGAACCCCCCATAAATAACCCCATTTCAGAAACTAGACCCTCAAGTTACTCAAAACTGATTTTACAAACTATATTAACACTTTAGGTGTTCCACAAGGAATTAAAAGGAAAATGGAGATGAAATTTCTAAATTTCACTTTTTGGGCAGATTTTCCATTTTTTTTCTTTAACACAACGAGGGTTAACAGACAAACAAAACTCAATATTTATTACCCCGATTCTGCGGTTTACAGAAACACCCCAGATAAGGTCATAAACTGCCGTACAGGCACACAGCAGTGTGCAGAAGAAAAGGAACGCCATTACATGGATATACAGTATCTCACAAAACTGAGTACACCCTTCATATTTTTGTAAATATATTTTTTTCATGGGACAACACTGAAGATCTGAAACTTTGATATAATGTAAAGTAGTCAGTGTACAGCTTGTATAATAGTGTAAATTTGGTGTGCTCTCAAACAGCCATTAATGTCTAAACTTCTGGCAACAAAAGCAAGCACACCCCTAAGTGAAAAATGACCAAATTGTGCCAAAAGTGTCAATATTTTGTGTGGCCACCATTTTTTTCAGCACTGCCTTAACTCTCTTGGGCATGGAGTGCTCTAGAGCTTTACAGGTTGCCACTAGAATACCCTTCCACCTCTCCATGACAAGATCATGGAGATGGTGGCTGTTAGAGACCTTTGAGAATGCCCGACAGATGCTCAATGGAGTTTAGGTCTGGAGACATGGTTGGCCAGTTCAGAACCTTTACCCTAAGTTTCTTTAGCAAGGTAGTGGTCGTCTTGGAGGTGTGTTGAGAGTCATCATGTTGGAATACTGCCTTGTTGCCCAGGTTCCGAAGGGAGGGGATCATGCTCTGCTTCAGTATGTCACAGTACATGTTGGTATTTATGTTTCCCTCAATGACCTGTAGCTTCCCAAACCTAGCAGCACTCATGCAGCCCCAAACTAGGACACTCCCACCACCATACTTTAATGTAGGCAAGACACAATAGTCTTTGTACTCAACTGGTTGCTGCCACACACGCTTGACACCATCTGAACAAAAAAAAAAGTTTATCTTGGTCTCCATCAGACCACAGGTTCCAGTAAACCATGTTCTTAGTCTGCTTGTCTTCAGGAACCTGTTTGTGGCCTTTCTTGTGCATCAACTGTAGAAGAGGCTTTCTTCTGGGACAACAGCCTTGCAGACCAATTTAATGCAGGCTGACTCCCCACCCCTTTAACTTCTGCAGCAATGCTGGCAGCTCACATGCATCTATTTTCGAAAAAACACCCTCTGAATATGATGCTGAGCATGGGCACTCAACTTCTTTGGTTGAACATAGCAATGCCTGTTCTAAGATTAACTTGTCTTGTTAAACCACAGTATGGTCTTTGCCATTGTGCTGCAGCTCAGTTAAAGTGTGTGACCAATCTTATAGCCTTGGCTATCTTTATGTAGAGCAACAATTTTTTTTTCAGATCCTGAGTTCTTTGCCATGAGGTGCCATGTTGAACTTCCAGTGACCAGTATGATAGTGTGAGACCAGTATGATAGTGTGATAACACCAAATTTACTATATCAGCTCCCCATTTACACCTGAGACCTGGTAACACTAATGAGTCACATGACACCGGGGAGGGAAAATGGCTAATTGAGCACAATTTGGCCATTTTCACTTAGGTGTTTACTTACTTTTGTTGCCAGCAGTTTAGACATTAATGGCTGTGTGCCGAGTTATTTTGAGGCCACACCAAATTTACACTGTTATATAAGCTATACATTGACTACTTTACATTGTATCAAAGTGTCATATCTGGACCGGAGTCCATAGAAGTGAATGGGAGCGCACCACGCATGACCGGCCACCACTCCCATTTACTTCTATTGGCCTGAGGGAAAGAGCCAAGCCAGCTATTGGCTATTTTCTGCGGCCCCATGGAAATGAATGTGTGCCCTCCCACCACTTTCAGGGCTCTGTTCAGGAGATGAGTGCGGGTCGTAGACAACTCCTTTAAAAAGGTGTTGTCGCACTTCAGTAAGTGGCATTTATCATATAGAGAATATTAATACAAGCCACTTACTAATGTATTATTTTTCATATTGCTTTGTTTGCTGGCTTCAACTTTTTTATCACATTATACACTGCTCGTGTCCATGGTTACAGACTACCGTGGTGCTTGCACAATATAGGAAAAAACACTAGTCTACGCGATCTCCCACTGTCTCGGCCACCAGAGAGGATGACGCTTTTTCCAATAGTGTGCAAGCATGATCACCACCGATGGATTGCAGGGTGGTCTGTAACCATGGAAACAAGCAGTGTATAGATGTGATGGAAAAATGAATCCAGCCAGCAATCTGGATAATCACAATACATTAGTAAATGGCTTGTATTAACGTTCTCTATATGATAAATGCCATTTACTGAAGCAAGACAACCCCTTTAAAGTCTATTTTTTCA